>NC_042615.1:34633343-35277343 GCF_901001135.1 Rhinatrema bivittatum
GGTATTAATAGGGATAGGGCACTGCATGCAGGAAGATCACAACACCCCTGGTATCAGGGATAGGGCACTGTGTGCAGGAAGATCACAATACCCCGGAGGAGTGAGGGTCAGGCAGCTCCCCCCTGTCTGTGAAGCCAGCCTCTCACTAGTAATGCAGGGAGGGAGCTGTCTCAGACTTCACCATCCTCCCCCCCCCCTTACCCACACACCATTCACTAGCTGGGACATGGGGGAAGTCAGGAGTGAGGGTCAGGCAGCTCCCCCCTGTCTGTGAAGCCAGCCTCTCACTAGTAATGCAGGGAGGGAGCTGTCTCAGACTTCACCATCCACCCCCCCCCCTCACCCACACACCATTCACTAGCTGGGACATGGGGGAAGTCAGGAGTGAGGGACAGGCAGCTCCCCCCTGTCTGTGAAGCCAGCCTCTCACTAGTAATGCAGGGAGGGAGCTGTCTCAGACTTCACCATCCTCCCCCCCCCCTCACCCACACACCATTCACTAGCTGGGACATGGGGGAAGTCAGGAGTGAGGGTCAGGCAGCTCCCCCCTGTCTGTGAAGCCAGCCTCTCACTAGTAATGCAGGGAGGGAGCTGTCTCAGACTTCACCATCCTCCCCCCCCCCCCTTCACCCACACACCATTCACTAGCTGGGACATGGGGGAAGTCAGGAGTGAGGGTCAGGCAGCTCCCCCCTGTCTGCGAAGCCAGCCTCTCACTAGTAATGCAGGGAGGGAGCTGTCTCAGACTTCACCATCCTCCCCCCCCCCCCTCACCCACACACCATTCACTAGCTGGGACATGGGGGAAGTCAGGAGTGAGGGTCAGGCAGCTCCCCCCTGTCTGTGAAGCCAGCCTCTCACTAGTAATGCAGGGAGGGAGCTGTCTCAGACTTCACCATCCACCCCCCCCCTCACCCACACACCATTCACTAGCTGGGACATGGGGAAAGTCAGGAGTGAGGGACAGGCAGCTCCCCCCTGTCTGTGAAGCCAGCCTCTCACTAGTAATGCAGGGAGGGAGCTGTCTCAGACTTCACCATCCTCCCCCCCCCCCCCCCCTCACCCACACACCATTCACTAGCTGGGACATGGGGGAAGTCAGGAGTGAGGGTCAGGCAGCTCCCCCCTGTCTGTGAAGCCAGCCTCTCACTAGTAATGCAGGGAGGGAGCTGTCTCAGACTTCACCATCCTCCCCCCCCCCCCTCACCCACACACCATTCACTAGCTGGGACATGGGGGAAGTCAGGAGTGAGGGTCAGGCAGCTCCCCCCTGTCTGCGAAGCCAGCCTCTCACTAGTAATGCAGGGAGGGAGCTGTCTCAGACTTCACCATCCTCCCCCCCCCCTCACCCACACACCATTCACTAGCTGGGACATGGGGGAAGTCAGGAGTGAGGGTCAGGCAGCTCCCCCCTGTCTGTGAAGCCAGCCTCTCACTAGTAATGCAGGGAGGGAGCTGTCTCAGACTTCACCATCCTCCCCCCCCCCTCACCCACACACCATTCACTAGCTGGGACATGGGGGAAGTCAGGAGTGAGGGTCAGGCAGCTCCCTCCTGTCTGTGAAGCCAGCCTCTCACTAGTAATGCAGGGAGGGAGCTGTCTCAGACTTCACCATCCTCCCCCCCCCTCACCCACACACCATTCACTAGCTGGGACATGGGGGAAGTCAGGAGTGAGTGTCAGGCAGCTCCCCCCTGTCTGTGAAGCCAGCCTCTCACTAGTAATGCAGGGAGGGAGCTGTCTCAGACTTCACCATCCTCCCCCCCCCCTCACCCACACACCATTCACTAGCTGGGACATGGGGGAAGTCAGGAGTGAGGGTCAGGCAGCTCCCCCCCTGTCTGTGAAGCCAGCCTCTCACTAGTAATGCAGGGAGGGAGCTGTCTCAGACTTCACCATCCTCCCCCCCCCCCCTCACCCACACACCATTCACTAGCTGGGACATGGGGGAACTCAGGAGTGAGGGTCAGGCAGCTCCCCCCTGTCTGTGAAGCCAGCCTCTCACTAGTAATGCAGGGAGGGAGCTGTCTCAGACTTCACCATCCTCCCCCCCCCCCCTCACCCACACACCATTCACTAGCTGGGACATGGGGGAAGTCAGGAGTGAGGGTCAGGCAGCTCCCCCCTGTCTGTGAAGCCAGCCTCTCACTAGTAATGCAGGGAGGGAGCTGTCTCAGACTTCACCATCCTCCCCCCCCCCCTCACCCACACACCATTCACTAGCTGGGACATGGGGGAAGTCAGGAGTGAGGGTCAGGCAGCTCCCCCCTGTCTGTGAAGCCAGCCTCTCACTAGTAATGCAGGGAGGGAGCTGTCTCAGACTTCACCATCCTCCCCCCCCCCCCCTCACCCACACACCATTCACTAGCTGGGACATGGGGGAAGTCTTGAGTGAGGGTCAGGCAGCTCCCCCCTGTCTGTGAAGCCAGCCTCTCACTAGTAATGCAGGGAGGGAGCTGTCTCAGACTTCACCATCCTTCCCCCCCCCCTCACCCACACACCATTCACTAGCTGGGACATGGGGGAAGTCAGGAGTGAGGGTCAGGCAGCTCCCCCCTGTCTGTGAAGCCAGCCTCTCACTAGTAATGCAGGGAGGGAGCTGTCTCAGACTTCACCATCCTCCCCCCCCCCCTCACCCACACACCATTCACTAGCTGGGACATGGGGGAAGTCAGGAGTGAGGGTCAGGCAGCTCCCCCCTGTCTGTGAAGCCAGCCTCTCACTAGTAATGCAGGGAGGGAGCTGTCTCAGACTTCACCATCCTCCCCCCCCCCCCCTCACCCACACACCATTCACTAGCTGGGACATGGGGGAAGTCAGGAGTGAGGGTCAGGCAGCTCCCCCCTGTCTGTGAAGCCAGCCTCTCACTAGTAATGCAGGGAGGGAGCTGTCTCAGACTGGTATCAGGGTTAGGGCACTGTGTGCAGGAAGATCACAACACTCCTGGTATTAATAGGGATAGGGCACTGTAAGAGATGACTGTAGTAGATTGAATAAAGATCTGATGTTTCTGCTCTCCTCACACCAAACAAAAACAACACACAAGCAGAGAAGCCCTTCTTACAAAGCTGAGCTAGTGAGTTAAGTAGGAGGAAAAGTAAACATACTGGTGCCAGTGTGGCTACTTAAAAAATACACTTACCAACAATCAATTACATATATTTGAACTGTGTACAGTTCCAGCCAGGACCACCTTTCTAAAATGCACAGTGATTGGCAAATTCAACATGCACTAGCATTTCAGGTGCCTGCTAACAAAAATAATAAACAAACAAGTTCTAGTCACGTGAGTGCTGATCATTACATTACTTTTTTTGTCAAGCTTCCAACTGTTTCCATTTCACATCCCCCCAACCATATTGGTAACATCAATAGATAAGAGCACAGCCAGCCAATAGGAATACATACATACATATTCATTCCTAAGTGACCTTTACTGACCTGGGAAGTGTGAACACTTTGTTTCATTTTCTGTTGGTGTTCGTTAGTTTCCAGTTCCATTTCCCATCCCCCCAACCATCACCTCAGTGGTAACCTTGGTAATATCAATAGATAAGAGGGCAGCCAGCCAATAGGAACACATATTCATTCCTAACTGACCTTCAGTGACCTGGAAAGTGTTTATTTGTATCATTTTCAGTTAGTGCGCACTAAATCGAGTTAGTGCGCACTAACGGGGAGTTAGTGCGCACTAACTCGAGTTAGTGCGCACTAACACGATTTAACGATTTTTAACGATAAATCGTTAGAATTTCTATTGTATCGTGTTCTATAACGATTTAAGACGATATAAACATTATCGGACGATAATTTTAATCGTTGAAAAACGATTCACATCCCTACTAAAGAGTAACTTCTAGATAAGTATAATTCTAAATATTAAACCATTTCCTTTGAATGTTCTTTTTGTTGAAACTTTAAGAATTGATTCTTTGTGACTTTCTTCTCTCTTCCCAGAAATGTCTCAGCACTGCTGTTACAGATCTGATAGTGAATCCCTTAGAAGAACAAAAGTCTTACCTTAGGCCAAAGCTGACAAGCTTAGAGATGATGCCGGTTCGTCCCAGGACTGGTAACTGGCAATAGGGTTCAATCCAAGCCAATACAAAGGCAGGCAGAGGAGGACAGCATCCAAGCCCAGTCAGGGGTCAGGGCAGGCAGCAGGCAAGAGAAGAACCAAATCCATTCGAGTCAAGGGCAGGCAGCAAGAGGCAACATCCAGGCACAGTCCAGAGTCAGAAACGCAAGAAACAAGGGAATCCAACGAGAGCACCAGCACAAGCAAGCCTGTAGCCGAGGCAGTGCTGTGCTGGAACCAGGGCTTTAAATATCAGAATTTCCCGCGTAAACGCGGGGAATTACAGGAGGAGTGATGACGCACCTCGGTGAGTGGAGCCAGGATACGACGCGCGCCGGGCCGCGCTACAGCCGGGAAATGCCCCCAGAGTCAAGGATCGTGGAGTGGTAACAACTGCCGAGAAATATGAATGCTTCGGATCTTTCTTTCAGGCAAGTATCAGTATAACTTTCCCTAATTCTGTGTGTCCTCTACCTGAATTTTCTTTCACTTTTTTCTTTTACTTTCCTCAATCTCTGTTTTGCCTTCTCACTTTCATCTCACTTTCATTGCCTCTTTAGGCCTGACAATGTATGTATGTACATACTTAGCTCAAGCCTTCTCCAAGATTGATGTGTTCATGTATGTTGCTTGTGTTTGCGGCTAGCGTGCATTGGAAAGTAGTTTCGAATTGAATGGCTGGTTTGCACTGCTAGGAATCAAGGCCTGGAGCTCCGGTCTCTGGTAACTCTTTGACGTCGTATCTCTCTTTCTCATGGATTCTCTTCCCTACCTATCCTCCACTTTAAAAAAAGAAAAAGAAAGAAAACTATCTCCCTGCCACCAAAGTTCTTCTGAAATCTATTATGTTCCCTACTTGATGTCTACAACGGCTTAGTGAAACTGTTTTGCTAACGAGAATGAAACTAAAGAATAAGTGAGAGTCCCCTTTTCTATGTGGGAGGACAGGAATACTTTCTCTCATAAACACTCTCTCACATCAGTTTGTTGATAATGCCAAGGTGTGATATCACTCTCTCCTAAGGATTTGATAAAACTGGCTCTCAGGTTTGTTTGTTTTTTTTAGCTAGAAAGAGCTCCTCTCAGGGATTGGCCTTGAAATTTTCCAAGGGTTTTTTTTTCAATTCTATTCTTGGAAGCTCTGCTCTAGCAGACACTTTCTCATCCTGCCACTCTCTTACATGTTCTTTCATAGGCCTCTGAGGTAATGATGCCCAGAAGCTGGGCCAACTTGACTGCTTGTGATCTTGCAATAGAGTTATTTAGCTCCTTGTGGAGTGATGGGCATTTGTAGACTGTAATCTGAGAGATCAGGGTATGTTTTTATTATTTTTGCTTTTTTTTTTTTTTTAAATAAATCTCAATCTCTCTTTCCCAGTATTACTTGCTGACTATAAAAAGCTGTGAAAAAGAACTTGCAGCACAGCCATATTTTTTAAACTATACTGCGGCTGCCAGCAGCACAACCCTCTGCCCTGCCACTCCAGTCCTCTCTCTCCTCCTGCAGGTCTCTCGAGATCAATGGGCCTCATGCAGCTACCTCAGGAGCTCCCAAG
Organism: Rhinatrema bivittatum; assembly: GCF_901001135.1. Taxonomy (NCBI): domain Eukaryota; kingdom Metazoa; phylum Chordata; class Amphibia; order Gymnophiona; family Rhinatrematidae; genus Rhinatrema; species Rhinatrema bivittatum. The sequence goes on from NC_042615.1 coordinate 34,638,979, forward strand.
TAAGGATCTTTTATTTCTTTAAACCCCTGTTCACACTTATTGGAGATGTGCGCTAAGCAGCTATCCTTCTCATAGGATTTGACACCAAGAAGGCCTTTCATAGGATTTCCTGACATTTCTCAAAGTTGTATTAGACATGTTTGGTTTTCAGGGCCTTAAGCTATAGAACTCTATAAAAGTCTTGTATTCTAATCCTGAAGTAAATGCATGAGCAAATGGAATACTTTCTAATTATTTTAAATTATTCAATGGTACTAGACCGAGTGACCTTTATCCCCCGTATTATTTATGCTCACTTTAGAACCCGTTGGTACTTGGATTGGAACAAGAATTAAAAGAAGTTGGCAACTTTATTTATTTATTTATTTAATGTTTTATTTAATTTATTATATACTGATAACCATTTGCACATCGTATCGGTTTACAATAAACAGTGGCGTTTACATAGAACAATTATTGAGATATATTGTTAACAGGAGAGAAATTAAATATAGCGGTCAGGTGGTAAGAAAGGGTTAAGAGGATAGCATTAATATATTAAGGTTGGATTATGTACAAATGATAGCATATATATGTTGTTAGGAGGGAAATGAATAAATAAGGCATTCAGAAAATAACACAACTATGTATAAAAGTTCATATATATATAATTAACAGCTGGTAATTAACTCAGATGGCCTGAGAGCAATGCAAAGTTAGGGGTTCGACAAATAACACAGAAGGCCTGTGGGCATTGCAAAGATAGGGGTTAGTCAAAGGCCTGTTTGAAAAGCCATGTTTTTAATTTCCTTTTGAAAGTCTGTGTTGATGGTTCTATGCGGAGGTCAGGGGGCATGGCATTCCAGAGTGATGGTCCTGCTATTGAGAAAGCTCGATTTCTTGTCGAGGAGAGGTGTGTGAGTTTGGGAGAGGGTGTGGGGCTTGTTCCTTGGTGAGCAGATCTGGTGGGTCTGTTGGAAGAATGGAAGCGTAGAGAGTCTTGTAGCCAGAGTATGTATTGTCTTCATTGAATAGTGTTTTGTGTATAAGAGATAGGGTATGGTATTGAAATTTCGAAGAGATAGGGAGCCAGTGTAGGTTTTTTAGAGTAGGGGTAATGTGGTCTTTCTTCCGTGTGTTAGTGAGAATTCTAGCTGTGGCATTCTGTAGTAGTTGTAGAGGTCTGATGGTGGAGGCTGGGAGGCCTAAGAGGAGGATGTTGCAATAATCAATTTTGGAAAAGATAATGGTCTGTAGGACAGTTCGAAAGTCATTCACATGTAGGAAGGGTCTTAATTTCTTTAGTACGTGAACTTTATGGGGGGGGGAGGGGCTGTCGATTCTGGATCCAACAGTGTGCCCTAACTTTAAATAATGTAACAGAGCGTGCGCTAGCTACGCTGACCCTGCTGATCTTCTGCTACTGTGCTATTATCTTGCTGAATGTTGTCCAAGCAGGCTTGGTTGTACTTTACTGTCCTTTAGTGAAAAAAAACCCACCAAAATGATAATTTGTATTTCCTTGTCTACTGTGTTACAGAGGGAATCAATCATATAGCATGCAGTGTATTCTTACACTCAAACTCTCAGGTACTCTCCACCACACACAAGCTGTGTTTGAGGAGAATAATCACTTCTTGCCATCTCTTAGTTAAAGCAAGGTGAGGTCTTATCTGTTTAAAAAAAAAAATCAGTGTGGTCTATTAGGTTATTGTTTCGCCTTTCACAGCAGATCACGCTGTCTTTAATGGCCACACTGGTCAGGTTCCCTATTAATATTTCAACTCGGGTACAGTATTTACCACCATGAACCTTATGTCCCTCTCACGTATCAGCCTTGAACTTTCAGAAATTGCATTTTCTCTCCCTTTCTTTCTCCCTGTGTAACTTTACATATATCAGAGCATTCAGGGTGGGAGATCCCTTTCTGGAATGAAGATAAACTGAGCAAGGCAATTTAGTGAAAGCAATGGGGACTCAGGCAGGTAACAGTGCATATGCCATTATCCTATATTATTGAAAATGGCACTAGAGTTAATAGCCAGCCCAGTTATGAAAACTCTTCTGAGAGTCTGAATGTCTCAATGGAATTTTTTTCTAAAAGTCTGAGGCTCTTTCACACTCACAAACTGATGTTCTCTTGAACATCAGCCATCCAGCTGATGAAAATACAGCGGCTCAGCAATTTTACAGGTACCTGGTCTCTATCTTGCACCTTTCCTTGGAGTACTGGTAAATTCATCAATTACAAATCCCGAGCACACTATCCACACAATGCAATTCATCTCTCAATGCACCTATTAACATTCCCTCTGTGTTTATTTGCTGTTATTCTGGCACTTAGATCATTCTCTGAAGAGATTTAAGGGGGTAAGCACCTCTGCTCACCAAGTGTGCCAACTGCCACGCACACGCTCACTGGATTCTAATTCAGCTCTGTTGAAAGATCTCCACACTGCTGATGACATCAGAGCATAGAGTCCATAGTTGTTCTTTGGGGAGACCAGAATTACACACAGTATTCAAGGTGCGGTCTCACTATGAAGCAATGCAGAGTCATTATGACATCCATTCTTTTATTTGCCATTCCCTTCCTAATAATTCCTAATATTCTGTTTGCTTTTTTGATCATCACAGCACACTGAGCCAACAATTTCAATGTATTATCTACTATGACACCTATATCTCTTTCCTTGGTGGTAACTCCTAAGATAGAACCTAACATTGTGTAACTACAGCAAGGGTTATTTTTCCCTATATGCATCACTTTGCACTTCCCACATTAAATTTCATCTGCCATTTGGAAGCCCAATCTTCCAGTCTCGCAAGGTCCTCTTGCAATTCATCACAATCCACTTGAGATATAACTACTCTGCATAATTTTGTTTCATCTGTAAATTTGATCACCTCACTTGTGATAAATTAGTGATAAATATATTAAAAAGTACAGAACCCTGAGGCACTCCACTGTTAACTTTTATTCACTTTGAAAACACATTATTTAATCCTACTCTATGTTTCCTGTCTTTTAACCCGATCCCATTACTTTTTAGAAGCCTCCCATGTGGAACTTTGTTGGATGCCTTCTGAAAATCCAAATACACCACATCTACTGGTTCACTTTTGTCCACATGTTTATTCACCCCCTTCAAAAAAATGTAGCAGATTTGTGAGGCAAGACTTTCCTTGGGTAAATCCATGTTGGCTGTGTCCCATCAAACCATGTCTATCTAAATGTTTTGTGATTTTATACTTTATAACAGTTTCCACAATTTTTCTCTGCACTGAAGTCACGCTCACCAGTCTATAGTTTCCTGGCTCACCTCTGGATCCATTTTTAAATATTGGGGTTATATTGGCCATCTTCCACTCTTCAGGTACATCAGATGATTTTAAAGATAGGTTACAAATAAAATTGAAATAGGTCTGAAATTTCAATTTTTTACTTCTTTCAGAACCCTGGAGTGTATGCATCCAGTCCAGGTGATTTACTACTCTTCAGTTTGTCAATAAGGTCTACCACATCTTCCAGGTTCACTGTGATTTGGTTACATTCATCCGAATTATCACCCATGAAAATCTTCTCCGGATCTCTCTTCAGTAAACACCGAAGTAAAGAAATCATTTAATCTTTCCGCGATGGCCTTAACTTCTCTAAGTACTCTTTTAACCCCTCGATCATCTAACGTTTCGACCGACTCCCTTGCAGGCTTTCTGCTTCTGCTATATTTTTTAAAGTTTTTATTGTGTGTTTTTGTGTCTACAGCCAACTTCTTTTCAAATTCTCTCTTAGCCTGTCTTATCAATGTCTTACATTTAACTTGCTAACATTTATGCTTTATCCTATTTTCTTCTGTTGGATCCTTCTTCCAATTTTTGAATGAAGATCTTTTGGCTAAAATAGCTTCTTTCACCTCCCCTTTTAACCATGCCGGTAATTGTTTTGCCTTCTTTCCACCTTTCTTAATGTGTGGAATACATCTGGACTGTGCTTCTAGGATGGTATTTTTTAACAATGACCACACCTCTTGCACACTTTTTATATTTGTAGCTGCTCTCAGTTTTTTTCTAACTATTTTTCTCATTTTATCAAACTTTCCCTTTTGAAAGTTTAGCGCTAGAGCTGTGGATTTACTTACTGTCCCCCTTTCAGTCATTAATTCAAATTTGATCATATTATGATCACTATTGATAATAACATAAGATATACGCAGCTCACATCCCAGCCTGCCTGTCGCTCTCTTCACCGCCATGGCCTGATCAGCTGATGGCCAACTCGCTTCCATCTGCAGCCATGGGGCAGGGAACCCACACGGCTGTCTTGATCAGCTGGGTGCCTTTTTATCTCTCAGCCACAATGACTGTGGCTGCCAAGAATACCTGATTTCTGCCTCCAGACTCTCCCTGGCAGCACCTCTCTGCAACAACACCTAGGTTGCCATCCCAGTAGCCAAACAATCAAGCCTGGGACATTCCAGGACTCTGGAATCTTCCAACATGGGCCATGCAAGTCCCAGATCATCTCCTCTGTGCCTCAGCCAAGTAAAAAAAGATGTTTATATTTATTTTTTCCAAGGTTTCTCTCCACTTTAAATAAAAAAAATATATTGCCCCCCCCCCCCACTAATTTTTAACCCCAGGGGTTACATAAGCTTGGTTAGGGATCTTATTCCTGTGTTAATAAACATGGAGTGAAAGTTTTGGGCTGCATCAGGTTTTGGTTGTGGTAGTGATTTGGAAATCAAACCAAACAATTGACTTAGGTTGTCTTAGTTTGATATAGGATACTGAAGAGCTGAAGGCATCACCAGGCCTTTGTAGGGAGAGCAAGGTCAGCTTTGAGCATTTTTCTCTGTCTCCATCTGCTAGCAGGAAGAAAAGGACATAACCCACTTGTTTGGACTGATCTAGCAGGAGTAAAGGAAAGGAAATTAACAGGTGAATTTAAATTTCACCATGAGGCATAGGAGAAGTCCTGCATTATGCAACCAGAATGAGCAGTAGCCAAAAAAGGCAGAGACGGCATAGGTAGCAACACAGAAAAACAAGAACAGGAGAACTGCCAAGGAGCAATCAATATGGTCACAGATAACCAGGGTTTGTAGAAAGGAAACTCACTGTGCTCCAGGGACACAAGAAGCACAAAGAAACTAGAAATGGAAGTAGACAGGTTTGGCCAGTGTCCTATGAAGCAGGCATAGACTGAATTGACAGAAACTCTGGAGGAATTCAGATAATCAAGGGTTGTGGTTAGTGCAGTTAGTGTAACTGGGTTTAAAGGGGGTTTGGATAAGTTCTTGGAGGGGTCCATTGCCTGCTGTTAATCAGGTTGACTTAGAAAATAGCCACTGCTATTACTGGCATCAGTAGCATGGGATCTTCTTAGTGTTTGGGTACTTGCCAGGTTCTTATGGCCTGGATTGGCCACTGTTGGAAACAGGATGCTGGGCTTGATGGACCCTTGGTCTGACCCAGTATGGCAATTTCTTATGTCCTTAACCCTACCTGAAGAAAGTTACTGGATCCACAGTGAAAACTCTCCAGATTGGATAAAAAGTAGCTAGCACCATGCTGCTATGCAGTGGCCCCATCACAGCTGGGAAATCTTGAGATGTGGGGAAAAGACACGGGAAGGAACAACATGTGTAGTTTTGTCTAATCAGAACTATGTGCATTGTTCTACTACAAAATAATAATAATAATTAACAGAGAAGCAGATGCAAGTCTGCCACATGTGGGTACTTTTAGGCACCCAGTCTGTCCCTGGGTGCCAAGGTTGCACTGGCGGGAAGGAGGACCAAGCCTCCGGGGCCCTAGTTGGGATAGGTGATCTCTTCCACTCATACTCACGTAGGACATTCTCTTCAGGCAGATTCTCGAAAAAAGAGGAATCGATAAAAACATCAAGCAAGAGACCTGGAGTGGTGTTCACAAAAATCGTTTACTGCAACTTAAAGAACAATGTCCATGCCACAATGGCAGAAATCATCAGCATAAAAAGTAAAAGAACTCCCAGTATTTCAGTCCTCCTTGTCCATCTCTAACCTTGAATCAATGTCCTTTTCCCAGGGGTCGAAAAGGGAAAGATAGCGCTTCAAAATGTGGGGTAGGAAGGTGAGGGCCGGAACAAGACGTTCTCTTCAGAGCACTGCCAGCCCACCTGAATGGTAAACAGACAGGCAGCCTCAATCCTACTCTGTGCAAGAAGGGGGCTTCCTTCTAGGATAGGCAGCTTGGGAAAAAACAAAGCCATTCTCGGTAAGACAAAAAAAATCTATTTTCTGCTTCTCTCCAGGAGGGCACAAAAGAGAGGATGTCTCCCTGTTATCCCTTCTTGTAGGCTGAAGGGCCTACTGGGATCTCCAGCAACAAAACTCCAAGCTTCCAAAACTCAAGACTACATGCAAACACAATGGGCTAGATTTTAAAAGCCCTGCGCGTGTAAATCCTGCCGGATTTACACGCGCAGGACACTCGCGCGCCGGCGCACCTATTTTGCATAGGCCTCCAGCGTGTGCAAAGCCCCGGGACGCGCGTAAGTCCCGGGGCTTTGTAAAAGGGGTGGAGGGGGCGTGTCCGGGGCATGTCGGCAGTCCGGGGGCGTGTCCTGGGGGCGTGTCCGGGGTCAGGGGCAGTCCGAGGCGGGTCTGGGGGCGTGGCGATGGGTCAGGGGCAGGCTGGGAGGGCGGTTCCGAGTCCCCCGGCACTGCGGCCTGTGCTGGGGGATGCCGAGGTGGCGCGCGCAAGTTACGCCTGCTTCAAGCAGGCGTAACTTGCACAACAAAAGGTAGGGGGGGATTTAGGTAAGGCTGGGGGTGGGGTAGATAGGGGAAGGGAGGGGAAGGTGGGGGGATGCGGAAGGAAAGTTCCCTCCGAGGCCGCTCCGATTTCGGAACGGCCTCGGAGGGAACGGAGGCAGGCTGCACGGCTCAGCGCGCGCAGGCTGCCGATTTTGCGCAGCCTTGCACGCGCCAACCCTGGATTTTATAAGATACGCGCGGCTACGCGCGTATCTTATAAAATCCGGCATACTTTTGTTTGCGCCAGTTGCGCATAGTTATTTAAGATCTACCTCAATTTGAGCATGCTCAACCCAGATTATAAAGGAGAGCCTGACCAATCCTAAAACAAGGGGGCGTGGCCAACACCTGAGGAAGATGCAAAAAATCTCCCAGCAGATGCAAAATGTTTGGTAAAGGGGTGGAGCCACCGTTACATGCATATTTGCCATCTCCTTTATGAAGGCTGTTACAAAATTACCCCCTGGGGGGGGTGGGAGAATGAATAATTAGTCTCTGTGGGTTGCAGATAATTCTAACAATGTGGGCGGTTTTGCTTTCATTATTGCTTAGGGAAAATTTACCCTGGATATTTGCACTTGCTTTCTCCGTCAGTATTCTTTCCAGTGGAAGTAAATTTTAAATTGGCTACGCAAGTAAATGTCGGGGTTTACGCGTGTGGCTGGGCCTTGCGCGTGTCGCACGCATTTTACAACGGGCCCAGCCACGCATGTAAACTGGTACGTGCCAAAGTCCTGGGCCTCTCCAAAGGGCTGGGCTGGGATGGCACCATTCAATGCTGTCCGCGCTGGCAGCCACAACCAGCACACGGAGATTACTTCTGCTCCAGAGGAGCAGCAAGCACTCAGATAGTTAGGTTAGGTTTAGGGGGCGGGGAAGAGGGAGGAAGGTTAGGTAGGGGGATAGGAAAGTTCCCTCCCAGTCCGTTCCTTAATTGGAGAGGAGGGAACTGGGGGAGGCCTGATTGCTTCGCCGTGCATATTTTGCGAAAATCCCTCCCCTGCACGCACGTATTTTAAAATCTGACACGCGTGAATGTGAAGCCATCTGATTTTAAACATGCACGGGCCGTCGCACACGTGTTAGAAAATCAGGGTGCCCGTGTGCGGGTGCTGGGAACCGCGTGCGCGCTGCTTTTTTAAACCGAGCCCAGTGTGCATAGTTTTCAATAATTAAACCAAGGAAGGCTGCTGCGACCTCTGCTCTCTGACCGCCCCTGGGGTAAAATTACCAGCACTGACTGACAGGTTGGTCAATATTCAAAGCCCCAATTTCCATGGGTAAAAGGTTTTGAATATTGCACTCCCCCGTGCCTATTTATTAAAGATTTTCACCAATTTTGTGCTCAGCAAATAGATCTCTAAAAAAGTAAATATTTCTTAGGAGATGATGACTTGAATGGAATCAAAATGTCTCTTTTTATAAGTAAATCTCTTTGGGGACATGCAAGTTTACACACTTAAGCAAACCATGGAAGAACAGGTGACTGCAATCTTCTTATTCCCTCCAGTACACTTCTCAGCTCTGTATGAATATTTATGCATTCCTACAAACTTGTGCAGACGCCCGCATAATTTTGCATCTTTTGTGAAACTTTCTGTACGAATGTTCAAGAGCTGCTGTTTATTTTTAACTGCGATGTTACAGAAAATCTTTTATTTTGTAAGTTGTTCTGCGCAGGAACTGCAGCGTCCTCGTTTTTCTGCTGGCTTAGAGACCCCCTCAGGAAACTAATTTCCTCAGCTGGCACAGTGACTGACCACCCCGGCACTCGGGGGCCGTAAGTTCACGTCTCAGCGGGGCCGGCTGAGGCAGCATCCAGAATTACAACACAGGCCACCAGACTGGAAGCCTCTCCCATCAGGCGATAGGGTCCATGCTCCAGAGCAGTTCAGTCCTGAGGGTGAGATGGGAAAGGCGAGAGGACACTGAGCGTGCTGAGGTACTCATACAATGGTAATTGTATGCAGTGGAATGTGACATCGGCCTAGTGCAGCCAGAAACCATTAGGTAGACTTTTACATTATAAATATAGCTCTGGCCAAAACATCTGTCATCTTTAGACAGGGATTAAAAGTACAGAAAAGCAAAGCAGTTGAGAAGTTTGTATTTACTCATTCTATTTGCCTACTTGCTCACTGGTGGTCTGTCACATTATATGAGAAGGCATAACAGTTATTGTACCGCATACATGCAAATGCACAGTGCACGCATCAAAGCAATAAATACTGAATTGAAGAATCTGGTGTAGTGCACTGGAAATTGGAGGATGCCCTCAGCCATGCCTAAAGGGGACTGATTTCAAGAACATTGCACTGCATGCAACAAGAAGAAAATGAATATACAGTCCCAATCTATCAACGGGCATCCTCCTCATGAATAAGCACAAATGAGAGACATTTCTATATATTACACAAACAAGTTCCAGGATTAGTGGAATAATATTTCTTATGCATTGCTATAACTTAATTTTATAAGGCATTAGTAATAAACCTAGTGGTGTACACAAAAAGAGAATTAAATAAAATAAAAATTACTAAATAACAGTGAAAAAAATTACAAGAACAGATGATCACAGAAAAATGAACAATCGCATGGCAAGTCATGTCACTTAATGTATTTATTTATTTATTTATTTATTTATTTAACAGTTTTTTTTATACCGGCATTAAAATACACATCATATCGGTTTACATTATAACAGCAGGTAGAAAGTACATCGAACGGGGAGCTGGGGGTGGAGAACCAGCAGGAACAAGAGTTAGAGGGGCTCTAACAGGGAGCCCGAGGCAATAGTTAAAATAGAAAAGGGGGAGGGGGGAGGAAGGGGGAGCTATTTACACAGAGGGAGTTGGAAGGGTGTAAAATTAGGGGGGCTAAAATACAAGGATGGGGTGGAAGGAGGGGGGGGGCAAATATTTACAGGGACGGAGGGTGAGGGTGGTTTGTAGCAAAGTTAGTCCGGAAAGGCTGGCTTATACTTGATCTGAAAAGGGGAAAACGGTGGGAGATATTTTGCTATGGCACATATTTAAATGAGGGAGTAGCCTGACTGAAGAATAGACAGGCATTTTTTACTTCTTAGCTTGACTCTTCTTATTAGTGATCAGCAGTGATCAATATTAGAAAGTTTTCATATGCAGAAACTAGCCAATTTTCATAGTTATTTATTTTTATATAGCGACATTCGATCTGACATATCACATCGGTTTACAGTAAAACAAGGAGCTAAGAAGACAATGCTTTCTTATTAAATCTTACAGTGTAACTTAGAACAAACATTAACTGAGGTAAAGTAACATTAACCTTTCTTGCTACTATGAACTTAAACAAAGGGTATCAAAGGTGCTAGGGGGGACCTAGCCTTCATGATTTTAAGAGAATAACTTATAGTCTATAGTAATTGAGATTAACGTAAAGCAAGATCCTACGAGGAGCATTATCGGTGAGTATCGATGGGGTGCAGATTAGTGTTGGTGGCTGGTAGGCGTCAGGATGCTGATGGGAAGGCTTTTGAAAGAGCCATGTCTTCAGGTTTTTTTTTTTAAATGTTTGTGCTGTGGGCTCCATTCTTAGCTGTACTGGTAGATTGTTCCAAATGGCGGGGCCTGCTCTCTTAACTATGATCAGGTGCGCCTCTTTTGGAGAGGGGATTGGAAGCAGTCCAGTATTAGTGGAGCAGAGGTTCCTTTGGGGGATGTAGAAGTGTAGGGACGCCTTCAGCCAGTCAATCCTGTCATTGTTGAGTGTTTTGTGAATGAGAGTTAGGGCTTTCTATTGGATTCTAAATGGGATGGGTGGCCAGTGTAGGTCTTTGAGGATTGGTGTAATATGCTCTGCTCTTTTGCTGTTAGTGAGTGATCCTGCTGCTGCATTCTGTAGCAGCTGCATTGGTCTGAGGGTGGCAGCCGGGAAGCCCAGGAGGAATGCGTTGCAGTAATCAAGTTTAGAGAAAAGTAGTGCCTGAAGTACTGTTCAGAAGTCTTGGGTATAAAGAAGCGGTTTGAGTTTTTTTAATACCTGGAGTTTGAAGTATCCATCTTTTATCACTGTGTTAATGTGTTTTTTAAAGCTTAGATCGCTATCTTATGATCACGGCTAGATCTTTTACTGTTGAGACTGTTTGATTCTTCAGATGGGATGCAGTGCGATCATGGCAAAGAGATGTGGTGGTTTTGTTTGTTATATATAAAATTTCAGTTTTATTATGGTTGAGTGAAAGAGACATTTGTGAGAGAAGCTGTGTTATTTCTGATAGATAGGTCTCCCAGTGTTTTAGGGTGTTCTCAAGAGACTCATTTAGGGGGAGCAGAATTTGAACGTCGTCCGCATAGATGTAATAGGATAGGCCTAGTCCGAACAGAAATTTGCTGAGGGGCAGCATGTATATGTTAAAGAGGGTGGATGAGAGGGATGATCCTTGTGGGATGCCATTTAAAATACAAAAGTCCATTTTTTATAGAAAAAGGAACTCCATGTCTCTAAATCTTGCACAGGAAACTACAGCTAAACAGGAAAACCCGAAGGGAATGGGGATAGATGACTAGTGTAGCTATACAACTATCTACAAATGCAGATCTAAGGAAAGTACAGTTGATCTCTTCTAGACAGGGCATGATGCTGGCCAAATAAGCTTTAAAGTGAACACTAGCCAAAAAAAACCTGATAATGAACTGTCTCCATAAGTAGGATTTCCCTGCCATTCAATCGGGACTCTAGCCAATCAAAATATGAGAGCAACTCAGCCATAACCAGTCAAATATCTGGAACTAGCTAACCAATGTATCTTGCCCAGTCACCAGATACCAGCCACTCATAAGCCAGACACTTCTCACCATGCTAGTGTGAACTATCCAGATTATGGTCATACAAAATCTTTAGTGCAGGAGCTCCAGGAAGAAGACTGCAACAGAAAACAGGAATTGCTGAGAACAGAAGACATCATAGAGAAAGTCTGTGACAGTGCATAGACATGCCCTGCTAAAGAACTCAGTTGACCACTGACTTCTAAAGCAGCTCAACTTCAAGTGATATATATCCTAGGTGGAGGTTAGCTAGTTTCATTTTATGTGGTGAGTTTATATAATAAACCTTGCATGATTCCATTGTTTCCTCATCATTCTGTGCCTACTAGAGAGCAGCTCTAGACTGGAGGTAGTCTCTTGATTGCCATCTGCCATGGACTACTGCCTGTCCACCGGACCTTCGTTTGACTGCCGCCTGCCACTGACCACTGGCTGACCACCAGAGCTTCTCTTGACTGCCGCCTGCCACTGCCTGACTATCAGACCTCCTGTGATTGCCACCCTGGCCTGCCTTCAACCTCACCTGCTCACCATTGCCTCACTTAAGGATCTTCAAGACTTCAGCAGAAGCCCCTACCTAAGACTTAATGGCCCCAGCACCCGAGGGCTGAATCTAAGGAGAATGTGGGCTACTATAGGTGAAGCTGCAGTTGGGCTTCTGATTCATCTGATTCCACCAGCCAAAAGTGAAGACTTGCAGGGATCCTCCCTGCAGGCTGTGAAGACTCACCTTGGTCCAAGGATCCATGACTTCAACACCAAAAAGTCTCTGGTCACCTGACATGGACAGTGATTTTCTAGAGCTGTATCAGAAGAAGCAACAACCCTAAACAAGAAATAAATATATAAAACATGTCCACAAACAAATACAGATTGGATGCACAAAAGAATAAAAAAGGCTCAACACCTTAATAACACTTCAACAATTACAATTAACCCACTTCAGATTGATACGATTTTGCCAAAGACAAACGAGAATCACTGAAACCTTAGATAAGTGTTCAAAAAATGGCACCAAAAGTCACTTGATGAAAGCTAGCCAATAACAACTAAAAAAACTGCAAACCAATGAAAAGAGAGAAATAGAAGAAAGTTACATTAGATAAAGTGATGTTGCCAAACATATTGATCTGTTTTTTGTTTCATAATACATTTATTGAATTTTCTAACTTCCTTGGATTATGGACATTCCTGCAAACTTTTGCTCACACTTCCTTTTTCTTGATTAATGATTTTGTATGGCTTCTCCATCTTCTAGTGGTGTTTCTTTTTCTATAGCATCACTAAACTCTGTCCCTTCCTTTATTAAAAAAAAAAAAAAAAAAAAAGGCTACCAAAATGCTTATCCACTCCTGCTTATCTATTCTCTTATCCACTCCTGCTTAGACTTCTGCAACTTGCTTATCACGGGCCTCCCACCGAACCATCCTTCTCCATTGCAATCTATTCAAAATTCAGCCATATAACTTATCTTCCTTCATCGTCACTATGACCATGTAACCACTCTTCTCAAATTGGTTCCCATCTGCTTGCATATACATTTCAAGCTTCTTTTACTCTCCTACAAATGCATTCATTCTGCAGCTCCTCATTACATCTTCTATCTCTCTACATCCTTGCTCATGAACTCCATTCATTGGGCTATTTGCTTTCATCCACACAACCTCCTCCACTGACAACTCCTAGCTCCATGCTTTCCACCTTGCCACACTATATGCATGGAAAAGAATTTCTAAGCTGATATACTATGCACCCGCTCTGGTCATATTTAAATCCAGCTCACTTTTTAAGGTTACTTTTAAATCCTAGCCATTTCTCTACATTAAATACACTTCCCATAGACTCTTGTTATTCATGTATATTTGTCTTGACTAGACTATAAGCTCCATGGAGCAGGAACAGTCATACATATTCACATACAGTGCTGTGTATATCTAGTAGCACTTTGGAAATGATAAACAGTAGTAGTAGTAGTAGCAGCAGCAGCAACAGAGTGGATGTCAGCGATGAGAACCAATTCACACACTCATTCTACCCAGTTTTTTTGCCTACCCAGATCTAGTTAAGGATATTTCCCAGCTGTCAGCCATACAAGATTGACCATCTGCAGGAGATCATTACTTATCAAAGTCAATTTTGCTATCTCCCCTATTTGGTCCTCCTCCATTCCAGTTAGAGAAGTATTTGTTTCCAATTTCCATATATGAACACACATTCAAGCATCTCATATCTTTTATCTTTTACTCTCTCCACACCCCTGCTGTTATCAAGCTCAGTTGATATCATAGCTTGAGTATGCACAATATGCTTCTTCTGGTGATGAAAGGAGAGTGAGCCTACATATCAGGAACGAGATAATGGGAGTCCTGCATATTGTAATGAAACTGATAAGGTTTTAATGTGAGATGGGCCACAAATCCACTTAAAGGGGAACTTTTCAGTAGACCCTGTTCTTTGCAATGTGCCCAGGCTCATTTAATCCACATTCTTTGCAGTCAGTTTTCATAGGCAAACCAAAAGTATTTTTCCCTTTGAAAATTAACAACAGTTTATGTGCACAACTGACTTGTTAAAAAAAAAAAGATGTGGATGGTGTGTGAATACATGTATTGCATAACCCAATTTCAAACATACTTTCATGTATACCAAAAAATGGGTGTTCTGGAGGGGCAGAGTTGGAGATGGTGTTGCAGGCTAAATCCCAAATTTTAAAAAGCCCGCGAACTTAAAATCTGGGGGACTTGTGCGTGGCGTGGCTGGGCTGTGCGCGTGCCGAACGCATTTTATAAACAGCTCAGCCATGCGCGTATCTCCTGGTACGCGCAGAAGGGCCGGGCCATCGAAAAGATGTGGGCGGGGTCTGGGCAGGGTGGGGGCCGATGCACCACAGTTACTTCTGCTCGGAAGGAGCAGTAAAGTAATAAAACAAAAAAATTTGGGCTAGCTAGGTAGGGGTTAGGGGATGGGGAGGAGAGGAGAGGGGAAATGGTAGGAAGTGTAGTTAGGGGGATAGGGAAGTTTCCTCCCAGTCTGCTCCTTAATTGGTTTCTGATATGGACAAAATTCAACTGAAGCTGGTTCAGTCTGATTTATCTAGTAACAGGAGAATAGAGTCTATTGAGAACGCTCTGAGGTCCCACAACCTCAGGGTTTTAAATTTTCCTGTTATAAATTTGATCCCACCTTTGGAGCTAATTAAGCAATATATTCAGCAAATTCTGAAAATTCCTTCGCATGCGATGCCACCAATTACTAAGGCTTACTACCTCCAACAGGCAGGACGGGTAGAGGGAGTTATGGATAGACAGACGTCAACGCTGGATATTTCTCAGATTTTAGAGATGTCGCAAGAAATGGAAATCACTCACAGAAGAACACTCCTGATTTCGTTCGCATTTCTGTCCGACCGTAATAATGTATTGAAATTTTTTCTTAGAAATCGCCAAATTCCCTTTTATGGCCGTCAGATTTGGATGTATCCGGATGTGATTAAAATAACACAAATGCATAGAAAAAGTTTCCTGGCTATGCGTACTGAAGTGCTCCAGTTGGGAGCTAGATTCGTTATAAGATATCCATGCAAATGTTGTATAAGATATTTAAATACTAATTATGTATTCTTTGAACCTGAACAACTCAAAGCTTTTCTTATTGCACAAATGCGCATCCCCGTATAAGTTCCATCGAGATATCCACATAGTAGATATAAGTTTGGTTACACGGCGTTACCATCTTATATAATATAAATATGACGCTTCTATTTTTCTGCAAAATGTTTTCTGGTGCAAAATGTATATTTGCATGTAATAATTTCAATATATGATTATAAGTTTTGAGATGCACAACTTTTCTAATACAAGTGTATTCTTGTGTAAACTGTAAAAACTTCAGAAAATAAAAAAAAAAGCGTGCATTTAAATTAAGCAGCACAAGCTGTGCCCTGCAAAGAGGCAGAGTAACTTTGTGCACGGGTTAGTTTGTGCACAATCTTCAGGGGTAATTTTCAAAGTCAACTTACGCGCCTACATTTGCTCTGAAAACTGGCATAACTTGTGCGCTGCTGGGTTGTTATAAATTTTACCCTCAGAAAGCATCCATGTACTGTTCACCTGCGGGTGCAGAAAGGGGATGAAACTCTCACGCTGTTCTACTCCTTCCCCAACCTAAACCCGCCCGTGGCCATGCCCCTTGGGCACTTGCTGTGAATAGCCAGGCCAACGAGGCCCATTCACAGCCAAGCCATTTCCCTCAGAGAAAATCCCTAATTACTAGGTTAAATGGTTTTGAGACTCCTTCCTGTATAGAGGTTTATTCGGTTTCCCAGAGATACCCAGGACTTCTCAGCTTTTTTTTTTTGACACAAAGGAGATAGTTGTTTCATTCACCAAATGTGTCCGAGCCTGTAAAGCCCTAAATTTGAGTGAATACAGTAAGAGGTATTTGGCCACAAATGGTACTCAAGCTGCCCGGGTTCAGAAGGCACGGCAAAGGCCTGAATGGAGGAGCAGCACTCTGAACCCGCTGACCACTCGACATTCTGCAGCAAACGTCACCCTCCAGGCCATGCTAGAGAGGCAGAGCTCTAGTCTCAACACGGTAAGTTCTTTTTCGGTGTGAAGTGCATGTTTAAAAAGAAAAATCATTATACACGGATTCCTAAACTTGTATCACATCTCCTACCCTTCTCCAAATCAGTACAAGCCATATCATTCAATTAACATATCAGAAGCTGTCTGCATTAATTTTTGTAAGGATGCACTAATGAGACAATAGCTCCTGGCACGCTCTTAGACGTAGCTTGAGGAAGGCAGCAGGGTGCCTAGCATGGACTGCAGGATGGCTTGGCTACTCTCCAGCTAAAGGCAGAAAGGATAAGGCATATTTGTACTGCATCTATTTCATTTATTTCTAAAATCTTATGTGGCCCAATTTTCCAGGGCAAGTTGATCAGAGCGGATGTGCTTTTGTTATCTTTCTCAGTGCACGCAAAAAAAAAGTTTTGCATGTGTTAAAACATTTGAATACACATTCAGTGGATGTTGACATCCACTGCACGTTTCTTTCTAACCTGCACTAAAACCATTTAGTATATGCTAAAACATGTAATATGCGCTAAAAGCAAAACCAAAAATGAAATGAAGAAAAAAATATATTTCCTCAGCATAACCCTAATTAAGAAACAATCTTTTACAGATGGTCACACTTGTACACGTGAGAACTGAGAGATCTCCATAGCACAGAGGTTAATAATAAGGGCAAGGAAGCGTGATGAGCAGAGCTAGAATAATGTAGGCAGAGGTAGTCAGACAGACTAGGGCCAAATGGTCTTTATCTGAGAACATCTCATAGGATATTTTTCTGTGACGAGTACCACCCATGCCACAAAAAAAACCCCTCACCTTTCTCTGCTAAGTAACAACACATGCTATAGGAATCCAGAGATATTATTATTATTATACTTTTTCATAAGCACTTCCCACAACAAGCAGCAAATGAAAATCACAGGGGCCGTGATTTTATCCACCATTTGAGAGTAGTAGATAACATCATAGCCCCCCCTGGTTTCCCCCAATGCTACAGCAAGAGACACAAAATCTGATCCTTGATGCAGAAAGTGCCACCTCTCACGGAATCTCAGGAAGCCATCAAACCTGCGGCAAGAGCTGGGAAGCCACAGCAGGATGGAGCCAGGTTGGGGTTGGTCACTTGGGCTGCTTGGAGCAGCGTACAGGAGAGACTGGCACTTTATACCACATCCTCTCCCTCGGTCAGCCTGGGGCCAGGTTCGAGGTTTGAATGGTCATCAGCCTCAGATGGATAAAAAGGAGGCTTCATCATGAAGCGCCACTCTCCGACTGCAGACTGGTGGAGGAAGGAGGGGAGATCAGAAGGTGGTCGGGAGGGCCATTTTGCCTATGTTTCAAGTTAAATGGGGGTCTCCAGTTTTGAGAACTTGTTAATTTTTAGACATTCTTGTATAAAGTAGAGCTAGAATACCTTATGGAGAGACCATGTCCGTCTGTCTGTTTGTCTGTGATCTAATATCGCATGCAAAATGACAGGAAGTAGGATGTTGCTCTTTGAGAGTATTGTGTAGTAGTTGCAATCGCCAACTTTCACACTGGCCAGGCAGACACGGGCAAGTCTACAAGAACGCCACACAGCTGTATATTGTTAGTGGGCGTATCCCTTTTGTACTTGTTCACATCGTCGTGTGTTATCATTTTTTATTTTTATTATGGCCAGGGGGGGGTCTCAAAAGCTGGAAATGGCCCAGGCCTCTCTAGACCCCTGAGAAGGCCTATAAACATGAGCCTTTCCTGAATGCATTATGCTGTGAACATGTAGCCTTCACGCCGAACGACATTCATGAGAATAAACACGCTGCAGCGGGAGGCGTTATGCCATTGCCTCCTTAGTTCAGGGAGGCTTAAGTCAGATTTGTTTCAAAACCACAAGGGGGGAGTCCTAGTGAGGAAGGGGTCTCGTTTCCATTTCCCACATTCCCAAGTGCGAACGAGTCTCCAGATCCTTCCGAGCAACTCGGCCCAAACTCCTCCCTATGAAATGTGTAGTAAGGAGAAGGAGGGTAAGAGAGCTGCAGAGTCGTGGAGCCACATCTTTCTCCTCTATAGCACCCTCTCCTTACTCAGAAGGGAGGGAGCAAGAGAGAGAACCAGAACATGGAAAGCCTTCCACGGAGTCACTGCCCAAACTGCCAGGAGAGGGTACATTTTACCTTAGAGGAAAAGAAAGATTTCTCCCCTGAGGTTTAGCTACCCTTCCTTGTGGAAGTACCTTAAACAAACCATGGCGGGGCTCCAGAGCCATAGCTAGCCCTTGGCCGATATGGCCTCGGCACCATCCACGAGGGGGGCCAAGACTTTCAAAATTTGATAGACAATCCGCCATCCTCCCCTCTACTGACAGAGGCTTGGCGCCTCGAGCTCAGCTGCCAGGGGAGGAAGAACTGCTGTACCAGCTTCTGGAGTCCGGGGTGGGAAGCAGCAGCGGCCCCCAAATTGGGACAAAAAAAACCCCCACCACCGCTGCCCCCTGCACATGCGCGGTCAGAAGCAGAGGGGCCCATAGAGCTGCAAGAAGCAGCATCGGTCTCCCCAGCCGCGGAGGTCAGGAGCACACACCCTGCCAAGCAGCGTCAGCCTCCTCCACTGCATTTAGGGGGGGCCGTGAGCCACAAAAACAAAACCAACCTCTCACTCCGCCCCCGCAGCCTGAAAGAAGTACTGCCCTCGGAGCTGCATCGGCTTCCCACCCTGCCTCGGCAGTCAGAATGAGCGCAGCCCACGCAGCAACAAAAGCAGCATTCACCTCTCACCCCTGGAAGTGAGGCGGAGCCAGCCCATGCAGTAACAGAGGCCTCCTCCACATTTAAGAAGAGCATGGCCAGCAGACTGAAAAACAAAACCAAACCATGGCCTCCCATTCTGCCCCTGCAGTCAGAAGAAGCATGCCTGCAAAGAGAAAGAGAGAGAAAGGAGGAGCATGTGTGTGTGTGGGTGTGTGTGTGTGTGTGAGAAAGAGCAAAGGACCAGGTATGTGTGTGTGTTTGTGATTGAGCACGTGTGAGAGAGAGCGGAGCATGTGTGTAGGGCTGATCATGTGTGTATGAGAGAGAGCACAGGAGCATGTGTGTGTATGTGAGCATGCGAGTGAGCGAATGAGGTGTGTGTGTGTGTGCGCATGTCTGAGCATGTATGAGAGAGAGCGGAGCATGTGTGTGTATATGATTGAACATGTGAGAAAGCAAGCGAGCATTTATGTATGATTTGAGCATGTGTGTATGGTTGAGCGTATGAGAGAGTGCAGCATGAGTGGGTGCATGACTGAACATGTGAGAAAGCAAATGAGCATTTGTTTGTGTTTATGTTTGAACATGTGAGAGAGCAAACGAGTACTTGTGTGTGTGTGATTGAGCATGTGTGGGAGTAAATGAGCTTTTCTGTGTGTATAATTGTATATGTAAAAGAGAAAGCAAGCATGTGAGTGATTGTGCATGTGAGAGATTGAGCGAATGTGTATATGTGTGTATGATTGTGCATTTGAGAGTATGTGTGCAATTGTGTATGTGAGAGAAACCAAATGAGTATGTCTGTGTGTGTATAATTGAACATAGGAGAGACAGAGCAAAGAGTTTGTGTGTATGAGCATGTGTGTGTATAATTAAGTGTGAGAGTACAAGCGAGTGTGTACGTGTGGATGACTGAGCATGTGAGTGGGCGAATGAGCATGTATGTGTATAATTAAGTGTGAGAGTACAAGCGAGTGTGTACGTGTGGATGACTGAGCATGTGAGTGGGCGAATGAGCATGTGTGTGTATAATTAAGTGTGAGAGTACAAGCGAGTGTGTACGTGTGGATGACTGAGCATGTGTGTGTATAATTAAGTGTGAGAGTACAAGCGAGTGTGTACGTGTGGATGACTGAGCATGTGAGTGGGCGAATGAGCATGTGTGTGTATAATTAAGTGTGAGAGTGCAAGCGAGTGTGTACGTGTGGATGACTGAGCATGTGAGTGGGCGAATGAGCATGTTGTGTGTATAATTAAGTGTGAGAGTGCAAGCGAGTGTGTACGTGTGGATGACTGAGCATGTGAGTGGGCGAATGAGCATGTGTGTGTATAATTAAGTGTGAGAGTGCAAGCGAGTGTGTACGTGTGGATGACTGAGCATGTGAGTGGGCGAATGAGCATGTGTGTGTATAATTAAGTGTGAGAGTGCAAGCGAGTGTGTACGTGTGGATGACTGAGCATGTGAGTGGGCGAATGAGCATGTGTGTGTATAATTAAGTGTGAGAGTGCAAGCGAGTGTGTACGTGTGGATGACTGAGCATGTGAGTGGGCGAATGAGCATGTGTGTGTATAATTAAGTGTGAGAGTGCAAGCGAGTGTGTACGTGTGGATGACTGAGCATGTGAGTGGGCGAATGTGCATGTGTGTGTATAATTAAGTGTGAGAGTACAAGCGAGTGTGTACGTGTGGATGACTGAGCATGTGAGTGGGCGAATGAGCATGTGTGTGTATAATTAAGTGTGAGAGTACAAGCGAGTGTGTACGTGTGGATGACTGAGCATGTGAGTGGGCGAATGAGCATGTGTGTGTATAATTAAGTGTGAGAGTACAAGTGAGTGTGTACGTGTGGATGACTGAGCATGTGAGTGGGCGAATGAGCATGTGTGTGTATAATTAAGTGTGAGAGTACAAGCGAGTGTGTACGTGTGTATGACTGAGCATGTGAGTGGGCGAATGAGCATGTGTGTGTATAATTAAGTGTGAGAGTACAAGCGAGTGTGTACGTGTGTATGACTGAGCATGTGAGTGGGCGAATGAGCATGTGTGTGTATAATTAAGTGTGAGAGTACAAGCGAGTGTGTACGTGTGTATGACTGAGCATGTGAGTGGGCGAATGAGCATGTGTGTGTATAATTAAGTGTGAGAGTACAAGCGAGTGTGTACGTGTGGATGACTGAGCATGTGAGTGGGCGAATGAGCATGTGTGTGTATAATTGAGTACGTGAGAGTGAACAAGCATGTGTGTGTGTGTCTTGCACTTTCCAGAAGACTTCGCATTGTGTGTGCTATCGATAAACACCTTGCCAACTAGCGGCCACAGAAAATAACTTGAAAATAAAAATAATAATAATAATAATAATCTTTTCTTTTTGCCAGCCCTGCATTTCTTTAGCCTACATCTGCAAGTTAGTCACTGCCTACATTTGGCACACACATACACATGCTCAGTTACTCTCTCTCACCTGCTCAATCATACACTCACACACTCATTTGCTCTCGTATGCCACACCCACAAATAAAACGTTTCAAGAAAGGGGCAGGGCTTGGACATGGTCTGGGAGGGGCATGGACGCTCCTGGATTTCACAATGAAACTAGCGCATAAGTTACTTCCTCACACAAGCGCGCGCTGGGTGGTCCCCTGCCGCGTACATTTACTTCTGCTATGGATGGCATGTAAGTAATAAAATAAAACAATCCAGGCAGGTCAGCGGGGTTTGAAGGGTCGGGGCTAACAGGGGGAGAAGGGAGGCTATTAAACGAGGGAAGTTTGGAAGTCCTATCCCTTACCTGGCCAAACTGGGAACAAATTGGTGAAACTGGCAATGGCGTTGGACGCGCGCCCCTTTTAAAATTCCCCCACTTATGCGGGACTTGTGCGCGCACACACACGCGTGCCCACTTAAAATTGCATGCACATGTGCACACATTGGGGCAGATTTTCAAAGCCTACGCGCATAAATCTAGGTGGATTTACGTGCCTGGGGGGGGTTGCGCGTGCCGAGCCTATTTTGCATAAGCCCGGCGACGAGCGCAAGCCCCAGCACACGTGTAAGTCCCGGGGCTTGAAAAAATGGGCGGGGAGTGGGCGGGGCGGTCCGGGAGCAGGGCGTGGACGTGGCCAGAGGCCTCTCCACTGCTGCTGGGCCCGAGGATCGCGCGCTGGCACTCAGCCGGCGCGGACAACCTACGCTGCCCAGAGGCAGGCGTAAATAACAAAAGAAAGGTAGGGGGGGATATAGGTAGGGCTGGGGGGGCGGGTTAGGTAGGGGAAGGGAGGGGAAGGTGGGGGTGGGGGGCAGAAGGAAAGTTCCCTCGGAGCGGCCTTGGAGGGAATGGAGGAAGGCTGCGCGGCTCGGCACGCGCAAGTTGTACAATTGTGCACTCCTTTGCTCGCGCCGACCCTAGATTTTATAACGTGCGCGCACGTGTTATAGAATCGGGCGTACCTTTTAAAATCCGGCCCATTCAGTTTATTTTATAACATGCCCGCGTGTATGCGCATATGCTATAAATGGCTGCGTCCATAGGCACGAACTGGCAAATGTGCGCACACGTGCACCCGCGCACCTCATTAGAAGTTACCATCTAAACGTTTTTCCCTTTGTTTAAAGCCAAGTGCTTTCCTTATGTTTAGGCCAGCGGCCTTTTTTTAAATTAAGGCAATCACCTGCTTGGTACTGGAAACCCTGCTACTATAACTGTGAGCCACGCTACTTTAAGGCAAATCACAAAGCCAGACTGGAAGCCTCAAAGGCTGGGTCTCCCCAAGTTTTGTCATTCAAATAAAGACTGCACTACACGCTACAGCCTCATCTTTGCCTTGTATGCTGGTCAATCTCGTGGGTTTCCTCACACCCACACAGAATTCATGTTAAGGGTGTGCTTAGCACATCCACATGGTCGTGCTTCTCAGAGGCCCAGAATTTCTGGTAAAAGCTCAGTCAGCTCTGGTCTTGGGAAGGGGTGATACCCTTCCACAGAAGCCCACACAATTGGCTTTGCCCATCATATTTTACTTCTTGAAGCTCCATCAAGGTATTTTAACTCCTGACATCATAAGAATATAAGAACATAAGAACTTGCCATGCTGGGTCAGACCAAGGGTCCATCAAGCCCAGAATCCTGTTTCCAACAGAAGCCAAACCAGGCTACAAGAACCTGGCAAGTAGTCAAACACTAAGAAGATCTCATACTACTGATGCCAGTAATAGCAGAGGCCATTCCCTACGTCAACTTGATTCATAGCAGTTAATGGACTTCTCCTCCAAGAACTTATCCAAACCTTTTTTAAACCCAGCTACACTAACTGCACTAACCAATTCCTCTGGCATTTTCTCCGATTAGTCTTAAATGTGCTACTTGCTAACTTCATGGAATGCCCCCTAGTCCTTCTATTATCCGAAAGTGTAAATAACCAATTCACATCCACTTGTTCAAGACCTCCCATAATTTTAAAGACCTCTATCATATCCCCCTCAGCCACCTCTTCTCCAAGCTGAACAGCCCTAACCTCTTTAGGGGATGGAACAGGTCCCCCTCATAGGGGACCTGTTCCATCCCCTTTATCATTTTGGTTGCTTTTCTCTGTACCTTCTCCATCGCAACTATATCTTTTTTGACATCGTGCTGTTATGATCAAATTTGATACCAAACTGTATAGTAGTTTGTGGAAATAACCATCTGTTGATGTACTTTCATGCTGCTTGAATTTGCTATTTTATTTTTTGATGCAACAGCTGGTTATATTGTTGCTGTTCTGTGCTGAGTCACTCTAGGTGCTTCCTGCAGTAGGACGGCATATAAAATGAAAATGTCAATGTCAGTCTAGATTAAACAAATGTCATGTCCGTTGGACTATATGTCTGTATTTGCTGCTTCTCTGTGTCCTCTGATTCATCATACTTTAGATGGTCTTCCTTGATCTTTAGGTGACGTCTCAAATGTGCTACTTGTAACTTCATGGAGTGCCCGCTAGTCCTTCTATTATTTGAAAGTGTAAATAACCAATTCACATCTACTCGTTCAAGACCTCTCATGATCTTAAAGACCTCTATCATATCCCCCCTCAGCCGTCTCTTTTCCAAGCTGAACAGCCCTAACCTCTTCAGCCTTTCCTCATAGGGGAGCTGTTCCATCCCCTTTATCATTTTGGTTGCTCTTCTCTGTACCTTCTCCATCGCAATTATATCTTTTTTGAGATGCGGCGACCAGAATTGCGCACGGTATTCAAGGTGCGGTCTCACCATGGAGTGATACAGAGGCATTATGACATTTTCCATTTTATTAACCATTCCCTTCCTAATAATTCCTAACATTGTTTGCTTTTTTGACTGCTGCAGCACACTGAGCCGACAATTTTAAAGTATTATCCACTATGATGCCTAGATCTATTTCCTGGGTGGTAGCTCCTAATATGGAACCTAAGATTGTGTAACTACAGCAAGGGTTATTTTTCCCTATATGCAACACCTTGCACTTGTCCACATTAAATTTCATCTGCCATTTGGATGCCCAATCTTCCAGTCTTGCACGATCCTCCTGTAATGTATCACAGTCTGCTTGTGATTTAACTACTCTGAATAATTTTGTATCATCCGCAATGCTTCATGCCATCCAATTCAAGAAGAACTATTGATTAGTTTTTCAAATATATGCGTCTTCCCTTCAGCCTTGTCACATCCGAAGAAAGGACCTGCGTAATTCTTATGGTGATCCAATAAAAGGTCGCACAACAGGCAAGGATTTGGTTTTCTTTAGGCCTAGCACAGATACGAGAACTCTCCCCTAGGAATATTAAAGCTTAAGCTGGTGCTAA
Source organism: Rhinatrema bivittatum (assembly GCF_901001135.1). Classification (NCBI taxonomy): domain Eukaryota; kingdom Metazoa; phylum Chordata; class Amphibia; order Gymnophiona; family Rhinatrematidae; genus Rhinatrema; species Rhinatrema bivittatum. The sequence continues at coordinate 34,663,692 of NC_042615.1, forward strand.
ATCACGTATGTTATGTCTAATGTTGTTTTGCTATAATCAGTAATAAGAAAGTGCATTGAATGTAGAAGGAGTAAGTGGTATTAGAACATTTCTTCTGAGACCATGGAGTGGTTTGAACAATTAGGACACCAATAACAGAGGAAAAGGACAGAGACCTCTGTAAAACAGCACCAGGGCTGCTGGAGACATTGCTTAAATAGCCAGAAGGACAAGTAACTAAAAAAACCCACAAAGATGGATCCTATAAAAATTCAGAAGACAGTTTCCTACTGAGTAAGAGCAAAGTGTTGTTATTTCACTTCAGTACTAGCAGGGGAATTTTCACACACAGGCTTTGCCCTGAATTTCCGGAGCAGACTTGCATGCATAAAATTAGCGGCTGTGAGTAGACAGAATACAGCGCAGCCTTATGTGTGCACATTTACAGTCAATCATTAGCAGGTGTAAATGTGTCCGTGCAGATCAATGAATGCAATTTATGTGAGCCATTCTGATCTTCTGTTGGAACAACGGTATATAAAAAGCATAAACAAAATAAACAAAAAATCAAATGTCATATGCATGCTTTCAAATGTTGCCCAGCAAAAACTGGGGCATTGGGAGTTGATTTACCCAGGTAAATGGTTCCTCCTCCACTGACTCCACCCTCTCTACCTTGCTGTGCCGCATATGCATGGAATGGACTTTCCGAGCTGGGGCGTCGGGCTCCTTCTAGGGTTCACCTTTTATTCAGGCTACTTTTGAATCCTAACCACGTCTCTGCAATAAGTGCTCTTCCCTTGGATTCTTGATTGTCCTTTCTATCTGCCATGACCGGGCTGTAAGCTCTATGGAGCAGGGACTGCCTCTTAGGTATATCTAAACAACGTTGGGTGTGTCTAATAGCTGGTGGGGGTAGTAGCAGCATCGTGGATGTCAGCAGATGAGGACCAATTGCAACTCAATCTGCCCAGGTGTCCTTTGGAAAATTGCTCTCCCTGTGGATCGGTCGAGAATGATGTGAGTGAGACATTTCAGAATCCGTTTTTCTCTTGATTTGCATTGCTCAGCGATGGAAGATTTGTTTCTGAGTTCAGTATTTTCAGGGGCAACAACAGCAAAAAAAAAAAAAAGGATCTGCCTCATTCTATAATTTTTACAAATAAAGGTAGGCTTCAATTTGAACCCCGGTCGCTAGTGCATGCTAAACCCACTTAAACAGGAAAGCACTATTTATTTCACGACAGAGAAAAATCTTTACAGGTTCTCTTGACAGCATTTATGAGTCGAATAATTTTTATATTGGGGAAGCCTTCGTGTCTAATGCCTTGGTATTTGGCTAAGCTGAAGTGGCTGAGATAGACCTCACAGTAGAACTATTTTATGCTTCCTGTAGAGCTAGCCTTAAATATTTAGGTCCTTTTCAGCTGCTTTCCTTGTAGCAGTTTTCTAAAGGGACCCCAGCATGGGTAACTTCCCTTTGAAAATTTGCTACAAGGTACATGGGCACATTTGCAGTAATGTGGGATACGCAGCAAACTTGCCTCTTTTAAGATCTGAAAATAGCAATTGCAAACCCCTTCCGTCAGCACCGGTGTTTGAAAGGCCATGCGAGTTGCCTTTTTCTTTTGGTTTTTTTTTTTTATTAATGCCTAATTTGAATACTCAAGGGTAAATTTTAGAAAGAGAAATGGGTAGTCAATGTGTACCGCTGCTACCAGGATGCTGTAGCAATTTATCCCCTACTGCTCAGAGATGCTTACAACTGATGATGCACATCTTAATCACTTTGTCATCTATAAAAGGTTTTAGGAAGATTAAATTGTGCCAAATACAGGCAGTGACTAACTTGCAAATGTAAGCTAAAGAAATGCAGGGCTTGGCAAAAATAAAAGACTATTATTATTATTTTTTTTTTATTATTTTCAAGTTATTTTCTGTGGCCGCTGGTTGACAAGGCATTTGTAGATAGCACACACAATGCGCGAAGTCTTCTGGAAAGTGCAAGACTCTCGCTTTGCCTACCCTCCCTTATGCTTTCTGGTTCCTGCACCGGGCCCAGGTGAAGCAGGGCAAGTGGTGGAAGGGGGAAGCTGCCCCAGAGCATGAGACACAGGCAGAGCGCACAACGGAGGGGGGAGGGGTGGGGGACACCGGGGCGCTCTGTCTCCCGACAGCAGCTCCTCCTCCTCCCACTTCCATCTCAGCGCCCGCACACCGCTTCCATCACGGACTGGAGAGGGACGAGGAGCTGCCGCGAGGGCTGCGAGCACACGTTGCCTGCTGTAATGTTTCTCAAGGGCCGAGCTGCACCAGAAAGCTTAGCTCCGTTGGGGGAGTGAAGAACGAAAGAGTGAAGCAGTGGAGACAGAGGAGTGGAATAGCGCGAGCAGGCGGCGTGAAGCAGGAGAAGCCTATCTAGCTCTCATGCTGGACAAACCCATGCTCCTGGGCGGTTCAGGCTGAGCAATACATTTGGAATTCGCACATTGGACAGCGTAAGATAATCCCTACACTCAGAGTTGTGAGTACTACGGGAGTCTCCTTCCAGTGGGGTAGCACAGTCAAATCAGGAGAAGTGGGTGCAGTAGCAGCTAGGAGAAAGCTTAACATCGCTTAAAATGGAAGCTAGAACAGACTCTCATAAGGCGTTCAGAGGCTCCTTATGGAGGTGGAGAGAACCGCTACCTGTCTAAAAGCCACCTCTTTAATTATTGTGCCATGTAAAAGTCAGACCAGGTTTGGGACCACCATTCTTGAGTTCCCTGCACTTACTGATGCCACAGATATTACCACCCTTGGTCCAGGACATTATCTGTCAGAACTGTAAAAGCGACCAGGAACATCTCCCCATTACCAAGCACACTCGAAGCCTTTCCTGCTTCAGCTTGACACCTCATGTTGATATTCATAGCTCAAGCCATCAACAAGATACTTTTCAGTACCAGCCTAGTAACATAGTACATGTGGGCAGAAAAAGACCCAAGTGGTCCACCCAGTCTGTCCAGCGAGCTCTTTTTTTACTATTATATTCTTAGGGTAACGGTTTGTTCTGTGCGGGTTATCCCAGTCAATACAGGCTCTTCCTTTTCTTCATCTCCATGACTCCTCTGTGATTATCCCATGCCTTTTTGAATTCCCTTTCTTTGAAATATGCTAGCTGGGCGCACCACTTTAAGATTGCCATCTTCTTATCAAAGCCGCTAATCTCTCCAGTGCAGCCCTGTAGCCCTTTTTTTACGCCTTCACCCTAATTGAACGCATTTGCACTCCAAGTACACCAATGTTATTTTCAATACGCATTTGTAAGTCACTTACGATTATTATAAATAGTGGTTGACCCAGATACTGACCCCTTAGAATATTTCTTTGGCCATTTGTTTTTCTCTTCTTTCTAAGTTCTTTGTAACTCCTTGAAAAATTAAATCTGACAGGACCAATTTGCTCCCTGTTCATCCCGCATGCCTGTTATTATTATTCCTCCTTCCAGGAGTTACTGCAGTGCATTATCTCCTTCTACATTTCTGAATATAAAATGATTTCTATGATAGACATCGGGCTGACAGGCCGATTGTTACCTTGCGCCATCCTTACACGCTCTTTAAACAGACTTCACTGCATTAGACTGCAACCAGCTGAGTAGCAGGAACTCTGTCTTTAAAGAATCTCGGAAAATTATACTTAATGGTTGGGATATTAGCACTCTGATCTCCTTGAAAGTAATCCATTGAGTCTCGAAGCCTCATTCCCATGCATCCCTAAGAAATATCTCTTCATCTTTATTTTCTCCAGTAAAACTACCTCTGGCATCCTTCCTTCACAGGGAGGAGGAGTAGCCTAGTGGTTAGAGCAGTGGACTATGGACCAGGAGACCAGGGTTTGAGTCCTGCAGTCACTCCTTGTGACCTTGGGCAAGTCACTTTACCCTCAGGTATAAAACTTAGATTGTAAGCCCTCTGGGGATAGAGAAATACTTACAAATGTCAGTATATAAAAATTAAATCTTCCCTATTTTAAGATTTGATTTCTTTTTTTGTTTTGCCTTTTATACAATCCATTCCTTAGGCCCCTCACAAAAACAATGCAAAGGGGAAGATGGGGGGGTGATGAGTATAAGTTTTAAACATTCTGCTTTCAGTGTCTTGATGAAACTGTGTGTGAATTTACCATTTTCACTCACTTTTTAATTAAACTTTCAAAAATAATGTGGTAGTATTACTTTATGATTCCATAAAATAGTATGGAGGGCTAATGTTTCACTCTATGTAACCGCAGTTTGTGGATATTTTTCTCTTGTGTAAATGGACCAAAACTAAGCAAGCTGGAGATTTTTTTCCTGTGAAAGACTTAGGGAATTCAAAATGCGTTCTCTAGAACAGAAAAAGGGAACCTCTTGTTCTTGAGGACTGCAAACTGATCAGGTTTTCAGGATATCCTTAACGAATATGCATGAGATAGATTTGCATGCATGCTGCTTCCATTGTATTCAGATTTGATCTCATGCACATCCAGTGGCGATATCTTGAAAACCCAACCAGTTTGCGCCCCTCGAGAACCCGGGCTCTAGAAGAATGGAGGGAAAGCGGCGATATGCTGGAAATTCTGAAATGCAGTATCTGACAGGATTCCATATGGTATCACCCACAGAAGCATAAGTAGGAAAAAAGAGAAGTGAACCCTGGGAATAACTAATTCAACAAACATGACGCCAAAAATATTTGTGCAAAGAGATCTTAATGCCATCTTGGAGAAGAGACGGTCTTTAAAATCATCAGAGGTCCCGTTCCCTCCTTCCCCTACCTAACCCACCCCCAGCCCTATCTAAACCCCCCCCTAACTTTCCTTCTGCCTCTCCCCACCTTCCCTCCCTTCCCCTACCTAACCCACCCCCCAGCCCTATCTAAACCCCCCTACTTTTATTATAAAAGTTACGCCTGCCTGAGGCAGGCGTAACTCGCGCGCACGATTCCCCGGCTGCCGGCACACGATTCCCCGGCCCAGGAGCAGTTTCGGAGGCCTCAGCCACACCCCTGGAACACCCCCAGGCTGGATCCACACCCGTGGCCCCACCCCCGGATGATGCGCCGCCGCGACACCCCCCCCAGGAAAGCTCCAGGACTTACGCGTGTCCTGGGACTTGCGCATGCCGCCGAGCCTATGCAACATACCCCTTTGAAAATCTGCCCCTTAGTTTTTGGGTACTTGCCAGGTTCTTATGGCCTGGATTGGCCCCTGTTGGAAACAGGATGCTGGGCTTGATGGACCCTTGGTCTGACCCAGTATGGCAATTTCTTATGCTCTTCTTATGTTCTTAACATGCACACATTCATATCATGTATCAGTTTGTTGTTTATATGTGAATTTATCTACACTTACTCAATTATATCATTTGAATGAGAATTGCATCAAAAAACCCTTGGGGTAGATTTTCAAACGTGTGCGTGCATATGCTTCCCGGCGAGCACACGTGTTAGAAAATCCATGGGCCGCGCGCAAGGGAGGAGTTTTGCAATTTCCGCGCAGCAACGCATTCTGGCCTTCCACAGTTCCCTCCCAGTCCGCTCCTTCCTTCCCCTTTCCCTCTCCTCCCCACCCCCTAAACCCTACCTATTCTTTTTTTTTTTTTTACTTACTTCAGGGCCCAACCTGAAGTAAGTTGCACGCGCCGGCAGCCGAGTCTTCGGGACAGCGATCAATGACGCTGTCCTGGCCTGCCCCGCCCCTTGGTGCGCCCCTACGAAAAGGCCCGGCACTTATACGTGTACTGGCGTTTATGCACGTGGCCGGGCCCCTTTGAAGATTCGCCCGGCGTGGGCAAAGCCCGGCCAGGTGCATAAACGGCGGAATTTACGCACGTGGGGCTTTTCAAATCCGCCCTTTATCCTTACCGTGTGCTTCGAAAAACTCTAAAGCTTCTGATCCCTGCTCAAACACCTACTTATGTCTCTTTTGATCAATAGAAGGAAATCAAAGATACTAAGATGGTATCTTTCAAATGGGCCCGCGGGTGCACAATAGGCACATGCATCAGGGCACACGCGGATAGGTGGCCGCTTTACAACATGCACACACATACATGTGAATGTTATAAAATTGGCCCTGTGTACATGTGTGTGTGTGTCCAGCTTTCTTTTATAGCCTCTGTAGATTTGGGCTTGCTTTTGATTCCAGACTTGAAAGATGTGCGTTGGAAAGAAATGTACGAAGAGCATTCTCTTTTGTGGATCCAGTCCTTTGGAAAAGGCTGCTGAATTGTGTCCCTGCCCATGCAGCATGATGTGTTGGTTAGGAAATACTTAAACACTCACCTATAGCAGGAGGCATTTTAAAAGATAGCACTTTGCTAGTATTTAATGACAAGCATTTTGTCTGGTTAAGTCAAGTTTATGTTGTTCTAGCATGAGATTTTATTATTTATTTAAAAGATTATATATTCCACTCGTGTCCAAAATTCAAGGCAGGTCGCAATGAAAAAAAACACACAATATTAACATATTAATACAAACCAGACAGATAAAATTAATCAAAAGCATAAAATGCCATAGACATAACACTAACATCACCGGCCAAGGATATGGAATATCCTTAAAAATTCATCCTCCCAATACAGAGATGTTATGGCAAAGCATACACCGGCTGGACAAAGCACCCAGTGTGTAAAACCATTGAAGCTCAACTAATTGTGCTCTCCCCAAAAGCTTGCATAAAAAGGAAAGTTTCCATAGCTTTTCTAAAAGTAGAAACACATCATCATTCTAATGGATACAGGAAGTAGTTGCCATTTTTTATTTACCTAATAACACTTATAACAAGTGATTGAACTGGTACAATATTACCTCTGTCCCGATATGAAGACATCGATGTGAAACCACTGGTTCACTGTCAACAGATTTCGACCCCTGATGAAGCAGCTGTTCCGCAGCGAAACACCAGCCGCTGTCCGGTTGGCTAAATTGGTACAGTCGGGGTGCTTATGGTTTTCAGTTGACTCAAGCAGGCTCACATTGCCGCATTAAATATTTCAAACAGCTGAATGCAGGCAAAAATTGTTCGGGTCACCCTCGACTACACAACTGGGACAGACGCAGAGAGAACCTAAGTACCACCGGCAGGTGACTGCCGGGTTAGTCAGAAGATATAATTGAATTGATATAAGAGATAAGCTCTCTTGAGCTATTTTGAAAAAAGATTTTTGGAACTCATTTGGCTTTCAATAACTGATCACAGCCATCAAGCCGCAAATGATTGTGTAGACCGGACGGTTCAGGTCCTTCAGATTGAACACGTTGGCAGGCTTGCTGATGCGGCGCCTATACACCAGCTGGGTGTTTTGTTGTACACTGCATCCATTATATATTCTTCTTGAGCCACGACATTAAAAGATACATAAGAGGTGCCTTTTTGTTTGGTTATAATTAATTATTACAGGACCTTTTGAGTGCTCTTTGTTTTGTTGAGTTTGTACAATATTACATAGACCATGTGCGTGCAAAATAACAGACAAACAATAGATACACAAGAAAATAAAATCACCTTGGACAACAAAGCTATAACATATATATTTTTTGTTCATTTATTGTAATCCGCTTAACTCAGTTGCATACATAAATTGCATACATATAATTACATACATAAATTATTATAGGATTTCTGCATTAAAAAGCTTTCTTTTTTTTACTATTTACTTCCACTTTTAACACTAATATACATGTATTCACTTGCAAAGAAAAAAGCAAGAGAGAGAAAGGAATAAATGAAACAGAATATTTCAAAAATGAAAAAAAGAACCCTGAAGCCTAATGCTATCATTAGACCAATATAGTTTGGGTTTGTGGATTTATATTCCTGCTATTGGTATTATGATGATCTGTTCCTTTGAATGAGATACCTGCTTTAATTTCCTTATTTTTAATCTTAAGGGTCCAAAAACACAGAGATTAAACATAAGGAAACAAAGAGATTAAAAATAAGGAAATTAAAACAGGTAATCTCATCCAAAAGGACAGATCATCATAGTACCAATAGCAGGAATATAATCCCACAAACCCAAACTAACATTCCTCTCAGCACATCAAGCAACTGGAGACCCTCCACTTCTGGAGATCCTAGAACCAATAAAGGAATGAGTTGAGAAGGTTCAAAGAAAACAAACTACTCAGTAGGAAATATATGCCTGGAGTTATCAAAATGCAATACATATTGCATGGGGGACCATTTGTAATGGGGGGGAGGGAGAGAGGGAGAGGGAGAGAGCCTAGCCATAATGCCCTCTCCCTAGATAGGTATTTATATCCTTATGGGAGGCCCACCTAGTAACTCAAGGTGAGGTTTAGGTATTAGTGTAGGGGGTTAGGGGCCACTTTGACATTCAACGTGAGACGTATGAACAGAACAGTGGTCTCTTGTGAAGATTTGATGACCTTCGGAGAGAGGAAACTCACCCAAGAGATTGGTGCAATGTTCTCTCCACCTAGCTTGATGTTACCCAGGTAGAGAATCCATCAAGCGCTCTCTCTCTCTCTCCCCCCCCCCCCCCACCTCCACCCAGATGGCTAGGCTGGTGCTCCGGGAGCTTCAGGACAGTCCCAATACTGTCCAAAGTGATAGAGGAGGGCTTAGATGTATAAGACCTCCTCGCAGGAGCTGCATCAGTCATACCTTTATGCTGTACAGAAGCCAAAGTCACCAGGGAATGAGAAACACCAACCCCAAGAAGGCAGTCCTGCTCCGACACGCTCCCGAACCTTGCCTCCGCCAAACACATGCTGCATATTCCGGGAGCCACTCAAACAGGCATCCTCCAACGCTGTTCCTTCGGTCGTTGTTGACTCCTCCGTGTCTCCATCTGGGCTACCACCAACAGGATCTTCGATGCAAAACAGTGATGCTGATGCAAAAATGCTGGGGAAGTAGAAGGTTTGGCATGAGGACTCTGCGACACCTCCACGTCAGCCCTCTAGCCCCCATGCTCCTCCCTCAGCCACAGCCACAATGGAGCCTGCCCCCAAAGAAGATGAAGAAGGCTGAATGAGCTCTGATGTCACAGCCTGATTCATTGGGACTTCTAGGTGGCGAGTAACGACGAGCCCCAGCAATCCTTCCCTTTCATTTCACTATAGGAAATAATTAACAAAAAGGAAAATCTTGCTCAGGTGAACATGAAGCACCTCTCAGTGTATCCTCTCATGACACCATCTTTGGCTAAATGCTTAGCAAATGACGGACTAAAAGAACGATATACAGAACATATGTACACTAGGAGGAATATGTTAAAGGAAGGATGGACTTTAGAGCACACACACGCTGTGCATTTCCTCTGGGTTCCCCCATATTAACCAGCTTAAAAGTTAAGGGCCAGTTAGCCCAGGAAACCCCACCAGACAACATATCTACCCTACTCCCAGACCCAGCAGTATACCCAGGCTGGCACACTGGAAACTTATTGCAGGTCTGGATCAGAAGTTAAATTTCACCAGCCAGCAAGACACGTGACAATAAATTCTGATATCACAGGCTTCGTATATAGCTTTTTATGTAAATGTTTTTAACATATTCAAATGTACTACATAGGCTCCTATGTTAGATAAATGGCAGGAATACCAATTAAAGAGAGCTTGACTCCAGTCCATTTGCAGAGGAAAGGGTTTGCATAGGACTACCAAAAGTAAAAGTGGACTAGACAAAGGTGTTAGATTGGATACCTCCGATAAGTGTCCTCTTTAATCATTCTTTGGGAACAGGTTACTTTTCAGTAGACGTCAGCTTTATAAACATTGGGCCGGATTTTAAAAGGGTTACGCGCATAAGGTACGCACGTAACCTTTTTAAAACGCCCATGCGCGCACCGAGCCTATTTTGCATAGGCTCGGTGGCGCGCGCAAGCCCCGGGACGAGCGTAAGTCCCAGGGCTTCGCAAGGGGGGCGTGTTGGGGGCATGTCGGGTGGGTGGTGCAAATTTCGGGGCGTTCCGGGGCGTGGCGTCGGCCCAGGGGCATGGTCGAGGCCTCCGGACCAGCCCCTGGGTCGGGTGATGGCGTGCCAGCAGCCTGCTGGCGCGCGCAGAGTTACACCTGCCTCCGGCAGGCGTAACTTTCCCAACAAAGGTAGGGGGAAGGTTTAGATAGGGCCGGGGGGAGGGGGGGTGGGTTAGGTAGGGGAAGGGAGGGGAAGGTGCGGGGGGGTGGAGGGAACGGGCAGTGCGCGCAGAGTTCGGCGCGCGCAAGTTGCACAAATGGTGCGCGAATAAAAGTATGCGCGCGCATAGATTTATAAAATCTACCCCATACTGCTTCTTCATACAAATGGGAACAGAGTGGAGCCAGTTTATTATATACCTGTAGGATGGAAGTTCATGGAATCACTACTAAAGGAAAATATAGTGCAGTGTCCTGAATCCAGCTGAATACAAAATCTAAGGCAGCATAGCTGTACGAGAGGAAGGTCATTCCAAACAAACATAATCAGTTTCTTTGACAGGGAGGCCAAGGAATTAGATCAGAGGAGACCTTTAGATGCGATTTACTTTCATTTCAGAAACTCCTTTTGACACGTCCACATAAAATGCTCTTTAACAAGCTGAACAGTATAAGAGTGGATGGAAAGCAACTGGTTAAGTGGCAGCTGACAGAGGGTGATGGCTCACAGCAAGAAGGCGAGGTCCACCAGTAGAATGCGCAGAGATCAGTCCTGGATCCAGATCGATTCATTATTTTAAAATTAAGCATTGCAGAGAGCCTAATAAGAGATGTTAGTGTTGCGCTGGAGGTGGACCCTTGGCCTGGCATAGGATTGGTAAGGCCCCCTGAGGGTTCCCAGAGGGCGCCTGCTGCCAGGAGGTGGAGCACACGAGGCTAGCTGGAGCTTCACCAATAACAGTCCTGGGTTTCCGCAGGTTGAGCCCTTGGGTACCCGGACCACCTGGGCTTAGGTGGGCCTCGGAGGATCTCCCAGAGAGGTAGGGGAGAGGTGTGCCCACCAAGAGCAAGGGTGCGCGGATACTGGAGAATAGGGATGTGAATCGGGTCCTCGATCGTCTTAACGATCGATTTCGGCTGGGAGGGGGAGGGAATCGTATTGTTGCCGTTTGGGGGGGTAAAATATCGTGAAAAATCGTTAAAAATCGTGAAAAATCGAAAAAATCGAAAAACCGGCACATTAAAACCCCCTAAAACCCACCCCCGACCCTTTAAATTAAATCCCCCACCCTCCCGAACCCCCCCCCAAATAACTTAAATAACCTGCGGGTCCAGCGGCGGTCCGGAACGGCAGCGGTCCGGAACGGGCTCCTGCTCTGAATCTTGTCGTCTTCAGCCGGCGCCATTTTCCAAAATGGCGCCGAAAAATGGCGGCGGCCATAGACGAAAAAGATTGGACGGCAGGAGGTCCTTCCGGACCCCCGCTGGACTTTTGGCAAGTCTCGTGGGGGTCAGGAGGCCCCCCACAAGCTGGCCAAAAGTTCCTGGAGGTCCAGCGGGGGTCAGGGAGCGATTTCCCGCCGCGAATCGTTTTCGTACGGAAAATGGCGCCGGCAGGAGATAGACTGCAGGAGGTCGTTCAGCGAGGCGCCGGAACCCTCGCTGAATGACCTCCTGCAGTCGATCTCCTGCCGGCGCCATTTTCCGTACGGAAAATGGCGCCGGCCATACGCGTATGGCCGGCGCCATTTTCCGTACGAAAACGATTCGCGGCGGGAAATCGCTCCCTGACCCCCGCTGGACCTCCAGGAACTTTTGGCCAGCTTGTGGGGGGCCTCCTGACCCCCACGAGACTTGCCAAAAGTCCAGCGGGGGTCCAGAAGGACCTCCTGCCGTCCAATCTTTTTCGTCTATGGCCGCCGCCATTTTTCGGCGCCATTTTGGAAAATGGCGCCGGCTGAAGACGACAAGATTCAGAGCAGGAGCCCGTTCCGGACCGCTGCCGTTCCGGACCGCCGCTGGACCCGCAGGTTATTTAAGTTATTTGGGGGGGGGTTCGGGAGGGTGGGGGATTTAATTTAAAGGGTCGGGGGTGGGTTTTAGGGGGTTTTAGTGTGCCGGCTCACGATTCTAACGATTTATAACGATAAATCGTTAGAATCTGTATTGTATTGTGTTCCATAACGGTTTAAGACGATATTAAAATTATCGGACGATAATTTTAATCGTCCTAAAACGATTCACATCCCTACTGGAGAACAGTTGAGCTAGACCAGAACAGAGGTTATCGGAGACCATTGGAACGGAGTAGGAACTGAAGGTCCTCCGGTCAGGATAGGCAGGGCCTAGTGTTCTAGCTGGTAGAAGGCTGCAGATGATGTCATAGCAGGCAGGCCTGGTGGCCACAGGAGTAGCAATGAGATTGTCCATGTGGAGTGCAAGGGTCAAAGCCAGGGTATCCGTCCAAGGGTGGTCAGCCAAAGCAAGGGTCTGTTCCAGGTATCAGTCCAAGCGTAGTCAGTAGCAGGCAGAGATCGGTTCCAGGCAGCAGTCCAAACCTGGTCAGAAGCAGGCAGGGGTCAGTTCCAGGCAGCGGTCCAAACGTGGTCCGAGCCAAGCAGAGGTCAATACTGTGAGTCAGTCCAAGCGTAGTCAGAGGCAAGCTGAGGTCAGTTCCAAGTATCAGTCCGAAGGGTACTAACTGGGAAGCAGAACAGGAATGGATGCGGGAGCACAGAAGGAACACAGGAACGCAGGAGCACTGGAAGACACAGGAACACAGGAACGCAGGAACAAGTACTGGAACAGGAATGCAGGAACACAGGACGGCAACTAGCTTCTCACTAAGGAGATGACCCATTTGCCAAGGCAAGGTTCTGGGGTATGTTCAGGTGATGTCATCAGGCGGTGTCCAGTCCGAGATTCCCGCCCTGGGCCCTTTAAAAATTGGAGCTCAGGCCACGCGTGTGCCTAAGGATGGGGCCGAGGACGCGGAGCCCCAATGGGAGCTCTGCTGTGAGGCCTGTGAAGGAGATGGCGTTCGGGGAATTTGCCGGGGACGCCGTGAGCTGGCTGCAGACGCGAAGGAGGAGCGCCCGGAGCTGGAGGAAGGGAGCACGAGGTGAGCAGTCCGATGGAGCCAGAATAGAGACGGCACAGAGATTATTTCGGCTCATTCTTTTCTGGGGTGTCTGCTTTTCTCTATTAGTCTTGGGAAATGTGCATCTCTCATATCTCTGTATTCTGCACAGGAAAGGAAGAAATAGATTTCTGTTTCTATTTTTCCTGTGTTGCACAGTCTGGCTTCTTGGGGTTTCCAGTTCAGTTTTTTTTTTTTGCCCGTCTATTTCTATTTTATGGGTCCTTATTCTGCATAAGGCTTAAGCCATGAACTGAGAACGGAGCCGCCTTGCCCTTGTGGCTGAGACTAAGAACCTGTATAATATGGCCAATATATGAAAATATTACAACCATAGCCCGAAGCAGAAGGATAAAATCTCCTGTTAAAAAAAATCTGTCTTCTATTATTAGTAATAGCATTACAGTAATAATCATTTTTATAGCACTATAAGGCATGCATATTGCTGTACAGACACATTCAGTGCTCCATGGAGCTTACAAGATATACAGACAAGACAAATAAGAAGTTCTGAGAGCCTTTTTTGCCTAGAAATTATGCTTAAAGAAGTCTATAGTTAGGAAGAACCAAGCAGCCTCAAACAAGTGGGTTTTTAGGCGGGATTTGAATAATGTTAGAAAGGGAGCATGATGTGCCCATCAGGACTGCTATTCCGAGCAGTCAGTGCAGCGAGGTGCAACACACAGAGTCAACATTTGGTGACACAGAAGAAGGGCCCAGATAAGAGCAACCTGCACACTAAATGAAGCTTGAGAGGAGGAGAAGAGAAATAAGAAAGGAGAAATAATGAGAACCTGCAGAGTGCACTTGTAGGTGAGTAGTTTGAATTTTATGCGGAAGCAAATGGGGAGGCAAGGTCGTGATTTGAGAAGATGGTTTAAATGGTTGTGGTGAGACTGGAGGGAGATTTTTATTTATTTATTATTTCGATTTATAAACCACTTATCTACACAAAAACTATAGGCAGATATAGAACAGGCAATACAATTATAACATAGGCGAAGAGTCACAAAACCACATCACAGCAACACAACAAACATAAAATGTATAAAACAGAAACCAGCAAACTCACTAATAGAATAGAATTGCATTTCTGGCCAACTCCATAACCTTTTGACCCTTTAATCAAAAGCGGTCACAAATAACCAGGCCTTACACTGAAACTAATTGATCTTTTAAGGTCCCTCATTCCTTAGGGACAGAATTCCTAAGGCTCATTCCAATACAGGGAAAAGCCTTTTTCCTAATCTCTCTAAGGCCTACCTCCTTTGACGGAAGAGTAGAAAGCTCCTGCGAAGAGCAAAGGTGATGCAATGGGCAGCTGGATAGCAATTTGTCCTTTAAATATTGTGGGCTACAACAATCCAATATCTTAAAAACGAACCAAAGCAGTTTAAAAATGAAAACAATACAAATCAGGAAGCTCAATGGGTTGACTTCAGGCCTCAATCAAAACACGTACAGCAGTATTCAGGTACACAGGATGCAGTAAAGCATCTATATTATTGTAAGGGGCTACAATAATCCAGGTGGTTTGTCACAGAACCCTGGATTTCTGCACTCAAATTGTGTTGTGAAAGGAAAGGATGCACATTTCTAATCAGATGCAACTGGGAAAAAAATCAAGTCCAAACCACATTTGAAATTTGACTCTGAAAAGTCAATCCGGAGTCAAATATCACATGCAAAAGGTGAACCTCGAGTTTTAAACGAATTTGCATTCCTTCCAAAATTATTTGAGGAGGAGAAAAAAGAATGGAGAACTTTTTTTGTGCAAACCACCATGCAGTGGAGAAAGATGGTCGAGTGATAGACCCCTGAGGAGCAGGTTGCAGTAGTCTACCTGGAAGGTGGTGAGAGAGTGGATAAGGGTTCTGTAGAGAGTTCAGAAAAGGAAGTGCGGATTTTGGAAATGTTGTGGAGAAAGTAACAACACGCTTTAGTGGTACAGTGGAAGTCAGCAGAGAAAGGAGTCAAAGACGATCCCCTCTCTTCTCCCCAAGATTTCAGGCCATCATTGATAGTGATTGAAAAGGTGGCACATTACGTTTAAAGCAGGTGGGACATCCAGGCGGGCGGCAGCGTTGCACTGGCATGCTGAGACTGGGGAATGGATACTACTGCTTAACATTTAAAGTACTACTAGGCATACCCAGTATTGTACAGATACACATAAGAGACAGTCCCTGCTCCATGGAGCTTGCAATCTAATCAGGGCAAACAGACATGACAAACGCGAGTCCATGGGACGTGTGTTTATTGGTGGGAAGTGTTTCGGATTTAAAAGCAGCTTCAAAAGGTGAGGGTTTAGACTGGAGTTGAAAACAGCAGCAGACGAGACTCCCAATTCAGGAAGCCTCCTCAGGAATGTGATGGTGCAAGGTAGAAAGCAGGGAGCTGGGATCTGGTGATGGTGGGGAAGGGCACAGATACGAGCGACTTGCCTGATGAACAAAGTCCACGAGGAATGGTGTAGGGGGAGAGAAGCAAAGATAGGTGCTGAGGAGCCGCACAGTGAATGCAGGCAAGTAAGAGAAGCAGGAACTGGATGCAGAAGAGGACAGGGCGCCAGCGCAGTGGCTTGAAAAGATACGCTGTGCAGACAAAGGCTGGATAGATGGCCATGGAGAAAGATGTTTCAGTGGGAGTCCCACAAAGCCAGCAGGAGAGAAGCGAGTGAATAGAAACATGCTCAGATAGGTAAGGAACGATTTTAGCAATGTTATAGAGAAAGAAGCAATGCTTTTTTTTATTTTTTTAATCAGGGGGAAAGGCGTGGTGGCTGGCTTTGTATTGGTGTCTGCTTGGTCTAGAATAAGGAGTTCTGTGCTTGGAGGCACAGGCTCGCTTGGAGAAAGCCAGCTTGGGACTACAGATGGCCCTGCCCCTGAGGGTTCTGGGGACAAAAAAACCTCACAAATGGGTCATTTTCTCAGCAGTCTGTAGTAGGAACTCGATGATACATTTTCTCCCCTCAAGCCGCTTTATTGGATTGAGGCTAAGGTGCAGCCTTTTATATTTGTGCGATCAAGCTCTCCTTTTTTTTCTGGCTTCACTTTCCTGCGGTTCACACTGCGCCACTTACAGCCCATGGGTACATACAGGCGGCATGCATGAAATACCTCATTTCTCTTCGTTAGCATGCCTATCAGCATATGTTAGGGATGGGCATTCATTCTGAAAAGGCAAAAACGGAACAGGCTGGTTCATTTTGTGCTGTTTCAAAACAAAGAACAATACCAGCAAAATGTGTCTTTACTTTTTCGTTTTCTGTTTTGTGCACAGTTTGCAACTGCGCGTGCAAATAGTGCGTCCATCAGGTATCTTCTGGGGGCTGTTTGTTTTTTTTTATGTGCACTCTTTGCAAAATGTGCACATCAAGCAAAATGAAACAAGGAAAAAAAAAATAAAGAAATAGCATGCAAAAGCCCTCCAGGAAACAAACCAACATGTAGGCACTTACTTACCTTGTTTACATAGGTAACTCTGAACACACATACTGCAGCCATGATAATTGCATCTGCAGGGAAGTTTTGGTTTCTCTCAGTAAAACGAGGAGGTTTCATTGCAGAAACCAGTGAAGAGAGGTTCGGGTTTTGCACCCTCATCCTGGAACTCGGATTTTATGCTTTCCATGGAGCAACCAAGTGGCCCCTGGGTGCCAGTTCAAGGATGCGTCCCGCCCAGCGGTTACACATCTGTCATGGTTAGTTCATAGTGCGAGTCATTTATCATGCAAGAAATGCCACGGTGCACTGCTTTATTTTAGTACATCTACTCTATGGAGCCTTATGGGATAAAGATTTCCTCAGTAAACACAGAATGAAAAAAAACAAGCTTTACAGTGTTTGAACACAAGCATCTCCTGAAAAATAAATAAGAAAAGAGGGATATAGGTAACTAATCGTGAATTTGGGCCGATTTTACTAAAGTGCACTAAAATGTTACTGCATGTTATTAACGCGCTTCAGCAAATAAGGCCTGTTTGCTGTCACGTAAATGGTGTTAAAATTGCCCGTTAATGCCCATGTTAGAGCAGACGATTGTTAGCATGGCTTAGTAAATCAGCCCCCAGATTTTCTAAAAAGGAAGGAAATTTTGGCTCGCATCACTTCTTATCCCAGGGAGAGCAATTTTCGAATTTTACGTAAGTGAAAAGCATTTTGCCCTCATTCACCGATTGTTTCCAAATCGCCCTGCTTCAGAGAGGCTGAACGAACAGGCGTTGGAGATTACGGTGATTTTTTTTTTCTGCCAGTTCACTGACCTGAAGCCTTTTTGAACTCGCTTCCTTTTCCCTATTGGGAAAAAGTGGAAGGTGGAGGCCGGCGCTGGTCCTGACCCCGAATAGACTTAGTGTTTGGGTAATTGCCAGGTTCTTGCGGCCTGGTTTGGCCTCTGTTGGAAACAGGATGCTGGGCTTGATGGACCCTTGGTCTGACCCAGCATGGCATGTTCTTATGTTCCTTATTTATTATTTTAGAAAATTGCCAGTTTAGCTGCAGTGAGAGTAGGCGTTCCGGGGATGGGGGTCGTGTTTAGGCGAAGGGAGGAAAAGTGCATGCGTAGACTCTAGTTCCAAATCTGCGTGTGGATATTTTCAATTTAAGGAAGGTGCCTGCAGGAAAAGCAGGCGGAAAGGTGACTTGGTACCTTCGGCAACTTTCACAGCAGAAGTGCCCACGGACTACCCCCCCCTCCCCCCCCGGTGCGAGCCTGTTTGAGAATTACCCCCCACCCCCCAGACTGTTGGCATGATAAATATAATTACCTGAACTCCCAGCATTCGTACACACAGGCATTTCATTTCCCAGTCGTGCTGAATCGGCACACTCCGTTTGCGATCACATCCTTTGCCTGGATTGGATTAAACTTGCCGTTTAAGATGTCAGTATCGCTCTTTTCTCCATGATGTTAGTTTCTGGCTGTAAAAGCAGTTCCTATTTCCATGTTTCTTTTCCTTTGCAACTAAAAAAAAAAAACCCCAAAAGTGTAGTCTTTATTTGTAAGATGGTGCAACAGATGATACCCAAGTTTAAATTCATCTAACGCCTCTCTCTATCATGGACAGGAAACATCAAACCTCAGTACAACCGTTATCTTTTCACTGGCAGCTCAAGGCAAGTTACTTTTAGGTACTACAGGGAATATTTTCCCTGTCCCCAGAAGGCTGACATTCTAGGTCTGTATATGCTTGCAAAGATTCCCATTTCACTTTACATTTACATGTTCAGTTTATTGAGCAAGAGGTCATCTTAGAAGGACACTCACCAAACTCCCAGGGTCTGCAGCCCAGTTGTTCTCTCCTAATAGGCCCTGTACTTCAAAAGCAAAGCAGCTCTAGATAACAGTAAGTGGAATCAGTAGGGGTCATGATAATAGCTGTAGTGGAATTAAATGCCCACATTAGTGATGCTAAACTAGAAAGCCTGCTGATAAAGCAGAGCCATGCTAGGGCTTCAGACTCACGCCCTGCTGGTGATCGTGTTTTAATAGATGACAGACGTCCATCTTATGCCAATCACCACCATCTTCAGGAGACTTTTCTTTCTTGGGTTCAGGTTGTAATTTTGCAATGGAAAGGTCATTATGAAACTATATTGTAGGGGTGTCCCTTGGGAAAGGTTGACTTTCTGCTATCTGCCTCGAAGTGATATCAAACAGAAAACAATGCCTTCTTTCCTTGGCTAGTAAAAACTTTGTTTTTAAATGTGTTATACATATAGATTCTGCCTGTAATTTTGAGGGAAAGAAACTGATTCCCAGAATACACCAGTAAGGCCTTACCAGAATGTGGTACGTTCTAGAAAAGGGTGCAACCGAACTACATGCTCCATCCCCAAGAGAAGTAATCTCCCTAGAAGTCCAGAAAGTGCCCACGCGTGGTCGCTAAGGGGAGTCAACCTCAAAGCGTGTGAGAGGCCGCCAGTTTCTGACCTGCTTCCGGACAGCAGCCCCCGGAAGGGAATTGCCTTCCTTGTCCATGGTGGGAAGTAAGACACGGGTCCCCTTGCCCAGCCACAGAGGAGAATTCTGGGTAATGGGAAAACCTGCACGGTCAATGTGGTCCTCGGAGGCTTTCAAGAGGGGCTGGGAGGCAGCATTAAAAGCATGGAGAGTACATGAAAGCCAGACTTTTGGTCAACACAACAACTTTTACTCATCCTCTCTTGTTCAGAAAGATTAGCTCTTGAAGTAACAGGCGAGTCACTGAAATATTCAGCTGCACATGTGTTTATGTAGAACTGTTTTAGTGCCCTTCAGTTTTCTTCGGCAGCAGAGCTCCATTTAGATGTTCCTGCCTTTCACCTCAGGCTTACCTCTCTCATTAATAACGCCCTTTCCTTCTTTTTCCCTCCGAGGCCGCTCCGATTTCGGAGCGGCCTCGGAGGGAACAGGGAAAGCCATCGGGGCTCCCCTAGGGCTCGGCGCGCGCAAGGTGCACAAGTGTGCACCCTCTTGCGCGCGCCAACCCCAGATTTTATAACATGCACACGGCTGCGCGCGCATGTTATAAAATCGGGCGTAGAATTGTGCGCGCCGGGTTGCGCACACACACATCTACGCCCACGTGTACCTCTTAAAATCCAGCCCTTTGTGTTTTACAGGTTGTACAACACATGTGAACACCATGAGATAAATAATGCAGTCCTGAAAGGCCTCTTATAAAGACTCAGCTTCCACCAGGCAGGTTAGTGTGCCTTACTCAATTGGGCCTTTATATTTCCGTTTCTGTTGAGTTCTAAATGAATCATTCAAATCAATAATATGAATTAAAGTGGGTGCCAGGTTTGCTCCTTACTCATGCAGAGTCAGTGGTCTCAACAGACCCTGCCTTGACCCAAGCTCAAAACAAGATGGCAGCGTGTGGTGAGGTTCCCCCCCCCCCCCCCCCCCCCCCCCCCCCCCCCCCCCCGTGGGAGGTCTCGTAGGCTTAGCAAATCTCTGTCCAAGGAGAGTTGTTTCCCAGGTTTGCAGGAAAGAAGATTTCTCATTTGTGGGTTTTTAAAGAGAAAGCCATCCAAAAGAGGGATGCTCGGAAGAGGTGCTGGTAGGAAAAAAAGGCATCAGAGACTGAGAGCGAAGAAGCTGCTACCTAAAACCAAGTACCAGGCCAGAGCCAAGGGAGGAGGCTTCCTGCCCCAGAGAGCTTACCTGCAAGGGGGTGCGAGAAATGCCACATTTTTGGGCTTTTGGACTTTATTCCCTGAACTGCTTGGAGACCAGTAAAGAACACAGTTTTTAAACAACCGCTACTGTACGTACTGTGGTGTTTTTATTCAGGCCGGCTTGGTGAGCAGGAAAGTTCCAGAGCTGAGAGAAACCCTTAAGGATTTCAAAGACTGTATCCTCCGCCCCCCCCCCCCCCCCCCCAAAGACGCATGCATGGGTCTCTGTGCTGGCCCCCGTCCTCCCTCATCAGCCCCTGTGCCCCGCCAGTAATTGGGATAGGAGCGAGATTTAGATCAGAAATTCTGAACTCGTCCATTTGTGGGCGAAACACTTTTGAGCTGATGATTATTACACCAGGATGGGTCCCAGTCGAATGAGCTGCTGCTGTCCAGTCCTGGACTCTCAATGCAGGTTTTTCTCTGCTCCTCTTGAACCCCCCCTTGCTCTCTTCTCCCCACTGGCCAGTTATTCTCACAAAACCAATCCTCTCTGCAGGTCCTCTTTCAGCTGCAGCGCCAGGTCTGTTTCATTGGCCTTAAAGTGGCTTAGAGTAAGAAACCTTTTCAGAATTTCCCATGCACTCACGCCTACTACTCTGCCTGCTTACAGAAAAGAAGTTAAATAAATCTCCCGCGGGCTTCTCCTTGCTCAAGCTCCTCTGCTCAATAAATGTCTCTTTTTACCCTCCCTTCGGTCGGCAGCCTCCCTCGTTCCCCACCTTCTCTTGATGAACTCAAGCTGTGACTGCTTCCCTGTTCAGCAGCTTCTGGTTTCTGCAAAACTTCCCTCTCCTGCTACACCCTAGCCCGGACCAGTGCCAAACCCTGCTTCTGTTTCCTCACGGACACATTACCCTGTGAGACCACTCTGCTGATTGCAGGTAATTGTCACCTGATAAGGACAAAGCTGCTGCTTCCAAGCCACCAGCTTTTTGGGTTTTCTGCAGCTCAGAGCTCCCCTTAAAGAGACAGTAGCAGCCTCTTACACCAGTGTAAGAAAATAACACATTTCTATTTTTTCTTTACATTTTTACAACTGATTACATTAACATTTATTAAATGTTGAGGATACCCTCTCTTCTCCAAGATTTGCCTCAGTTTATTGTGGTCAACCCTGTTAATTTTTTTTTAAAGTTTTTTTAAAGTTTTTTTAATGTATAAAGTTTGAATGCGTTTCCAGATTGAATTCTAATTTATTGTAAAAATGCTGCCTATACACGAGTGTTCTGGTCAAAATCCATTTTTCCTTCTAATAATGGAATA
This sequence comes from Rhinatrema bivittatum, assembly GCF_901001135.1. Lineage (NCBI taxonomy): Eukaryota > Metazoa > Chordata > Amphibia > Gymnophiona > Rhinatrematidae > Rhinatrema > Rhinatrema bivittatum. The sequence continues at coordinate 34,685,159 of NC_042615.1, forward strand.
TATGAGATTGTTGTGAGTCTTTTATTTAAGATCTTGCTGTATTTTGGAGCCTGTATGCAGACTGCTAATGCCTCCATAAGTTTTCACAGCAACTTTATTCTCCATTTTTAAATATATTACTCTAGGCATCTTCCATTCCATTAGTATTTTATATCATTTCCAATGACGACTGAGCAAATGTAAAAAATCACCTGAGGTAAATTTCTCTGCTTTTTCAGAAATTAATTTACCACACTTGGGTGTTCAACAGAACAGATATTACCATATATCCGAGCTGTAGGCAAGTGAAAAAATAAAGCCATCTGCTTTACACCAGTTAGGAAATGTGGTGATACCTGAAGGAGTGACGTCTTATAAATGAGATTTTAAATTTCAAAAAGTAAGTAAACTTGAACCATACACTAAGTATAAAATGCATTAATTATTTGCTCAAAAGCAATGCCATTCTGTTTCTAAATGTTCTCTTTCAGGAAATATTTTGGCTAATTAATTTTCTGCTAATTTTTCCGTTTTCTGTTCCCTATTTGAAGAGGAAATATGATTTACCCCCCTCTCTGCATAAGAGACAGGCATCTGGAATGATAATGGGGGGGGGGGAAATCTTCTCTTTATTTTATGTTTTGGTAACGATTAGTTCTGATCCTGTCACAATGTTTTATATGAGGATTTCTCTGTTTCTACCACACCAGCACACGCCTTTGAAAGCTTTGAATCACAGTTTTTCAGTGATACAAATCATCTGTGCTTGTGGTAAACAGGGCCTTAGGTACCAAGAAATAAACACAACTTCCTGAATGCTATTTGAAAATCTTCCAAAATAAAAGTTTAGCGTAGAGCACTCAATAAACCAAAGTAAGAGCTCCTGCTATTACCCTTCAGTACATCTTGTAGGGCTGTGCACTTTGCTTTTTTTTTTTTATGTGTCCTGCTATCCCACTATCTTGTCCTCTTTGTTCAATGGCATACATTTATTTCTTTATTTTGTAGTTGTTGAGCATTTGCCTGTACAATCCCACTCAGAGCAGCCTAATGGGCTATACACGATGTCCATGTTGGGGGACACATCTGCCATTGAAACATCGATGCTTTGAAGTTTGGGAACGTATTCCCTATAAAGAATACACGACTGCTTTGAGGTGAACCTCTCAGTTTATATCAAGAGAACGGGCACATGACATATTATTTTTCTTCTTCTGTGTCTGCCTATGTAGTACACCCTTAGTTTACTATGTTTACCTTGTTCATCTGTGTGCATGCCTGTCTTTGTAGCTTAGCTTACGTTTGTGAGTGCCAACCCTGTACACCGTTGTGAACTCGTGTTTTTCACATGGAACGATGGTATATAAAACACTCAAATAAATAAATATATATGAATATAAGTACATAAGATTTGCCATACTGGATCAGACCAAAAGGTTCATCAAGTCCAGGATCCTGTTTCCAACAGTCTACAATCCAGGTCACAAGTACCTGGCAGGATTCCAAGGGGTATATATATATATACTATGCTTATCCCAGGAATAAGAAGCGGATTTCCCCTAGTGCACCTTAATAACGGTTTATGGACTTTTCCTCCAGGAACTCATTCAAACTTTTTAAAAATGCAGCTATACTAATAGCTTTCACCACATTCTCTGGCAACAGATTCTAGCGCTTAATTATGTGTTGAGTAAAAACAATATTTTCTACGTAATTAAAGTTACGCAAACACTCCGAAAAGAATTACTTGTGATGCACTCTGATGTAATTAAGCTGGGGGCTAGCTTCATTTTAAAAAATTCCTTGTAAATGCTGTGTCATATATATGAATAATAATTATCTTTTTCAGGAACCGGAGCACCTTAGAGCGTTCTCAGCTCTAAGGATTTGGAATTGGTTGTTGGGATTGAAATTGGTTGTTGCTCGATTCGATGAGCCAGTCTTTACTTATATATGGTTTTCTAATATTATAGAATGCTCCCATTTCCGTCCCCCCAATTTTCTTATAATTTAGAAGTCTGTACTATCTTATATGATTTGGAATGTGTGTATTCCGTTTCTTTGTAACAATTTTTTTTCTTCATATTTAGACATCGAATTTTCTGTACAAGCGTCTGTCTTGGAATAATTTCAAAATTTGAAAATAAAGAATTAAAAAAAATCATTTTCTCTTATTCATTTTAAATGTATTATCTAGTAACTTCATTCTATGTCCCCCTAGTTTTTGAATTTTTTGAAAGAGTAAACAACCGATTAAAGTTTACTCGTTCCACTCTATTCATTGTTTTATATCTCTCATCAGCTATCTCTTCTACAAACTGAAGAATACTAATCTCTTTAGTCTTTCCTTATAGGGGAATTGTTCCATCCCCTTTATCATTTTGGTCACCTTTCTCTGTAACTTTTCTAATTCTGCTATATCTTTTTTGACTAAATGAATTCTTTGCTTCTGAGTTTACTAATGAGGATGTTGGGGAGATGCTAGTTCCAGAGATGGCTTTGAGTCAGATGAACTGAACCAACTCACTGTGAACATGGAAGATGTTACCTGCTACAGCCTCTTACCTGCTACAGCCAGCGTCCCCGACCGTGCGAGGCCTGCGCAGCCGGCGCCGAGACCCACCGGGGTAAGGCCCTAATCGCACCCTTGCCCCCGGCGGCCCCCAGTGCCGACCACGCGGCACGGAGCCGCGATCTGAGGCGCCACCCTCAGCCCTCCTCCGGGCCGCGAAGCAGCCAATCCCAGCCCGCACAGCCGCCAATAGCAGCAGGGCCAGGAGCCCTTTAAAGCGACCACAACGCCTAGGCGTCGCACGCCGAAGGGGAGCACGACAAAGGGGCTTGCCCCTTTGTCGTGCTCCCCTTCGGCGTAGCCCCGAGGAGCCCCGTTAACCTTCCAGTGAGTTCCTGCAAATTAACAAAGCCCCCATGCAGACAACACCACCCACCTGGGCATAACTACAGCTACCTGAAACTTCACCAGCCTACAACCACACTATCGAAGCCTAGTCTCAAGGTGGACCGGCACTGTCCATTTTTATAGCCCAGAGACCAACGACAGCAAAGTGCATTGCATACCCCATCACAGGTGCCCAGCAACGGAGCAACGGAGAATGAGCATGATGTGTTTGTTGGATCATCCCAATAAGTAAGCTACCTATCTGCACGTTTTAACACTGTTTCTGGCACTACTGCACTCTGTGACACACTGACTCTGGGACACACCGGGACACACCGGGACTTTTTGATCGTTCTATTCGCACCTCTGCTTTCCTCACACTGGAACAAATTCATATCACATGTGCTTCAGTACCTGTTCTTTTAAGTGCCACTCTTGCTTGAATCGCCTCATTACTACTGCCCACTGGGATATATTTTCCTCAATTGCAGTTTGTTTGTTTTTTTAGTGAAATTGTCTCCCGTATATCTGCTATGTGCCATCTTCCCATCCCTATATCTTACCACCCCCACCTGCGTAAAACCCTCCCTTTCCATACACATCCCCCCATCTCCCGGAAATCATTAATTCCAATCATGATCTCCCCTTTCACCCAATTTCTAGGCCTTGCATCTCTAGCTATTACCTTAATCAATGTACAATCCATACTCAAAAAAGCCCCCATTCTCCATGATCTGCTCTCTGATGACAATCCTGATATATGCGCCATTACTGAATCATGGCTAAAAGATTCAGACCACGTTTTCCTTAACCAGTTACCCCACCAAACCTATGACATTTTTTCTATCCCCAGACCCAAGAAACGAGGTGGAGGGCTACTCCTGGCCACCAAAAAACACCTTAACCTTAAACTCCAACCCACCTCCCCACCCCCCAAACTGGAAATTGGGTTACTCAAATCCAACACCCTTCAAGTCTGCCTCATTTATGCCCCCCCTGGCCTTCTGGAGCATGACCCCTCTCCTCTTATTGAGCTCCTTGTAGACAATATCAAGCCTGATATCCCTGCAATTATCCTCGGAGACTTCAACCTCCACATGGATGCTAACCCCAAATCCTCTGCCTGTGATGCCCTCCTGATCTCCCTCTCAGCACTAGGATTCAAACAGACTATTACTACCCCGACGCACAAAGCAGGTCACACCCTTGACCTTATCTTTGTCAATTCCCACATCTCAATTCCCAACTCCCCCATTGCCACCCCTGTCCCTTGGTCCGACCACTATATCATTAATACCACCTGCACACTCAACACCCGCCCCTGTACCCCACACACACAAAAAAAACCGATCACCTTTCGAAAACCCTGCCCCCCTGAGGCCATATCCCAAGCGATCGAAACAGCCACCAAGACTCTAGACCTGTCAAGTCCGGATGCAGCCCTCCACTGTTGGAATAATATCACCTCCACCATAGCCGAGGAATTATGCCCTTTGATCCACAAAGAAATCCCCCCTCAGAAAGATAAAAAACCATGGTACAACAATGATCTAAAAATACTCAAGCAGACCCTTAGATCCAAGGAGCGCATCTGGCGTCGGCTACCCACACACACACACACTACAAAATACAAACAGACCCTACATAACTACCGTCAAGCCACCCTCAAAGCCAAACGTGACTTCTATTCAGCTAGAATCCATGACTATCAATTTAATTCAACTGCCCTCTTTTCCTATGTTGCTGATCTCACAAAGCCCTCCCTTCCCACACCCCATGAAAGCAACCCCATGGAAAAATGTGAAGAGCTCGCAAAGTATTTCCACAATAAAATTGCAAACATCATCAAGCGCTTCCTCCCTACGCCCATCCATACCCCTTTGCTCCCTATCCACAATGGCCCAATGCTGAAATCACTAGACCTTACATCCACATCAGATATAGTGTCTATCCTAAAAAAGATAAAACCAGCATCCCATATAGCAGACACTATCCCCACAAAAACCCTCCTCTCTATTCCCACCTCTATTGCTAAATCCTTAGCTGACATAATAAACTGCTCGTTAGCATCGGGCATGGTCCCAGACCCACTCAAAATAGCGGTCGTCAAACCCCTCCTCAAAAAACCATCCCTCAACCCCTCTGACCCAGCAAACTATCGTCCTATATCCAACCTCCCCCTGATTGCCAAAGTACTTGAGAAGGTAGTCAATTCCCAAATTTCAGACTTCCTCGAGGACCACCACATTTTACATCCATCTCAATTTGGGTTCCGCAAGGAGCGTAACACAGAAAATCTCCTGCTAGCAATCACCAACACCATACTCATAGGTATGGGCCAAGGGACATCCTTTCTCCTCGCAATCCTTGATATCTCAGCTGCCTTCGATACAGTCAATCACCAAATCCTACTTTCCCTACTAGCAGAAATAGGCATCGCAGGCACTGCCTTATCTTGGTTCTCCTCATACCTCGCCAATAGAGAATACATAGTAAAAATTGACAAAGCTGAGTCTTCTCACATCCCCCTCACACAAGGAGTTCCTCAGGGGTCCTCACTCTCTTCTACTCTGTTCAATATTTATATACTGCCCCTCTGCCACCTGCTCTCTGACCTAGGATTGAACTTTTTCTTATATGCCGACGACGTTCAAATCCTCATTCCTATCCAAAATACTCTAAATGAAACCCTTCAACTATGGGACTCCTATCTTACATCCATCAATTCTCTCCTCTCCAACCTCCACCTTGCCCTCAATGCTGCTAAAACTGAGATACTCATAATATCTAATCAACCTGAACTTACCCTCCCCAATATTACATCCTCCCCCCACGTCTCATCTCCAACTGTCAGAGACCTTGGCATCGAACTTGACCAGCGCCTCGATTTCAAAGCCCACATTAAATCCCTTCTTAAGGGAGGCTTTTACAAGCTTCACATCATGAAAAAGCTAAAACCACTACTCCACACACAAGATTTCCGTCTAGTCTTGCAGACCACTATCCTTTCCAAAGTGGATTACTGCAATTCCCTCCTCCTTGGCCTTCCAGAGTCGACCATCAAACCCCTACAAATCCTGCAGAACGCCATGGCGAGAATCCTAACGAACACACGAAAAAGAGACCACATCACCCCCATACTGAAGGACCTTCACTGGTTACCCATTTCTTTCCGTATACAGTATAAAACCCTCACCATACTACACAACCTCCTCTACAAACCCAACCCCTGGCTCAAGGACTCACCCCACTTCCGCATAACCAACCGTCCTACCAGATCCTCCCACGCAGGTACCCTACATACCCCCTCCCTCAAAATCGCCCATCTCACCTCCACGAGAGAAAGGGCCTTTACCATAGCGGGCCCTTCACTCTGGAATACTCTCCCTACCTTTCTCCGCCTTGAACCCTGCCTGGCCACCTTCAAAAAAGGCATAAAAACGTGGCTTTTCAGAAAGGCCTACCCGGAAACCAACCAATCCTAAACATTTCCACATAATCTACCCCGAAACCTTCCAAACATACATTCCCACATAATCCCCCACCCCCCCCCCCCCCCCACTCAGATTCCCAGCCTCCATCCCCCCCACCCCACCCGCCCTTTTTTCCCCCCCCCTCCTAAGGCTTTCCCTTTTTTTCCCCCTCCTTAGGCCTTTTTCTCCCCCCTCCTTAGGCTTTTCCCCCCCTCCCAAGGCTTTCCCCCTCGCCTCTCCTTGCCCGCCCTTCCCCCTTTATCTTCCTACAATTCTACAAAATTGTTCAATTTAGTCCGATATAATCAATCCTATGCTAATTGTCACTAATGTAAATATTCCTTTTTTCTGTAAATAAGTTTCTTTTATTTCTTATGTTAACGGTTGTTTTTTATACTCTCACTCATGCTACCTATCTTTCCCTCTCTTCTTCCTGTCTCTCCTTTCCCCCCCCCCCCCCCCTTTTCTGGCCTGCTCCCATCCCCCGGCCCCCTGTTCATTGTAATTTCCTCCTTTAACTGAGTTACTTGTAAACCGGCGTGATGTGCCTCACGAACGTCGGTATATTAAAAGTTGTTAAATAAAATAAATAAATAATAAATAAAATAAATAAAATGTAGTAAGCCAGATTGACAAACTAAAGAGTAGTAAATCACCTGGACCGGATGGTATGCACCCCCAGGGTTCTGAAAGAACTAGAAAATGAAATTTCAGATCTACTAGTTAGTTAAAATTTGTAACTTGTCATTAAAATCATCCATTGTACCTGAAAACTGGAGGGTGGCCAATGTAACCCCAATATTTAAAAAGGGCTCCAGGAGTGATCTGGGAAACTATAGGCTGGTGAGCCTGACTTCAGTGCTGGGACAAATAGTGGAAAATATTCTAAAGATCAAAATCACAGGGCATATAGAAAAACATAATTAATGGAATACAATCAGCATGGATTTACCCAAGGGAAGTCTTGCCTCACAAATCTGCTTCATTTTTTGAAGGGCTTAACAAACATGTGGATAAAGGTGAACCAGTAGATATAGTGCATTTGGTTTTTCAGAAGGCATTCGACAAAGTCCCGCATGAGAGGCTTGTAAGAAAACTAAATGTTGTGCCCATTGGGCGCAGACGACTGCGCCCTCTCTATCTCACCTCTTTTCTTTCTCTTTCCTCTACTCTAGGCAAGATGGCTGCCTCCGCCTCTCTCTGCCGACCTCTTGCGTCCCTGGACTGGCATGGGCGATTGCGTTCACCATTCTTACGCTGAGGTCACTTAGGGCACTTGCGCACGTGCCACCCTCTTTTTTGAATACGTCATGGCGGGAACCTCGGGGGCATCCCCACCGCATGACGTCACTACCTCCAGGTACTTAGCCTCCGATCTCCAATCCAGCTACGAGTTAGTAAGGATTCCGCTCCAGCGAATTTTGAGTTCCTTCAGAGACACCTGCTCTGAGTTCTCGCTCCTACAAACTCTCCGGGGTTACGCTGGCTACTCCGGGGCGTTCTAGGTACCCGGTCCTTGGGGGCCTTATTCGCTCCTATCTACCCTCCGGGGTTACGCTATTCCAGCAAGGACACTCAAGGCACCCACTCCTTGGGGGTCTTGCTTCGCTCCTATCTACTCTCCAGGTTTCCCAGATCATCAGGATCCTAGGTAGGTACCTGCTCCCTGGGGCCTTGCACTCGCCTGCCTTCCTCCTGGGTTAACCTGCATCTTCAGAAGATATCTGGGCTCCAGCATTCCGGGCCTTGAATCATCTCTACCTCCGATCTGCGGAGGCCACCTCTCCTACAGCTACCAGCCTTCATGAGTACCTTCTCTCTTCAGTCTCTCTGCCTTGTCTCACTACAGAATAGATTCTTAGCGTACTCCGGTCCGCAGACCACTACCGGATCTACCATCACCTGTGACTGGGTTCTCGGCCTACCCCGCTCCACGGACCACTACCAGACCCTTCATTTCAGCTTCTGGTGAGACCTTCTCTGCACTTGATACAACTCAGAGCCTGGACTGAACTTCATCATCAGAGACCTACTCCACTGGCTGAGGAATGCAGCCTGCTCCTTGGGACTTACCAACTGCTGTATAATAAAGCTTCTATTCTCTCTGTGGTCATTACTGAAGAGTCAGCCTATTGCTATATTTTCCCCATGGGGCCCCTCCCCATGGGAGGAGTCATCAATATAGTAACCAAGGGTCCACAATATGTCAAACTTACCAGGGTCCACAATATGTCAAACTTACAACAAATTGCTAACTCCATGGACCTGGCTCAGCTCTCAGCCTTACAGGCCATTCCTGGCCTGGCCCAACGGATAACCGAGCAACAAAAGACTCTGGAGTTGAACGCCCGACTGAATACCTTGACGGTTCCAGCTGAAGGCTCCTCATCTCAGGTACTTACTGTCAAGCCTACCGTAGCTCTATCAACTCCTACACGGTTTTCTGGGGATACACGGTTGTGTAGGGGCTTCATTAACCAATGTAGTATGCATTTTTCTTTGCAACCCAACTACTTGCAAGACCACCTACATTCTTTCGTTACTCGAAAGAAGAGCCCTGGCCTGGGCTTCACCGCTCTGGGAACACAGTGACCCTATTTTGAACGATTTGATCATCTTTCTAACCCTTTTCAAGTCAGTATTTGATGAGCCCTCTCGTCAGTACATTGCAGGATCTAATCTGCTGCATCTTTAGCAAGGGAACAAGCCTCTACCAGACTATGCGATTGAATTTAAGACTTTAGCATCCGAACTCCATTGGGACCTGGGGTGCTTGTGTGCCATTTTCTTAGAGGGTCTCGACTGAAGGACGAATTAGTGACTCATGAATTGCCTGATACCCTGAAATCTCTCATTGATTTAGCCAGAAGGATTGATTGATGCATTCGAAATCGTACCCAGGAGGCTAAGAGTCCCAAGAAGCATGTCTCGGGAGGTATCTGTCCTAAGCCTTTGCACATAGCTCCTACCCCACAATTGCCTCCTAGTGAGGAGGACGAGCCAATGCAGTTAGGCTGCAGCCATTTAACCTCTAAGGAGAAACGCTACCATAAACGCAAGGGTCTATGTATGTATTGTGGTCACTCCAGCCATGCTGTCCAGACTTGTCCTATCTGTCCGGGAAACATGCAGATCTAGGATCCGCTGGAGGACTCTTCCTATGTCTAACTACACCTACTCCTCCATTTTCACTTCCTGTCTCGCTTATCTGCGGAAGCCTGGAGTTTCAGACACTTGCCCTCATAGACTCTGGGGCCGGAGGGAACTTTATTTTAAAACAGCTGGTGGAACATCTACAAATTCCTACGACACCTACGGCTATGCCCTTGCTTCTATCTTCTATACACGGAGAACCACTTCTGGGAGAAGTCTCTCTCACCATTCAGCCCATTTGCCTTCGCACTGGGGCTTTACACTCAGAGACCATCTCCTTTCTTGTTCTTGAGAAAGCCATCCACCCAGTGGTGCTCGGCCTACCCTGGTTACAGGATCACATGCCTCAATTTAACTGGGATACTTTGGAATTGTCATGATGGGGTCCTGACTGCCATGGTTGATGTCTGTCTAAAATAACCCCTGTGCCATGTATGCCCACCATACCATCGTTACCTGGTCTACCACCACAATACTCATCTTTTCAGGATGTTTTCTACAAATAAGCAGCAGACGAATTACCTCCGCATCGGATTTTTGATTGTGCTATCAACCTGAAGCCCAATACAGAGCCTCCCAAGGGAAGGGTGTACCCCCTCTCAGTAGCAGAGATTAAGGCTATGTCAGCCTACATCCAAGAGAACCTGCAATAAGGGTTCATCAGACCCTTTAAATCCCCGGCTGGTGTGGGGTTTTTCTTCGTGGGAAAAAAGAATGGCTCCCTTCGTCCTTGTATTGATTACAGAGGCCTCAACGAGATCACCATCTAGGATCATTATCCTCTGCCACTAATTTCAGAACTATTCGACAGATTGGACCTCTAAATTGGACCTCAAAGGGGCCTACAACTTGGTCCGAATCCATCACGGGAAACAGCCTTTAACACCCGTGACGGACACTTCGAATACCTAGTCATGCCTTTCGGCTTTTAAATGACATCCTGATCTTCTCACAGGATCTTCAGATACACCAGGAAGATGTGAAGAAAGTACTGCGGAGGTTGCGAGAGAACCATTTGTACACTAAGCTTGAGAAATGCACTTTTCATCAAGAATCTGTACCCTTCCTGGGCTACATCGTCTCTAAGAAGGGCTTTCAAATGGATCTCTAAAAGATGAAAAGCATCCAAGAGTGGCCTCAACCCATGGGATTGAAGGCATTACGCTGCTTCCTTGGCTTCATGAACTACTACCATTAATTTATCAAGAATTACTCCACCTTGATGGTTCCACTCATGTCCATGACTAAAAAGGGGGCTAATCCTTCCAAATGGTCCCCTGAGGCTGTGGCGGCTTTTCAAACCCTCAAAGAAGCCTTCTAAAAAACCAGTTCCCAACCCCCATCGCCCATTCATCGTTGAGGTCGACGCCTCGGACGTAGGCGTAGGGGCAGAGTTAAGTCAACACTGTGACTCCAATGTTCTCCATCCTTTCTCATTCTTCTCAAGACACTTTTTGCCTGCTGAAAAAAAACTATGGAATCAGAGACAAAGAATTACTCGCTATTAAATTGGCCTTTGAAGAGTGGCGCCCATGGCTAGAGGGCGCGCAACATCAAATCCTAGTATATACTGATCATAAAAACTTGGAGAATCTTCGACATGCACAATGACTTAACCACCGACAGGCCCGGTGGTCACTGTTCTTCAACAGATTTGATTTCCTGCTCAAATACCATCCAACAGAAAAAAATGTCTGGGCAGATGCCCTTTCACGCTCATTTTCTCCAGATGACATACCCGATGAACCTCGCCACATTATCAGCCCCGAGAAACTGGCTTTGGCAACAACGCACACTGTTCCTGCCGGTAAAACAGTTGTGGCTCGGAGAATGAGGAAAAAGCTATTAAAATGGGCACATGATTCTCGTCTGGCCGGCCATCCTAGGCAAAGCCGTACACTAGCCATGCTCCAACGCTTCTATTGGTGGTCTACAATGAAGGAAGACGTCCAAGCCTACGTATCTTCCTGTGCGACCTATGCAAGACGTAATCCCCCTGTCCGATGCTCTTGGGGGTCTCCTATAACCTCTGCTGGTTCCTGAGGAGCCCTGGACACACATTACGACCTACTTCATAGTGGATCTACCATCCTCCTGAGGAAACAAACAATTTGGGTGACTGTTGATCGCTTTTCAAAAATGGCACATTTCGTGGCACTGCCAGGTTTACCATCTGCTGCTGAACTAGGAAAGCTATTTGTCAAACACATTTTTTGCCTCCATGGGATACCCAAGCACAACTTATCTGACAGGGGTGTTCAATTTACCGCTAAAATCTGGAGAGCGCTTTGCAAAAAGTTTGACATTTCACTGGACCTAACGTCTGCCTACCATCCACATTCCAATGGGCAGACTGAAAGAATGAACAGGACACTTAAACAGTTTTTGCGATCTTATGTGAACACAAGACAAAGCGACTGGACAGAATTACTACCTTGGGCAGAGTTTGCCTTAAGCTCACATCTGGCCACTGCTACAAGGTCCTCCCCTTTTCGAGTCGTATACGGTCGGCAACCACTACCTCCTCTACCATTACCACTGACTGTGGCTTCACCTGCAGCTCAATCCACAGCAGCAGAATTACAACATTTCTGGAGACAAACTAAGGAACTGCTACTCAAGGCAGGCCAAAGAGCCAAGAGAACTTCCAATCCCCATCATAGAAAGGCACCTCAGTTTCAATCAGGAGACAAGGTCTGGCTGAGTTCAAGATTTCTTCGCCTTAAGCTACCTTCGGCATGCTTTGCACCATGCTACATCGGACCCTTTGCCATCCTCCGATGACTGGGAAATTTGACGTACAGCCTAAAACTACCTCCATCCATGAAGATACATAACACCTTTCATGTGGCTCTGCTAAAACCACTTGTTCTCTCTGAGTTCTCCATCAAGCCTTCCAAACCTGCGACTCCAGATGCTGAGGAGGACATTGAATACAAGGTTGTTGCGACTGTCGCTGCCCGATGTCTCCACTATGCCCACCTTGGTGGGAACGTCACCCAGCTCCACCTGGATCTCAAATTCCCTAAGTTCCTGATGTGGGATATAAACCGAGTTATAGCTTTCAAGTTTTGCAAGAGTGTTCACTCATTTGTGTTCCCATTTTTCATTCTTGTGCTGGAGATTGCTCGCTGCAGCTTGTTCCTTCTTGCGCTATTCCATTAGCTTATGTTCCCAGTCTATGTCTTTAAGCCACATGCACTCTTTGTCCAAGTGATCCTCTGACTTACAGAAGGACCATGCCCATGGGGGTTATTTTCCTTAAACTTTACCTGTTCCTCCCAAGAGCTCTTCATTTCCTTCTTTTCCAAATGGGCAGCATTCTTCCTCCACTCCTCCCGCACAAAGGGCACAGAAGGAGAAAATATCTATACCCTTATTTTACTGGGTTGTACCAGTCCTTCTGAAATCCCTTTTTTCTTTTGATTTGAGGATCGACCTTGCTTTGGAGACTTTCCTTTGACCATGTGTATTTTAGTCTCTAGTGCCAGCTGTGTCACCATGTTCATGTCCATCGTGTTTCTCCGATCATGCTGACAGTCTCTGGCCAAGTGACCTCTTTGTCCACTGTTGAAGCAAGTGGGAGAGGGCGTGGCCTGTGTGCTGGGTCCAGACTCTGAATTGTCCTTTTAAGCATTGGTCTGCTTTCATTACTTTGCCATGGAGCCTGTATGGGCTGTGTTTCTATCTTCCACATTATATCAAACACTAATTGGACCTAGTGGAAGGCATCTGCCACTTCCAATGCTTTTTCCAAAGTGAGCCCAGGGTGCTGACAGACCCAATTCCACATGGGTTGGTTGAGCTCATCTAGGAAGTGTTCCAGAAGCACTTGATTGGCTACTTTGAGGCTGCAGCCATTTCCACCTGGAGTCTTTCAGTAGATGGAATGGGTTTGGGGGACTTTTCCAAGCCCGCATCATGCCCTGCTGGAACTATTATCAGAAGGTTTCTGAAAAATATCCTGCCTTTTCCAGGATGGTGGTCTTGATTTCCGCATAAGTGACCCTTTCCTCTGGGTTAGCCATTTGAAAGGCTGCTTGGCTCTTGCCTGTAAGCAAATTTTCCAGGAATGTGTTCCCGTTAGCTTCTGGCCAACCCATAATGCTGGTAATCCTTTCAAAGTTTCTCAAGAAGATCTCCAGATCCTCTCCTGCCTTCATCTTAGGAGGTAGCAGATTCACCCAGGTTGTAGCAGCTTGCAGCTGGTGAACAGTTCATATAGATTTTGAACAACTTTCTGGAGCTGTTGCTGGCCTTTTGCCAGGACTTGTATCACCTGCTCCATATTGGCTTATTGGTCTTGGTTGCCCAGAGAATCCGTGAAAGTTTTCTGATTGCTCTTGATCACTTTTGCAAGATGCCTTTCCCTTTCTTTTCTTTTTTTCTTGAAAACCAAACCTGACTTACTGTTATGTTAATTTCCTGTCTGCAGGTGGAGCTATTCCCCTTAGCCTGTTTAAAGCCTTCTCCCAGGCAGCCACTAACTCTGGCCCCAGAAAACAGGAAAAAGAAAAATATTCTTCTGTTTGGTGTGGGTTTCTGGCAGTGCACACTTAGCTCAGAGATCCTACTTCTGACATCATACGTGGCACTGTGTGTACTCAGAATGGCCAGAGAATAGTCACAGGCTAGGCTCTGGCTAGATATACATGAACTTTTATTAACAGAAAACAATTCTGCATATCTTTGTAGTTTATAAACAAAGAAGCAGTATCACAACTTACAGTCTCTCAGTCTGCACTTTTCCTAAGGTCTTTCCTATTTTCCTGGGAACCTCTTGTTCCCTCCGGGGCCTGGCTAGATATACACCTTCCCAGAGGCTCAGTCTAGGATTTCCTGTTGTCTGGGGCTTAATGTGGACCAGGCCAGATCTCTGGATCTGGTCCCTTAAGATATTCTAGGATTTTCTTATGTATATCCCTTTACAATCACAACACAATCACATTTGACTTAATAACACAGAAGGATTAAAAGGAAAAGTTAGCCTTTTTTGTTTGTTTGCTTGTTTGTTTTTTTGCAGATGATACTAATACTTGCATCAGAGTAAAAACCCCTGAAGGAACAGACAGAATAAGATGTAATTGAAGATAGCTTGAGGAGTGAATGGCTGTTTGGAAGTTAAGATTCAATGTGCAAAGTGTAGAATCATGCATTTAGAGAGCAGAAATCCGAGAAGGCAGTACACAATGGGGGCCGAGACACTGAAGTGCCAAAACCATGATCAGATCTTGGGGTGATGATGCCTGATGATCTCAAGGTAGCGAAACAGCATGATAAGGACGTAGTCGGAATCAGAGGGATGCTGAGGTGCATAGAGAAAAGCACAGCCAGTAGAACAAAGGAAGTGATCATTCAATTTTGGAGGGCATACTTCTGTAAGGATACTGGCAGGGCAAAGGAGATCCAGAGAAAGGCTACCAAAATGGTGCCGGGACTGTCTTCGTATGATAAGAAATGATTGACTGTTATACTTTCTATTGCCTTCCAAATTGTTCTTGGATGCTAGAAAGATTATACTTCATTGGACGTTATTTTCTGCTGGAAATCTGTCACAAACACAAGGTTGCAGCTGCTGATAAAAGTAATGGTGCTTTTGAATTCTCTATGCTATGGAATTCTTCACAAAGATACATTGACAATGTATAATGCTGTATGATTATTCCACGTGTCTTTTCCATCACGGACCTCTTCTAGCCAGTCCAAATATGTTCTGTATTGTGTTGTTGGTTTTCTCTTTGTTCTTATTCAAACAAAAACTGCATGAACTAGAAGAAGAAAACATTTTTTCAGAGGACAGAGCGCTCTAGAACAGGGGTCCCCAGTCAGAGTTTAATGATTTCTGCGATGAATGTGCACGAGACCTATTCGCATGTAATGGAGGCAGTGTGTCAGGGTGAAAGGCTGCTTGGCAGGCCTCGAACTGTGCTCCACCCGGTCAGAGGCCAGGGTCTTGCTAGTGAAGCCACAGAGTGACTGGCACTGAGGTGGCTTTGCGCCAGTGAAAGCTGGGAACAGGTCCAGCCCCTTCCCCCACAGGACTCGGCTTGGTCCTCAGAGATGCTCAAGAAAGGGTTGCTGGGAAAGACACACTATTTGGGCAACTTAATGGCTGAAGACCGTCTGGAGGAGCTGGGAGAAAACTGTGGGGGGGGGGGGGTTGTTTTTTTTTTCATGGTTGCCTGTACTCTGAACTGGAAGGCTGGTGAAGCAACTCGATTTGACCGTCTCTGGACCAGACGTTCACAGCGAGTAACGGACCATTGGGACATGTTCAGCACTATTTCTAATTAAACCTGTGTCCTGTCAATAAAACTCTTGCATTCAGGTACAGAGGAGAACTGTGCTGTCTCTGGGGTGAGGGCAGCCCTTAACCTCACAAGGTGGCACACAGATAGATTTTATGCATATTCACCGGGGCAATCCTGAGAACTCGACTGGGTGGTGGCCCTCGAGGACTGAGCTTGGGTTCTCCTGCTGCTTCTTGGTCATGGAACAAGTCTCCCATGGGGGTAGGACTCAGCCACAACATCTGAAAAACATTTCTTCACGGAAAGGGTTGTGGATGCAAGCAACAAACTCTGAGTGGAGATGGTGGAGACCAAATCAGTACTGAAATTCAAGAAACCATAGAATAAACAAAGAAGATCCTTCGTTGTGAAGGAAATGCCAGAAAGCAACTGGGGTCAATGGTATTGCACTAGGAAAGGACTCTATGGTCCTTATCATCATTATCCTCTACCATATTCTCTGTTCCTTGTTTTCTAATTTATTCTCTCCTTCCTATAAATTCCTCCAGTTCAGACTTCCCAGTCTTTCAGTATTTCCTATCATCCTCTCTCTGCTTGTCTGTCTTTGCTCCGCCCCCTTCCCATGTACTCCCCATCTCTCTTAAACATATAAAGTTATATTATGGACTGGAGGAGTAGCCTGGTGGTTAGAACAAAGGGGCTGAGAGCCAGGATTGAACTCCCACTGGCGCTCCTTATGACCTTGGACGAGTTACTTCTCCCTCAGTCGCCTCAGGGACAAACTTAGGGGGGTGATTTACTAAAGCTGCGTTAGATTTTTGCCGCATGGTAAACAGCATTTACCCTAATTGCAGCGATAACGCGTGGTATTTCAAATGCTGCATGTTATGTTCATTCCAAAAACCTGGTGCGATACAGATATGGCAGTGATCTGATTTGCATGGAAATCAGCTGATTATTAGTATATCTGATGCAAATAAAATGACCCAGCTTGCATGAAAACTCATAAGCTGGGTAACTTTGAGGCAAATTAGCTACAACTCAAAGAGGTTCAGGTTAACTGTCCCTGGGAGCATCTGTACCCGAACACATGTCCCGATACTCCCAGGACTCAGCTTAAAGAGCCGAGTGGACCAAATATGTGCCCCCCCCCCCCCCCCCCCATGGTGCTAAAATCCGTGGGGTCTTGAGAACCTACACACACACACACACACACACACACTGTCCCAACTTTCCATTGTCCCTTCAGGTGGCCAAAGTGGTCAAAATGTAAAAACAAAACAAAACAAAAAAAAAACCCCATAAGCATAAAAAGTCTTGTTCTTAGCTCCTTCCCTCTCCCAAAACCTGCTTCCCTTTTGACCTCACCTCTCCATACCTGAAGGATCATGATCTTCTGGTGAGACCCAGAGTACCCCCTAGAATTTTGGGCCTGGTACCATCATTTTCAAAATGATGCCGACTGCCTCCAGGCTGTTGCCTCATCACAATTTTGAAAATGATGACCTCCTGAGCTGGAGCCCCAGGTGGCTCTCTGGGCCCCTCTAGACTACCAGGGATCCTAAGGTACTGGCCTGGGGAGGTCAAGAATATTTGTTTTCACCAAAAAGGGCAGGGCTTCAGCCAGAGGGGATGGGCAACACCAATGTATACATTTTTATTTTTCATTTTTTTACACTTCAGCCACCCCCAGAGGCATTAGCAGGAAGGGTGTGGGAGACAGGAGTTTTACCACCACCACCAGGAGGATTACTAAACAGGCCACTCTGAGCCTCTAAGAAGATGGCCGTCCTGGGCTATGAAGCTACCATCGCACCCTGCTGATCAGGGCCGTTTTGCTGCTGTAATCTTTCCAGTGGTCTTTTACCATCAGGAAGAATCCTGCATGTTTTACAAAGCTGCGGTACTGATTATGCCAGCTTTGTGAATCCCATGGTATTTTTCCCTGTAGGGAAAAACATCGCAGCTTAGTAAATAGGCCTATTAGATTATTGCAAGCCCATTGTGGTCAGGGACATACCTTCTGTACCTGAATCTAACGCAACTTGAGCTCCCAATGAAAAGGCATTAGATAGATAAATCTAAACAAAATCAAATAAATAAATGTCTTCTAGGGTCAAGTTGAAACTGCATGCATGGATGAAATCGAGATGGCAGTTGACAACAGCCCTAGGATACCACTGGATCCTCTTGTCAAGCTCCGTTGTCCTCTGGCCCCCCCTCTGTACACACGTTCCAGTGAACTTCTCTTGCCATTGTATCCCGCAGTGTTCGAGGCTATGAGCGTCTGGCTCATTTCAGCTGTGAATCCCCTATAGTGCCAGAGCCCCAGGAGTGTCTGCTATGCTTTTGGAGCCATTGTATTTATCAGATAATTGCTACGCTATGGGGATGGTACGTTGTGTGCAAACATTTTCGAAGGGCTAACATTTAAACTGCAAGCCTTACAAACCAAGGTAAATCACCAATAATATATTACAGTATATCTAACCTTGCCATTAATACACTTATGTGACAGCTCTTTAACCAACCAGGACACTCACTTTCCACCAGGTTATCACCCTTCAGGTATTTACGGGGCTTGGAGTGGGCAATCAGGCTGGGCTGGTCACAGGCTCAGAAACACCCCAGAGTCAGAAGCGGGAGCCAGTAGTCCAAGGCCCAGATCTAGAACTGCTCAGTAGCAGAAGCTGGTTTGGAACTGCAGTATGTGGGCAGCAAAAACTGGAGTGGAGCTAGACTTGGAGCTTGCAAGTCACAAAGCTGGAACAGGAACTCAAAACAAACTATAGCAGCCCTAAAAGTTATAAAGCTAGAATAGGAACTAGTAATTAACTAGAGCCAGAGTCCTGGAGGAGAGAAACGAGGCAATAAAGATTCCAAATACAGAAGACTCGGTAGCAAGTGGGCTGATTAGCCTTCAGCAGACGCCTCAACCTCAGGCCTTTGAGGGTTACAAACCGGTCAGGTTTTCAGGATCTCCCTAATGAACATGCACGAGATTGATTTGCATGCGCACTGCCTCAATTGTATTCAAATGAATCTCATGCATATTCATTAGGGAAATCCTGAAACACCCCCCCCCCCCCCAACTGGTGTGTGGCCCTCGAGGTCTGGAGTTTGAAACCCCTGGCCTTCAGGTTGCTGCAAACAGTTTCCTGTTCCCTAGCAACCCTTTTTGACTGAGACCCACTGTAACACAGCGTGAGTGGTCTCTGTCTTGCTGGAGGACAGAGTAGACTGGACTCTGGCTATTCTTCTACAGTTTTTTATTATTTATAGGTAAATTAAACAAGAAAAAGCCTGCTTACCTTAGCAACGCTGGAAAGAAAAGCGATAGAATTTCTACATACACGGTTTTGGCGTAGTCCCTGCTTCCTACGTCTCTCTGGGGCCCCTCTCTTCTCTCCTGGGCCTGGCTAGCTATCCTTCTCCCAAACAAAATGCCCTGGGACCAGGATTCCCTGCTGGTCCTGGACTTTTAAAGAGGGTCTAACGTATCCTCCTTTCCATATCTCCCCCCTCGACCCTGTCAGACTGAGCATCCGCCTCTACCCGGATTAATTCCCAGGAAAGTGAATCACCTTTCCTAGTTCCCTTTTCCCAGCCTGACCTTGGACTGGCCATTTCTTTTCCCTGGTATGGGGACCCCTAGGCCAGAGAATATCTTCCCCTCTGGCATCTATTCCTGCCTCTAGGCAAACTCAAGGGAACCACTTTTAAGTGGGGCTTGCTTACAGCCTCCAGAGTTACCCTCCCCCATGCTTTTTGGGGAATCACTTAAGGGTTCCTGGAAGAGCCACGGTTCCCTCTGATCTCTGGCATCATGCAAAGCGGAAAAGGTGAAGACCCTGGCATGTGTGCCACATTTCCTTTTGTCTTCAGGACAATTCTGTCCATCGCATTCCCTAAACCTGGGACACCCCCCCCCCCCCCTCATATTTTCTTTGCTGGCGCTGCTTCCCTGGCCTGAGTATCTTTGACTCCATGCTGTATAAGTTTGCATCGTCCCATGCAGAGGCTTTTAGAAGAGATGATTCACTGCAGCCTGGGCTGGTCCCACAGAGTATCAAACTGGGGACAATTGCATCCCTAGAACAACAGGGTAGAAAGGCTTGGGAAGTAATTCCACTTCTATATTGACGCCCCACTTAAGTCATCGGTAGAATCTTACAGGTTGGGTGGTGTTGCCGGTCACCATGCACGCAGGTGAGTGTCACCTTCTTTTTGTAACTGATATACCCTCTCTGGGCAAGCTCCTTCTGGATAAGAGTCCTTCTGTATCCTGAATCTACCAGATCTTGAGTAGGGATCTCATCCAGGTCAACTGGGATCACAAAGTCCCTAAGACCCAAATGAGGAATTTACAGCTGTGGAGCTTGGCTAGCTTATGCTCAAACGCTTCGTCAGCAAGCCATGGACAGTCCGACAACAATTGCTTTCTCTCCACAATGGAAACTTAGTGGTTGTCCCTCCTCTAGAGGTTTTAGCTAGCCCGTATGAACTTTAACATGTAATGCTGGCTATGTCACCAGGTTGACGTCCATAGACTTGCTCCCTTCGTAGAGACAATCTTTGGCCAAATGACCTCTCTTTCCACAGTTAAAACAAGTTGGTGGGCCTGGGGTCTGTGACTAGAGTATGGGTCTGAGGATCATTGCTGGGGTCTTCCACACTCACTGCTGTGTCAGGAATCCTGCGGGTTGCTTTTCTAGCTTTCATATTAGTTCTGGCATCAACTGAGCCTGATGGAAGGAATCCGCCACATTCAATGAGGTTTCCAGTGTAGCAAAAAGAAGAAAAAAATTGATTTTACCTGTCAGGGTTGGGCATGCTGAACAGACACAAAGGCTACACCGACCTTCTGCACCTACAGGCCGATACAGAATGGCGCGCTCAGCCGAGTGCACCATTTAGCCCCCGTTTGGCCGTGCGTTTTTGACGTGCTATTATTATCCCTTACACTGTAAGGGGTAATAGCGAGTGGAAAATGCATGGCCAACCCCCCTGAAACTAATAGCGCTCATCACATGCAAATGCATGTTGATAAACCTATTAGTTAGTCACCCAAAATACAGAAAGTAAAATGTGCGGCCAAGCCGCACATTTTACTCTAAGAAATTAACGCCTGCCAAAGGCAGCCGTTTTCAGACGGCACCGGGCAAGTGTACAGAAAAGCAGAAAAAAACTTCTTTAAGAAAATCTGCCCGTGGCCCGCGGGTTGGAAAACGGAAGCTCAATTTTGTTGGCGTCCGTTTTCCAAACCCGTAGCTGTCAGCGGGTTCGACAACCCACGCCAGTAAAATTAAGCATCGGCTGTCAGTTCCGCTGACAGCCGCTGCTTCCGCTAATAAGGAGGCGCTAGGAACGCGCTAGTGTCCCTAGCGCCTCCTTATTAGCGCGGGCCCTAATTTAAGTAAAGAACTGGGTGCCCAGGAGAGGTGCCTGGATGCGCATCGGGAGAGCGGGCGCTCGCCTCGGAGCACCGGCTCTCCCACGGAGTTTATTGAATTGGCCTGCTAGAGAGGAGAGGCAGACAGCTGTTTCTGAACTGTAGCTGGAGTTCATCAACAGCCACTGCAAGTTAAGGTGCAATTAAGGGATTAATAGGACTGCCCGAAATTCCAAACAGCTCAGAATACACGGAAGGGAAGCTGTAACCTAAGGAGCCAAGATAGCTTGGGTGCTGTCAGCCCACTGACATCATCAAGGAGGGATATTGAAGCATTTCCTTTTTCTACAGCTTGACCGGTTAGACTCTGGGGAGAGCTGCAGAAGGCGTTGAGAAGGGTAGAAAAGCTGTGAGCCTCTCCTGTCACTGGGCCTACCAAAAGGCTCTATAAAGTTAAAACTCCAAAAAGGGAGACTCGTAATAGCCCAAACCAGAGGGGATGAGATGGAATGAATGAGTTTTCTATAGTAATTGTCAAAAGGTTTCCTGACAAAAGGTAAGGGACAAGCGACAAGCTAGACAGCCAAAATCTATGCTGAAGACGCGGGCAAAAACGTTCAGCGAGTCAGGAAAGGAAGCCGCTGAGAGAGCCAAGAGAGAGAGAGAAATTAACACAGAAGCAACCCTATAAACAAAAAAAGGGAACACTCAATTTATAAGAGAGAATTCAGATTCACCAAGGGAAAATTATTCTCATTCTCACTTTCCTTGATTGCAGGAGTATTTAAGTGTCCCTTAAAGGCAATTTTTTTTTTTTTAATTTTATGTGAATGCTCTGGGAAACTCATTTCCAGCGAACAACAGCCATTCTGGTAAGAGCATGCACCCAAAGCCCCCTTGGAAAGAGGAGGTATCAGTAGTGCTCGCTGTTATGGAAAGTGCCTTGAAACAGGCAGTGAAAGGAGCTGGTGCACTAGAATAATCCCTGCTAAAGAGCCTGCGCACTAAACCTGTTACTCAGAGGTGGCGTGATTCTCCTACGATTGCAGAAACAAGCAAGAAGACATAAATATAAAACATTCCCCTGAGAGAAGATTGTGTACTTCTGATCGGAGGAGAGTGCAAGGGAGCCATTATACAAAGCTCAAGCCTGAAGCAACCAATTCAGCTCAGAAGAGAGGCGGGAAATTTAACAACTGTCTCCCTTACACATTATCTGTCACTAAAGAGATTCTGAGAAACTGACACAACATATGGTGTGTGTGTGTGTGTGTGTGTGTGAAACTTTTATATCTACATACAAGTCTGCCTGGTGTTATTAGTCAGGGCTAATTGATTATTTGTTGTTCTATAAATAAGGCCTAGACTCTTCATTTTGCATGAATAGCACCTGTGATAAAAAATAGAATGTGGTTAGGGCAATTTTTAGGATGTTAAATTTATTACTGTGGAGAGAGAGAGAGAGAGAGAGACTTTTTTTAAAAAGGTGTTCATATAAGTAATTTATATCACTGTAGGAGAGGCAACTAGTAACTCGAGGTGAGGTTGGTGGTGGTCTACGGTTTGGGGACAGTTTTACATGCACAGTCAGAAGTACGAACAGCACAGCAGACATCAGTGAAGATTTGATGTGATTTGGAGTGAGGAAAGATACACAAAGATGAGATTTGTACATTGTACTCTTGACCTAGCAGCTAGGTAGAGAGTGTATCAAACTAGGTACAAATCTCATCTTTGTATACTTTTCCTCACTCCAAATCACATCAAATTTTCACTGTCTGCTGTGCTGTTCTTACCTCTCACTCTGCATATAAAACTGCCCCCAAACCCTTGACCATCACCAAAACCTCACCTCGAGCTATTAGTTGCCCCTCCTACAGAGCTATTAAAAGTTGACTAATATGGGTGTCTTCCTAGAAGCTCTTTCTCTCTCTGCCTCCACTCTACTCCACCTCTCTCCCTCTCCTGTCCAAAATAGAATTTGTAATATTTAGCACAAATCCCAGTTCGGGCATATCACCCAACATAATAATAAGAAAAAAGGTGTAGTTATCTCTGGCATTATATCATGAGTTGTGCCATCACACACAAGATTAACCTCTCATTTTCATAAACTCTGCCCAAACTCCTCCTTTTTTACTACATTTTTTGAATTTGCATACACATCTTGCCATGCGTTATTTATCGCATGCATTATGGCGTTATCGTGGGCATTAGGGCCACCCTAACGCGATTTAATGAATGATCCTGTAAGTTAGCTATAAGTACAATACCAAACCACACAGAGGACTACATACTATTATTTTTGTAAAGCTAGTGCAGTACGTCTGAGGTCCTGCTAGTGAGAGACGAATGCCCAGCAGACCAAGAATCCAAAGAAAGGACTTTAGCCACTCAAGCCCAGCTTACAAGCAGCGCACCTCCCAGGCTTCTACGGCTGGCTGAGACAGAGAGTCAAAGAGTGCACACACTACAGATACACAGAGAGAGTAAAACTTACACAAAGCAGAGTCAAAGGACAGAAAAAGACACACCATCAGCAAAGAGAGAGAAGGAAAGAAATAAAGGACAGAGAGAAAGCATAGACAGGAGACAATACAGAGACAATCACAGAAGAAATATCTGAACTTACCTGAGTACTCATGGAAGCAGGAACATCTGTAAAGCAAATGTTTTTCAGAAAGACTCACATTCTTGTTGAGAGTATTAATATACATAAAATTTAAGAGAAAACACTAATTGCAACCACAATTTTAAATGTATTTATTTATTTTATTTATTTAAAGGCTTTTATATACCGATGTTCATGTACTGGTACATATCACGTTGGTTTACATAGAACCAAAGTTGGAAATTACATCGAACAAGAGGTTACAAATAACAGGGCAAATAACAGGGCTAACTTGTAAGAGATTATAGAAAAGGTGAGAACGATTTAAAATTATTATTACAAAAAAACACAATACTTATCTGATATAAAATAAATACTTATCTGACAAAAAATAAATATTATCTGACAAAAAAAAAATAAAATAAATACTTATCTGACAAAAAATAAATACTTATCTGATATAGTTTTGTTAGCAACAGAACTGGTTCTCGGGAATGATTACCTGTAATTGTAAGAAGAACAGATTTGCTTGTTTAAGATACATGTTTTGGATTGAAAGGTTTCAAAAATAACTGATTTTAATAAACTAAATCTTAAATATTAATTGAAAATAAGAACATAACACTTGCCGTACTGGGTCAGACTAAGGGTCCATCAAGCCCAGTATCCTCTTTCCAACAGTGGCCAATCCGGGTCACCAGTACCTGGCAGGATCCCAAGGGGTAGAGAGATTCCAGGCTGCTTATCCCAAAAATTGCACATATCCACTGCTGCGCGCCCCGTTCACGTCCGGCACGCACACGGGCCTGCTCACCTCTCTGGCTCCTCTGCAGGTCCCGGATCGGCCTCCCTAGCAGCAGCCACAAGCTCTTCCAGGCCTCGGCGTCCCACGGCGGCAGTCGCCGGGCCTTCCACTGCGCACCAGGCCTCACGCCGAAGTTCGGTACCTTCCTCTTGTAGGGCCAGGAGTGGGTCCTAGCTCCGCAGCGCGTCCTGATTGAGGGAATTACTTAAGGAAGTTCCTGCCTGCACTTCCTTGCCTTGGCAATTGGGTAAGCTTTATTGCTAGATTGTCACTGCATGCAAAGCTTATTCCAGTCTTGTTCCAGTCGTTCCAGACTCGTTCCAGCCTTGTTCCAGGATCCTACTGTTCCAGCCTTGTTCCTGCATCCTACTGTTCCAGCGTCCTTCTGTTCCTGTGTTCGTCTGTCGTCTCCCCAGGTAGTACCTTTGGACTGTTTCTCTGGTACTGACCTCGGCCTGATCCTTGACCCCTCTGCCTGCTGCCTGCCTTCTGACCTCGGCTTGTTCCTTGACTACTCTGCCTGCCTTCTGTCCCCGGCCTGCCTGCGACCTCATCTAACCTCCAGAACCTGACCTCTACATTGTTGACCACTCCTCAGACTGACCCTCGGATTCTGACCTCTGCCTGATTGACCACGTCTCCTGATTCTGGCTCTGTCCCTTGCCTTTTCATCGCCTATGCTGTTCTGGTCTTCCTTGCTCCACCTGACCTCCAGCCTCGAACCCGATCGCGCTCCTCTCCTTTCTGTGGGCACACCTGTCAATCATCTCTCCAGTAGACCCTGCGATGCCCACCTACGTCCAAGCGGCCCAGGTCCCGACGGGCTCCACCCGGGGGGGACCGCGGGCTTCCAGTGGTGAAGCTCATCCTAGCCTCTGTCTCCTCCAGTGCTCCGCCCCTAGGAGCAGGTGCTTCCTGGTCCCTAACAGGGAGCCGTTCTCCACTGCTCCAGGTCAAGTGTCCACCCCTGAGCACAACAGGTTGCCAAGGCCATGAACTCGGCTGAGTCTCCCACCTCCAGGGCCCTACCGGGTTTGGCCGCTACAGTCAAAGAACATCACCAAGCTTTGGAATTGCTGGCTTCTTTGGTGGACGAGCTTCGTTCCCAGCTACGACATACAGCTTTGGCCAATCCCGTGGGCCTATCGGCCTCTATGCTTCCCAAAGCATCGTTGGCACTTCCTGCACCTCCTCGATACAATGGGGATTCACGCTCCTGTCATGGCTTCCTTAATCAGTGCTTCATGCAATTCACACTGTAACCCTCATTGTTCCTGAAGGAAATCACCAAGGTGACCTTCATCCTATCTCACCTGGAAGGGAAGGCTCTTGCATGGGCCTCTCCCTTATGGGAACGATCTGATCCCATACTTTCCAAATTATCTACATTTATTGCTCTCTTCAAGCAGACTTTCGGAGACCCAGGCTGCCAGGCTGTAGCCACCCATAATCTACTCCCCCTCCGTCAAGGGTCACGGACCCTCTCTGAGTATACAGTGGAGTTTAGAACTCTGGCCACTGAGCTTGGGTGGCAAAAAGATTGTCTGCAAGCCATCTTCCTAGATGGACTCTCCTGCACTCTCAAAAATGAGTTCTCTGTCCATGAGACTCCCACGTCTCTAGAAGCCTTGATTTCCCTTGCCAGGAAGATTGATCAAAGGCACCTAGGCTTCCCGCTCTCCTACACCACGTCCCACGTGTGTTCCAAGTCCTCCAGCTAAGACTCCAGTACCACCACCCTCTTCCGTGGTGGAACCTATGGAGGTGAACTGTGGGCGATTGTCTCCGACCGAACATCTCCGTCGGAGGAAGGAGAGTCTCTGCCTTTACTGTGGCACTTCTGGACATCATTTGCAGTTCTGCCCAGTTCTTCCGGGAAACTGCAATGCCTGAGCCTGGCGGGGGTCCTGAGCTTAGGCGCTACTGTTACTGGCCCTCAACTCTTGCTTCCCTTCTCTGGGCATCAAGGCACACTCCTTCACCACCACTGCTCTTGTCGTTACCGGAGCAAGTGGCAGCTTCATCATGGATGACATTGTGAAGCTTCTGAACATTCCTCTTCAGCCATTAGAGGTGAGCCTCCGTATCGCCTCCATCCAAGGAGAACATCTTCCAGGGCTCATCACCCACCAAACAGTGGCTATTCATCATACCGTGGGCACTCTCCACGAAGAGGAGATGTCCTTCTATGTATTAAAATGATCGACACATCCAGTTATCCTGAGGCTGCCCTGGCTCCAGGCTCACAAACCCCAGTTTGATTGGTATTCCCTGCAGTTGGTGCAGTGGGGCTCTAAATGCCAGAAGACATGCTTACGTTCTGTATCTCCAGTAGTCCCTGTTCTGAAGTCTGTTACTTTACCTGGTTTACCTCCACAATACGCTGACTTCAAAGATGTCTTCTCGAAGCAGAAAGTGGATACCTTACCTCCATTGTGCAAGTTCAATTGCCCTGTAGAACTTCTGCTGGGCACAATGCCTCCCAAAGGCAGAACTTATCCACTGTCTCAATCCGAGACCCAAGCTATGTCTGAGTATATTAAAGAGAATCTAGAAAAAGGGTTCATTTGTCCTTCTGACTCTCCTGCTGAAGCGGGGTTTTTCTTCGTTAAGAAAAAGGACGGCGGTCTACACCCTTGTATTGACTACAGAGGGCTTAACGTCATAATCCGCAATGACCGATATCCCCTGCCCCTTATCAGCAAGCAGTTTGAATGCCTTGAAGGGGCACGGATCTTCACCAAGCTGGATCTGAGAGGTGTGTACAATCTGGCATGCATCCAACATGAAGATATCTGGAAAACCGCATTCAACATGAGGGATGGTCACTATGAATTTACAGTGATGCCTTTTGGGCTATGCAATGTCCCAGTGGTCTTTCAACGCCTTATGAACGAAATTCTCTGAGAGCTCTTGTACTCCTTCGTAGTCGTATATCTTGACGACATCCTAATCTTTTCCAAAGACCTTGAATTTCATCGAGAGAAAACCATCTGTATGCCGTTAGAAAAATGCCTCTTTGAGTACAATCACTTACCCTTCTTATGGTATATCATATCCAATCGAGGTTTCTTCATGGATCCAGAGAAAGTCCAGGGGATCCGTGATTGGCTCCAGTCAGTAGGCCTACCGGCCCTGCAACGTTTCCTTGGCTTTACCAATTATTACCGGAGCTTCATTGCCAATTATTCTACCTTAGTTTCCCTACTTACCGCCATGACCAGGAACGGGGCTAACACTCGGGTATGGACCCCCAAAGAATAAACCGCCTTTCAGACAATTAAGGAGGCTTTCTGTTCTGGTCCTTGCCTCCAGCATCCAGACCCAAGACGTCCATTTGTCATTGAAGTTGACACCTCTGCAATTGGCGCAGGAGCCATCTTGAGCCAGTTTTCTCCCAAGGGTAAATTGATACCTTGTTCATTCTACTCACATAAGTTCTCCCCTACTGAACAACGTTATACCGTTGGTGACCAAGAAATTCTTGAGGTCAAGTTGGCACTCCAAGAGTGGCATCCCTGGTTGGAAGGGCACAACACAAGTTTACCATCTTCACTGACCATAAGAACCTTAAGCACCTTAAAGAAGCTCAACTCCTGAATCCTCGACAAGGCCAATGGGTGCTCTTCTTTGAACGGTTCAACTTCGTTCTATGTTTCCACCCAGGTTCCAAGAACCTTCATGCTTATGCACTGTCAAGATCATTTGAACCTGAAGTCCCTAGCTACATCATGAGAGGCTTCTAGGAAAAGTAAAAAGTCATGGGATAGGGGCGATGTCCTTTTGCGGATTGCAAACTGGATAAAAGACAGGAAACAGAGAGTAGGATTAAATGGACAATTTTCTCAGTGGAAGGGAGTGGGCAGTGGAGTGCCTCAGGGATCTGTATTGGGACCCTTACTTTTCAATATATTTATAAATGATCTGGAAAGAAATACGACGAGTGAAATAATCAAATTTGCAGTTGATACAAAATTGTTCAGAGTAGTTAAATCACAAGCAGATTGTGATAAATTGCAGGAAGACCTTGTGAGACTGGAAAATTGGGCATCAAAATGGCAAATGAAATTTAATGTGGATAAGTGCAAGGTGATGCATATAGGGAAAAATAACCCATGCTATAGTTACACAATGTTAGGTTCCATATTAGGTGCTACAACCCAAGAAAGAGATCTAGGTGTCATAGTGGATAACACATTGAAATCGTCGGTTCAGTGTGCTGCGGCAGTCAAAAAAGCAAACAGAATTTTGGGCATTATTAGAAAGGGAATGGTGAATAAAACGGAAATGTCATAATGCCTCTGTATCGCTCCATGGTTAGACTGCACCTTGAATACTGTGTACAATTCTGGTCGCCGCATCTCAAAAAAGATATAATTGTGATGGAGAAGGTACAGAGAAGGGCTACCAAAATGATAAGGGGAATGGAACAGCTCCCCTATGAGGAAAGACTAAAGAGGTTAGGACTGTTCAGCTTGGAGAAGAGACGGCTGAGGGGTGATATGATAGAGGTGTTTAAAATCATGAGAGGTCTAGAACGGGTAGATGTGAATCGGTTATTTACTCTTTCGGATAATAGAAAGACTAGGGGGCACTCCATGAAGTTGGCATGTGGCACATTTAAAACTAATCATAGAAAGTTCTTTTTTACTCAACGCACAATTAAACTCTGGAATTTGTTGCCAGAGGATGTGGTTAGTGCAGTTAGTATAGCTGTGTTTAAAAAAGGATTGGATAAGTTCTTGGAGGAGAAGTCCATTTCCTGCTATTAATTAAGTTGATTTAGAAAATAGCCACTGCTATTACTAGCAACGGTAACATGGAATAGACTTATTTTTTGGGTACTTGCCAGGTTCTTATGGCCTGGATTGGCCACTGTTGGAAACAGGATGCTGGGCTTATCTTATCCTACCTGTGTATCCCTTGCCATGACTACTACAGTTCCTACTGGAAAAACCGTCGTTCCACGTAGATTACGTGAATGAGTTCTGAAATGGGCCCATGATTCCAAGTTGGCAGGACACCCGGGTCGTGCTAGGACCCTAGAGATGCTACGGAGACATTATTGGTGGCCCAACATGGTGCAAGACTCCCGAAACTATGTGGACTCGTATCCTGTCTGCGCCCAACAGAAACCACCTACCGGAAAGCCTTGAGGCTTACTCCAACCACTTCCAGCACCTACTGAACCATGGTCCAGCATCTCAACAGACTTTATTACAGACCTGCCTCCGTCCTAGAACAATACAGTAATCTGGGTCATCATCGACCGTTTTTTGAAGATGGGTCACTTTATTCCCTTGCCGGGCCTTCCGTCGGCCCCAGAATTAGCCAAGTTGTTTTTAAAACACATTTTTCACTTCCATGGAGTCCCCAAGGAGATTATATCTGACCGAGGACCACAGTTTGCCGCCAAGTATTGGTGCTCCCTATGTAAAAAGTTTAATATTGCCCTGAGTTTCATGTCGGCCTATCATCCACAGGCCAATGATCAAGCTGAAAGGATCAATCGGATCTTAAAGACATCCCTCCGATCCTACGTAAATGATCAGCAGGACAACTGGTCTGATCTCCTTCCCTGGGCCGAGCTGTCGCACAATACCCATGTCGCTGCGGCCACCGATGTATCCCCATTCTCCATGGTATTCGGACGACAACCACAGCTGCCTCTTCCAGTTTCTCTGACTGTTCCTTCTCCAGCGGCGCAATCCATGGCCCACACCATTTGTCAAGTGTGAAACCAAGTAAAAGAGCACCTTTCCCAGGCCGCTGAATGCTCCAAGCGTACCTCGGATGCCCATAGATGTCCTGCTCCACTCTTCCGCCTAGCCAGAAGGTGTGGCTTAGCGCTTGACACATATGACTGAGACTTCCCTCTCATCGCTTGACTCCTAAACACATTGGTCCATTTCCAGTAATTCGAAGAGTGGGAGCTGTATCGTATCAACTCCAGCTACCTTGTGCCATCGGTATCCATAACACTTTCCATGTGTCATTGTTGAAGCCTTTGGTCCTCTCCTGGCCCTTACGTAGAGTCCCCTCTCCTTCACGGGTGTCTACAGAACCAGATACTTCTCTTCAGGTAAGAGAGGTCCTCGACATCTGGCGTCGTCGAGGGAGACGGGAGTACCTCCTAGCCTAGGAGTGTTAAGGGGCTGAGGAGAACTCGTGGGAACCTTCCCACAAAATCCTTGATAAGGAACTCCTGAAGACCTTTCATAGGACTCACCCTGACAAGCCATGGCCGCGTAGGGGGAAGCCTAGAAGGGGGGGGTACTGTTGCACGCCCCGTTCGTGTCCAGCCCGCACACAGGCCTGCTCACCTCTCTGGCTTCTCTGCAGGTCCTGGGTCTGCCTCCTTAGCAGCAGCGGCAAGCTCTTCCAGGCCTCAGCGTCCCGTGGCAGCGGTCACCGGGCTTTCCACAGCACACCAGGCCTCACGCCGGAGTTCGGCGCCTTCCGTGGCATTGGCCATGCCCCTACGCGTGCACGGACCGCCTGGCCTCTTGTAGGGCAAGGGGCGGGTCCTAACTCCGCAGCGTATCCTGATTGAGGGAACTACTTAAGGAAGTTCCTGCCTGCACTTCCTTGCCTTGGTAATCGGGTCGGCTTTATTGCTAGATTGTCACTGCATGCTAAGCTTATTCTAGTCTTGTTCCAGTAGTTCCAGACTCGTTCCAGCCTTGTTCCTGCATCCTACTGTTCCAGCGTCCTTCTGTTCCTGTATTTGTCTGTCGTCTCCCCAGGTACTACCTTCAGACTGTCTCTCTGGTACTTACCTCGGCCTGATCCTTGACCCCTCTGCCTGCTGCCTGCCTTCTGACCTCGGCTTGTTCCTTGACTACTCTGCCTGCTTTCTGCCTTCTGACCCCGGCCTGCCTGCAACCTCGTTTAACCTCTGGAACCTGACCGCTGCATCATTGACCACTCCTCGGACTGACCCTCGGATTCTGACCGCTGCCTGATTGACCACGTCTCCTGATTCTGGCTCTGTCCCTTGCCTTGTCATCGCCTACGCTGTTCTGGTCTTCCTTGCTCCACCTGACCTCCAGCCTCGAACCCGATCACACTCCTCTCCTGTTTGTGGGCACGCCTGTCTATCATCTCTCCAGGAGACCCTGCGAGGTCCACCTAAGTCCAAGCGGCCCAGATCCCTACGGGCTCCACCTAGGGGGACCGCGGGCTTCCAGTGGTGAAGCTCATCCTAGCCTCTGTCTCCTCCAGTGCTCCACCCCCCTGGGGCAGGTGCTTCCTCGTCCCTACCAGGGAGCCATTCTCCACTGCTCCAGGACAAGGCCCATTAGTGCACACTAATGCACTTCGTTGAAAATTGCCAAAAAAAAAACCCCGAAGTGTGGGAAAGTGAAATTTCCCACGGAGCGTCCGATCTGAAGCCTGAACCGAAATGTTTAAATAAAGCACATCTCTAGTTGTGATCATCCTGAGATTTGCTATGGATTGGGGGAGGGGATGTGTGCATACATTTTCTCTCTTCCCTCCCGCCCTTGCTATCTCCCCCCTCCCAACACACACATCTTCAGGATTGACCCCAGCATTCTTCCTTGGCCCCAGGAAAACCCCTCACCTCTCCCCTCCTTAGGCAAAGGCCCACAGGGTTTGTGAATATGGAACGGATGGAGCAGAGCAGACCAATGAAGAGCTACTCTGTCTCTCTAATCCAGCCCCCTCCCTTCCTACAGCCACACAGGCCAGCACTTTCAGGCAGACCCACCAGCAGATGCCTGATCACCTAAGAGGGCAATCTGCCCTGCTCCTAGGTTTTTTCAAACCACCTTTCATTGTTTCTTTTTCCCTGCTACATATACCACAGATTTTTGTCTCACTGCAAATAAGAATATTTACTTCAAATCCTTCTGCATGGCGAGACCGCACCTTGAATACTGTGTACAATTCTGTTCGCTGCATCTAAAAAAAGATATAGTTGCGATGGAGAAGGTACAGAGAAAGGCAACCAAAATGATAAAGGGGATGGAACAGCTCCCCTATGAGGAAAGACTAAAGAAGTTAGGCCTGTTCAGCTTGGAGAAGAGACGACTGAGGGGGGATATGACAGAGGTGTTTAAAATCATGAGAGGTCTAGAATGGGTAAATCTGAATTGGTTATTTACTCTTTCGGATAATAGAAAGACTAGGGGTCACTCCATGAAGTTAGCATGGGGCACATTTAAAACTAATCATAGAAAGTTCTTTTTTACTCAACGCACAATTAAACTCTGGAATTTGTTGCCAGGGGATGTGGTTAGTGCAGTTAGTGTAGCTGTGTTTAAAAAAGGTTTGGATAAGTTCTTGGAGGAGAAGTCCATTAACTGCTATTAATTAAGTTGATTTAGAAAATAGCCACAGCTATTACTAGCAACAGTAACATGGAAACATAACATAGAAACATAACATAGAAACATAAAGAAAAGCAAAACATAAAGAAAAGCAAAAGAAAATTGAAACCTATCTGGTTCTCAAAGGAGGTGGCTGACAAAATTAAAGCTAAAAGAACAGCATTCAAGAAATATAAAGGATCCCAAAGGGAGGAGCACAAAGAAGAATATTTGTATCAACTGAGGGAGACGAAGAAAACAATCAAGTTGGCAAAAAATCAAGCAGAAGAGAGGATTGCCAAGGAGATAAAAAATGGTGACAAAACATTTTTCAGATACATCAGCGAAAAGAGAAAGGTCCAAAGTGGTATAGTGAAATTGAAAGGTGGTAATGATCAATGTGTGGAGACAGACGAAGAAATGGCAGAAATATTAAACGAATACTTCAGCTCTGTGTTCACTAAAGAAGACCCTGGAGAAGGACCATCTCTACACAACA
Organism: Rhinatrema bivittatum; assembly: GCF_901001135.1. Taxonomy (NCBI): domain Eukaryota; kingdom Metazoa; phylum Chordata; class Amphibia; order Gymnophiona; family Rhinatrematidae; genus Rhinatrema; species Rhinatrema bivittatum. The sequence goes on from NC_042615.1 coordinate 34,718,554, forward strand.
AGAAACTGGAGGGAAGTGGAATAGATGAAAATCCTTTTACAGTAGAAAATGTGTGGGAAGAGCTAAAGAACCTGAAAGTGGACAAAGCCATGGGGCCTGATGGGATTCATCCAAGGATATTGAGGGAGCTCAGAGATGTTCTGGCGGGTCCGCTGTGTGACCTGTTCAATAGATCCCTAGAAACGGGAGTGGTGCCGAGAGATTGGAGAAGAGCGGTGGTGGTCCTGCTTCACAAGAGTGGGAACAGGGAAAAGGCTGGCAACTACAGGCCGGTTAGCCTCACTTCGGTGGTGGGAAAAGTAATGGAGTCTCTGCTGAAAGAGAGAATAGTGAACTATCTACAGTCCGGAGAATTGATGGACCAGAGGCAACATGGATTCACCAGGGGAAGATCCTGTCAGACAAATCTGATTGACTTTTTTGACTGGGTAACCAAGGAATTGGATCAAGGAAGAGCGCTCGATGTCATATACTTGGATTTCAGCAAAGCTTTTGATACGGTTCCGCACAGGAGACTGGTGAATAAAACGAGAAGCTTGGGAGTGAGTGCCGAGGTGGTGACCTGGATTGCAAATTGGTTGACGGACAGAAGACAATGTGTGATGGTAAATGGAACCTTCTCTGAAGAGAGAGCGGTTTTAAGTGGTGTACCGCAAGGATCGGTGTTGGGACCGGTCCTGTTCAATATCTTTGTGAGCGACATTGCGGACGGGATAGAAGGTAAGGTTTGTCTTTTTGCGGATGACACTAAGATCTGCAACAGAGTGGACACGCCGGAAGGAGTGGAGAGAATGAGACGGGATCTAAGGAAACTGGAAGAGTGGTCGAAGATATGGCAGCTGAGATTCAATGCCAAGAAGTGCAAAGTCATGCATATGGGGAGCGGAAATCCGAATGAATTGTATTCGATGGGGGGGGAAAGGCTGACGTGCATGGAGCAGGAGAGGGACCTTGGGGTGATAGTGTCTAATGATATGAAGTCTGCGAAACAATGCGACAAGGCGATAGCAAAAGCCAGAAGAATGCTGGGCTGCATAGAGAGAGGAATATCGAGTAAGAAAAGGGAAGTGATTATTCCCTTGTACAGGTCCTTGGTGAGGCCTCACCTGGAGTACTGTGTTCAGTTCTGGAGACCGTATCTACAAAAAGACAAAGACAAGATGGAAGCGGTACAGAGAAGGGCGACCAGGAAGGTGGAGGATCTTCATCGCATGACGTACGAGGAGAGATTGAAGAATCTAAATATGTACACCCTGGAGGAAAGGAGGAGCAGAGGTGATATGATACAGACTTTCAGATACTTGAAAGGTTTTAATGATCCAAAGGCAACGACAAACCTTTACCATAAGAAAAAAATCAGCAGAACCAGGGGTCACGATTTGAAGCTCCAGGGAGGAAGATTCAGAACCAATGTCAGGAAGTATTTCTTCACGGAGAGGGTGGTGGATGCCTGGAATGCCCTTCCGGAGGAAGTGGTGAAGACCAGAACTGTGAAGGACTTCAAAGGGGCGTGGGATAAACACTGTGGATCCATAAAGTCAAGAGGCCGCCAATGAAGAGTAGGTGACTCGCCAGAATGATGGCTACTGCCTGGAGACAATACCCTTATTCAATAAACATACACATGGTTACTGTGACTCCAACATCACTCTAAGCTTCAACAGCAAGAGGAAATGTGGAAAAAAGGATTTGCACTCACAAAGACGGGAGTAGCTGGCTTGTTACGGCGGTTACTACCCCAAACCAAATAACCAAATTACTACCTCCACCTTCCTCTATTCCTGATGCCTTTCAACTAGCTTGATCACTCCATTCTTATACTTCACTTTCAATGCATATCCAGCATAGTTCTCTGCTTCAACAGCAGGGGAAAAGAAAAACTGATACTTCACGCATATCCAGCATAACTTCAACGGCAGGGGAGAAGAAAAAAGGATTCACACTCACAAAGCGGGGAGTAGCTGGCTTGTTGCGGCGGTTACTACCCCGGACCAAATGTGCCTGATACTTCACTTTCGATGCATGTCCAGCATGGCTCTCTGCTTCAACGGCAAGGGAGAAGATAAACAACCAATAAGGGCTGTATAACATAATCTGGGTAAAAACAAATAAGCATGGGTGTAGCTTGCTTGTTGCGGCGGTTACTACCCCTACTACCTCTAACTAATCAAGCTAGATATTTCACTTGGATGCAGCTCCATCACCGCTCTCTGCATTAGTGGTGGGGGTGGAAGGGAATTAGAACCAAGAGCTAAGAGAAACAGATAAGTATGAGAGAAGGGGTGGGGGAAGCTTGCTGGGCAGACTGGATGGGCCATTTGGTCTTCTTCTGCCGTCATTTCTATGTTTCTATGAATAGACTTAGTTTTTGGGTACTTGCCAGGTTCTTATGGCCTGGATTGGCCACTGTTGGAAACAGGATGCTGGGCTTGATGGACCCTTGGTCTGACCCAGTATGGCATGTTCTTATGTTCTTATATACCAACAAGTACTGGCCCCAGCACAAATGGCCTGTGGAACCCTATCCCCACCCCCCCACCCCCCCCCCCCCCCCCCACACACACACAAATCATGGATTCCTTTTTGTAAATTCATGTATTTCTTCCGCAAAGATGTTGCAATGAATGGGCATTAATGGCCAAACACAATTCGGTTTCCCATGATTTTTTCTAACCCTATATACTTTCTGGCTCCCAAAGCCCAGACTGTGTGATTTTGTTCCAGACTGAAAAACAAATGTGTTCAACATATGGTAAATCTTGCAGCAAAGACAAAATGACTGCTAGTTAGTAAGGCAATGTTTGAAATTCAAATATGGAAACACCTGCGTGTTTGCAGATATTATATTTAGGTACAAGCTCACAACACTCAAGTTGCTTCCAATTATTAACATCTGCATGAGAACAAACAGAGCTCCAGAAGTTACAAGCTGCTTACATTTGATTTTGAAGAGAGGTTATAGGATATAATTCAGCTTTTAGAATACCAATGCATTTGTGATTAACCAAAAACTTCGATTTTTTTTTTCTTTTCTTAAGAGCAAAAACATCCGTAGCTGCGTTTTTTCAGGCTGGCTCAGGACCTACTTTGGTCACCTACGAGATTGCTCCCAATCCCCCAGCCCCAGTGGGATACTATCCAGTCTTACCCCTCATAAACTTTTGCAATTTCCAAGGGATTCACTTGGAAGGTAAATTTGATAGAAAACAGTGACAGAAACCTGGTTTGTTTGTTTTTTTACATCCGCTGGAAACAGGGCCTGCAATTTATGCTTCAACGCTCTTCCTCTGCTCCTCTGCTTTAGAAGGCAGACAAAGTTCACACCCTTGTCATTTAGAACATGGGACAGCAAGCTTTAACTGAAGAAAAATGTGGTACCTATTTTCCCCCTCCCCGCTCCAATAACGTCTTAATTAGGAGGTCTAACAGCATGAAATATTCCTGCCACCACGGAAAAACTCAGGGATTGTACTATCCATCCCGCAAGAGTATTACAAGAGGTTCTCTTCGAACATAACCCTCCCGCATAAAGTTTACTAATTTGTTCCGTGTTGGGTTAAGTTAGGATTTTATTGAGCACTGTCTGACCAACACCGGCTTCTCTAATATGCTCTTTTCCTTTCTCTTGCCAAGGAAAGCTTCCTGTCCTCCTCTGTCTTTCCCACTATCCAGACAAGAACCCTACGCTTCCCTACATGCCCTCTACTAGCGTAGCCCTCATCCAAACATTCCACAGGGGGGTTTGGAATGTACTATTTCTTAATTAATGGGATGGCTTGGTAAGGCCTTTATTTATACACTCAAACTACGTTTTTATGATGCATTCAGGTCTTCGAGAGATGTACCATAAAAATAGACAGCTACAGGTGTGACAAAGGCCTCTAAATCAGGTCCTTATCACTAGCAAAAGCTGTTGAAGGAGCTCTAAGGGATGTCACTTAACTTCTACTGTAGGGGGTTATTGGTGACGTGGATTATTGCAGATGGTTTAATAACGGAATTTATATATCTCTTTAAAGGGAGGTTTGGCTTATTTCCATATAAATGGGTGCTCAACGGGATTAAGAACTATAGCGTTAAGGGATATTTTTAGTGTGAGCAGTAGGACATTACTCCTTGACCACCAAATAATGTTTTGGCCTTTTTTGTTTGTGCTTTTTAAAGTCACCATCTCACCCAGGTCGCTCCAAACAGGCCGATCCATTCCTGGCTTTTGCCCCATTACATGCATGGAAATGTTTTCCCAAGAAAGGTAGGACTACCAGAACTGTAATGCCATGCATGTGACTGGGGCAAAGCAGGACTGGATCAGACTGTTTGGGTAGCCTAGGGAGGCATGTCGACCCTAATGCTACTGCAGCAGACCTCTGCAGGTGCAAGATGGAGGCTGAGTGTTTCCTGTAGCCCTCCGTCAGTAATGGATCCTGCGCTGCCTGGGCATGCTGTCTAAGGAAAGGGAGTTATAAAGCAGGGATAAAATAATGGGAAATGAAACAGAAAGATCTGGTGTGAATTGGATCATTCCCTACCAATGGAGGGGAAAAAAATCCATTGAAAAGCCTGTGAGCCAATCTTCATGAATAAATCATGTGCAGATCTTGTTACTGTTTGCAGGATTTGCTGTGACTGGAGTTACAGGAGCGAATGCACCATAGAAAACAAAATTAGGCAAAGCACAGTATCCCTCTAGATTTATCCAGATGTGTTCACTTCTTGCAGAGCATTAGACCAAACTGTTTGCAAAAGGCAGTGTTGCCTGTGTACTATTGTTTCTTATCATTATTTTGTAAAACAATTCTGTGATAATGGAGATGTGCTTACAAATGCATTAGGGAAGTGAAAATGCTTTGTATAGTTCATTGCAAGTTGAAGTTTTCTTTTCTGTGTCAGGGATGCCCAAATCTGTCCTCTGAACCTATCAGCCAATCTGGTTGTAAGGATATTTGTTATATTACGGGAGGCCTTGAGAGGCCTTGCATTCTGTTATGTTTCGGACCGCTAGGAGAGCGATCCCATTTGAGGGGATTGTGTGCCCTTGGGCCTCGGCACAACCCGGACAAATCCAAGACAGCACCGAGGGTTGGTGAGGCGTGTCTCAGAATGGGCAAAGATGGAGTCTGACCCTCTGCCGGACCTGCATGCTTCTAGAAGCCAACAACACTATGTTGTTATTTGAACAGTCCTCTGACTGTTCCCAGCCCTTTCGGACCTGCTGCTGGGTATTGGCAAGAAGTAGCAGGCTGGACTGAGGATGAGGGCAGACGGAGGCCTTGTGACACAGAAGACTCAAGACATGGACGAGAAGACTCTGGAAGTGGATGAGGATCTTGGAAGACTCTCAACGAGATAAGGAACTTGGGAGACTCTTGGACGAGACGAGAAGCTGGAAAGGTTCAGACATTGGCACTTTCTCTCAGGGCGCCATACACAGCCCAACTACACGGGCAGACCCAATGGGCTGGTCACAGACCACCCTGTCCCACTGCACGTCCTACACAACCTGAAAGGCTGGTCACGGACCGCATGGAGAATGGGACAAGTGCAGGAAGGGAATCCAGCTGAGACGAAACTCCAATGACGAAGCCAGGTGTCATCTGGAGAACCACAGGAGCTGGAGGATCAAGAGGACTCGGAAACACAGGAAGAGAATCCAGCTGAGACGCAACTCCAATGATGAAGCAAGGTGTCATCTGGAGAACCACAGGAGCTGGAGAGTCAGGAGGACTCGAAATGAGCGAAGGAGGGCAGAACCTCAGAAACATCAGGAAGCCTGGAACATCAGGAAGTGGAACATCAGGAAGCCTTGAAACATGAAGACATTGAACATTAGGAAACCACAGGAAGCCCGACGAGACATGGAGCTCCAATGAAGACCTGAAGGAATGCTGGAAGACGAGACTTCTAAGAGCAAGTAACTCCAATGTAAGGTAAGGCAGAAGTGTTGGAGAAGCCCTTTTACAGGGCTGAGACAGGAAACAGTCATCAGGTGGGGCCCAGGGCATATCCGGCCGTGGGCCCTTTAAATCTTGTGAAGAGATGCGGCCCGCACCTTAGGAACAGGAAGCAGGAAATTGTGCAGGACCATGGCCAGCGGCCATGCTGCTGCTAACACCAAAGAGCAGGGCAGGGCCGAGGAACAGGCCCAGCGTTGTTGGCAGCTCTCAAGCCGCAGAGGGCAGACTGAGGAGCTGCTCCAGCTGCAAGGAAGACCGGGGACTGCAGCCTCCAGGCCGCGGGACAGGCAGAGAGAAGGTAAGAGGCTGCTCATGAGGGCAGAAGCACAACAATATTCACAATTAATATGCATGAACTACATAATGTGCATACATTGGAAGCCAGCATATGCTAATTTATCTCATGTATATTCATTTAGGTTATGCTGAAGACCCAACTAGCTCGGGGGCCCTCAGGAGGGTGTTGGGAAGCCCTGGTCTATGCTGTGCATATATTGATTACAAAATAATTTTGCAGATATATTTGTACTTTAAATAATTAATGTAGTGTTTTAGAAGCCGTATTGGCCATGGAGAAAATGGAATTTGTTTCCAAGAATTATTCCTTTCATTGTTCCAACAAATAAATTAACCAAATATATTGTTGTGTATGAGCTTTCAAGACCACTTAGGTATCTCGTTTAGATGTGACAGTAAGTATCAAGGAAGGAAGCTTATATAAAGCAAGGATGTGTGCTAACAGCAAAAATGAATGCTGCTGGTGTCTTCTAGCACTGTCAAGAGGTGAGTGAATTAGTATCAATTAGCAAAAGCTTACTTGTTGGATATATCAGATATATTGTCAACAGGGGAGGGTGAGGGAAGAGGCGTTAAAGTAGTGCCACATCAGAAACTGTGAACAGGAAATATTAAGCAATGCAAAATGAATTAGAAATGCTATGTCTTAATTCAACCAAATATCCTTAGAGGCTTATAGCTGAATGTATGCCAGTTTTCCTGTCCTTTCCTAAATACTCTTGAAATTGCCTTTAAGGACCAACACAGATATTCAGAAAGTATCAAGTATAATCCTCAATGGGGGCTTGAACCAGGGTCAGCATCAGATTTCAGGACTGGAGTCCTAACCTGTGTAATGGTTTGTGGGTTTGTGGACCCTTGGCCCAAGGTGAGAGTTGTTACCCCCTGTGGGGAGGGCCCCCACAGGTCTACACTGTTGGGAGGCGAGGTCAGGCACAGCGGAGAGCTCTGGGAGAAACTGTGGAGAGGTCCCGAGGAGAGGGATAAGAGACTCAGCTAGGAGGGATCCCCACAGTTCGTACGCTGTCTGGAGATCAGCACCATCCAAAGGGGATGGTGCTAGGCAGGCCTGCGGAGCAGGGAGCACGTGCAGTATTCCGGAAAGGCAACCCCGAGGGGCGGAGCTGCGCAGCAAAGGAGGTACTGATGCGATGACGTAGGCCAACCTGCAGAGCGGGGAAGCCCGAGTCAGGTCTCCAGATGATGACGTAGAACAGCCCGAGGAGCGGGAGGTACTGGCAGGTGGTAGAATCGAGGGTACTGCCCCGAGGAGCGGAGAATCACCGGCAGTCTCAAGCATAGAACATAGGCGCTACCCCGAGGCGCGGGGAAGCACTGAGAGTCTCGGTATGGAATGTAGGCATTGCCCCGAGGAGCGGGGAAGCAAGGAGATAGAACTCCCAAGTGGTGAAGGCATTCTCAGAGGTGGCCCCGAGGAGCGGGGAGCCAGCGTGATAGGACTTCTGGAAGGCACAGGGCCAGACCAAGGAGCGGGGGAGGCCAGGAGACCAAGTCCCCGTAGAGTGTGCATGCTGGCCCCCGAGGAGCGGGTACCAGACAGGGTCCAGAGTCCAAGAAGGTCCAGTAGCATCACCACAGGAACAATGGAGATAGGAGCTCATAGAGTAGTAATGGAACTCGTTGCCAAGTCGGCTACCTGGGGGCGAAGGTGGAGCTTAAGTACTCTGATATAATGACATCATCAGTCAGGGACTCCCCCAAGGTTCCTGCCGAAGAGGCTTTAAAAGAGGGTCCAGTGGCGCGTGCGCGCCTAGGAAGGCCCAGAGTCGGCGTGGAAGGCGGCGGCGTCTCGACCGCCACGAGGAGCCATGGGAATGCAGCTGCAGAGACTAGCCTGCGCTGCGAGCAGGCCTGGAGAGGGAAGCAGGACGGTGCAGGACGTGAGTAGACGCAGTCGTAGCTGTCTGCAACCGATGGTCAAAACAACCTGAAGAAGTGGAAGCATCTCAGAAGAAGAGTGCTTCAAACATCCCCGGCAGGCACGCCCTCTAAGCATCAAGGACTGACTGTGTGTAAAGGAGTATATGTTAGGTCTTCTTTAAAAGTCTAGGACCAGGCTTTTTTGCCCCTAAGTGTGATGTCACGGTGTCCTGTGTGTGTCTCTCTCTCTCACTCCCGTTCTCATTTGACAATCCTCCTTTTGCATGCCGTGACTGTCTCAAACCGTGCTCGCATCTCCAGCTGACTTCACGGATTTCAAAAATGGCGTCCTCGCGTCCACCTATGCATGGCCCTCCCATTTCCTAGGGCTGAAGTAAGCTGCACACGCACTGGCCAAGCAGCAAATGGCCACTGTGCCCAGAGTCTCTGGTCCCGCCCCCCCCCCCCCCGGCCCGCCCCTTTTTGCAAGCCCCGGGACTTACACGCGTCCTGGAGCTTTACGCGCGTCGCCGGGCCTTTTGAAACTAGGCCCAGCGTGCGTAAGCTTTTGAAAATCCAGCCCGTGTTGTAACAGACTGCACCAACTGTAGGGCATGGGTAAGGTAACAGGGACCACTGGAGATGCAGAACGTAAGCGTGTCTCCTGGCATCTAGAGCCCCACTGCACCACCAATCGTAGGGCACGGGCAGATCAGCACATAAACCTCAAAAGCAGAGGTACAATCTGTGCTGGTTTTCCTCACAGTTTTAAAATGTGCACCAGGGTAATCCCATTCGTCACCTGCCAATGGACTGTCTTTAAGCAAAGATTGCACTTATGACATGGAGGATGCCTGTGGTGTTGTGAGGTAGATTGAATCACAGCCAAATGTACCACTCGCTCCCGTATGTCAGCCCCCCCCCCGAGAGTATACTATCACTAGTGCCAATGGCGCCTAGCAGCCGATGCAATATGCTGCAGATTTATCAGGATACCTTAAGGCACGTACAGCTGTTTCGCATTTGTCACTGGGGCCTTTCCCCAGTTTACTGTGCAGTTTCTCCCCGCTTCTACCTCTGCTTCGTTCCTGAGGTAGAGAATACAGACCGCATCACAACCCATTCAGATAAGTAGCAGGTTTCAATGAAGAGCACGAGAGCGATGTCTTCCGTGGAAAAGGCAACTCAAAGGCCGAGGACTGAGGGAGGATGAGAGGAAACGGGAGGAATAGCCCTAGCAGCAGAGGTGCGAGGAAGGAGAGCCGTGGCAGAATTCAAGTACGCCTGGAACAAACACGGAGAGCGTAGCGCTAAGGGAGGAGGCCAGGGAGCCAGATAAGGGGGCTTGGCTTTTAGCTAAAGAGTGCTCTGTCTCCTCTTTTTAACTGATTGCGTGATTTTTTTTTCCTCCCGTGTTTAGGCCCACGCTTCTCCCACTGCCTTCCCATGGCTTTTCCTGATAGTTCTCCTAAAGGAGAGGATCACGCTTCCAAACCCCGCAGAGCCCTGATCCACTCGCTGCAGGGCTGGGGACACAGATTCTGTGAGGGGGATGGGCAGGGCTGGCTCTTGGGTAAATGGCGCCCTGGGTGAAAATAGTCAAAGGTGCCCTCCTCCTCCAAGGCTTTTCCTCCACACATTTTCTATCCTCTTCCTTCTCTCCCTCCAGTCATTCTCATCCCTTTATTTATTTAAAGATTTATCTATCTATTTATTTATTTAGGGCATTTCTGTTCTGCCTTTAGCAAAAAAAATTGTACAAAGTCAATGCAACCAACATAAACAATAAAATCTGGATGGCGGCAGACAGACTAAAAGCGAAAATAATTTAACTAAATGTACATACACTTCACCCTCTCTCCTCTCCCTTGTCTTCCCCCTCCCTCTAACCATTCTCTCTCTTTCACTCCTGGATCCTTCTCTCCCACTTCATGCCCCCCTCCCAAGTCCTCTCTCCATCTCCCTACCCTCTACCCCTTCAGTCTCCCCACCCCATACCACCTTTTCCTATTCCCCCACCACTACCCGATATAGGCCTTACTTCCCCTAACCCCCACCTGCCAGGTCAATCTACCTTTCCCTGTTCCCTCCGCCACCTTATCTACAGTCTCTCTTCCTGCCTCTCCACCCCGTGATGTCTCCGTCCCCCTGCCACCCACCACCCACATGATATGGCTCCCTCTCTCTGCCCCTCCCCCACCATCTCATGTATTATTATTATTATTATTCATTAATTTTGATGAATTGTATTTCTTACATATGAATATCAAGCCGATGTACATACATAATAAATATATTAGAAACATTACAAATCATTGTTAAACCATTAAAAAAAATTAACATGTAGGTATCCCTCTGCCTGTTCCCTCCATCACCGCTACCATCACCACCCCCCACCCACCAACCATGTAGGCCTTCTCCCTGTTCCTCCAACTACCACCAGTCAACCTGTCCCTGGCCCCTTCATCACCCCATGTAGAGTCTTCTCTATCCCTGCCACCCACTACCCCTTATCATGTAAGTCTAGCCTAGCCCTCCCACCATCACTTTATATAGGTCTCCCCCACCACCCCTTGTACAGTCTCCCTCCCTCTGCTCTCACCACCCCCGTGATTCCCAGCATTTTCAGTCATCTTCTCCCCTCTTGGTGGCCATCTTCCCAGTTCTTCTTTGGGCCACCATCAGCCGGCAGGAAGACTGGTGCTTAATAGCAGGTCAAGCTTCCTTTACTGCAGGGCCAGCCTTGCAGGAGAAGCCGCAAGATTGCATGACTGGCGCCGCACAGCAAAGGAAGTGGGTGAACGCAGCTCCTCCTGCCAGCAGGGGGCGTGGTAGGGCATGGACTGCTGGCAGATCTAGCTCAGCCTACTGGGTGATGCCAATGACAATCCCTTCTTTCACGGCACCCCTGGGTGTTCACCCGGCTGGCCCTACCCTAAGGCCGGGACTAGGGACAGGATAAACTAGTAAGGCCCCAAAGGGGATTATGCCCTAAAACCAAGACAGTCCACATACCAAAACGTTTGCATTAGGAGGTATATGACATTGTTTACATTAACTTTTTTAAAATAAAAGATACGTTCCAAATCACACCGAATTTACTTATCAAATCCAAAATCAAAAGATTCAGTGGTACAAAAATAGAAACCGCGCAGAGAACTAAAATACAGAGTTTTATCCACAATAAATTTTAGCACAGGCCAAGCAATACAGATTCAAAATCCTCAAGCTATCTAAGTACTGAACTCAAGCTCGGGGATCCCTCCTAGCTCTTCCGAAAGGCTTCTTCTCCCTTTGAAAATCCTCTTCTCCCACACAAAGGATTCCTTCCACTCTCTCTGCTGCGATTATTTTTTTTTTTTGCTTCCTTCAGCCTTGGAATCCTGGATCCAGCCTGGAACTGATACGTTTGGACGTCCACGTGTAACCCCCTTTTTTGGTGAGTGGTAGCTCCCTTCAGGGCACATTACTAATCTATCTGTTGGGGCTGCTCCGGCCAGCATTTCACATCCCACGCTGACTCTCAATCCCTGGGGGGGAGCTCTCGTTTACGGCCCAGACAATGAAAAGTGGTCACCAATGTACATCCTTGAAGGGTAAGTGCTTCCCATGAAGTGTGTAGCAGTAAGAATTGGGACCAGCACTGGGAGTAAAATAATAGTTTCCTGATTCATGAAGTTAAATAAAGTCCGGCCGTCCAAAAGTGAGGGTACATCCGACTGTTGATACAGGATTTTTCTGCATGGTAGGTCGGAGTCCTTATTACAGACATCTGGGTAGAGCCCATGGTGATTTTAAATGCACATAGTCTCTCCCTGCGGCTGTTCCCTTGAGTCCCACTGATACAGTCCCCTCTGCATTGCAGAAATCCTACCTGGGGTCCATCTTCCTTCCTCGGACACCCGTCTGTCCTGGTCCCTCGATGGGTGAAAATCCGGATGGGATCTTCTCTTCCTTCCTTTAGTCCAGTTGTCACTTTGACCTTGATAGTTTCTTTTCCTAAGGGAAAGTCGGCGGGGTCAGGCTTTCAAACAGCCTGATCTCACATTAAACCCCCAAACACACGCATTCAGTGGATCGCATTGAATGCATATCCTTTGGACAATTATTCCTGTGCAATGAATAGTGCTTAATGGGATTCACTAGCCGGCGCTGCCTCTGCCCTAACAGCACGGGGGTTTCCACCGCCCAGATGAGGCAGGCTCTCTCCCCATCAATTGCAATGAAAGCAGTTTACACAATATGAGGTGGATATCCCTCCATCAGCAGCTTGTTCTTCCAGTATCCCTGTGATGGAAAACCATTCGTGCTTTGTGTTTTATTTACCATTTGCCCCATTAATATTTAGGCATCCTTTGGAAGGGGATGCCCTACTTTGAAATATAGTAGAATACTCTATTATCAATCTTCAAAGCGGCCTTGAAGAGAATGGGGAAAGCCATCGAGGCTCCCCTCGGGCACGGCACATGCAAGGTGCACATGTGTGAACCCCCTTGCGCGCGCTGACCCCGGATTTTATAACATGTGCGTGGCAGCACGGGCATGTTATAAAATCGGGCGTAGATTTTAAGATCTGCCCCTAAGTGTATGTGTGAGAGAAGGGGACTATCTGAGTGAATAAGGGCATGTGGATGTGAGGGAGAGAGGGTGTGAGAGCGAGAGAGAAACGTGTGTATGTGTGTGTATGTGTTTAGTAGAGTGTGCATGTGTGGGAAAGCCTGACTGTATGTGTGTGAGAAAGAACAAATGTGTATAACTATATGTGTACGAGAGAAAGGAGATAGTTTGTGCACAGCAACTCCCATTCCCCACCCCATCAGCTAATCCACGACAATCTCAGGGCATCTGGAAATCAAAGGTTCCCAGGTAGTTTTGTTAGTTTTAATATTAATATTTCATATGTGCGTTGTTTTTCAATTTTTGTTTTGGAGCTGGAACATTTTTTATTTTTTTGAGTTTTTAATAATTGGATGTCACTTTATTTGTCTGCTATTTTGAAATATTCCTTTTACTAGTATGGTTTTACTATTATTGATGTTTTATATTTCTTATTTTATTGTTGCATAATTTTTACTTGTTTGGGCTGGAGAGGTTGGGGCCAGGGCCGGGTCCTGGGCCTGGCCCCAACCAAGGGGGGCCTGCCCATGGGGCGCAAGGTCGGGTATAGGCGGAGCTCCCGCTGGGTCTCGTCTAGGGTCGCCTGCCGACGGTGGGATCCTGCAGGGCTCCTCCTTGCATGTAGCACCAATCCCACCACAGCTCCAGGGTCCACCAACACAACAGGAACATTTTTTGTATCACAGATTGCACACTATTGAAAATTACCCTCTGTAACTACTGTAGTATAGAAACTGGATGAATCCATGGATATTTATTAGTTTATCTTGATTTATGAAATTCAGTGGTAGTATGTTTCTCTTTTAGATTCATAATTATATGTATTGACATATTATGACTTGTGCCATGAAGAATATGAACTCATACTATAATAGCGATACAATTTTTTAAGTGAAAATTGAAGACACAGTGACATACTTTTAATATATCATATTGTAATATGTTAGAGAAAGTTCTAGTAGTCATATTGGACTACATATTGGACTACACTTGTGCCCCCAGCCCCCTGGGGGCACAAGGTTCACCTAGGGTGCCTAATACCCTTGCACCGGCCCTGTCTTTACTGGACAATCATTGTCTCTTTCATTTGTCATTATGTTATAATAACACAATCTGCATTACCTCTCTAGCATGTTAATCCAAACTAATATTAGGTACGCAGGATTTTGGTAGGAAGTTTTGACTCATAGCTATTCTATGTAATTTGCATACTCATTAGCATTTATTTACTTTGTTCATAGCTTGGGCTTTTCAGGCTGTTTGAAGAAACCTATGTGGTCTGAAAAGCTCATGCAGAATGCAATTCTTGGACAATTCTTATACTGTGGAAGTAAAAGGTATCCCATACCACAAATTTCCAGGACCAATATGACTACTAGAACTTTCTCTAACATATTACAATATGATATATTAAAAGTATGTCACTGTGTCTTCAATTTTCACTTAAAAAATTGTATCGCTATTATAGTATGAGTTCATATTCTTCATGGCACAAGTCATAATATGTCTATACATATAATTATGAATCTAAAAGAGAAACATACTACCACTGAATTTCATAAATCAAGATAAACTAATAAATATCCATGGATTCATCCAGTTTCTATACTACAGTAGTTACAGAGGGTAATTTTCAATAGTGTGCAATCTGTGATACAAAAAATGTTCCTGTTGTGTTGGTGGACCCTGGAGCTGTGGTGGGATTGGTGCTACATGCAAGGAGGAGCCCTGCAGGATCCCACCGTCGGCAGGCGACCCTAGACGAGACCCAGCGGGAGCTCCGCCTATACCAGACCTTGCTCCCCACGGGCTGAGGGTGCCAGAGCTGGCAGGACCTAAGCTGGGGTCTCTGTTGATAACAGAAGAGGAGGTCCTAGGGTTGTTTGGATCGTTGGCAGGCAGAGGTCAGGCGAGTCTGAGAGGTAGGCAGCAGTCATGATCAGGCAGTGGTCAGAGACAGAGGGCAGTCAGGCATATCCATGATCAGGCAGAGGTCAGGTGTATCCAGGATCAGGTAGAGGTCAAAACCAGGGAATCCGTCTGAAAGGAGAGGAGGGATGGATAGGCAGGGCAGGTAGACGAGGAGAAGAACAGGTGGGCAATGAGGAAGACGCTGAAGAACTGAAGACAAGGACGTGGGAACAGAAGACAGGACACTGGTAGCAACACACTCTACTGAGGAGTAGGTGGACCTGTTGCTGAGGCAGTAAGAGAATGCCAGTGATGGCCTTTTATAGAACTGGAAGAGTAATGTCATCATCTGGTGCCACATCAGAGCTTTTCTGCCACTGGCCCTTTAAATTGGCGAGTGCTGGGAGTGCGTGTGTGCCTAAGGGGAGGTGCATCAAGATGGCCCGGTGGCATCCTGCCGCGAGTGAAGCCAGTGGCAACCTGCTGCATGTGAGGCTAGCAGAGCCCAGCTGCGAGGGGAGACCATAGACTTCAGGCTGCGTCAGAAGAGAAGCAAGGTGGTCCGGGCAAGCAGGTGAGAATGTCGGTTCATGGGACCAGCCTGTAGACCGCCAAATGCAAACGTGAGTAAATTGGCATGCACCCATATATGTAGATGTGCCTAACGTTACACCTGTATTTTATAAACTGTGCAACAGGAGTCATACAGCTTATAAATACCAGGCATCACTGTCCAGAAAGTATGCATGCATGTATGTTTCAATACATGCACATTTTATAATGTGGAGGTCTGCATAGTTTACTTTTTAAAAAGCATGTGCATATATATTTTACACATTAAATAATTGTAATATGAGCACTTAACAACCCTCAGTTTATGGGTGGAGGCAAGTGTTTTATAAATTTGGCTGATGTATACATATATCTGGCTTATGAAAATACTTGTGGACCTGCTTCCAAGCACCAGGTCACCGAGAGCTCCGACAGTTCACCCACACCCTCCACCACTTGCTCTAGACCCCTCCGTACCCAAAATCTGCAGACAAAAAAGAAATCAGATTTAATTGCCACATCTTGATTAGCAGTATAAAAACATGCATGTATGTTTTATGAAGTAAGCATGTATAAAATATGCAAATGTGCAAGTACTAAGAAACCCCAATCTGAAATGCCCTCTTTGTACGCACATACTTTTCCGCGTGGCAGTGACAGTACATGCATGCTTCTGCCCTTCTGTAAATTTGCTTGCCACGCACAGAGGCTGCTCACGTATGTATATGCCAGTTTTACATGTCTGACCGCCATGCAAGTCATTGAAAATTCACCCCGTAAAGTTTAACATGCTGTTAAAGTTGTACTTGGAGCTAATGTTGCCTGAAACAGATTGCTTTAAGGTAACAAACTCATCCTAAGATATTTTTTGACAAGTGACCCATGACAGAATTGCATTATCATGAAGAATGACCCTTTAATTAACCTTTTTTAGTTAATTCAAAGTCACCCATTCATTGCTGCAGTGAATAAAGTCATCACATTGAAAAGCATTCACCTGCTTCCCTTATCGAAAATGTCAGGCTTATCTTCCCAGATGCCTGCCTGGAAGTTCTCAGCTGACTTTCTGTGTACTGCTTGATATCCTTTGCCATTTATTATATTCAGTGTACTGTCCTCCTGCCTGTACAAATGTATCTTAGCATAAGAAAAAAAGGCTGCTTAATTTTAGCATTTAAAAAAGAAAGATTGGCAGTATATCATATGCATGTTGGAATGCATTTTCAATGTTATATGTCTAAAGACTCAGCCTGTCAAATCCCCTCCCCCTCGCCCAATTCAAACAGGCAATCCCCCAAAATACTAAACATATAGAAAAAGGTATGCCTATAGATAAATGAACAGTCCTTAAACTTCAAAGACTGAGTGAAAAAAGAGCTAGTTCATAAAAACACTAAACACAAATAATGTCTGAAAAAGGGAGCATGTAAAAAAGTCATCACCATCTGGCCATTAAAAAACACTCAAAAGACATTTTATTAAAAATCATTAAATAATGTGACTTCCCTGGCTTTTAATAAGCAAAAGGTGCAATATGCTATGCACTGTGCACAAGGCCGGTGAAAAATTCTACTTCTCAATCTTTTAAAAGCCAGAGAGCCAGAAAAACAAACTACGGTATTTTACAGCTGAATGCAAGAAAGCCCCAACAGAGCTCATGGTTTGCCATACATCATGGCTTCCTCAGGGGGAACATTTAAAGTCCGAATAAGTATTTATCTGGCTGTTATAGTCTCCAGAAAGAAGTGCACTTTGCATGCAATGTTAAAGTTTTATTCTCATATACAAAACCTTGTTATTCCATACAAAGTAATGAAGATCTGCAAAAATAAAAATGCCAAATACTGATTCATAAAAATAGGTTATCAAAGCAAAAGCATTCTTAAAATAGAACAAAAATCCTTAAACAAATTATCATAACAATCTTTCAAAAATGGCCCAAACACATGAGTACACCATAAAAATCAAAAATTACTTACACGTTCAAAAAGCTCCTGTATTAACGCTGGCTGACGGATAAATCCGGAGGCTGAGCAAACCTACGCATAAAGACTTCAATCAAAATGCTGGAATGCAAAACCATGATGGAATGCAAAACCATGATGCTAAAAAAGTGCTAATCATTCCATTTCTCGAGTTTATCTCATTCAAAAAAAAAGTTTAACAAAATAAATAACAAATCGGAGGTGAAAACCCCAGTATCACAAAAGTACCGACCATTCTACTACTTGATTTATTCCCATTAGAGTGAGCATATTCCACTTAAAAATAAAACATTCCTTCTGCAGTAGCTCTTGGGACACATTTCCTCCACGTTGTAGATGGATTTGCTGAAGCACACAAAATCTAATATCAGATAAAAAATGTCGGCAAGAAGTCCAATACTCCACTAATGGAGCTTCCAATTTAGCTGCATGAATGGCACTCCTGTGCTCAATAATACTTTGTTTGATAGCACATTTTGTTTGCCCGATATAAATTTTTAAACAGGCACACATGACAGCATATACCACTTGTTGCGAATTACAATCAAAATGTCCAGGCAACTCATAACAGAAAAGGTAGTGCATGACGTTCAAATCAATGGAATTCAAGGAGATAAGCACTCACTGGAAAAGAGCCACATTTAAATTGCCAGGAGCACTAGCAGACAATGCACTTACAGATGGACTTACAATAGAAGAGGTCAGGTGGTCCCGCAAACCCCAAACCATGCCATGTGTTGATACTGTAGAAAACACAAGTAAGGAAAGAACTGCAGAGCTTTATTTTACAAATTTTGGGGTGGTCTTAATATGAGGTTTTCACAATAAAGTAGTAACACAGTAACATAGAAGATGACAGCAGAACCAGCTGGCCCATCCTGTCTGCCAAATTGTTTCTGTCCACACTGCTAATATATCCAAGCTGCCAGCCAAAGAGCATGACCACTTTTAAGATATTAGTTTTTGCACTCTGTCATCTTGGGTAGATGAATGTAGAAAATCTCCTATTTAGTTCACAATCACCACCCCTCCCTTCCCATGCCTAAGTAGAAATCTCTAATAATCTACAGTAAATAGCTACTCATATTAGCATGATCATTACCAAAACATCTGATCTCACTGGTTCCATGGCCCTTAAGGACAGTACCCTGCCACCAACAACCTCTGCACTGAACTGGTTGATCTTTGGAGAGTTGTAGCCTGCTGGCCCTAACCAGGCTACTAGGGATAAACATTCATTTGAAACAAATGGGAAAAACATGATAAATGAGTTGATTTTAATGTCATTTGTGGAGTCCCAAAATGACTGGAGGAGCCCACAAAGACACAAAGGGGCGGATTTTAAATGCCCTGCGCGCCGGCGCGCCTATTTTGCATAGGCCGCCGGCGCGTGCAGAGCCCAGGGACACGCGTAAGTCCCGGGGCTTTCTAAAAGGGGCGGGAAGGGGGCGTGTCGGGGGTGTTCCCGAAACGACGCAGTGTTTCGGGGCGTGCCGCGGCGTTTCGGGGGTGGGCCCGGGGGCATGGCGTCGGCCCGGGGGCGTGGTCGAGGCCTCCGGACCAGCCCCCGGGTTGGGTGACGGCGCGCCAGCGCAATTTTTAAAAATCTACCCCAAAGATTTTTGTCTCATTTGTTTATGTTTCCCATTCAAGTCTATGGCTATGTAATGCTGAGCACAAATGTAACTGTTAACTATAGCAATCACCTCTTACCTGTGAGACTTCACTGCCAAGGCAGGTTCTCTGCCTTACTTTTTAATCATACAGTTCTAGGATTCCAGACTAGTTCTCCCTCCCTGCTTCTCTCTTGATAATACTGGGGGGTTTTGTCTCTAAAAAGAAATAATATTAAAAAAAAGAAAAGAAACTATAAGCTTCTCCTCCCACCCCATCTCCTTTTTGGTTCTAATATAATAAATGATGGCAGAAAAAGACCCAAGTGATCCATCCAGTCTGCCCAGTAAGTTTATTTTATATTTTATTTGATATAGTTTTATTCCTTAGTGTAGTAACTTCTATTCTGTGCAGGTTACCCCAATTAACATTTATTTATTTAAAAATCTTATATTACACATCATTTGTGTTTATCTCATGCTACATTCCAATCTTCAGAAAAAGATGATCCCAGAAACAGTAATACAGGGACACATCACTGGGAGCTCAGTGAGAATCTGGAAGAGAACAAGATGCTTTCTCTTGTTCTGACTGGAGAAAAATGCATGAAAATATGTATCTCAGAAAAGAAGCAAAGAAATTCAGCAGAAAATTCATTTGAGAATTATTCTGTGTTTGAGTAAAGTACCAGTAATATCATTCACCCAGGGGAAGAGCAAAGGGATCCTGTAACTCTGAAATCACAGCAAAGATATGATAATGAAGACAGACAATATACATATACAGTCTGTAGCAAAACCTTAAGTCAGATGGATGAAATGCACGTACAAGAGAAACCATGCACAGGAGAGTCTTTTTACATGTTCTGAATGTGAGAGAGGTTTCAGTAGGAAGGAAGAACTAATGCAAAACTGGAAAATTAACAATGAGAAGAGACTATATTCAGTTTCAGAATATGGGAAAAAAAATTTATTCTTTATTTATGATTATTTAACATGTTATATAGGACATCTTCCATATTGAAACATATCCTTCATTCTATTTTGTGAAAAAAAATTACATAAAAAAAATAAACAGAAACAATTTTACATTTCAATCTCCTATATTCACATTAACCTGTAAGCGGAAATAGGGAGATCCAAGGTTTAAGAGAACATAACTGTTCAAGGAAAAAGGGAAAAATAAAATAAAGGAGCGTTGGTGGGGCGGGCTGGGGGCGGGGCTGGGGTGGGGTCAGAAGTTCCAGGCACAGCGGCCATTTTCTGCTGTGCTTGGGATCACCCACCGGCAGGGCGGTTAGAGTAAGGCTAGGGGGAGGAAAGGTTAGAGGAAGCAGTGGGAAGGTCAGGTTAGGGGGAAGGTCAGGTTAGGAGGAAGGGAATGGGGAAGGAAGCGCGGCTCGGCACACGCAAGGTGCATAATTGTGCACCCCTTTGTGTGCGCCAACTCCTGATTTTATAGCATGCGCGCGCCTGCACTTGCATGTTATAAAATTGGGCGTATATGTACGCGCGCCGGGTAGCACGTGCACATGTAGGCCACGCATGCTTCTTTTAAAATCTACCCCTTAGATCATTAATGCAAACATTATTGTAAAAACTTATGTACAGGGATAGGCAGGGAGATGGGATGAAGGGGTTAGGGGGAGTCAAGCAGGGAAGAGAGGGAGCACAGGGAAGGATTGAGGGGGTCAGGAATGCTGGGCAGGGATATGAGTGTGAGCGGATGATTGAAAGGGAGTAATTGGGAAAAGTGAAAAATGTTGGAGTGATGGGGTGCAAGAACCATAATATGTCAGTTTTGGGAATGTGCATTTCTTCTCTCTTTGTACTTTGCTTAGAGTAGGATAGAGATGTGAATTGTGTCCTCGATCGTCTTAACGATCGATTTCGGCTGGGAGGGGGAGGGAATCGTATTGTTGCCGTTTGGGTGTTTAAAGTATCGTGAAAATCGTGAAAATCGTGAGCCGGCACACTAAAACCCCCTAAAACCCACCTCCGACCCTTTAAATAAAATCCCCCACCCTCCCGAACCCCCCCCCCCCCCAAATGCCTTAAATTACCTGGGGGTCCAGCGGCGGTCCGGAACGGCCTCCTGCAATTGAATCGTGTTGTCTTCAGCCGGCGCCATTTTTCAAAATGGCGGCGCAAAATGGCGGCAGCCATAGACCAACACGATTCGACTGCAGGAGGTCGTTCCGGACCCCCGCTGGACTTTTGGCAAGTCTTGTGGGGATCAGGAGGCCCCCCCAAGCTGGCCAAAAATCCCTGGGGGTCCAGCGGGGGTCCGGAAAACGATCTCCTGCCGCGAATCGTTTTCCGTACGGAAAATGGCGCCGGCCATACGCGTATGGTTGATTTAATTTAAAGGGTCGGGGGTGGGTTTTAGGGGGTTTTAGTGTGCCGGTTTTCCTGCCCTCCCCCTTCCCCCGATTTACGATTTTTTGACGATAAATCGGGGGAATTGGTATTGTATCGTGGCCCTAACGATTTTTGACGATTTAAAATATATCGGACGATATTTTAAATCGTCAAAAAACGATTCACATCCCTAGTGTAGGAGGAAATGTATTTCTGTTTCTAGCTCTCCAGTTTTGTAGTGCATGTAGGGTGGCTTTCTAAAGGTTTCCATTCCAGTTTGTCTCCACATTTGTTGTTTGTGGTCTTTTATTCTGTATTTGGTGAAGGTTGGATCTGTATGTGTGACTGAGGTGAGGTATTTTACTAGTAGGTAGGGATTTGTATCAATCTTCTTTGTCGCGTTTTCTCATTCTCAATAGGACATGCATTGGTGCTGCACAGGGGCGGATTGGCTTATCGGGGTATCGGACATCCCCCGGTGGGCCGGTCGCGCTAGTCACATGGCCGTGACAAAGCCGCGCTCGGCAGACCACGTGGTATCTCCTGGGCTGGCCTGGGTGGCGAATCCCCGGGCCGGTCGTCATCAGGAATCCGCCGCTGGTGCTGCACTGCAGCCTTTTCATAGGAAAGGCTGTTGCTGTTAGAGTTCTTGGAATTAGTTTTGCAATGGTATGGTAGTGCTGAGTGGTTTGTTTTGTTTTTCAGGTTTTGTATTTTACAATGCACCTGGTATGGGAGTTTGTGTCTCTGTTACTGAGATATTCTGATTCAGGCGCTATCTTTTTTATATAGCGAGTTGTATTTGAAATCTCCTAGTTCTGCACTGCATCTGTTGTTTGAGGAACGAGTTGGGGGGGGGGGGGTTCCTGTGGATGCAGAGTATGGGGCAGATTTTAAAATGTACATGCATGGCCTACATTTGTGCTCGCGCATGTTATAAAATCAGGGGTCGGCGCGCAAGGGGGTGCACACTAATGCACCTTGTGTGCGCCAAGCCCGCGGGGAGACCAGCTGGCTTTCCCCGTTCCCTCCCCCCCCCACCTTCCCCTCCCTTCCCCTACCTGTCCTGCCCCCCACCAGCCCTAAAGAACCCCCCTGTACCTTTGTCGTGGAAGTTACGCCTGCCAGAGGCAGGTGTAATGTCACAGCGGCCCTGCAGAGGCCTCTGGCCACGCCCCCCCCCCGCCCCGCACCCAGACTGTCCCGCCCCAGACCACCCACTGTTTCAAGCCCCGGGACTTACACGCGTCCCGGGGCTTTACGTGTGCCGTCGGGCCTTTTGAAAATAGGCCCGGAGAGCGTAACCTCCCTTACGCGCGTAAATCTTTGAAAATCTGCCCCTATATGTTTACATTTAGCCCCATGATGGTCAAGTGCTCAGTGTGTCACGCCTGTAAGCATTACCTTCCAGGTGTGTCCCAACAGAGAAAAGGTTGAGAACTACTGGGTTAAATGATAGGAAACAAAGAAAGTAAGACTATCAGGCCAGTATTCCCAATGGAGAAAGATAAATGTGGCCTGCCGCAGGTATCTGTATTGGGACCAATGTTGTTTAATCATTAATGATCTAGAAAAGAGAGCAACGAGTGAAGTGATCCGATTTGCAGATGACACAAAAATATTCCAAGTAGTTAAAATACAAGCAGACTGTAAGGACCTGCAGAACGACTGAGCGTGCCTAGGGAACTGGGCATCTAATTGGCAGATGAAATTTAATAAAGTGATGCACATAGGGGAAAAATAATCCTAAGAGTAGGTACACAATGATGAGTTCTGTATTAGGAGTTCCCACCCGGGAAAGTGATCTTGGAGTCATGGTGGACAATGCGTTGACATCCTCAGGTCAGCGTGCGGTGGTGATCAAGAAAGCAAACAGAACCTTAGGAATTATTTCACAAGGAATGGAAAATATTAAAGCTGTGACTATCATGATGCCTCTGTATCGATCCATGGCGTGACCACACCAGGAGTATTGTCTGCAGTTCTGATCGCCCCCATCTCAAAAAAGATAGGGCAAAACTAGGACAGGTACAGAGAATGGCAACAAGAATGACTACAGGGATAGAATGGCCCTCATATGAAGAAAGAATAAGCAGGTGACAGCTGAGAGGGTTTCTAAAATCATGAATGGTGTTGTTGAAATAAAATTGGAGAAAATATTTTTGCACATTACTATTAGTACCACTATTTATCATTTCTAAAGCACAATTAGACGTAAGCAGCAATGAATAGATATATCTAAAGGACAGAGCTTACAATCCAGTCAGGAGAAACATACACAACAAACAAGAGTCTGTGAGAAGTGTGTTTACTGTAGAGAAGTGGTGAGGTATTAAAAGCAGCCTCAACAAGGTGAGCTCTTAGACTGGATTTGAATGTGGCCAGGGAGGGATCATGACTCAGCCACTCAGAAAGTCTGTTCCAGACCAGGGAGGGATCATGACTCAGCCACTCAGGAAGTCTGTTCCAGACCAGGGAGGGATCATGACTCAGCCACTCAGGAGGTCTGTTCCAGACCAGGGAGGGATCATGACTCAGCCACTCAAGAGGTCTGTTCCAGACCAGGGAGGGATCATGACTCAGCCACTCAGGAAGTCTGTTCCAGACCAGGGAGGGATCATGACTCAGCCACTCAGGAGGTCTGTTCCAGACCAGGGAGTGATCATGACTCAGCCACTCAGGAGGTCTGTTCCAGGCCAGGGAGGGATCATGACTCAGCCACTCAGGAAGTCTGTTCCAGGCCAGGGAGGGATCATGTCTCAGCCACTCAGGAAGACTGTTCCAGGCCAGGGAGGGATCATGTCTCAGCCACTCAGGAAGTCTGTTTCAGGCCAGGGAGGGATCATGTCTCAGCCACTCAGGAAGTCTGTTCCAGGCCAGGGAAGGATCATGACTCAGCCACTCAGGAGGTCTGTTCCAGACCAGGGAGGGATCATGTCTCAGCCACTCAGGAAGTCTGTTCCAGGCCAGGGAGGGATCATGACTCAGCCACTCAGGAAGTCTGCTCCAGACCAGGGAGGGATCATGACTCAGCCACTCAGGAGGTCTGTTCCAGACCAGGGAGGGATCATGACTCAGCCACTCAACAAGTCTGTTCCAGACCAGGGTGGGATCATGACTCAGCCACTCAGGAGGTCTGTTCCAGACCAGGGAGGGATCATGACTCAGCCACTCAGGAAGTCTGTTCCAGGCCAAGGAGGGATCATGTCTCAGCCACTCAGGAAGTCTGCTCCAGGCCAGGGAGGGATCATGTCTCAGCCACTCAGGAAGACTGTTCCAGGCCAGGGAGGGATCATGTCTCAGCCACTCAGGAAGTCTGTTTCAGGCCAGGGAGGGATCATGTCTCAGCCACTCAGGAAGTCTGTTCCAGGCCAGGGAGGGATCATGACTCAGCCACTCAGGAGGTCTGTTCCAGACCAGGGAGGGATCATGTCTCAGCCACTCAGGAAGTCTGTTCCAGGCCAGGGAGGGATCATGACTCAGCCACTCAGGAAGTCTGCTCCAGACCAGGGAGGGATCATGACTCAGCCACTCAGGAGGTCTGTTCCAGACCAGGGAGGGATCATGACTCAGCCACTCAGGAAGTCTGTTCCAGGCCAGGGAGGGATCATGACTCAGCCACTCAACAAGTCTGTTCCAGACCAGGGTGGGATCATGACTCAGCCACTCAGGAGGTCTGTTCCAGACCAGGGAGGGATCATGACTCAGCCACTCAGGAAGTCTGTTCCAGGCCAAGGAGGGATCATGTCTCAGCCACTCAGGAAGTCTGCTCCAGGCCAGGGAGAGATCATGACTCAGCCATTAAGGAAGTCTGTTCCAGACCAGGGAGGGATCATGACTCAGCCACTCAGGAAGTCTGTTCCAGGTCAGGGAGGGATCATAACTCAGCCACTCAGGAAGTCTGTTCCAGGCCAGGGAGGGATCATGACTCAGCCACTCAGGAAGTCTGTTCCAGGTAAGGGAGGGATCATGACTCAGCCACTCAGAAAGTCTGTTCCAGGCCAGGGAGGGATCATGACTCAGCCACTCAGGAAGTCTGCTGCATTCCAGGGAGGGATCATGACTCAGCCACTCAGGAAGTCTGTTCCAGGCCAGGGAGGGATCATGACTCAGCCACTCAGGAGGTCTGTTCCAGGCCAGGGAGGGATCATGACTCAGCCACTCAGAAAGTCTGTTCCAGGCCAGGGAGGGATCATGACTCAGCCACTCAGGAAGTCTGTTCCAGGCCAGGGAGGGATCATGACTCAGCCACTCAGAAAGTCTGTTCCAGGCCAGGGAGGGATCATGACTCAGCCACTCAGGAAGTCTGTTCCAGGTCAGGGAGGGATCATAACTCAGCCACTCAGGAAGTCTGTTCCAGGCCAGGGAGGGATCATGACTCAGCCACTCAGGAAGTCTGTTCCAGGCCAGGGAGGGATCATGACTCAGCCACTCAGAAAGTCTGTTCCAGGCCAGGGAGGGATCATGACTCAGCCACTCAGGAAGTCTGCTGCATTCCAGGGAGGGATCATGACTCAGCCACTCAGGAAGTCTGTTCCAGGCCAGGGAGGGATCATGACTCAGCCACTCAGGAGGTCTGTTCCAGGCCAGGGAGGGATCATGACTCAGCCACTCAGAAAGTCTGTTCCAGGCCAGGGAGGGATCATGACTCAGCCACTCAGGAAGTCTGTTCCAGGCCAGGGAGGGATCATGACTCAGCCACTCAGAAAGTCTGTTCCAGGCCAGGGAGGGATCATGACTCAGCCACTCAGGAAGTCTGTTCCAGGCCAGGGAGGGATCATGACTCAGCCACTCAGGAGGTCTGTTCCAGGCCAGGGAGGGATCATGACTCAGCCACTCAGGAAGTCTGTTCCAGGCCAGGGAGGGATCATGACTCAGCCACTCAGGAAGTCTGCTCCAGGCCAGGGAGGGATCATGACTCAGCCATTAAAGAAGTCTGTTCCAGACCAGGGAGGGATCATGACTCAGCCATTAAAGAAGTCTGTTCCAGACCAGGGAGGGATCATGACTCAGCCACTCAGGAAGTCTGTTCCAGGCCAGGGAGGGATCATGACTCAGCCACTCAGGAAGTCTGCTCCAGGCCAGGGAGGGATCATGACTCAGCCATTAAGGAAGTCTGTTCCAGACCAGGGAGGGATCATGACTCAGCCACTCAGGAAGTCTGTTCCAGGCCAGGGAGGGATCATGTCTCAGCCACTCAGGAGGTCTGTTCCAGACCAGGGAGGGATCATGACTCAGCCACTCAGGAAGTCTGTTCCAGGCCAGGGAGGGATCATGACTCAGCCACTCAGGAAGTCTGTTCCAGGCCAGGGAGGGATCATGTCTCAGCCACTCAGGAAGTCTGTTCCAGGTCAGGGAGGGATCATGACTCAGCCACTCAGGAGGTCTGTTCCAGGCCTATGGCATAGCAAGATGGAAAGCACAGAGTCAGGGGGTGGTGGAGGACAAGGGCACCTCCTAGCAGCATTATTCGGCCCTTAGCAGTGGTGCGGGTTGGAGGACTCCAACAGATTTCATGTCTGAGAAGATCCTGCCGCCTCTTCAATCTGAACGATAGGGCTCCTTTGGTACATGGGGCGGGGAGAAGTAGGTCTCCTCGTGGGGCTGGGGGAGCTTTGCAGATACAGAGTGGAGACGGCCTCTCCGCATGGTGGGGAGATGGTGTTCGAAGGGGTTTGGGGAGGGGAACACTTTCTTTTACTGAGATTCGGGAAGCAAGGGAATTCCCTAACCTAACCAGCCCATAGTGAAAGGATACGAGTTTGTTGCCGGGGATTCGATAAAAGAGTTTGTTGCCGGGGATTCGATAAAAGCCTCTAGCATAGCTGGGTTGGAAAGGGGTTTGGACAAGTTTCTGAAGGAAAAGTTATTCGCAAATCAAATAACTAAATTTGAAAAGCAAACTCAAGAAAAGTAATTGGGAGTGAGCAAAAAGGAATTGGATTTTCTCTTTTGGGATCTGCTGCGTTCATCCTAATGATCTATGTTGGCCACCATCAGAGGCAGGATGCTGGTCTGGACGGGTCTTTGGACCTACCCAGCGCGGCATGTCTTATCTTCGTATGCTCTTATGTGGGGTAATCTCACTTATTTTACATAAACTTTAATGGGTACATTAACAGCCTCTTCTGCATGGTAAAAACAGTGCGCTAAGCAATGAGGTCACTCATCACATGAGATATGTAAGCATTGTCTACTATAGTGTTAATAGGTTTTCTGGTTTCTGTGTTGGACAGTTTCCATACTCATTTGAAGAGCTTATCTGGATAGGTCATAGATAATTCTAGTTTGTAGATGTAATTTATTTTAGCCTAACAAATGACTGCTTTACATTTTTTGGAGGGTATCCCTCCAGTTTGAATGATTTGCATTGGTTCCCAATAGAATATTGACTACATTATAAAGTATTAGTTATGATCCATAATGCACTTAATCACAAATCTCCTCTATGTATTAAATCTTTACTAAAGATCTATCGACCCACAAGGAGTTTGAGATCGGAAGGACAATGCCTCTTAGATGTTGCAAATTATAAAACAGTATGACCGTGTGAATCTAGGGAGAGACTTTTCTCAGTAGCTGGTCCTTTGCTTTGGAATAACCTACCTATAGAGTTACAGAAGAAGAGATGTATTAAGATGTTCAAGAAGCAATCAAAAACACATCTATTTCAATTGGCATTTTATTAATATTTTTCTACAGTCTTCTTAGAGTGAAGATTTTTAATACTGGTGGTGTTTGAGGAATAGCTGGTTTTTAAAAATGTTTTATTGTGTGTGATACTTTAGTGTGTTTTAATAACTGGTTTTATGTGATTTTAATAGTCATTTATGTCATCATTTGCTTTTTTATCATTTTTATAGATTTTGTATTTAATGTGATTTTATTATGAATGTTTACTTGTTGGCCACCTAGAACATGGGATGGTGCGGCATAAAAATTTTGTAAAGAAAGAAAATAAAGATGGAAGTTGCCATCTGTTTTGTGTTTCCACCATGCTCATTCTAGTTGACAAGATTGTTGCTTGAAGAGAAAACAACTCTGATAGAACCATGGGGAGCTTTTATCACGGGTGTCTGGGCTTGTTGATCAAGGTCTCCCTGAAAGGATGACAGGTACCTGGGAGGCAAGGTGGAGGCACAGTGGTGGAGGGTCAAGATATGAGCAGGGGCAGGAATCAAGAACACAGCCAGGACCGGAACTGGAACAGGAACCAGGAAACCAGAAGAGCAGCAGAGGACTCACAGAGCACAATCTCATGAACTGAAACACTGGAGCTGGAGGCAAGCAGGACACCGCAGACAGAAGTAGTAAAACAGGAAGGTTTATTTGATGGAATGCAGGACAGGATACAAAGGCAGGGACACAGGATCCCAATACTAGACTGAAACAAGGCTAGGAAATCAAGATCAAAACTGGTAGCACTTCCGCAGGACAAATGTCAGCTGGGCTGTTAGACCAGTAAAGAAGTGGCAGGCTAGACTGCTCTTTATATACAGCGCTCTTTTTGGGACACACCCAATGTTGGTCCAATCAGAAGACTGCAGGGGGGGGGGGGGGCGTGTCTGACCGTCCCAGGGAACAAGACAATATAATAAGACAATTGAGAAAGCTAGCAGCCTCTACAGCCTTGTGGAAGTTTCACAGCCCAGAAGTCCCAGGTTCACAGGCTCGAACCTTGTCAACATTGACTGCTTTTAGGGGGGCAAATGCACTTTGTTCCAGTCCTTAACATTTTTTAGGGGCATCCAGCAGAAGGGTGAAAGTGGGAGTCAGGGAGGAAGGTTCGCAGGCCAGGGCATTCGTTTACAGGAGGCAGGAGGAGACCAGGAAAGCTCAGGCAGGTAAATCCTGCAACAAATACACATCCCTGGCATACACGAGGTTCTCAAGTGTGCATGCTCTTATGGGAAAGGGTGAACATTTCTATGTGGACCAGACACACATGGCGGGGTGTTTTCTACCCTCAGTGAAAGACCTTCCCCAGTGACCCTGACTGCTCAGTTCACAGCTCTGCCAGTGTACTAGTAATCATCAGGTTTAGTCTGCTCCTTCAGCACTCACAACTGAAATCTGGGGTTACACGAGGCATTTGTCTTTGTAAAATAAATCTGCTGCCAATGACTGCGTCTGTACCCAACCTCAATCCCCTCATAAATTGAGGAATGCTCTCAAGTAAACTGCGCTGCCACAAACCCAATCATACAAGTCTCAGGAGATAGATAAGTCAATCTTTTTTCGGCACTGCTAAAAGTCAGCATTTAAGAAAACAGCAATGTAATCTAGTTCTATGGTTGCCTAGGAAGGAATATTTCAGGAATCAGTTTATAGGTTGTACTGTTATTATTATTATTGTTCTGGTTATGAATTAAACAGTGATCCTAGGAGCAGTGACTGTATAAGGCATGCAAACCATTTATTGTGATGCCCTTAGCATTCAGAATTTGATTGATTGGAAAAAAAGAAATGAATCAATAGAATTACATTGGCCATAACATCATCTACCCTCTAATGTGCATCGTACAGTAAGCTGGGAGAGAGGGATGCAGAGAGGAAAGGCACAGGGGATGCTTCAGTTTTCCCTTCCAAGAGTACTAGAACATTACATTTGGCAATTTATTCTATTATTTTTCTTTTTTTAAGGCTTGGTCATGGCAAACTATCAGGCCGATATAGTACAGTGCGTTCCGGCGGAGCGCACTGTTAACCCGCGATTGGACGCACGTTTTCAACGCGCTAGCTTTACCCCCCGACTTAATATCATGGCGATATTAATTTGGAGGTCCCGAAAGTTAAAAAAAGAAAAACAATTTTGAAATAGGCCCGTGGCTTGAAAACCGGATGCCCAATTTTGCTGGCGTCCGGTTTCCGAACCCGTGGCTGTCAGCGGGCTTGAGAACCAACGCCGGCAAAATTGAGCGTCGGCTGTCAAACCCGCTGACAGCCGCCGCTCCTGTCCGAAAAGAGGCGCTAGGGATGCACTAGTGTCCCTAGCGCCTCTTTTTACCGCCGGCCCTCATTTAAATAAATGAAATTACTGTATCGTGCGCACAGGAGACTTTACTGTATCGGCCTGTATATGCCGTAGGAGAGAGAGCATCGCATACAGCTCCGCCCTAGGGACGCACTCCGCTGGGTACTGTCTTCTTTATTCATACGGCATCACCTAAAACTGAATGAAGTCATTGACACTATTGGGTATTTAAAAAAAAAAAAAAAAAGCCAAATCCCTGGAAATGATCAAGCCAGATGCTTTAAGTAATTATCTGTTTCCGCTGACCTGTTCTCAGGACATACACTGTGTGCATTCTCAATAAAACAACACCGCTCCGCCTACAGGCCGGTCTCCCGGTCCCTTGGAAAAGCAAACACAGAAAACAGATGTATTCATTTCTGCTTTTTCCTTTTAAGCATTGTAGCTGGAGAACTGTTCCATGTTTATGCTCCGTCCCTCATTATTTTGTCTTCTGTAGGAAGTGCGGTTTCTGCACATCAGACTTGGGGATTACAGAATGCTTTGCATTCATCATTCCCACAGTCACTGATAAGTTATGCAACTTACGTAGCCTTTGCTCACAGTCACCAAATGATTAAAGAGCAGTAAGTATGACCTGGATAAGATTCAACTCATTCCTCTTTTGTTTGGTTTATGATTGAATTGAAAAAAATAAAATAAACAAAACAGCTGTGCTTTGATGAGTTACACATCAGCGGGGCAGAAATAACTTCCTTATCCAGAGATCCTGGTTGGCTTACAGGCCGATACAGTACAGTGCGCTCCGACGGAGCACACTATTAACCCTTGATTGGACACGCATTTTCGACGCGCTAGCGTTACCCCTTATTCAGTAAGGGGTTGAAAACGCGCGTCCAAACCCCCGAACCTAATAGCGCCCGCAACATGCAAATTTTTATTATTATTGTTCTGGTTATGAATTAAACAGTGATCCTAGGAGCAGTCACTGTATAAGGCATGCAAACTATTCCCTATGAGGTATTCCCGCGCGATTCAGTAAGTAAAATGTGCAGTCAAGCCGCACATTTTACTTTCAGAAATTAGCGCCTACCCAAAGGTAGGCGCTAATTTCTGCCGGCGCCGGGGAAGTGCACAGAAAAGCAGTAAAAACTGCTTTTCTGTGCACCCTCAGACTTAATATCATGGTGAAATTCTGAGGTCCTGAAAGGTAAAAAAATTAAAAAAAAAGAAAAAAAATTCGAAGTAGGCCCGCGGCTCGTGGGATGAAAACCGGACGCTCAATTTTGCCAGCGTCCGGTTTCCGAACCCATGGCTGTCAGTGGGCTTGAGAACCGACGCCGGCAAAATTGAGCGTCGGCTGTCAAACCCGCTGACAGCCACCGCTCCTGTCCCTAAAGAGGAGCTAGGGTCGTGCTAGTGCGCGCGCTGGGAGAGCGGGCATTCGCCCGCTCTCCCGCGGACTTTACTGTATCGGCCCGTTAGTGATTGAAATAATGGGCTAGGGACCAAGAAAGATGGATTCAAATCTTGCTTCTAGCCCCTTGCTTTATCTTCCATTACCTTAGGTATCCACTCAGACTGTAAGCTCTCTGGGGAAGGGCCTCATTACACCTGCATGTAATGTGTTAAATAATAGTATCCTAACCAATTTGGATTTTGAAAAACATTGCTCCACGGAAACTCTTCTACAATCTCTAACTGACCCTATATTATGGGGTTTTGATGCTAATGAATCTTACTGCCTGGCACTGATTGATCTCACAGCAGCCTTCGATATTGTTGACCATAACCTACTTTGCCGACTACTGAGAAACATACGGGATTGAAGGAAATGTACCTAAAAGGTTGACCGCATTCCTTACAAACAGATCCTTCCAATTTAAACTCAACAATCACTTATCTGACACATTCCAATGCTCTACAGGCGTTCCACAAGGATCTGTACTATTTGCAACTCTATTTAATATATACATGCTGCCCTTGTACAAATTACTAACAGGGCTAGGAATAAACGTCTTTCTATGTGCTGACGATCTGCAATTCTACATCCCACTAACAAAATCTTTCAATAAAACAGCACTGCTTATCTCTGAATATATGGTCACAATAAAAGAAAAGTTTGCACAAATGAAACTATCGATGAACCCCCAACAAAAACTGAATTAATCTGGCTGAGCCGAAACCCACCTAAATCTATTCCACCAGGGATTGATCTCAGAAATTGCCAATTAACCCCATCAACTCAAGTGAGAGATCTAGGAGTTCAAATTGATGAAAACTTAATGATGAAAACCCATATTAGCAAACTAATCAAATCTGAT
Source organism: Rhinatrema bivittatum (assembly GCF_901001135.1). Lineage (NCBI taxonomy): Eukaryota > Metazoa > Chordata > Amphibia > Gymnophiona > Rhinatrematidae > Rhinatrema > Rhinatrema bivittatum. Next base: position 34,751,023 of record NC_042615.1, read on the forward strand.
TTCTACAAGTTAAGAATCCTGAGCTTTTTGAAACCTCTTCTAAACACAGCAGATTTCAGAATTGTTACACACTGGTGTTTTAATGTGCCCTTAGGTCTCGGCCCAGGCCCAGACCTTCAGGGCCGAGCTGAGGGTGACGGCATGCTCCAGCATGGCTTAACACCGTCTTACCCTCTGCCAGGCCTGCAAGCTCCCAGAGCCAACAACATGGGATGTTGGTAGGGGAACGGTCCTCCAACTGTTCTGAGCCCTTTCGGACCTGCCGCTTGATCGGCATTGGAGCAGCAGGCCTGGCCTGAGGTTGAGGGCAGTCGGAGACCTTGACACGTAGACAAGACTATGGTCGATGCGATGGCATCGCAGACAAGACACTAATTGATACGAAGGCACCACTGACGAAGACACTTGGCTGGTGCTTGACAACAACTGGGAGGAAGGACATTTGTACTGTCTCTCAGGGCTCCCTACACAGCCCACCTTCACGGGCGGACCCAATGGTCCGCCCGTGAAGGTGGGCTGTGTAGGGAGCCCATTGGACCAGCCCGCGGACCAGCCCATTGGCTGGTCGCGGACCACCTTGTCCCACAGCCCTTGGAGGCTGGTCACTGACCACGAGGAGAGCAGGACAAACACGGGGTAGGTCCATGCAAAGAGGAACTCCAATGACGAAGCTGGTGTCATCCGAAGCTTCCCCCATGGCTGGCGGGAAACATTATGCCCAAGAGCACAGGGACCGGAGTCCACTGCCAGCATCTCCAAGACGAAGCCGCGTCACCGGGAGATCCACGGCCAGCAGTACGGAAGGCTCCAGAGCACCGGACGAAGATGCAGGGAAGAACATCCTGGAAGGCAGACACATCAGGAAGAGGAAGATCATGGCGGAACATCAGGACATGGTCAGAGACCTCAGGCAAGACATCAAGACACGAAGACGAGGTACGAAGGCAGACGAGGCGAGGAGCTCCACGAAGAACAGAAGACCTTACAAGGCTCTGGCAGGCAGGAGCCTCCAGAGGGAAGTCACATCGTTGCAAGGCCAGGAACAGACTGACGGGGCAGCCCTTTATAGGGCTGGTACAGGAAATTAGTCCCAAGGTGGGGCCAGCACACTTCCTGTGCCTGGCCCTTTAAATGTGAAAGAGAGGCGTGGCCGCGCGCCTAGAGGAAGCAGGAGAACTGTGCAGGACCGCGGACAGCGGCCTGCACTGACGTACAACGTAGGACGAGGCAGGGCTGAGTTTGGGCACAGGCTCCAACGTAGGCAGTGGCTCCAGCCGCTGCAGGAGACCCCGAGGGCGGCTCCTGCCGCCAATCCAGCCCGGGGATGCGGCCTTAGCGCCACGAAGATGAAGATGACGTCAGTGGTGTTCCCAGCCGCACCAAGAGGGCCAGAGAGTCCGCGGTTCCGGCCGCGATGGAAGGAGGCCCGATGGGCAGCCTCCGGGCCGCAGGGGAGTGCGCAGACCGCGGCTCCAGCCGCATGGGAAGGCCGCCGGTGGCGTACTGCCGCGTTGGCTGAAGAAAGGCAGCAACGGTGAGTGAGTCTGCTCGCGGGAGGACCCACGGGCAGCAGTTCATAACAAGAATGGTCTTACAATCTCTAATATTCTCAAATTTGCGGATGATACAAAATTATTCAGAGTAGTTAAATCACAAGTGGATTGTGATACATTATAGGAGGACCTTGCAAGACTGGAAGATTGGGCATCCAAATGGCAGATGAAATTTAATGTGGACAAGTGCAAGGTGTTGCATATAGGGAAAATAATCCTTGCTGTAGTTACACGATGTTAGGTTCCATATTAAGAGCTATTTATTTATGTATTTAAAAACTTTTCTATACCGTCGCTAAGTTATATACCATCGCAACGGTTTACAAATAGGCACATAGACTAAGGTAAGTAAATGTAGGATATTGTACATTCTAACAGGTGCCAATAAAGTTCGGTTACAGAAAAAAGATCTAGGCATCATAGTGGATAACACTTTAAAATCGTCGGCTCAGTGTGCTGCAGCAGTCACAAAAGCAAACAGAATGTTAGGAATTATTAGGAAGGGAATTTACACTTTCGCACAATAGAAGGACTAAGGGGCATTCCATGAAGTTAGCAAGTAGCACATTTAAGACTAATCAGAGAAAATTCTTTTTCACTCAACGCACAATAAAGCTCTGGAATTTGTTGCCAGAGGATGTGGTTAGTGCAGTTAGTGTAGCTTGGTTCAAAAAAGGTTTGGATAAGTTCTTGGAGGAAAAGTCCATTAACGGCTATTAATCAAGTTTACTTAGGGAATAGTCACTGCTATTAATTGCATCAGTAGCATGGGATCTTCTTAGTGTTTGGGTAATTGCCAGGTTCTTATGGCCTGGTTTGGCCTCTGTTGGAAACAGGATGCTGGGCTTGATGGACCCTTGGTCTGACCCAGCATGGCAATTTCTTATGTTCTTATAACCTTGATTAGTGTAATTCCCTAATTCTGGGAATCACATCTAGTCACCTAAAACCTTTTCAACTACTATAATAATGCTGCAGCTAGACTATTGTCTGGAAAACGGAAATATGACCACATCACATCGCTCTATTTGGCTCCCTGTTCAATCAATAATAATCTACAAAGTACTCAGCATAATTTTCAATAACATTAATCAGAATAATGATCTGTTGGGAATAACATTTAAACCACATATTCCATCACGAACTCTCAGATCACAAAACAAGGGCCTCATAGAAATCCCAGATATGAGTGTGAGCAGGGGCAGATTGTAGGAAAATATCAGCCCGGGGATATTTTTCAAAACCAGCCCACAGGATATCTGTGACTCACTCGAGTGCTTTCTGAGCAGCACATATTTCAAATGCTCCAAAAACCACACCATCGACCCTCATGTGACCTGGAGCCAGGCAGAACTGAGACGGAAAATCTCCAACAAACAACTAACTACAGCACACCTAAGACCAGGGGTGAGCAAACTGAACTGCAGTCCCCCTTCCATCCGTGCAGTTTGTTGGGTCTTCCACAAGTTTGGCTACTTCTCTCATATATATCCTGGTCTGCAGTTAATTTTGCTTGCCAACCTTTCAAATATTGAACCAATTGCCAATTAATGAGACAACCACACTTCCAACCAGTGACTCATTCACACACAGAAAGACATTTGCTGATGTGCTGCTGCTGCTCACATGCTCACCCCAGCACGTCCACATCGTTAGGTAAAAATTCCTGCTTGTTGCCAGCCTTTCCTCAGCCTGCGGCAGCCCCCTCTCTTACCCATTCTCACCCCTTCTCAGCACTGCCCCCCCCCCCTCTCCTGGAGACTCACTGATTCCCTGGCCAGCTGCCCCTCTGAAAGCCCAGCCACCTCTGTCAGAAGCCTCACTAACACTGCACAGGCACTGCTTTCTGGCTCACCCCTCCCTTTCTATCAGGCCGAATAAGGGGTAAAGCTAGCGCGTCGAAAACGTGCGTCCAATCGCGGGTTAACAGTGCGCTCTGCCGGAGTGCACTGTACTGTATCGGCCTGATAGACAGGGAGGGGTGAACCACAAAAAAAGTGCCTGTGCAGTGTTAGTGAGGCTTCTGTGGCTGGGCTTTCAGAGGGGCAGCTGGCCAGGGAATCAGTGAGTCTCCAGGAGAGAGACGCGTTTTCGACGCGCTAGCGTTGCCCCTTATTCAGTAAGGGGTCAAAAACGCGCATCCAACCCCCCCCCCCCCCGAACCTAATAGCGCCCGCAACATGCAAATGCATGTTGATGGCCCTATTAGTTATTCCCGCGCGATTCAGTAAGTAAAATGTGCAGCCAAGCCGCACATTTTACTGTAAGAAATTAGCGCCTACCCAAAGGTAGGCGCTAATTTCTGCCGGCACCGGGGAAATGCACAGAAAAGCAGTAAAAACTGCTTTTCTGACATAATATCATGGCAATATTAAGTCGGAGGCCCCCAAAGTTAAAAAAAGTTAAAAATTAAAAAGAAAAAAATTTGAAATCGGCCCGCGGCTCGCGGGTTGAAAACCGGATGCTCAATTTTGCCGGCGTCCGGTTTCCGAACCTGTGGCAAAATTGAGCGTCGGCTGTCAAACCCGCTGACAGCCGCCGCTCCTGTCCAAAAAGAGGCGCTAGGGACGCGCTAGTGTCCCTAGCACCTCTTTTTGCCGCGGGCCCTAATTTAAATAAATTAATTTAGTGAATCGCACGCACAGGAGAGTGTCCTGTGCGCGCGCCAGGAGAGCGGGCGTTCGTCCGCTCTCCCACGGACTTTACTGAATGGGCCCGTATGATAGCAGCCTGCCTCCACTTGTCAGGGAGCCACCCCGGCACATTTATATTAACTGCCTGCCGCACCGAATGCTGCTTTTATGGTTCCCTAAGCTCTGCTCTGCCAACCTGCTCCAGGGAAGGGGGAACCCGAAGGCATCCATGCTGCCAGCTTTCCTCCAGGGCTTAAGAAAAAGAAAAGAAAATTCAATCCTGGCCAAGAGTGAGGCTGGGGAGAGCCTGGCCCAAAGCAGCTCCGCTCCAGATGGAATCCTGCATGGAGCCGGAGCAGTCAGAGCGAGACTGAAGCAAGGGTATCAGGCAACTTATGCAAACCTTACAGCCTTGCACACACACACACACACATCCAACCCCAACCTCTCCACACGCAGTTATACATTTATATATGAAAAGAGACAAAAATATCACAACATGTATATTATATATACATGCACTGCTGTGGAACCAACCTGAAAATCCCGCCAAAAAAAAAGTAAACGATAATTGGAACTAATATTGTAATATGTGTTGGGTGTATGTTTGACCCTCAAAAAGCCACGAATTAACTAAATTGCAAAATCGACTGGGTGAGGGGTTTTGGTCAACTGGGGGGGGGCGCAGGCTGAAGAATGAGAGAGTCCTAGATGACCTCAAGAGGGACTGGGCTAACTGGTGAACTAATTGCTAAAACGGGGAACGGCCTTCACGCGAGCATGTTCTAAAATCCGCTTACCTGCGTGCGTTAAAGCCAACAAAGCCCTAAAGAAGAGACGTGATATACATTTTCTCGAGTAAAAGCTTAAAATTAGGAGCAGACATATTCGCGGAAGGCGTATTTTAAATCACATGTGTGCAACAGCACGCACAGTTTAAAATCCCAGCATATGTGCGCTCGCTCTCTTCTTTTAAAGTCACCATCCCTGTGTGTTAGTTTTTTAAGGCGAGTGTTTGTTTGTAAGAGTTAAAAATTGTGTGTGTTTAGGACGATCAGACTTTGGATTCATTTTGAAAACTAGTATAAGTTAGTATTTGCAAGTGAAAACAAGTGCAGGTGTTCAGAGAGAATGGACTTTGGATTAATTTTGTGAGCTAGTATATGTAGCAGAGGTGCGCCAGTCTGCGGAGCTAGAGGAGGAGAAGGGGCAGCTGAATGTGCCACTGGGTCTGAGGGGAGAAGGAAGGTGATGATCCTGGGGTGGGGAGGGGGGGGGTGGAGGGGAAGAGAGAGAGAGAGGGAAGTGAAAGGAAGGTGATGATACCAGGTTGGTGGAGGGAGGGAGAGAGGGAAGAGAGAGAGAGGGAAGTGAAAGGAAGGTGATGATGCCAGGTTGGTGGAGGGAGGGAGAGAGGGAAGGGAAGGTGATGATGCTGGGGGGAGGGAGGGGGGGTTGGAGGGGAAGAGAGAGAGGGACATGAAAGGAAGGTGATGATGCCAGGTTGGTGGAGGGAGGGAGAGAGGGAAGGGAAGGTGATGATGCTGGGGGGGGGGGGTGGAGGGGAAGAGAGAGAGAGGGAAGTGAAAGGAAGGTGATGATGCCAGGTTGGTGGAGGGAGAGAGAGAGGGAAGGGAAGGTGATGATGCTGGGGGGGTGGGGGTGAAGGGGAAGAGAGAGAGGGAGAAGTGAAAGGAAGGTGATCATGCCAGGTTGGTGGAGGGAGGGAGAGAGGGAAGGGAAGGTGATGATGCTGGGGAGGGGGGGTGGAGGGGAAGAGAGAGAGAGGGAAGTGAAAGGAAGGTGATGATGCCAGGTTGGTGGAGGGAGGGAGAGAGGGAAGGGAAGGGAAGGTGATGATGCTGGGGAGGGCAGGGGGTGGAGGGGAAGAGAGAGAGAGGGAAGTGAAAGGAAGGTGATGATGCCAGGTTGGTGGAGGGAGAGAGAGAGGAAAGGGAAGGTGATGATGCTGGGGGGGGGAGGGGTTGGAGGGGAAGAGAGAGAGAGGGACGTGAAAGGAAGGTGATGATGCCAGGTTGGTGGAGGGAGGGAGAGAGGGAAGGGAAGGTGATAATGCTAGGGGGCGGAGGGTTTGGAGGAAGAGAGAGAGAGGGAAGTGAAAGGAAGGTGATGATGCCAGGTTGGTGGAGGGAGGGAGAGAGGGAAGGGAAGGTGATGATGCTGGGAGGGGGGGTGGAGGGGAAGAGAGAGAGAGGGAAGTGAAAGGAAGGTGATGATGCCAGGTTGGTGGAGGGAGGAAGAGAGGGAAGGGAAGGTGATGATGCTGGGGGGAGGGAGGGGGGATTGGAGAGTCAAGAGGAACGCGGCGGTAGCGGCTGGCCACGGCCGCAAGGTCACCAGGAGTGGAGAACCAGGCATGACATGACGTGAGTTGGGTCGGCCGCGGACAGCTGCAGCCGACGATCATAACAGATTGTGCAGGCTCTGGGTGGGTTCTCGGGTCTACAAAATTCATTGACAATGAGTATTCACAAACTCTCTCACTGCACTCGTAATCGTTCCTCCCAGGTTTGCGATCGTCTCCAAATTGACTGAAGAGCGATTGCTGTGGAGTTGTCTCACCTCCTTTCTGAGCTGTCAGAAATATTTGCATATTTGATTTGATATTTCAGTAGAGGGTTTCAAAGCTCTGTTGATTGGTCATCCCGAGGTGCTTCTAACCCCTTTCAACAGACCCCTGTCCAATATGCTGAACCCCCTTGGGAAGATGAGGGGCAGCATATCAGGAGAAACACCGCCCAGGGATGGCGTCATTGGGACCTGCTGGCTGGAGCTCTGCTCCTGCTGACCTTCTGGATCCTCAGCTCAGGTTGTTATTGCTAACTTCAGAGATAGTGGGTGTATATGTGGTCAGGGGACAGATACAGCCATGCACCCTTTCTCCCTCCAGAAAAATAAAATGACAAAAATACTGTTGAGAAATTCATGTAGAACAGTGGCACGAATCACATATTACATATGAGGAGGACAACACCCGAAGCTGTTCTCACAGGAAGTAAAGCATTTTACCCGTGGAAATCAGGCTTTAAAAATTGCCTGTTTGTGAAATTAGGCATGTTGTTCAACAATACCTGCACTTTTAGCTAAGACTGTAAAGGCCGTTCTGGGCACAGAGAGAGAGAGAACAATGCACCTTAGGTTTTGATTATACAAAACTACACAATCTGGGAGGTAATTTTCAAAAGGATTTACGTGCATAAGTGTAGCATTATATCGTAGCAATTTTCAAAAATCGCCCATTTGCGTGCGCAAAGCCTTTTGAAAAATCATTGAAATTTCAAAAAAGTGACGCCATTTTCAAAAATCCCATTTACACACGTAAAGTCCATTTACACATGCAAAAAAAAACAAAACAAATCAGTTTTACGTGTGCAATTCCTTTCGAAAATTACCTCCAGAGTTTGGTGACCCCAAATTAACCGCAGAGAAAGCAGGCACAAACCTCTTTTGTTGAGCAACAGTCAAAGAAAAGTGCGTGCGTCCTTTTCTGTTGAATATGGTGCAAATCCCGTTGAGCAAAACGGTGAGCCAAGTTTGCTCCTAGGCCCGCAGATTTGATTACTTACCCCATAATATTAAAAACAACGTAAAAAATATAAATATTTGTTTAACTTCACTTTTTTTATTCCCTTCCCCTTTTTAATCCTAAAGCAGTTTACAATACACAGCAGACCCCCATTTAAATTTCCCAGAGAGCTGTACGGATGTCCTACCCTCCCATTGCAAACCCTAGTACTGTTTACACAGCCCAGCCTGCCTCTCCCCTGCAGTCCCAGTCTCAGCACAGCCTGCCCTTGTCCCCCACCCCCATCAGAGCCAAGCCCCCCAGGCCAAGCCCCTTCCCCAAGCCACAGCACAGCCTGCCCCCTCCCCCCCTTCCCCCAAAATCCAGCTACTCCAGCCACCAGATCCAGGACTCATTCTCCGAAGGATCTTTGCACTAAAGGATACATTTTAAAAGCTACGGGCGGGCGTCCATGTGCGCGCGCTACCCGGCGCGCACACATGGACGCCCAATTTTATAACATGCGCGCACTCGTGCGCGCATGTTATAAAATCGAGGGTCAACGCGTGCAAGGGGGTGCACAATAGTGCATCTTGCACGCGCCGATGCCCACGCCCTTCACCCATTCCCTGCCCCCTACGCTATCCTTCCTACCCCTTCCCACCCCCTAGCCTTATTCTAAACACACACCCTCCCTCCCCGGCCTTTATCTTACCTCTTGCACCTGCCTCCTACTGATTTACGCGCGTAGGGCTTTGAAAATCTGGCCCTGAGTGCACACATACAGCCTCTCACCAACTGGTAGATAATCTTACAGGTGCACTCGGTTTCAATGACTCGCTAACCCTCCCCTCACTGCTGGTCTACTGACTGCTAAGGGTGTGCAGTCATTAGAAATGAAATAGGAAATACCAACGATCGTTTCATTTCGTGGGTCTAAAAAAAGACGGAAAAAAACATGAAATTTCTTTTTTTTTTCCTATCGTTTTTTTGGTGAGGGCCCAAAACAAGCAAAATGTTATTTAAAAAAAAAAAACCCTGAACCCAACTCATTCCTTCCCATTTATTATTCTGCTGACCCCCCTGCCCCTGCCCACCCTAGCCTACCTTCCCAACCCTTCCCCCCCCCCCCCCAGGACACACCAAAATGTCCCTGGAGGTCCAGCGGGGGACCTGAGAGCAACCTCCCACTCCCAGCCCAGTGGCTGCCATCATTCAAAGTGACTTTGGCTATCCCTTTGTCCCTATGATATAACAGGGGCTGCACCACGGAAATGGTGGCCCCCGTCACAAGATAAGGGCAAAGGGAGGCCGGTGCCATTTTGAGTAATGGCTGCCTCCAGGCCGGGAGCGGGCGGTTGCTCCTGGGCACCCCCGCTAGACCACCAGGGCAGTACTGGTGAGTCCTGGGGAGGGGGGGTTGGGTAGGTGGGCTACGGTGGGCGAGGGTTTTTAGCTGGTGGGAGTGGGGGCTCAATATTGTACTAAAAGGGAATGGTTGGGATGGGTTCATTTATTTTTTAACCAGAAAACATTTTTTTTAAAAAAACAATCTGGAGGTGGACCAGACATGGCACCCCCCCTGAAATGAAACTAAAACCACAACAACATTTTTGGGGGCTCTCATCTCTACTGTATGCATCTTAATTTTGTTCATTTTTAGCAATTTTAAATTTCTAAAAGGAGCAGAAATGCTCAAACTAATCTAAAGTACTTTATTTTGTATTTGTCTGTCAGTGATCATGCAGAGATTATAATCCATCTACTTATAACTATCTAGTTGCATACCTTATTGACCCTTGTTTTAAACAAATTCCCCGTTATTGTATCAAATAAATACATCTGTTCTTTAAAATGTATAGGAGGAAGTGGTGTTTTGGTTCATGCCTTCTGATCCTCTGCTGCTGGAAAGAAAAGAGCTGTGGAAGCTGGAATGCAGGAGCTGAAGCCTAGATTGTTCATGGAGTCCTCTGCTGGGGCTTCTGGAAGTGTGCAGATGAGCCTTCTCTGGTCCTCTGCTTCTAGCAGTGGGGGAACTGCGAAAGCTGAAACTCAAATGGCTCACGGTGCCTTCTGCTGGGGTTGCTGGGAGAAGGACACTTCCAGTTTTCTGCAGCTGGAAATAGTGTGCAGACTGAAGCCTAGAAAGCCTGTGGTGTCCTCTGGAGTCCTCTGCTGGTAGAAGTAGGCAAATAAGCCTTTAGATCATCTGAAGCTAGAAATAGTGTAGGGCTGTGAAAGCTGAAACCTAGATGTCTCAGAGTAAACTCTGCTGGGAAAAATATGCAAATCAGTCTTCTTGATCTCTGCAGTTAGAAACAATGCAGGGACTATAGATGCTAAAGCCTAGATAGCTCACAGTGTGTACTAGAGTCCTCTGCTGAGACTGCTGGGAAAATTGTACAAACAAGACTTCCAATTTTCTGTAACTGAAAGTGCGGGAGTTATAGGAATTTAAAGCCTAGACACATCCCAGTGTTTTTGAGAAATCCTGTACTGGAAAAAGTATGCAAATGAGCCTGTAAGCTCTCTGATGCTAGAAAGAGCAGAGGTCCTTGAAAACTGGTACCTAGACGGCTTGCAGTATTCTGTGGATTCCTCTGCTGGGTTTGCTGGGAAAAGTATGCAAATAAACCTTCCAGTTTTCTTCACTTGGAAAGCAGTGTGGGAGCCGTGGAAGTTGAAGCTTAGAAAGCTCACAGTATCCTCTGGAGTCCTCTGCTGGAGCTACTGGGAGAAGTATGCAGATAGGCCTTCCAGTCCTATGCTGCAAACACAGACACCACTTCTTCCTAAGCATGTTATATAAATATATGTAGAACTTTTTAGAACTGGGCATGCACAGATGAAACCATGGTATAAATCGGGCCTAAATACCCAGATGTAATTAGCATTGTGATATTCTCAGACCCCCTTGGAGAAAGAAATCTGAAGAAACTTCTGTTGAAAAGAGAGGCTTGAAGAAGAACCCTGAACCATGAGGGCCCAGGAGTTTTGTTAAACCCCTGACACCTCCCGTCGGGGAGTATCAGACCTCTTCTGCAAGTGCCTGTAGAGACACTGATGCCTAAAAGTAAGAACAGTTGTTGGTGTTCCTTACATTTAATGGCCAAGAAAACGGAATAGAAATCATCCTTGTTTCTGGGCAGAGAATTTAGGAATAATTCCTAACCCAACTCCTCGCGCCTCGTAGTATCTGGCCGAGGGATCGGGCGACAATGGTTTGCTCCTTTCCACCAGCTGCACTCACTGTGGTTTGAAAAAGAGACCAAGGTCATAAAATGTACTAAGCTCAGTAGTTTGACATGGCCACGTATGTTTCTGTAGAAACTGCTCACTGCTTATCATTGGTGGCCCAAGGTGAGTTTCGTTCGGGTACTGTGGGTATTTCCCTCTCCGAGGGAAATACCCACAGTATACCCGCAGTATACCCACAGTATACCCACAGTATACCCACAGTATAACTAAGCATTTTTCCCAAAGACAGAGAATGGGAGAAAAGCCACAGTAAATCAGGCCCTGAGAGTGGATCTGAGGTAATTGAGGGTGAAGTGACTTGCAAAGTATAACAGAGAAGTGGCATCCCACAGAGATCATAATTTGTAATAAAATATAAAGGAAGAGCTTTGCAGAAGTGCTAGTAAAATAAATGATATACTGACAGTGTAGCTGGCAGCAACTGCAGAACATATTCCATTATAATTAGGACATTAAAATAATCAACTACCAAAAATACTATTTTTTTTTTCATAAAACAAACCTATTCAATTTGAAAAGCAATTATACAATAAAAAGAATAGTATTGAATCTGAGCCTAGCATAATTCTTAGTTAGAGTTAAAAAGAATATTTCTAGAAAAAAAACATAACATTAATTCTGCACCGGATAGGTTTCAAGGTAAGAAAGCAGTTCCCCCCTTCTAGGCAATAATCCACTGCTGAAATAAAATTCTGATTTATCACAGTCTGATGCTTGGTGCCCTTACTCTGCCACGATTCCAAGGCCAGGGCAGCCTCTGCAGCGGAACTCACCTATCGACAGGAAATCATAGTGCATGGCGCCTGCCACCCCTCCATCCACCAGGCCCTGCAATTGAAGCTCTGCTCCTCTGTCTTTCCCCTAGCAGCTGCCCTTGGTCCAGGGGTGGCTCAAGGCAATCTGCTGCCTGAGGCGAGGGATGATATGGTATCCCCCCCCCCCCCCGTCCCTTTTGCACATACACCCATACATGTACACACACACGTATACACTCATTCACTCCTCTCTCTCTTCCATACTACACTCTCATTCACTCCTCTCCCTCTTCCATGCTATACTCTCATTCACTCCTCTCATTCACTCCTCTCCCTCTTCCATACTACACTCTCATTCACTCCTCTCATTCACTCCTCTCCCTCTTCCATACTACACTCTCATTCACATCTCTCATTCACTCCTCTCCCTCTTCCATACTACACTCTCATTCACATCTCTCATTCACTCCTCTCCCTCTTCAATACTACACTCTCATTCACTTCGATTCTCATTAAGCACAGGAGCCTCCTCTTTCCCCAGGCCCGTGGGTCATGCGCTCCACTTCCTCCTCCTCCTCCAGTAGCGTCTGCCCACTCTGCCCTTGTTTTATTTTCGGCATGCGGCCCGACACTGCTTCTCCTCCTCCTGCGTCTTCAGTTTCTTTGTTTCCTGCGGAGGAGGGCCGACGCTCCTGCTTGCCTTTCTTGCCGCGCAGCACCGGGCTTCACCTTTTCTCCCGGGGGCCCGGCTGCTGATGCTCCTCCTTCTACGAGCGCGTGCTGCTCCAGGCCCTTTCTCTTACGGCCTTCTGCAGCAGGGCACCCGGAGTATTTTTGGGTGTCGGCCTGGAGACCCCTGCAGTTCGTTCAGAATTCCAGAGTCATCGGGCCAAATCCGAGAGTTCCCAGGTATGAGAAGTCGGGTAAAAGACGTGGGGGTGGAGGGAAAATTGGTGGTGGTGGTAGGTTGCATGTGAGAATTTATCTGCTCATCTACCCAAAGTGGAAGAATCTCAACTGGGTAGATTGGACAAGTCAATTTGGTCTTTATCCGCTAGCATTTACTATGTTTCTATGTTGACCACATAGCAGTAATGGGCATGGACTGGGATATGCTGCAGGAGAAAGAAGGAAGGTAGATGCAGCTTTAAGAAGGATCAAATGGTTGCAGTAGCCCCAGGCATGTGTGTGGTACATGGGGGGGGGCAATCAGCATGGAGCGGCAGTTATAACCCCAAAACAGCAGTGGCACGATTGCATCAGGGCTGGAAGAAAGCACAGGGGGTAACTTCTAGGGAGAGGGAATTGCATCTCTAAACAGTGGTGGGGAGATCACGACTGACATGGACTGGGCTATCCTTGGGACGGATGGAAAGAAGGAAACGAGAAGGAAAAGAAAACAGGAAAGATGGAGAAAATATAAACAGAGATAAGAAAGAATGATCGTGGCACATAAACACACACCAAAAAACTGGGCATATATTTTCATTGAAAATGTTTAAAATGATAAAAGCTTTCTTAAAAATATATCAAGCAATATAAACTGTATGCTGATTTATGCAAATCTAGCACAAAGCTTGGTATCCCATGGCACAAAACCTGCTCCTGAGCTGTTGTAGGATATTTTGATATATTTCTTTCTCTTGCGTGACTATTTATGTATTTATGTGTTTTTTATACCGCCATTCCATGTGAAAATCACCGGTTCCTAACGGTGTACAGGCGGGACGCTCATAAATAAATAGGTGCAGGTGGTAACCTAGGGAAACATTTAGACGCACTGTGTGCATTCAAAGTCAGATACGTTTAGGAAAACATAACTGGCTTATAGAGGGGTTAGGGGAGGAGGGTAAAGAGCAGTGCATTTTAGGTTTTCTGACTCACGGCGAATTGGAGGCATCGGCCAGACAGTAAGGCATTTTTGAAGAGCCAGGTTTTGCAATTCGCTCTTGAACTTTTTATTGTCTGTTATAGTTTGCAGGTCCTCTGGCAGGGAGCTCCATAGTTTTGGTCCGGTGACTGAAATCCCTCTTTGACAGTATTGTTTAGTCTTATCTCATGCAAGACGCTGTAAATAATATGTCATGCTCTTATAAATGACATTGGATTGGATTTCAACGTGAGCAGTTGTAAATGTGTTTGCTGTCATGCTCGGTTATGCACCAGACACAGGAGGAGTGCATCTGGGATCTGAAGCTCAGAACTAGCCTAGTTCTGAGAAGCTTTGAAGGAGGGATCTTGGTATTCATATTCGTTTGCTCAAGCTGCTTCGGATACCTGGAGTTGTTGGAGGTGGGAGGGGAGGGAAAGCGAGCTAGAAAAGTGGGCAATGAAACATCCCTCCAGGTCTTTCCAGCAAGATATAAATAGAACTTTTAGAGATGTCTGCCTGCATCTGTTGAACTGTTTACTTCTTCTTTAAGGTCATGAAAGCAAACTAACCTACCTTATGAAATCATACGGTTAGACTTCAAAACACAGAAATGTAAAGGCAGAAAAAAAAGAATACAGCCTACCTAGTCTGTCCATCCACTGTTCTGTACAAGCAGGATATTCCAAACTACATTTATGGATGTTATTTGTAGGCAAGTACGCATTCCTTTCCTAAAATCTGGGCGTTTGGACACTAGAGTGGGCTCTAGAGGAGACACTGGAAGCCAGACAGGAGATGATGTCCCTCTTGGGCAAAGCTTGATGGAAGGTATTTCCAAGGTAATGTGGCCTGGAAGACCAGGTGGAAGTAATTAATAGGGATGGGCATTTGGGAGAAAGGAAATAGGAAATTAGACAAAATTTCCTATTTCGTTTCATTTCGTTATCAAAAGCGAAATGATTAAAAATCCGACGAAATTTCGTTGGTTTTCACATTTTGTTTTGAGAACAAAATTCAGCTGTCAGGCCTAGGCCCAGGGCACATAGGGCTGCAGCCCGACGTAGGAATCATGGCCTAGGCCAAGCATGATTCCAGGGTCTCAGCCGAGGCCCAGGTCTAATGCCGGGGCCTTGACTGAAATCCCAGAAACAGAAAAAAAAACTTACCTCTTCCGTCAGGGATCCAGCATTGTGGTCCAGGCCCAGGCCTGATGCCTGGACTGCGGCCTAGGCCAGGGGCCTGGTCCCAGGCCTGACACCATGACCCAGTCCAGAGACAGGGTCCCAATGCCAGGGTCTTGGCCCGGACCCAGGCCCTACACCAGAACCCAACCTGAAGGCTGGGTCACAACACCTGAGCCTTGGCCTAGGCTGAGCCCAGGCCCAACACCATGACCCAGTCCAGAGACCAGATCCCGAGGCTGGGGCTGGGCCCGGAGGACAGGTCCCAACCCCGGGGTCTCAACCCAGGGTCAGACCCTGGTCCGGCACCCGGCCTCGGAGGACTTCTGTCTTCATCTGTGAAATGATGCCTTCAACTTGGGAGGGATGTGTTGTACATCAAAATGGCGTCCTCTGCTGGGGAGAACATGCAGAAGTTAATTAACTCTGGCACCTCACAAGTGGACAGTGTCATATAACAGATGAAGACAGAAGAAAGCAGATGCAAGACAGAAGAACTCTGAGGACTGGATGCCGTGCCTGGCCTGACCCTGAGCCAAGGCCCTGGGGTCAGGACCCTGCCTCTGGGCAGAGCCCCGGCCTCGGGCCAGGGTCCAGGCTAAGGCCCCAGCAATGGGACCCGGTCTGCAGACATTAGGACCTGGCATTGGGCCTGGGTTCGGACCAAGGCCTCAGATTCGGAACACAGTTTCCATATACTTAGGCCCAAGCTGATACCTGGACCTTGGTAGGCCTAGACCACAGTAGCTCACTGCAATCTCAGCCAATGCCCTATGCAAGGCCCAGGCTTCGGCCTGGGTACAAGTTTTGGCTTCATATCCCCCCAGTCCAGGTAATTGAGGGTCAGGGGGGATCCTGGCCCTGGCATTTTTTCAGATGGAAGGGGGGCGGGGTGCTTGTGAGGCCCTGTTTCTTTTTTTTTCTTTTTTGGGTGGGTTCAATGTTTATTTATTTTTCTACTAAATAAACAAAATAAACATTGAATGAAACGAAATTCGTGAAATATCAAACCCCCAAAAAATGAAATGAAAACCAAAACAAACATTTTTTTTCTTCCCACTCTTAGTAATTAGGAAACTGAGAGGGAGATGGCAAAAGAGCAGTCCAAGACAGATGGAGTGAAATGCTGCCCGGTTGACGGAGCCCAGACTGCAGTCACGATAGCTGTGGGCTCACTGGACAGGGCCAGGATAGTCCAAGGTTGGGAATTTCTCGACGAGAAGTCTGGGGTGGTCAGTTGCTAGGGCAGTTAGCAGCTTGCCAGCGTATTGGAGAAGAGGTTGCTTTCTCGGTGCATAGACGTATGCCAGTTTGTATTTAACACTACCTAGGTGTGTGTTGAATGGCTTCCTGACACAGACATTAGAACTGAATTGTGTCCTTTGTTGAGTAATAATAACAGAAAAACCGAGGTCTATATCTCACACCTTATCTATGGCAAAGGGAAAAAGATAAGTCACCACACCAACATTTTATGGAGGAGAGCTCAAGTCTACACTATTGTTATTGATTTATGTATATTGAAGTCGGGGGGAGGTGTTGCTGAAACATATTTTGTTGTTTCACTAAACTGAGCTGGCTGCTGTTTGAACTGTGCTGTTACTGAGTGCCCGGGATATTGCCTGCTTTAAAACATTATTGCTCAGGAATGATCTTGACTTGTATATCAGTGCAGGCCCTGCAGTAAAATCTCATCTTGAAGAACCTTTATAAATCCAAGCAGCTCGCTGTACCATCCCCTCAGTCTGTTTCTCTCTGAGGAAAATCTGACTATGGGGGAAGAGTCTTCGGGAGAGGAAGGTATGTAAGTGGAAGGAGGAGAGGGGATGGAGAGGGGGGTTCAAGTAGAGTAGGTAAGATAGGGATTGAAATGAGAGGAGGAGAGAAGGGAACACGGATAGCATAGAACACATACTAGAACATAGATTACGTGAATGGCTCTTCCTAAAGGCCCCTGAAGGGACAGCCTGAGGAAGGTGAAGAAAACAGGTAATTTAAAAATTCAGGGTGGCTGAAAAGCCAATGATTTATAACAGAGGATGAGACTAGGAAAGGGTAGGACAACAGAAAGGTTAGTGAAAAGTTTCAAGAACTTAGCATCCCCACCACGACCACCCCCCCCCCCCCCCCCAACACAGACAAAGATCACCCAGAAACTTGAATGGAGCTATCGTGTGGGCCCACTGGGAGAGCAAAGGAGGAAAGTCATTTTTTGTAAACAATGCTATGAACTTTGTTTTTGTGCATCTATAAATTTCTTTTGTTATTGCCCCTCCTCCTGAAAAACATTCTGCGGGCACTAATGGGAGCAGTGCTGCTGAGGTAACCAATGGGGCTAATGCTTTTTTTTAAATGAGAGATTTAATCCTCCCAATTTGGTCCAGGTTTAAACATTTATATCCCTAGTGGGGTTGGGTGGCAGGGCATTAGGCCCCCATATTATACAATATGGTCAAGAAGGGACCATCTTAAGCTTTTGGCTCAAACTGTGAATTTAGTAAAAAAGAAAAAGTGCTATTAATGTAAAACCCTCTTGTATGCAATTACAAGATTTATCAAACTTCACTAAATATTGCGTGCGATAGGAAAAGGGGTGTGTTTTATGGTAATTGCCTGTTTATCACAATGTGTATTATCTTAGCACAGGAATTACTGTAAAGTGTGGAGAGAGAGAGAGAGAGAGAGAGAGAGAGAGAGAGAGAGAGAGAGAGAGAGAGAGAGAGAGAGAGTAGCAGAGCTAGAGAGAGAGTAGGAGTAGAGCAGAGAGAGAGCAGAGCGAGAGAGCAGAAGAGAGCGATATGATGTATATTTATGCTACTATAAGGAGGCCCACCTAGTAACTCGAGGGAGGTGTTAGTTAAGGTAGTGTAGGGCTTAGTGGGCCACTTTTACATGCAGAGTGGAGACGTCTGAACAGAACAGTGCACTCTGTGTGAAGATTTGAATGAGAACCTTCGGAGTGAGGAAACTCACACAAAGATGAGATTTGTACAATGTTCTCTCAACCTAGCTTGATGTTACCCAGGTAAGAATATAAGAACATAAGAAATTGCCTTGCTGGGTCAGACCAAGGGTCCATCAAGCCCAGCATCCTGTTTCCAACAGAGGCCAAACCAGGCCATAAGAACCTGGCAATTACCCAAACACTAAGAAGTTCCCATGCTACTGATGCAATTAATAGCAGTGGCTATTCCCTAAGTAAACTTGATTAATAGCAATTAATGGACTTCTTCTACAGACATTTATCCAAACCTTTTTTGAACCCAGCTACACTAACTGCACTAACCACATCCTCTGGCAACAAATTCCAGAGCTTTATTGTGCGTTGAGTGAAAAAGAATTTTCTCCGATTAGTCTTAAATGTGCTACTTGCTAACTTCATGGAATGTCCCCTAGTCCTTCTATTATTCGAAAGTGAAAATAACCGAGTCACATCTACTCGTTCAAGACCTCTCATGATCTTAAAGACCTCTATCATATCCCCCCTCAGCCGTCTCTTCTCCAAGCTGAACAGCCCTAACCTCTTCAGCCTTTCCTCATAGGGGAGCTGTTCCATCCCCCTTATCATTTTGGTTGCCTTTCTCTGTACCTTCTCCATCGCAACTATATCTTTTTTGAGATGCGGCGACCAGAATTGTACACAGAATTGAAGGTGCGGTCTCACCATCGAGTGATATAGAGGCATTATGACATTTTCCGTTCCATTAACCATTCCCTTCCTAATAATTCCTAACATACTGTTTGCTTTTTTGACTGCTGCAGCACACTGAGCTGATGATTTTAAAGCATTATCCACTATGATGCCTAGATCTTTTTCCTGGGTGGTAGCTCCTAATATGGAAGCTAACATCATGTAACTACAGCAAGGATTATTTTTCCCTATATGCAACACCTTGCACTTGTCCTCATTAAATTTCATCTGCCATTTGGATGCCCAATCTTCCAGTCTTGCAAGATCCTCCTGTAATGTATCACAATCTGCTTGTGATTTAACTACTCTGAATAATTTTGTATCGTCTGCAAATCTGATAACCTCACTCGTCATATTCCTTTCCAGATCATTTATATATATATTGAAAAGCACCGGTCCAAGTACAGCTCCCTGAGGCACTCCACTGTTTATCTTTAAAAATGGCACGGGCCATCCAGTGCTCCTACCATGTGACAGAGGCCGGCCAATGGCACTGATACCCTGTCACATGGTAAGGGCAAAGGGCTATCGGCGCCATTTTTATTAGTGGCAGCTGACGGCCTGAGAGCAGGAGATCGCTCCCGGGACCTCCACTGGACCACCAGGTAATTTTAAAACATTTGGGGGGGGTCGGGAGGGTGGGGGAAGCTAAGGGAGCTGTTTTAAAGGGTCGGGGTGGTTTTTATCGGCTTGGGCGCAGCCGATAAAAAAAACCCGATCGGGCCGCACGAAAAAAAATTCACGATGTGAATCAGAACCGGAATCGGAACCGATTCTGGTTCTGATTCACATCTCTAGTAAGGAGTCTTCTGAGCATTCAGGGACGTAGGCCCTCGACGAGCGAGTACCGGATCCCATCTTAGCAGTCTGCAATCAAGAAGAGAGAGCGGGGCCCCCGAGGAGTGGGAACCCCTAGGTAAATTTGTGGAGGCAGAGCAGCAGAGAAGTTTCCTCCTTGCTAACTCGATTCGTAGTAGCAAACGAAGACCTTTTAAGTTGGAAGCGGATGAAGTCACTACAGGGGGATGCCCCTGAGGTTCACGCCCTTGCCGGTACAAACTCTGGAGTGCGCGCGCGCGCCTTTACATCATCAGGAACATGGGCAGATCCGCAGCGTCACGCCAGCCCGGGGACTCCGGGGAGAAGCGGCGAGGAGAAGCCGCGGCAGCATCTGTCCGTCAGAGCCGAAGGGAGTCGCTACAAAGGTAGAGAGGGTGGAACAAGGGCGAGAACAGGCACGAACGCAACACATGGGGAGCTGGAATTTTTTTTATTTTGTTTTGTTAGTTTTTTTTACAACATCCTCAGTAACCTTGGAGGCTTTGAGGCTTTTTACAAAGGTTGCTAATAAGACATAGAAGGAGCTCTGAGTGTTTGGCTCAAGTATTGGTCTTCTAAGAATCAAAGCTGAAGATGGTAAGGTTTGAAATGAACCACCAGTGACAGTGGTAGAGGCCATCACTGTAATAACATTTTGGGCATGGTTGGGACAGGTATGGAGGGCAGTGGTAGGAGAAGGGTTGGAGATTGGGTAAAAAAAAACATGGGGATGGAGGAGTTGGTGCTGGGTTACGTATGGGGATTTGTATGAACTGCACAGCCTGAATGGGCCATTCACATTTCAGCATTGTATATTAGGGTCCAAATTCAGTAAGGCTTTCTTGCTATTCTGTGTCTACAGGGACAAGCAAAAGCTATGCTTAGTGAAGCAGGCTCTCTGTATATACATTTAACCATGTAATACATAGTACATTTGTTTAAAAAAAAATGTATTCAGAGACGTAAGATGTAGTTGTAGGTTTATTTCAAAGTCAACGCTCAATAACTATATACCTAAATACAGACTCTAATTAATGAATGATTGTTTTCATCTCGGTATATCCAAGTGCCTTTCAGATATTTCATTGATTGAATCCCCTTGTCTTTCCTTTCTAAGTGTTCTGTTATCCTCCAGCAAAATATTTGATTTATGGTTCAGAAGGAGCGGCGTTTGATCTCTCCCCCACCCCCAGATGCTTCATGAAAAAAATAAATAAAAAATAGAGACAAAGCAAGCGTCTAACTAGAAATGACATGAGATGTCACAATTCCAAGAGTTTTATATCAGAGAATGCTCTCCCTGCTGGATTGTGCTCCGGAGGCTTAATGCGAAAACAAAACTGATGGATAATCCATGGTAAAAAAAAAAAAAAGAATCATGCCTTTACAAAGCTTGACTGTCCATCACATTTCCCACTTTCTAACACAGCAACCTTCCTATCGGACCATCCAAGAAACTATCAGCTGTAATACAGCACCTGCATTACAAGATGGGGGTTTGGGGTTTTTTAGAACATTTTAGCAGTAGCCCAGGACACATTTGAAATGAATCAGTAATCCTACCGAGAACAGCTAGATTCAACCCGTTTTGGGTCAGAAAAGAGGTCAAGCTGAATAGGCATATTTAAATAATAAAAGTTGCTAATCAAAGTTGGAGCAGAGGGTGTGCAGGAAGATAAAGGATGGCAAATTTGGCAATAAAGACTATCAGGAATGACCTGGGAGTCCTCTCCTCTTCCCCCGGCTCTGATCTGCACGGGCAGCCTTATTGCCCCCTCTGCATGAAACATCGCAAAGCTGCTCGAGCAAAACACGGGGAAACACATCTTTAATTGGGATTCGGTGGGGAGAGCCCCAGCGTGATAAAACGCAGCAGTTCTAGTCTGGCACCACAATCGCCACCTCAGTTTTAGCTGCAGGAAGGTTAACTCAGTAAAGAATTAAGGGTCAAGAGTGAACCATAGGTGATACCTTTTTATTGGACTAACTTAATATATGTGTGATGAACACAACAATCACAATGCTTAGCTGAAAAAAGAAAAGGCCAAACCCCTACAGGAAACTGTAGAAGTACTACTTTGTGCAGGTTGCCCCCATATTGGCTGGGACTAATTAAGCAGTAAGCATCCCTTAAGAAAAGAGCCATAATAAAAAGATTCCCAGGAAATCTGGACAAGTGATCTGCAATACAAGATGATAAGAGCTGGGTTGGAATGTTGAGGTGAGCAATGCATCTTATGAGACGGCACATTTGTGCACCTATATCCATATTGACTGTGCATAAAAGGAAAATAATATGAGGGTAGAGGACAGGAACCTCCGCACACTCCACTTTTTTTTGTTTCTGCTGCTCTACCGAAAGGGCAAAAGAAATAAATACTGCACAGCAACCAGGGGTGGCTCGAGACAATCTGCTGCCTGAGGTGAGGGATGAGATTCCGCCCCTCCCCCTCCCGGCACGGAATAGGTCAAACCATCAAGAACGGCAAGTGGGGGGGTGGGGGGTTCTTTGCAGTCTGGCCCTGGTGATTCAAATTCTGGGGAAGGGGAAAAGCAGGGGTGGAGGGGGGAGGGTCAGAGTTCCCAGAGGAGTGGCCTATAGGGAATCAGGGAAGCTGGCAAACCTCCCAGGAACCCCGAGGAATGCCTCCCACCGTTTCCACAACATTTTTCCCTGGGGGAGTGGGATCCCACCCTCTGTCCGCCCAGATTCTCCAGGCGATCCCAGCAAATGGGCCGTGAGACCCAAAAGAGTCTGGAAGGAAGATGGGGCAACAGCTCAGCAGTCAAGTGCCAGTAGGCACCGAGACGAGCCAGGTAGGAATAGGCCTGCAGGTGTACATATTCCTGAGGTAGTTTATCCATCATGCCGGCCACCGATCCATGGGAGACTCCCGAGCGTCCAGGCTGAAGACGACTGGCCAACTGGTCGAGGGAGGAGTAATGGGTGCGGAGGATGGAATCGGACCGCTGGGGGCCATTCTTATCCGTATGCACTGCTCACCATCATGAATATTGCGGAGATCAAGAGAGACGAGTGGGGGCCTGATGGGATTTACCGTCTTGGAAAGCTTGTTACGGGGGCCTGGCCCGAGATCACCCCATGATCCAAGACACCATTAAAGCCCAATGAAAGCAACAGAGGATCGGGCGCTGTATTAAAAAAAGAAAACGCGCCGTGGAGATCGTGGAACAGGTGTGATGGACAGGTGCGAACCTGCTCTGTGACGAGAATCCTGCCAGGAGGAGTTGAGGTTCACGTTCCTGACCTGGCTTGGCTCACCCCTTAATTCTGAGGCCGCCCCAGTTGAAGGAACTTCTCTGTTCTCATCTTGCCTGTGGCAAGCTGGGATTTCCAAGGTCCCGGTTGGGCCTGAGGGGACGTTTCTTTGTGATTTTAGAGAGGTGCTGAGATGTCATCAGCATGGAATTTAGTTGCTGCTATGACCAGAGGGGAATCCTTTGAACTTTTCCTTCTGTTGGGAAAACAGTAACAGAAGTTGATTGACAGGCTCTGGAGCCTGTGAGTCCAGTTCATGGACATTGGAATTTGATGATTATTTGTACATTATTATCAATAACAAAAGACAAGTTGTTAATGCTGTCCTTAGCCTAGGGATGGCTATTTATGGGTTTTGTTTGAATTAAAAAAAATGGAAAACTTGGGGAAAAACAAGTATAACATTTGAAAAAAAGGTTCCAAATGCTTGATTTTCTGTCTTTTTTGTTCTGGTGTTTTTTTTTCTATGCTAATCAGCTTTTTCCTCCACAGGAGAACTATTTACTATAACCAATAGGTAAAGTAATGGAAAAATAGCTCTTCCCAAGGGAGTCAATAGTGATGAATCTGTAATGTGCTAGTCCGAGAAGCAAATCTTGAAACTTGGATTGTTATCACTTTTCTCCCCCAGGAGAACAGTGTATTAACGTCGCTAAACAGATTTCTAGGAGGTTACCACAGGTGGATTAGTGGAAGATGTTATTCTATTTGTCTACAAATTGTGGATTTTCGCTGTTGCACCCTTGATTCCAGGCGGTGATGGTGTTAAGGTCACATGAGGTAGAGGTTAAGTACTAACCAGTTTATTGTTTTCATGCTTCCAGTTTTGAGGGAGTAGGCTATGGCACATTTTGACCAAGATGCACTCTCACATATTTTGCTCGTTTTTTCCATTTGCTTCCAGTGTTTGTTCACAGTCTGCATTTCCATTTCACGCCCTTTATATTCTTTCTGAATTAACAGCACATGCACTCATAAAAAGTATTACCAACAAGGGCTAGCAAAGCGTGCACTGATAGATATGCCAAGCAACACATGCTGCTGTTAATCTACTGGGCCTCATTCCTGCCCAATCGCTCCGCCAATGAATATTACTATTAGCTAGATCAAATGTTCCCCACAGTGAATTTTCAAAAGACTGCAGGCACCCTGCAGCTCTATATTTCGCATTGCCTGGGTGACTGCCTGTGATGAAATAATGCATCAGATAAGGGGTTTTGCAAGCACACGTCTCCTTTATAGTATTCCTGTTCAAGATTGGAAGGTTCTACCATAGAATAGTTAGCAATCCCTGCTACTCATCTCCTCCTCCCATGAATGGACCTTGATGCTTCTTGTTTTCATGCATGAGGATGGGACACGTACCTCTAGTCTCCTGAAATCATGAAACGGTGCAAGCAGCAAAGTAAGAGCAGCTTTTACATTACCAGGTAAGGAAGAATTAGTGGCTTCTGCAAACTAATAGCATCAGCCTGTGTAGACAAATATATTCAAACAGTTTTCACTCTACTATTTCATTCACTCAGGTCTGGTGAACTTTAAAGGGGAAAGACGCTTTCTGTCAATGTCATCTTCTGTTCATTGTGTTTGGACCTGAGGAAGGGAATGTTCACTCCTAAAACCCAGTCAAGAAATGTACTAAATTCATCGAATATAAAGGTACCAACTTATAGGGATGTACAAAGGAAAAATATTCGGGTCAGTTCGTTCATTCGTTTCATGGGCTCCTAAATGTGTTTCGTTAGTTTCAAAACAAAAATATAACATATTTGTTTCTTTGTTTTGTTAATTCATTAATTTTCATTAAAGTCAATGGGGGAAGCACTGCAGTATATTTTGGGTCCAGAATTGACGTTTTCGCATCAAGTCTGATGAAACTTGTAGGAACACATTATCAGAAGGAGGAAAGAACTCCAAGGCACCTAGACTGTGGCAGACTGGCACCAAAAGTGGCATGAATAGCCTAAGACACCAGAAAGAGGCAAAAGGGTACCAGAAATGACAGGAGTTCTACAGGGCATTGGCAAAGAAGCAAAGAAACAGCAAGAGGGGGAAGGACATCCCAAGGCTTTAAAAAAGGGCACCAACAATAGTGTCATAAACCCTCAAAGGAAGTACAAGAGGTAAAGTGGCACCAAGAGTGGCATCAACATCCTAAGGCCCCATGAATAGATAACGAAGCAGAAAAAATGAAAGGCGATGATAAAAGAGCAAAGCAGCACAAACAGTGGCAACAACACATCAAAGCAACATGAAGGATTCAAAGCAGCCCCCCCCCCCCCCCCCCAGAGTGGCAAGAACACCCAAGGTGTAGAATCTGGGGTATTATAGCAAGGCAGAATGACAGCAAGACTCTCAAGTTGCAAAATACGAGGCATGGTAGCAATGCTGATTGGAAGAAAGATTTCTAAAGGGTACAGCAGCAAGGCAAAGAGGCACTGGAGATATTTGTCTTCCTGTGGAAGCTCTTGTCTGATTTAGTTCAAGAAAATGATCTGTCATCAGTTTCATTTTTGTGACATGTATTATGACTGGGGTAATGGACCCTTGGGCCGGCCGTGCGGAGAGGTGATGGAACGTGAAGTGGACTCCGCAGAGATGGAATGGCCGGGAGGCGGCACGGAGCCGGGAGACTGAGCAGGAGCTTTGCCCTGGAAGCCTGAGGTCTCCCCAGGAGGAGCCTGTGAGGACCTGGACCGCTGGGACTTAGGAGAGGTCTCCCGAGACGATGGGTCACGGCGGGGAGACCGACCAAACATCGGGAATGGAGGAGCAGGTAAGGGCCCGGTCGCGGGAGCTGTGACAGGGATTGCAACAACATGAGCTTTTATTTCATTCCTTACTTGAACTTGATTTTTCTGCTGGGCATAATTTGGGGTTTCTTGTGAAA
This sequence comes from Rhinatrema bivittatum, assembly GCF_901001135.1. Taxonomy (NCBI): domain Eukaryota; kingdom Metazoa; phylum Chordata; class Amphibia; order Gymnophiona; family Rhinatrematidae; genus Rhinatrema; species Rhinatrema bivittatum. The sequence continues at coordinate 34,776,482 of NC_042615.1, forward strand.
TTTGCTTTCTCATTGAAAATTTATTCACAATTAGAACATGACAATGGTCTCTCCTCAGTGTGTTTTTCTGGTAATTTGTGAGGTTTGCTTTAATAAGAAAGCTTTTTCCATATTCTGTAGCTGAACCCAATCTCTTCCCTAATGCATTAGTTCTCTCTTCCTTCTGAAATGTAAAAGGTCTCTCCTCTGTATATTTTTTCTTGGCTCTGTATTTCTTCCTTTTTTTAAACTTTATATTTATTGAAATTTCACAAAAATAAACAAGCACATAACTTGTAACAATATACATGGGAGCTAGTTACCAGTAATGAAGACTGTACAAAATAAATTCAAAATCCTTCGCACAAAGAGAGATTTTTATGCCCACAAAATTCACAATTTTTCCTTTGATCCCAAAGCACTGTTCACATATGTCTCAGAGCTCACAAAACCCACCTCACCAACTATCCCAGATGATCAAGCACAATCAAGATGCACAGAGCTTGCTCAATTTTTTGAAAATAAAATTCTCAAGCTAATGGCCCCTCTGGCAACCAGTAACACAGTACCTCCTTCTATCATCACTCCTTCACGCAACCAGAACATAAACCTAGATTCATTCGAACCTATCTCCTCACTTGAAATCGAAATGACTCTCAAAAAGATGAAACCCTCCACTCACCCGACAGATTCCATCCCTTCTAAACTCCTACTCACCATTCCGAACATCATAGCGAAGCCCTTAGCAGAGATAATTAATAGCTCGCTAACCCAAGGACTAGTACCAGACATCCTGAAACTAGCCACCCTCAAACCTCTCCTCAAAAAACCCAACTTGGACCCTACAGACCCAGCTAATTTTCGCCCCATAGCTAACCTTCCATTTGTAGCCAAACTTATGGAGAGGATAGTCAACAAACAGTTATCTGAATACCTAGAAGAGCATAAAATACTCACAACAGCCCAATTCGGATTCCGCAAATCCCTTAGTACGGAATCCCTCCTAACCTCTCTAACTGACAGAGTCCTCGTAGGTCTGGAGAAAAAGACCCCATACCTCCTGATTCTCCTCGACCTATCAGCTGCGTTTGATACCGTAAAACACTCTATCCTGATAGACCGGCTCTCAGACATAGGCATCTCAGGATCAGCCCTGGAATGGTTCAGATCCTTCCTACACAATAGGACTTTCAAGGTCAGAATCAGCAACAAGGATTCCCTCCCGGTCAAATCCTCTTTCGGAGTTCCCCAAGGATCCTCTCTCTCCCCCACCCTCTTTAACATCTATCTTCTCCCCCTATGTCATCTACTCTCAAGTCTTAAGGTCACACACTTCATATACGCAGACGATGTTCAGATTCTGCTGCCAATCACTGACTCCATCTCCAGCACCATCAACTTCTGGAACAATTGTCTACAGTCCATAAACTCACTCCTATCTAGCCTTAACCTAGTACTTAATACGTCAAAAACAGAACTTTTGCTTATCACTCCAGATGAGAACCTTCAGCCTACCAACAACCTAACCTCACCACCAATGATCAATTCCACTCAAGTAAGAGACCTGGGGGTCACCTTAGACAAAAGGCTGAACCTCAAAGAATTTGTCAAGAACACAACAAAAGAATGCTACTATAAACTACATATTCTGAAAAAGCTGAAACCTCTCCTGCATTTTCAGGACTTCAGAACAGTCCTCCAAACAATACTATTTTCCAAGATCGATTACTGCAACTCTCTGCTTATAGACCTTCCAACCATAACCACAAAACCTCTACAAATGTTGCAGAACTCCGCCGCAAGGATTCTCACTAACACCAGCAGAAGTGAACACATAACACCCATACTAAAACACTTACACTGGCTCCCCATCAGATCCAGAATCATTTTCAAAGTGCTAACTATAACACACAAGAACATCCATTCACAAACGTCGCTAGATCTAAGCCTTCCACTTCGCCTACACGAGTCTTCAAGACCAATCAGAAACAGATACTTAGGCACCTTACACGTACCTTCAGCCAAGTCCTCACTCAAGAAACGTGCATTCTCGACTGCCAGCCCCCTTCATTGGAATGCCCTCCCCACGGACATTCGCCTCGAAACGTGTACTCGAACATTCAAAAAGAAACTCAAGACCTGGCTCTTTACAAAAGCCTACACTTAAAGGTCTAGCTCAGAACCACATCCCAGAACTTGAATCATTCTCGCTTTTATAATCATATCAAACAACTCCTAATTTTTATCCTTGGTCTCACAATTCCAAATCATTAAATATTTGAGCATGCTACACCAATACCTCTTAATCCAGATGTAACCTCAGTTTTTGAAGTCTTCACTCCTATAGAAATAACCGCCAGTTCTTATTTACTTAACCCTATTCTGTAGACGTAAACTTTTCATGAAGACTGTAATCTGTAAACACCTGTATTTATTATAAGAATTTGTATTTACTATTTATATTTATTATTTAGCTATTAACATTGTTCTGTTACCACTTGGTACTATTTCTCTCCTTTACCTCAAACTCTAAGTTCCTACTAAGTTAGCCATGTTATTTATACCCAATTGTTGGATGTAATTGTATATTTGTTTAATTGTTCAATCTGTTTGATGTAATTTTCTGTTCCTTGTTCTGTGTAAACCGAAGTGGTATGCACAAGTGCATGAACTCCGGTATATAAAAGCCTTTAAATAAATAAATAAATAAATAAAATAAAAATAAAATGCAAAACAGGTCCCATATAATATTAAAGAAATAGGAGAATTCAAGAAGGAAAAAAAGCAGAGTATATATATATATATATATATATATATATATAGGTAATTCAATAAACCACGAAGAAAATAATACAAAAAGAGAAACAGTGCTTGATGCAATAAGCTTTGGATTAAGAGGATATCAAACCAAACAGAATTATCTGGGGCATGGATAGACAAATAATTATGGAGATTAGCAGGATCAAAATACACATATTCAGAACCAGCATGATTAATCTCACATTGACAAGGAAATCTCAAAATAAATTTAACACCAATCGCCAGGACCTCTGAACGCATTGAAAGAAATTTTTTACGATGCTCTTGGGTAGAACATGTAATGTCTGGATAGGTCTAGACTCACAGGCCAAAAAAGAGAGACACTCTGTGGCGAAAAAAAGGATCTTAATACCAAATCTCTATCGTAAGAAAAAACAAAGGAAATAAAATTCTGTGCACTACTTAGTGATGAAGGCTGCAGTCATTAGTCTTTTTCAAAGCCCTTCTGTGGATGAAGCAGTGCTTCACCTGCAGCAATGGACTTATTTAAAAAATCTCCCTCCCTATCAGGCTGATGCAGTAATCTGGGCATTAAGGAACTTTGCACTAGTTTTCAGTGAACATTTTTAATGCCCGGATTAATTTTATTGTAACTCCCAATGCAGTAAGCGAATGCTATGCTAATGCATCAGGAGTTTTAAAAAAGTCCTTTCTGTGGTAAAATATGCATTCAGCACAGGCCAAACACACATTTTAACTTGAGAAGATGGGGGAGGGGGGTGGGACGGGACACACATCCCTGACAGGCCTCTGCCATTTGCCCAAATAAGCACTAACTTATCCGGCTATCTGGCAGTGGCTCACTGCAGCCAGATAGACGGATAAGTCGGTACTGATCCAGACAAGTGGTGGCGGCTGCCACCGCGTACCCAGAAAATATTCTGGACACTTTTCACTTTCTTAAATTATTTTTCTCCCTTTTTTTGGGCCAGCACAGTAGTGCTGGAAATCTCGCTCCAGTTTAGACCCAGGGGGTTAAGTTTCTAGAAGGTGCGTTCTCTCCAAGTCGGGAAGTCCTGCTTAATGCACTCCTTTGCATGAGATTTCCATGTGAGGGTGCTAAGCAGCACTCCCGTTCAGGGGCACATATTTTCTCTGTGCAAAACTCCTTGCTGCACTGGCAGTAAGTTTTGCACACGGAAGATGTGCATTCAAGTGCAGGCAGAAAGGTGCGTGGGACAGAACGCACCGTTCTGTATCGGCCTGCGTGACAGGGAAATGCCTCTGGTACCTGAATGTAATCCACTCTGAAGTGCCAAAAGACGGAATATAAATAATATTAAATAGCAATTAAATGTAAGTAAACTTAACATGCTTAGCGCCTCTGCAGGGACAAGGAGCATTCTCGGGGGTGGAGCTGAGGAGGATTTTCTTTTTCCCATTTCTTTTTTATTAGCATTTAAAATCCTATACATGAGTTAAAGCCCAGCAAAAGTGAATTATAATAATAACCTCGAGATATTACCAAGGGACAAATTATAATACATTCCAAAACAAGGGATGGTGGGTGGGGAAGCTAGAAGAATACATAAACGGGGAGAAGATTAGAACTAGATGCATGCTTTAGAGTTTTCCATATTGTCGTGCATGTATTTTTTTTCTCAGAAACAATGTTCTGCTGGTTTTGAAGGAGGATGTTTGGCGCATATGCCACCCTCTCTCCCTTCTCGACTGAGGCTCTGCAAGTGATGAGAGGTAGTGACAGGGAGTAGGGAACAATCAAACATAACCTTAAACAGCAGCCTCCTCATGTTTAACAGGGTTCTTTACCAGGGAATTCTGGCTGCACATTTCTGTACTTTTGGCCAGGAGAACAAATCCAGTCTGCGTCTCCTGGCTGCTCGCTACTTCTGAGCGTGCAAAGGTTAGGGCATTCAGTAACAAGTAAAATTCAACACAGGAAAGATATTGCAGCAGATGAGTTTTCACTAAGGCAATTAGAAATGAAAATGTAATGGGGGGTCACATTAGTATAAGTATGCATGGATTCAAATGTAATGTAGGGAACCCTTGGTTTCCCTCACTATCGGGCCGATACAGTAAATCGCGCGGGAGAGCCGGCGAGCACCCGCTCTCTCGACGCGCGCCCAGGCCACTCTCCTGGGCGCGCGATTCACTAAGGAAAGGTATGCAAATTAGGGCCCGCGGTAAAAAGGAGGCGCTAGGGACACTAGCGTGTCCCTAGCGCCTCCTTTTTGGCAGAACGCGGCGGCCGTCAGGGAGTTTGACAGCCGACACTCAATTTTATCGGCGTCGGTTGTCGAACCCGCTGACAGAAACTGGTTCGGAAAACGGACACCGGCAAAATTGAGCGTCCGTCTTCCAACCCGCGAGCCGCGGGCAGATTTTTTTTTTTTTAAATTTTGGGGCCTCCGACTTAATATTGCTATGATATTAAGTCAGAGGGTGTACAGAAAAGCAGCCTTTTCTGCTTTTCTGTACACTTTCCCAGTGCCGGCTGAAATTAATGCCTGCCTTTGGCAGGAGTTAATTTCTGAGCGTAAAATGTGCGGCTTGGCTGCACATTTTACTTTCTGGATCGCGAGGGGACTATCTAATAGGCTCATCAACATGCATTTGCATGTTGTGGGCGCTATTAGTTTCGGGGGGGGGGGGGGTTGGCTGCGCATTTTTGACGCACTATTACCCCTTACTGTGTAAGGGGTAAGAATAGCACGTCAAAAACACGCGGCCAAACGGGGGCTAACGGTGCACTTGGCCAAGCGAACCATACTGAATCGGCCCGTGAAGAGTGTAGCAATTGACTGGGGAGGTTCACTTTAGAAATTGAGGAAGAGAGTTTGGGGTTTTGCTCCCCCATCTGGAAGCTGCAGATGGTATGTCCCAAAGCACCATCTATCCTTGCGGAATTTTAGTTAGACTTTCTTGCAGACAGGAGCTCGCCACTCCTGCTGTACAGTTTTTCCCTTAATTATTGGAAAGGAGTTAGCATTTTCCCTTTAGGGTCAGCCTGTGTAATTCTTCTTGCTTTTGACTCTTTTAATCCCTTTATTGAGCATTCCCTGTGAGAGCCATCTCTCTTGTTGCAGTGGATTGGGGCAACCCTGTGATTAAGGCTGGATTTGGGGATAGGGAAGACCTGCAGTGCAATATTTCTCCTTCCGAGGATAGACTTGACAGTGACCTGATGCAGAGGAGTTTAAGCTTTGAATTGACTATCTTTTTGGACTACTTCTTTGTTGGAAGGCTAGGAAATTTTATTCCATCCTTATGGCCTCTTCCTTTTCCCCTTTTTGGATTCAAAGGCTATTTTTGATCCACTGGGAGTTTATGGCCCTTGGTACCCGGGACTCAGTAACCAAATGCTGGGGATAGTGGCATCTTTCACCCAAAAGAAGCTGGAGGTGTGGAGGAATTTGTTTAGAGGAGGAGCTCCCTGCCAGTAGCATAAGATAAGATACAAAGTAAAGGTAAAAGAACTTTGTTGCTGCTTTCTCCAGTGAAATATAAGGGGTGAGAAGTGCCCATCAGGTGCTGCCTAAGGAGTTAAAGGGTTTAAGAAGATTTCAGAAAATGTATTAAAGCTGGGAGTGGGTCTGCGTTCTGATGGAGCACCGGAACTAAATTCTAACCACCCACAGTGCGAAGAGCTGGGAATATAAACTGTGAAGGATTGAACTAACTTCAATCTGCTAAACTTTTAGTTATTACGTTGTATGATTCTTTCATTCTCTTCGGGCTTCAGTTAGTATCTTTTGACCTTCTTGTTATTGTTTCTTTCTATATTCAGGTGCTTTAAGTTAGGCTATATGTATTTTTGAACAACCAATGTTTTTAGCTCACATTTAAATCTCTTTCTGTATGATATTAACCCTAGCATCTCGGGTAGGGAGATCCGCAATGGAAAACACACATGTAATCAACTATCATTAAAAGAAATTGGAAACCACCCTGCTTCTAAGTTTATTGGATGTAAAGACAATGATGATGATTATCAGTGCTGTGTACAAGGTTCAGAAAGGACTATATTGCAAAAATGAACAGGGTATACGAACTATTGTTCATCCCCCCCCAGTGGAGCCTTGGAACTCAGATGTTAAGAGTGCTGTTCGAAGAGTGAGTGAGGCGTGAGAGATTTTAGAGGAGGTGTGTGCAGAAAGGGTCTCTCTCTCTCTTTTTCTAGGTGCCTCTGGATGCCAGCTAAAGAATTTGTCCTGCCCAGAGGTTACAATAATATAAAAAGCTCTGACAGCTCTGAATTATTTAAACTTGCAATCACATAATGCTGCTGAGCTCAGTTCTTGGTTGGGTCGGTGAATACCAGTTCAATATATTTTTGTGTGTGTGTGTTTGTGTACACAAGGTTTGGAAATGCAGTCCTGCTGTCTCCCCATGGAATTGCTTCCTGCAGGGCTGAAGCTTCAAACAGCAGAGAGAATGGGCAATCGCTCAGCCTTGCAGCTTGCATGCTTTTCAGCACCTCCAGGATACCTTCCTGTCAAGCAGATAATAATAGTAGGGTCCATCCACAGAATTCAGTTATCTCTAGCAATGGCTTCCACTGCAGTCCTCTGTTGTCTGCTGTGCAACTAACTCACAAGATGTGAGTTACATTTACATTGCAGTGTAACACATTATCTGTTTCAACCCCATATGAGGACCTCTATTCCAATCCATGTAACACGCATTTCAAATCAGGTAGAGTAGCATATGTTAGTATCCGTGCTACTCCTCCACTCAAGGAACCATTGCCCAGCACAGGCTACTTCCATTTGAGCTACAAACTGAAAGGAACAGGAAGAGTCTGAAGGGGCAAAAAATCAAAAGACGGACTGCAGCCCATGAGGCTTTGTGCCTTTGAAAGCCACTGATGGCAAAGTTTGCTCTATATTGGTTATTTCTTTCAGCCGTGTAAGTAAGTGCTGATGTATCTCCCGTTGATTCCTGGACTATTGATAAAAATAAGTGTTTTGGTTAGTATATAAATGAGGCCAGGTGGAGTCTGAAGTGTGGGCAGGCATCTTTGGCTTCTTTCTTTTTTTGAAGGGGTTAATAATCATGTGGGTAATGGTAAGCCAGTGGATACAGTGTATATGGATTTTCAGAAGGTGTTTGATAAGTCACTCATGAAAGACCCCTGAAAAAATTAAAAAATAATGGGATAGGAAGCAATGTTCTACTGGTGACTACGAACTGGTTGAAAGACAGCAAACAGAATAAGACTAAATGCTCAGTTTTCTCAGTGGAGGAAGGTAAATAGTGGAGTGCCCAAGGATCTGTACTGGGACTGGTGCCTTTTAGTACATTGACAAATGATCTGGAAAAGAGAATAGTGATCAGATTTGCAGACAATACAAAATTATTCCGAGTTGCTAAATCCCAAGTGCATTGCAAGAAATTGCAGGAGATCCTTATGATACTGGGAGACTGGCATCTAAACGGCAGATGAAACTTAATGTGGACAAGTGAAAAGTGATGCACATGGGGAAAAGTAATCCAAACTGTAGTGACACAATTGTAGGTTCCATACTAGGCGTTACCACCCAAGAGCAGGATCTAGGCGAAAATGTGTACAACACATTGAAATCCTCGGCTCCATAGGTAACGGAATGGGATAGGCCACTGGGGCCATAGCCCAGCCAACTTTTTGTCCCATAGAGCAGGCAAAGGGCAGGAATGGAGGTTGGTTTGTTTGGACCTCCAAACCAAAAAGATTCTCTGCTGCCTTTGCTTGGCTCAGTGTGCAGCGGCATTTAAAAAAGCAAACAGAGTGTTAGGAATTATTTGAAAGGAAAGGTGAATAAAATGAAGAATTTCATGATCTCTTTACATTTCTTCATGGTGCAACCACATCAAGAGTACTATCTGCAATTCTGGTCACCACATCTCAAAAAAGATAAAGCAAAACTGGAAAACGTTCGGAGAAGGGGAACCAAAATGATAAAGGGATTGGAACGCCTCTCTTATGAGCAAAGGCTAAAGAGATTGGGGCTGTTCGGCTTGGAGAAGAGAAAGCTGAGCAGAGATAAGATAGAGTTCGATAAAATCATGAGTGGAGTGGAATGGGTAAATGTGAATCAGTTACTTTCTCTTTCAAAAGATACAAAGACTCAGGGACACTCCACAAAGTTAGTAAGTACTAAATAGCCCATTAAAAAAAAAAAAATTGTAGAAAATATGTTTTCAGTCAATGCACAATTAATCTCTGAAATTCATTGCTGGAGAATGTAGTAAAGGAGTTCATGTAGTTGGGTTTAAAAAAATGTTTGGACGAGTTCCTGGAGGAAAAGATCATAAACTATTATTAACCAGGTAGATCTGAAGAAAGCCACGGCCTATCCTTGGGAGTAACCAATATGGAATTTATCTCTCTCTTGGGATCCTGCCAGGTACTTGTGACCTGGATTGGCCACTGTTGAAACGGGATGCTGGGCTTGATGGACCCTGGGTCTGGCCCAGTATGGCAGTTCTTATGCTTATGGTGAAGTCACCGCCTGTGAATGTGGTTTCCCAATCTTTTTCTCTGTGGGAACGAGGTCACCTGAAAGGCTTTGCATGCTGGAAAAAAAAAAAAAAATCAACTCATGCACAGTGTAAAATCAGGCTGCTAATGCATCCCACAGCTTGGAGCAAAAAAGCTTTATTGTGCAATCATTATCACTCAATTGGCAGCTCTTCAGCCTACTGTGCACTGCAGCACTGCTCCAGCTTTGAATTCTGAAATAGCTATTCACCATGGAGAAGATTTCATATGGCTCTAGCTGGCTAAACATTAGGAGTTTGCCAAACAGATTTGTGGAGGGAAAACTTTATCTTACATAGCAGCTCGTTGTAACTGCTGACTAGTTACTGTAGGAAGTTATATTTAGCCACTCAAATCCTGCATAGTCCTTGGGAAGAAGACAGGTCAGGGGTGTGAAGTAGGGATGTGCATTTGTTTTAAATGACTGGCACATCCATACTAAAAAAAAAAAAAAAAAGGCCATCTTCGGTTCATTCAGAATGACGCATGAAAATACCCCCAGATTTTTAGATATGTTTGTTCTGTTTAAAAATAAAAGACTTGCCTGACCCCTTCCACTCATTCCTGGGGTTTTCCCTGGGCCTACTGATCCCCCTCCCATCCCCTAAATAAATCTGCAGGGCCCAGGCCTACCTGACTGGGCTGAGCTGAGCCGAGCTAGGCCTGTACACTTCCGTGGCCTCCCACTAACCCCTGCTGTACTGGTCCAGGATCAGTCCCCACTCTCTTCTTCCCCTCCATGATGCTCTTGAAAATGGAGCCAGTGGCCTTGATACTGGCACCAAAATGATGTCACATTGGTGCCAGCCTCAGGGCTGCTGGTGCCATTTTTTTAAATCACTTTTTATTTTTCAATTTCTTTTAAAACATTATGGGCCGGATTTTCCCGCGCGCACAAATCTACGCCCGATTTTATAACATGCGCGCGCAGCCGCGCGCATGTTACAAAAACCAGGGTCAGCACGGGCAAGGGGGTGCACACTTGTGCACCTTGCGCGCGCCGAGCCCTAGGGGAGCCCCGATGGCTTTCCCTGTTCCCTCCGAGGTCGCTCCGAAATCAGAGCGGCCTCGGAGGGAACTTTCCTTCTGCTCCCCCCCCCCCACCTTCCCCTCCCTTGCCCTACCTAACCCGCCCCCCCCTAACCTTTATTCCATAAGTTGTGCCTGCCTCTGGGCACCTAATAATTAAAATGCATAAGGATTGTAAAAAGTCCCTCATTCTCCATATCTGTAAACTTGATTTCCAGATGCACTGAGATTGTTATGGATTAGTAGGTAAGGGAGGTTGCAGTGCACAAATTTTCTCCTCTCTCTTGCACTCGCACATTTACACACACACACACACACACACACACTTTTTCTCACTCTCACATACACACACCCTCACACATGCTCTCTCTAACACACATGCTCGTTCACAAACTCCCTCCCTTCAGGCCGTGGGGGCCTTGCCTCCTGCTCCTCCTCCTGCTTTTAGTTCATGGGCCAATACTGCTGCCTCCTCCTCTTCCTTCTGACTTGGTAGCAAAATGACATATTTCCATCCTCGTCCACGCAGTCCCATGTGTCACCACTTCTTTTCCCAGGCAGGAAGAAGCAGATGTCATCACTGTGCCGCCCCCAGGACTGTGGCACTCCAGGCAACTGCCTCGTCCCACCTTGTGCTTCCACCAGCCCTGCTGACAGCACACCAGGGCATTTCATAGAAATTGTATTGAGCTTTAATGTGCAGTAACCACAGCGTTCTTAAATACAGGGAACTACATATTCTTAGTTATTCCTGCATATCCTTCACTGTAATTTCGCAGATGGCAGATGTCATGTCGGCTATTCATGCTGTTGAGGCAGTCCTCGTATGAGTAAGTATATTCCAGGTGCCTTTTGGGATAAATTTTCAGTGAGGCACCTAACCGACAAGCTCTATTTATTTAGCCCACAGAATTCCAACCAATAGACATTCATATTCTTTGCTTGTTCTGCAGGTGAAAGTATGCGTGTACATTTGGACACCGTCTATGACAACAATGCAAAAGACGCACGTCAGTGAGCTATGTATTTTTTTAAACTTTAAACAGATAGTTTTCTCCCCTGGTTTAAGTTAGCCCCCAGGGACACCCCCTCCATCTTAAAATGTACAGGTTGTGAAATTACAGGTGTACTTTTAGCCAGCTGAAAATTCACCTAGGGGCAGCCATTCAGCCATTCTACCTGCATAAGCCCAGATTTACCTGCATAGTGGCCGACTAAACTGTTGAAAATTTAGCCTTTTATTCTATCAAGCCCTGGTGCAGTTCCAGCCTTGAAATGTGAAACTTAACCGAACTCACATCGCTCCCATTCCGATTAATAGAAATCGTTGGAATGACGTAAGGCACCAAGGCCATCCGATGAGAACTAGTTCACTAATAAGTGTGAGGCCTCCTAAGCGTTGAGCGTCTTCCTTAGTGAAGTCAGCAGCTGATAAAAAGGAAAGTTTTAATCATTTTGTGATTAACTCCCACAAAATGTAGCAGATAATTTATAACAATTTCTTTGGTCCAAGCTCTCTCTCTCTCGTCTCTCTATTACAGAAGTAGGGCGCAGAGCAGATTGCTGAATGGTGAATAACCATAGAAGAGCATTTAACAATCTGCTCCTCTCACACTTACTTTCCAGCGAAATTGCCACTGTACAGTTCTAATGACTCCTCTTTGGAACCTAAACAAGCATGGGTGGAATATTCTGCTGCCTGTATGTTTGCCTGAGTATTTTCATATTTGTTAATTAGCATAATCACAAAATGGCCTTCTTTTCATAATACTTCATTGTAGTTCATCTTTAAGATTTATAGCAAAAAAATAAAAACAAATCCCTGGCCATTGGGCATGAGTACTACTGCTTCTTAATTTTGTGCAATTTCAGGAATTTTTATGTTGCAAATTCCTCAGATGTGATATATGACTCAACTGGTGGGACCGTTCCAGTGGTTCAGTGGGAGCGCTGCCACGGAGGGGAACTGGGTTAATTTCCCAAGTTCGGCATCTGCTCCCCAGGCCAGCCAAAGTTGGAGGTGCCGCAGAGGCAGTGTCCCCAGTCGCTGGGGTGGGAAGCAATCCCAGACGTCGCTCAACGGTGACACCTTCTGAGCAGACTCCGGGCAGGCGTGCTCCTGGTTCGTGGCACCCCGGCTAAGGACCGCCCCGGACATTTCTGGGTTAAATGGGAGGGAGATTAAAATGATGCGAGATCCTGCAGGCAGCTGTGGATGAAGGGTAACGGTACTGTACAGTGTACACCCCCTCCCGTAAGGGATCATTTCCAACTGAGCTGGAAGGCGAAAGTCCCAGGAGAAAACTGTGAAACCCCTCCCCCCTAAGAGAAATACCTCGCGCAAAAACAGAAAAAAAACTCATCTTACTTTCAAATCACAGTCAAAAACTGTGAAAAAAAAAATTGTGAGTTAATTCCAAGGCAGCTGTGTTTTGAAAATAAATGTCTCTCTCAAGTTTCCATGACAGAATAAACATGTTAAATACCATACATTTTTGGCATTTTTTATAAAATGCATAATTTTTTATTTTTTGCATTCCCACTTTTTTCCTGTACACAATGATGCATGGTAATAGTTGTCCCATGGCAAATACTAAGCTTGAGATCTCTGATAGCTGCTTGTTGTTCTGAGCCTTTGAATGACTAATTTGGGGGGTTAGGCATGTGTATTTTATGGCCTCTGTTTTGCATCTGAGACTGAAAAACCTCACACAACAGCTTGGGCCCCAGTCACAATTAATTTGTTTGCATAACTAACCCTGTTCTTCAGTCTGAGAAAATCAGAGAAGTGCACTGGATGATCAGACTTAAAATGGTTCCCCAAAGTTTGAAAATCATTTTTCGAAAAATGTCAGCAGACAAAAAGAGGGAATTAATTTATTTAGGATCCTTAGGGTCTGATTTAGGGCCCAGTGTAATTAACTGAACATTACGTACAAGCTAATTTTTTTAATCTCCCAATGCAGTTAGCTAAAGGCGAGCTAATAGTTCGGGAGTTAAAAAATGCACGCAGACCAGAAAAGGCTTAGGGGTAGATTTTAAGAAACTGCGCGCAGGCGACCATGTGCGCGCACTACCCAACGCGCACACACGGACGCCCGATTTTATAACATGCGCGCGCAGGTGCTCACATGTTATAAAATTGGGGTTCGGCGTGCGCAAGGGGTGCACCGACGCCCATGGCCTTCACCTGTTCCCTCCCAGGCCGCTCCAATTTCGGAGCGGCCTGAGAGGGAACTTCCTAAGCCCCTAACCTAACCTCCCTTCCCCTACACCTCCTGCCCTTCTAGCCCTAACCTAACCCCCCCCCCCCCCCCCCACACACACACACACCTTTATTTTAACTCTTGTACGTGCCGGCAGCTTGCCGGCACGCGATCCTTCAATACATCAGGCAAATGGAGATCTCTGGCCCCGCTCCGCCCCCTCCCCGCCCCTTTTTCGAAGCCCTGGGACATACGCGTGTTCCCCTGGGCTTTATGCGCGTCGCCAGGCCTTTCTAAAATAGGCCCGGCACGCGTAACCCCACCTACACGCGTAAATCCTATGGATTTACACGCATAGGCTTTTGAAAATCTGCCCCTTAGCGTACAGCAAAATATGATTTATGCTTAGAAAACATTTATGCACACAAATCATGTTTTCGATGTCTGCACTTTGATTTATTTGCAGAAAAAAATGCTTTCTGTGTAGAAAGTGAGCCCATGGTTCTAGGCACTTGAACCCCAGCTTCTGCTCATGGACTAACATTAGCCCTGGAAACTTTACTCCAGGAGTTCTCCAGGAGGGGGGGGGGGGGGAGGGTCTGCTTCCATTGCCACCCTCTCCTCTTCTGCTCAGAGATCTCCACGGCCCGTAGCTTAGTTGCCACGTTTTTCTTCTTTAGTAGCCATAACCAATGGGCTATTTCCCTAACTCATTCTGTCCTACCCCACCCCCTAGGTCGCTGACCAAGTGAAAAGTAGGAAACCTGATGTGCGATAGAAGGGGGGGGGAGGGGGGTTGACTTTCTTGTTAGCAAAGCAGGGGAGAAGAAGAGAGGGAATGCCATAAATTCCACCTGTCTCATAATCACTTCTGACCTTCTTCCAACAAAAAATTCACAGCTCGATCCAGTAAAGTGTGCTCCGTCGGAGCGCACTGTCACCCTGCTCTGGACGCGTGTTTTCCCTTACCCCTTATTCAGTAAGGGGAGGAAAACACGCGGCCCACCCGCGGCACCTAATAGCGCCCTCAACATGCAAATGCATGTTGATGGCCCTATTAGGTATTCCTGAGCGATCCAGTAAGTAAAATGTGCAGCCAAGCCGCACATTTTACTCTAAGAAATTAGCGCCGCCCAAAGGTCGGCGCTAATTTCTTCCGGCGCCAGGGAAGTGCACAGAAAAGCAGTAAAAACTGCTTTTCTGTGCACCCTCTGACTTAATATCATAGCGATATTAAGTTGGAGGTCCCCAAAAGTAAAAAAAAAGTAAAAAAAAAAATAAAAAAATTTTGAATTCGGCCCGCGGCTGTCGGGCCGAAAACCGGACGCTCAATTTTGCCGGCGTCCGGTTTCCGAGCCCGTGGCTGTCAGCGGGCTCGAGAACCGACGCCGGCAAAATTGAGCGTCGGCTGTCAAACCCGCTGACAGCCGCCGCTCCAGGCCAAAAGGAGGCGCTAGGGACGCGCTAGTGTCCCTAGCGCCTCTTTTTCCTCGTTTGCACCGCGTCGCCTAATTTAAATACTGGATCGCGCGCACCGGCGAGGGGCCGGTGCGCACGCCGGGAGAGCGGGCGTTAGTCCGCTCTCCCACGGACTTTACTGGATCGAGCTGACAATGAGTTAAAAACGAAGCCAACCAAGTAACTGGGTGGAGATGAGCTTCCAAAGTTGCCGAGCTCCCTTCCTCAGGCAATCTCATTGGCATATCAGTACATCATATGGCAACGCCCAAAAGAAGGAAGTCCAGTGTTTCTGCATGTTTACAAACACACGGGCCGATACAGTAAAGCGCGGCCGCGGTTACCCTGTTTTTAACCCGCTTTGGACGCACATTTTGGACGCGTAAGGCGAACCCGCGATTCAGTATCCGGTTTTACGCATCCTTACCGCTTGCCGAAATGGACGCGTATCCATCTCCGCCCGCCGCATGTATATGATATGTTAATGATCGATTTAGCTATTCCCTCCGATACAGTAACGTGCGCCCAGATTATCGCCTTTTTAACCAACTTATTTACCGCGTCTTTAACCTGCATATTTACCGCCTACCCTGACCCTGGCATTAGTGTGGTGTTCAGTCAGCTTCATACCGGACAGCACCATGGACAACATGCTTATTATTACTCTGGCGCTATTTTTCATCCAGGCGTCCATGATCGGAGGCCCCGCTGCCTTGAGCGGCCGGCTGGTCGTCCAAGCCGTGACCTTGGACATCCAAGGTCGCGGCGTCCATTCATGGACCTTCCCACCTGTATCTGGGCGTCCATGACCGCAGGCACCGCTGCCTTGAGCGCCCAGCCAGACGTCCAAGGTCGCGGCTTGGACGTCCGGCCGGGCGCTCAAGGCAGTGGGGTCTGTAGAAAAGAAATATCCGCTTACCTGGTGGAATGACATTTCAAATGACAGGTACCAGCGCACCTTGGATACTGTATAGGCGTTGTACACCGCTCTATACAGTAAAACGGATTGCGAACGCCTACCGCTTCATTGACGCGCTTTGGACGCCACTTGGATTTGCATCTAATTTGAGTACTGAATCAAGCGGCTTGTGAACCAAAATGTGCGCGCAGCAAATGAGCGGGCACCCGGCACTGCCGCACACTTTCTTACGCGTCCTTACTGTATCGGCCCGTTAGATTGTAAGCCACCGCAGAGATAGATAGATAAAGAGGTGACTTGGTCTTCCTATACTTTGAAAGAAACTCCTGGCAATGGGAGATCCCAGTGGGTGCGCTGAAATTATTGAGATATAGTTTGGGTCCAACTCGTATTGGCACACATCTATAAAGGTGACTCCACGAGTCACTAGGTGGATGTTGTCATTCAATGAAGGGGGGAGGAATCAGAGGCTCTCCTTGGCTCCAGGAAGAGAAGTGAATGTTGCCTTTCCGTTCCATCGGGAAGGTGTTCTCTCTCTTGAAGCAATTGGAGGGATTCCAGGAGGGGCCCCCCCAGTCTGGGAGTCTGTCTGGGAGTCTGAAGACATCAGCCAGGTATCGCCAAACTCACCAAGTGGGAGAGCAGAATTCTCAAACCTTCTGAGGGGTTTGAAAGGAGAACCTACGCCACCGGGAGCTAAAAGAGGATCAAAAGTTGGTTAAATAGAGAAAAAAAAACAAACAGAAATCTTTTGGGCCAGCAGATCTGATCCTTGACAAAACCTCTGGAAGTAGGTTGAGGATTTTTTGCACTTCTCTAGCAAAAAAAAAAAAGTAAATTCTCCCCCACCCGCCATAAAATAAAGAATAGTATTTTATGTGCACTCAGAATTATAAACTTATGTCAGATTTAAGACTTTTGTGACCCCTCCCCGGTGTGCCGGTCCTGCACGGGTGGGGCCATAAAAGAATGTATAAGTTCTTTGGGGCAGGGACCCTGGCCAGCGGCAGACACTCTCTCTTTTCTCCCCAAGGTGTGCGTCCTTTTGGACAGGGGAACGTTCCCTTTCAAGGCCCCGAGTGCTAGGGGTGTCTCCGGTGAGTCTGGGTACCCTTTGGAAATGTTCACCCTTGGGCTCATGTTGCAGAAACACTCCAGGCTCCGAGGTGGTGTCCAAAATCAAAGTTTGCTTTCAGGTAATAAATGGTGCGCAGTGGCAGAAGTCACGCTGTCGTTACCTCCACAGGAAATATTAGCTTGATTACAGGGCCCTGGCGTATCTCCACCCTCCAAGGAGTGGAAAAGCGAAGGCCTTGGGTAGAATAAGTACCCCCCCTTTATAAATGACTGGGAACTCCTTCAACCCTGGATAAAAACAGGTAAAGCAGTATTGGCAAAGAGAGTTGCCAGTCCTCTCTCTCTCTCCAGGGGCAAAGACTCCGGATGGGTGAGCTCGATGGATGTCAAAAAAAGCTCTTACAGTTTTAAGTCCCTTGTTCTTGATCAGATTGCGTGGATCCTCGCTGGGAGGGATCCTTCTGGAACAGCAGCTCCGGTTGCTCCCTTCAAGTAGGAATGGGCAGCCAAATACTTCCTTGTGAGCCTCAAAATAAAGTCTCTTCTTTTTTAAAGCAATTTGACACCGGAGGGTCCTGGTATGGGCGTCACACCTCCTCCATCCTCGACGAGGTGTAGAGGGGCAGGAGGTTCCCCTAACCTGGGCAGCCCCAAAAACAGGATTCCCCAATCTCTGTGCACAGGGTTTCACCAGGCCTCCTGCCAAGAAAATTGTACAACCCCTAAAAATATGCCCCGAGGGATAGCCCAACCAGCTAGAGAGCAGGCTGGAAGGGAACCCTCCCGACCCTGGTCAGATTTTCACAGGCTGGGTTAGCCTGATTCCCCTGATGGGGTCTGAAAAACAACAAAGGCTAAACATCTCAACTACTTACTGACCCCAGACTCCTTCCAGGGAGCTGCTTAAAAAAAAACAAACCTCTCAGAGGGACGGCCATGCAAGACCCCTCAAAGGGAGGGGCTGTGTTTGAATGGTATCCTCCCCCTTGCTGGGCTGTACTATCCTGCTGGGAAAAAGGACTTACCCAGGGCGAGCGAGCGAGATAATAAACGTAAACACGATGACTATATATACACCACAGTAAGCGCACACTTTCAACCTCAGGGTGGGTGGCTTGGGCAGGGTTTCATTGGTCTGCCTGATGATTTGATGATTAATATTAAATATTGATACTGATTATATTGATTGAATAATAGTGAATTGAATATTAGTGATGAATTGGGGATTAAAACAATGATTATGAATATATGAATGATAATTAATGATGGTGATAAATGGCCACTCCCCGCCCCCCCCCCCCCCCCAGGGTGAGCAGGATTCAAAAGTTCCCAGGCATGCAGACTACACATAAAAAAAACACAATCCCACCTTAAAACTGCCAGCACTGGAGCCTTACGTCAAAGAGCCTGCAAACCTGCTGAAATCCATGCGATCCATTGGAAGGAGATCATCTTCAAACTGTCCGCAACACAGGCTTTGCAGCAGTTCTTAAAGTGAAAGTGCACGCCTGCTTCCTCTTCAAAACTTGCCCCAGAGGACAGAGTGGGCCTTGTCTCTTGCGCCTGCCTTTTTTTGGAGGTAGCATTTTCTGGAAAAGTACGAGTAAAGTTTGAAAATGTTATCTATTGTACGTAAGTTGCCCGCCCCGAGCTCAACGCGCCCCTGGGACTCGGAGCCCTAGCTTGCCTATGACTAATATGGCCATGACCATAGGCGCTGATACCAAAAGGCGCCACAGTGCTGCCATGGGCAAAAGAGAGCAATGCAGCCGGTGGGTCCTCAGAAAGAGGAAAAGCAGTGCTGTTTCATCAAAATCGACAGCATGGTCGGCGTGGGGCTGTGCTGCTTTTCCACTTCCTGACACCATGCTTACCACACCGTCAATTTCAGCATGGCCGTGCTGCTTCAGAGAGGGAGGAGTGCATCTTGCCCTGCCGGAGGTAGTCCAATGCTAGAGGTGGCTCGGACCCGTGGTCATGGGGGCTGAAGAAAGAGACTGCCACAACATCAAGGAGGAAGTGAGAGAAAGCATGAGTGTAGGAGAGTGGGAGAGAGCATGTGTGTCGGAGAGTGACAGATCATGTGTGTGGGAGAGAGAAAATGTGTGCTTGTGTGTGGGAGAGTGAGAGAGAGCATATGTGCTTGTGTGTGGGAGAGTGAGAGAACATGTGTGCTTGTATATGGAAAAGTGAGAGAGAGCATGTGTGTGGAAAAGTGAGAGAGAGCATGTGTGTGGGAGAGTGAGAGAGCATGGGTGTGGGAGAAAATGTGTGCTTGTATATGGAAAAGTGAGAGAGAGCATGTGTGTCGGAGAGTGACAGATCATGTGTGTGGGAGAGAAAATGTGTGCTTGTGTGTGGGAGAGTGAGAGAGAGCATATGTGCTTGTGTGTGGGAGAGTGAGAGAACATGTGTGCTTGTATATGGAAAAATGAGAGAGAGCATGTGTGTGGAAAAATGAGAGAGAGCATGTGTGTGGGAGAGTGAGAGAGCATGTGTGTGGGAGAGTGAGAGAACATGTGTGCTTGTATATGGAAAAGTGAGAGAGCATGTGTGTGGAAAAGTGAGAGAGAGCATGTGTGTGGGAGAGTGAGAGAACATGTGTGCTTGTATATGGAAAAGTGAGAGAGAGCATGTGTGTGGAAAAGTGAGAGAGAGCATGTGTGTGGGAGAGTGAGAGTGCATGTGTGCTTGTGTGTGGGATAGTGAGAGAGAGCATGTATGCATGCATGTGGGGGATTGAGAGAGAACATGTGTGTGTATGAGAGTGAGCATGTGTGTTCACAACTACCCCAGTTACTCTCTGCCTGCTAATCCATGACAATTTCAGGACATCTGGAAATCAAAAGTTCCAAGGTATGGATAACAGGGAATTTTTTAAAATCCTTATTTTTATTGTTGGGTATTATTCAATGTCTCTGTTTTGAAATATTTTATTGATGTTTAGAAGATTTTTATATTTTAATTATTGAATGCTATTCTATTCATTAATTGTTTTGAATTATTCTTTTTATTGGTATGGTTTTACTAATTTTGTTTTATGAGGAATGGCAATTGTTCTGTTTTTTACACTGTTGCAGTGCATACAGAATTTGGCTTGTTTTTGGTTTCCAGTTCAGTTTTTGTCTGTGCATTTCTATTTATACTGCATGGTCTCTTTATTCTGTATTTGAAGGCCTATCTGTGTTTTGCATGTGTGAGTTATTCTGTTAGTGTGTAGTTTCTATGCAGGGATCCATAGCAGTTTGGCTTGTTCTGGTTTCCCAGTAGGAGGTTTGTTACTGTTTTAGGCCTGGTATAATATTTATAGTATTAACTTTCATAGCTAGGGTTGTTGCTGTTTGAGTGGCTCTCTGAGGGCCATGCCCAAGATGCATTACAGTAGGCCTAATACCATACAGGTTCCAAGTGACTCTTGCTTTTCTGCAGGGTTTTCTGGTTGGCAGCTCACCAGTGCATATACATATAATATAGATATTGTACGTGATAGCTTTACCTCAGAAGACTGTGCGTTGAATGTTCTTTTTCATGTAAATTCTGTTATTATAATTGTGTGTGAGGAGGGTGTGATGGGGTGGGGAGTGCAAGGCTGTAAGGTTTTCCTAGGGCCTCTACTATCCTTGCATTGGCCGTGGGCATTGCTGTGCAAACCCCGAACAATCTCCCAACTCGTGGTGTCATGTGCTGTGTAACGGGGGAGGGCGCAGGTGTTCACTTGGCCATAGGCACCAAATTGCCGGGCTGCAGCTCCGCTGGGACTGCCTCCTCTCAGAGTGGTCAAGAGTACGCACCTTGTGAAAAAAAATGACTGATTTACCTGGATAAAATACTTTTTATCCACATAACTGACTTTGAAAACTGACCTCCCCATGTGTAATAGTACAAGGAACACTGGAGGCACAAAATTAGCACTTGGGAGAACTTGCTGAAGAAAATTGTGCGTGCTAAAGGTAGGGCCCTTTCCTTAAATCTGGCCCTAAGTTTTCCCGACTTTTCTTCATTGTTTCTAATGCACTGTGTGGGTTTCCCTACCTGATTAGCTTCAGCGCATTTTATTATCTAGTCACTGACTCTGCACAAATGGGGCCTATTCATCTAATCAAATCAGAAATAAGCTTATTAACCCCTGCTTCTGGTTCATTGTCACAGCCACTTTTGCATAATTGCCAAATCGCTTCCAGCTGGTATCCTCTTGGCCTGCTGAGCAGGTGCCCCTGTTTAAACCTCCTGTATTCTCCAAGAAATAATATCAAACCCCATCGGATAATTCTACATCAGCCCACACGGGTCTGAGGTCCGGGGGTGTACTCGCAGAATTCCCTCCGCATTTTCAACGTGGACTTCTGCGTGCGGAAAACGAGTAGATGCATGCGGAGCCACACGTCCATACGTAAGCACACTAGGGAGCAAGTGTACATGTGTCCACGCACCTTTACCTGCATTCTTTGGAAAATTATAAAATGCATGCGTGTGAATGCTTTCCCCGTCCCGGGAACACCTCTTTCAAGCACACCCGAATGCATGCACCAGATCACGTCCGTGCGCACCTTTCCATGCGCAACCCCCAGGGAAAGCTTCACAAAGTCCATTTAGGCACACAAGGCTTCATTTTCCAGACGCATAACTGCTTTTGAAGATCAGGCCCTTAGAGCGCGGATGGCTTCGTACTTAGAATAATGGCTTGAGAACCAGAAAGGAGTGGATTCAAATCCCCCTTGCTCAGGTAGCCACATATTCAGGGAAAGTGTGATCACAGAAAGCATTTTTGCTAGGTTAACAAGCAATTCTTACTTCGTGGACAAACTCCGACCTTCTGTCTAGAACGCATTGGTGGAACCTACTTCACAGCCCAGTAGTGATGGAGAAACTTGCAGCTAAAGCCGGGTCTTTTTAGCCAAGGACTCAGTTTTTAGACAGACGGGAGACCTACTGGACAGACAATTTCTAATTGTCTGTCCAGTATGCCTGGCGCACAATGATTTTTAGAGCATCCTTGATCAATTCATTGAGGTTGCAAAGTTATGGAGGGGGGGGGAGGGGAGAAGACTGTGGGGAGGTTGGGGAAGGGTGGGGGGGGTTTGCGATGATGTGCGTGTATGTCTGAAAAAGTCCATCTGTCATTCTCAGTGTTTGCACCGTGTGTGACAAAGAGAGATGTGCATTGTTTATTTAATTTATAAGAAAAGATTTGAACATAAACTGTAAGTTCTCCAAGGCAGGCACTCATTGTACCTTTAAGTAATTTATTATACAACACATTAGTTTATTTGTTTATTGACAGATTTTTGTACCCCTCAAATCAAATAAAGACTGATCAGTGCAGATCACAATAAAATAATCATAAAAACAAATAAAACATAGCAAACATGTATAACTATAAAACACAGTTCATAAAACTATCTCATAAACTGGATTTTAACAAAATGCCTGTAAGAAAAAAACATAGTAACATAGTAATGACGGAAGAAAAAGACCAAAATGGTCCATCCAGTCTGCCCAGCAAGCTTCCCAAGGTAGTAACTGCCGCTCCGTACAGGTTACACCCAAGCTTTTTTATTCATTCGCATCCTCTAGCTTTTAGGGATCCACAGTGTTTATCCCATGCCCCTTTGAAATCCTTCACGGTTTTAGTCTTCACCACCTCCGCGGGAAGGGCATTCCAGGCATCCACCACCCTCTCCATGAAGAAATATTTCCTGATATTGGTTCTAAGTCTTCCTCCCTGCAGTTTCAAATCGTGACCCCCTAGCTCTACTAAATTCTTTCCAATGGAAAAGGTTTGTTGTTGATCATGGATCGTTGAAACCTTTCAAGTGTGTGAAGGTCTGTATCATATCACCCCTGCTCCTCCTCTCCTCCAGGGTGTACTGGTCCTCTAAGCTTTTTCCTAAAGCTTAGGTAATCTGCATTGCTTTGGAGGTCAGAGCATTCCATAATTCTGGGCCCTCAAGGGAAGAAGCTGTGGATCTCGTCTCCTGTAAATGCTAATCATGGACTGAAGAGACCGAAAGCAGATTTAGCTCAGGAGATTTCAAATAAAGTAACACAAGATGCGTTAAACACTGGGTCCCATCACAGTAAACAATTTTATGTACAATGATCAGTATTTTAAACTTTACCCTCAGTTTTATCGGGAGCCAATGTAGCAATTGTAATTGTGGAGTAATTCTCTCTCCATACCTGCTCCCTGTAATTAATCGCACCGCTCCAATTGCAACCCTTTCCGAAGTTTTTCAGGGAGGCTCGTATAATGCATTACAGTAGTCCAGTCAGTTCAAAACCATTACCTAGACAACCGTATGGAAGTCCTCAGCTGGGACAAAACTTTTCGCTTATAAAAAGAGGACTTCACCACCTGCTTAATATGAAACTTGAACGTCAACGATGAATCCATCAAAACCCCCAGATCACAAGTTTCATATAAAAACAACAACACAGTAAAGGAGTGTTATTTTAAACTCCAAGTTCTAAAACGCCTAAGACCCCTCCTCCATTTCCATGATTTTAGGTCAGTCTTACAAGCCATCATATTCTCCAAAATTGACTATTGTAATTCACTCCTTCACGGCCTGCCTGATATTTCACTCAAACCTCTCCAGCTACTACAGAACGCTACGGCCAGGATCCTCACAAAATCCAACAAGAGGGACCATATAACTCCAATTTTAAAGAATCTTCATTGGCTCCCAATTAAGTTTAGAATCCTTCATAAACTATTAACAGTCACTCACAAAGCCATACACAACATTACTCCTCTGGATCTTACAATACCTTTGCAACTCCACACCTCGGTCCGTCCAATTAGACTGGCCCAGAGAGGTAGAAACATAGAAACACAGAAATGACGGCAGAAGAAGACCAAATGGCCCATCCAGTCTGCCCAGCAAGCTTCCCTCATTTTTTCTCTCATACTTATCTGTTTCTCTTAGCTCTTGGTTCTATTTCCCTTCCACCCCCACCATTAATGTAGAGAGCGGTGGTGGAGCTGCATCCAAGTGAAATATCTAGCTTGATTAGTTAGAGGTAGTAGGGGTAGTAACCGCCTCAATAAGCAAGCTACACCCATGCTTATTTGTTTTTACCCAGATTATGTTATACAGCCCTTATTGGTTGTTTATCTTCTCCCCTGCCGTTGAAGCAGGGAGCTATGCTGGATATGCGTGAGGTATCAGTTTTTCTCTTCTCCCCTGCCGTTGAAGCAGAGAGCTATGCTGGATATGCGTCGAGAGTGAAGTATCAGGCACATTTGGTTTGGGGTAGTAACCGCCATAACAAGCCAGCTACTCCCCGCTTTGTGAGTGTGAATCCTTTTTTCTTCTCCCCTGCCGTTGAAGTTATGCTGGATATGCGTGAAGTATCAGTTTTTCTTTTCTCCTGCCGTTGAAGCAGAGAGCTATGCTGGAAATTCGTGATGTATCAGTCTTTCTCCCATGCCGTTGAAGCAGAGAGCCATGCTGGATATGCGTCGAGAGTGAAGTATCAGGTACATTTGGTTTGGGGTAGTAACCGCCGTAACAAGCCAGCTACTCCCCGCTTTGTGAGTGCGAACCCTTTTTTCTTCTCCCCTGCCGTTTAAGCAGAGAGCTCTGCTGGATGTGTGAAGTAACAGTTTTTCTTCTCCCCTGCTGTTGAAGCAGAGAACTATGCTGGATATGCATTGAAAGTGAAGTATAAGAATGGAGTGATCAAGCTAGTTGAAAGGCATCAGGAATAGAGGAGGTGGAGACCTCCCTCAGTAAGAGAGCTATATCCGCCTCGGGCCCCAAGCAATGGAACCTGCTCCCTACTGAACTGAGGCTGGAACGATGTCCAATCACCTTTAAGAAGAGACTTAAGACTTTGTTATTCGAACAAGCCTTCCCATAACTATTCACTTCAGCCTTGGTTCTTCTCCGCATCATGAGTACACTATCCAACTTGAGGCCTTCATAGTCCTCCCCTATTTAATTTCCCTGCTTTTCGCCCAAGTTATACAGACCCAATTCTCTATACTTGCTTCACCCATTTTATGTTTATCCAGGTTATTTCTACCCTGTTCATTGTTTTAATCCAGGTTACTTCTACCCTGTTCATTGTAAAACAAGACTTTGTCTCTGTTATTTTTTGCTGGTTGTAATGTAAACCGAAGTGATAATTAATCTTGTTAATTGAACCTCTGTATATAAAAAGTTATAAATAAATAAATATAAATAAATAAATAAATAAATAAAAAATGGAAACACCGAATTTTCAAGCTGCAACCACATAGCACTCTCCGGCATGGACCCCACCAAGCCACAAAAATACTGATTTTTGCAGATTTAAAACCAACCTATTCCTATTTCTCCATGATCTTACCATATCTAAACATTTTATTTATAGCTCGGATGGTGGCTTCTCGGGAGACTCACACGGTAAAATTAATTGAACATCATCTGCGTAAATAAAATATAGGATTCCTGTGGCTGAAAAAAAACTTTCCCTAGGGGCTGAAGATGCAAATTAAAAAGACGGACCAGCAATGTTGATCCTCGAGGCACCCCAGTCTGCATCGGTTTCCACTCTGAGCCCTTGCTACCTATTTGCACTTGCTGTGTTCTGTTCCTTAAAAAAAGAAGTGAACCAAGCATGTGCCTTATCATTGAATCCAACAGATATTAGCCTGAAAATCATTAACTCATGTGGCAAGGTAAACCTAATAGCCCAGTAGTGCCTGTATCCATCTTCCGCCGCAGAGTATCCGTCAGGGATAATAGCAATGTCTCTGTCCCATGGTTTTTCTCTAAAATCGTTTCTATTAGGATCCAGGATTCTATTATCTCAATATGTTCTTCCAGCTAAAGAAGGACCCATTTCTCCATTATTTTACTTAAATACAGTAAATGTGATATCGGCCTACAGTTCGTTATATCACGCGCAGGCAAGCAAATATTCTTTTTCATGGGGCAAATTATAGTTCTTTTTAATGTGTCAGGCACAAGACCAGCCTCTAATGAGGCATTTCTTATATTTAATAATACTTTCAAGGTACACCCACTCAGCTCACACATTATGCGAAAAGGACAGGGTCAAGAAAATGAATATGGGTATTTACCATCAATTTTAGCAGTTCTGATTCATATAAGGGTGTGAATATTGCCCATCAGTTTTTACTATTTATATATATATATGTGTGTGTTGTTGGGAGGGCACGGACATATAATGGAAGTTACAAGATTAGACATTTTTAAAAAATGATTTATTTTATTTTATTTTTTTATTTTTTTTTTTTTTGCAATAGGCTCAGAATGGAAACAAGTAGTTTTTGAACAAGGTCCACTAAGTTGAAAAACTTTGTCATGACACACTGAATTTAAAAAAAAAAAAAAGTTTCACATTCCCCTTTATTATAAAAAAATTGAAGGATCAACAAAATCTGTTCTTACCATCAATCAAACTTCAAACTTGTTGTGAAAAAAAAATCATCGTAGAACTAAACAGAGTTTCACGTTAGATAGAGAATATCCTATAGAGATGAACATTTCTCAAAACGAATAAGGACTCTAACCAAAGCAGGCACATTCATTTTGGTTTGTGGAAAATGCCCCAAATATCAATGAGCATTTTCATTTGGTATTCATTTTCATTTCCCATTAAAAACTATGGGATGAGCAAGGCATTGCTTTTTTCTCTGGAAAGCAGCCAGCAACGAGGGATATCACTTGACTCTAGACCCAAGACAAGGAACAAAGCAGAAAGCAAGACCAAAGTCAAGTATTCTTTTTAGCCAGCCTATCCTAACTGGCATCTGCATGGATTATCAGTATCTTCCCCTTTGTTTTAGAATGAAGGTAAAAGAAGCAACTTTTAGGCTCTATTTTGAGCTCATTTGTCTCAGAGTGGGAGGACAGGCTGGTTGGATTTTGAGCTCTGATTACTGGACAAAAATTGATCAGAAAACAATTGCTCTGTTATTTCCTGTTGTCAGACACATAGGGGCGGATTTTAAAAGGAGCGCGAATAGCCTACTTTTGTTTGCGCTCCAGGCGCAAACAAAAGTACGCTGGATTTTAGTAGATACGCGCGGAGCCGCGCGTATCTGCTAAAAACCTGGATCGGCGCGCGCAAGGCTATGGATTTTGTATAGCCAGCGCGCGCCAAGCCGCGCAGCCTACCCCCGTTCCCTCCAAGGCCGCTCCGAAATTGGAGCGGCCTCGGAGGGAATCCTCTAACGCCCTCCCCTCACCTTCCCCTCCCTTCCTCTACCTAACCCACCCGCCCGGCCCTGTCTACACCCCCCCCCCCTTACCTTTGTTGGGGGATTTACGCCTCCCAGAGGGAGGCGTAAATCCCCGCGCGCCAGTGGGCCTCCTGCGCGCCGGGACGCGACCTGGGGGCGGGTACGGAGGGCGCGGCCACGCCCCCGGACCGCCCCGGGCTGTAGCCACGCCCCCGTACCCGCCCCTAAAACGCTGCCGACACACCCCGAAAACGCCACGACAACCGGGTGCCCCCGACACGCCCCCGACACGCCCCCCTCGGAGAACCCCGGGACTTACGCGAGTCCCGGGGCTCTGCGCGCGCCGGTAGGCCTATGTAAAATAGGCTTCCCGGCGCGCAGGGCCCTGCTCGCCTAAATCCGCCCGGTTTTGGGCGGATTTAGGCGAGCAGGGCTCTTAAAATCCGCCCCATACTTTGTTAGTGCGTCTCAAAGTCTTTTGTCTGTCTTGCAGCGATGCAGCACAAACACACACAATGTAACTGTAACCTATAAGCAGAGCCACCGGTTTCCTGCGACAGATTTTTCAAAATTTTACAGCAATTATGTGGCAAATTTGCATAATTTTGCATAACGTTTCATACCCCTATGCACAAAATGTCAATATTTTAAATTGAAAATCATTCATATTGTGTTTTTAAATGTTTAAATGATATACACAAAATATGTACCAAGTACGAAAATCAACAATTTATCAAGTTAAAACATATGTTACAAAGCTTTAATTGTGAAATGTCACTTTTGTCTTGAACTGAAATAGTGCCATCATCCTTTTAGTATTTGCTTGAGAAAGTCCTTGTCTTTCTCAGTATATGGGCTGATGTATGCTGAAAATGCCCTCTGATTCAGCAGCGTGTCGTGCTGTTAATTACACAGAAAAATATGCGTGCAGATTCTGGACATATGGTAACAGATGCAGGCAGGGTTTGAATCAGCACAAGCTGAAACTGGTGAGCAGCAGCCAGTCTTCAAGGCTTCTATGAATTAAAATTAATGCCATCTCTGCGACACCGGCAGACTCCCAAAATCCATCCAGGTCTTTGTAAATGGCGGACGATTGGCCAGATATGCAGGTGCAAGAACCTTTGTGCAAAGCTGAAGTTCTATAGAGACGTCACTCCAGCCAGGAATCGTATCAAAGTCATCTTTGGTTTGATAAGGATTTAAGTCATCTTTGGAGGATCAAACATCAGCTCCTCTCCCCTTCACTTCAGGCCAGGAGGAACAGGGGTGGGGTGAACAACAGAAAAAAAAAAAAAAAGGTCCCTACAGGCTGCTTGCAAGACGAGGCACTGAAACAGGAGCAGAGAAAGCTGAAGGCTGGCAGACACAGGGCTGGACTGCAGACAAACATCAACCCAGGGGACTTTTTTTCAAAACCTATGACTAACCCCTGTGCCCTCTCTGCGTGTGCTTCAACAGCCCCCCAAAAGTGCACCAAGCTGATTGGTTGAAAGGTGCGTCATGTGGCCTGCAGCCGGGCAAACTGAGACAAAAATCTTTACCTTTTTTTCCTAACAAAGAAGAACTCACCCTAAACCAGGAGTGAGAAAACTGAACTGCAGTCCCCCCTTCAATCCATGCAATTGGTTGGGCCCCCTACTAAACCGGTAATACCTCTCATATATTCTGGCCCGCGACCTGTCTTCATTTTCGGTCATGCTGGCCTGGTCTCTGGTGGCAGTGACCCCAGCCTGTCTTCATTTTCGCCCCGACCGGCCTGGTCTCCGCCGACGGCCACAGCCTCTCCATTTCTTTTTTTTTGGCCTCTGCCGGCCCCAGCCTTTCTTTTTGCCTCTTAGGCCTGCACTCCAGCCCTGGCCCACAGCCTTTCTTCGTCTTCTTCTTCAGTCACTTTCTTTTTCGGTACTGGCTCTGGCGGTGGAACCAGAGGCCGTAGCCTTTCTTTTGTGTTCTTCAGCTCTACCGGCCTGGCCTCCAGCAGTGGCTCCTTGGCCACCTTTCGTCATGTGACCAATTTAACCGGCCCACCAGTGCATGCCCATAGCCCCGATAGGCCAGTCCGCCCCTGGGCAGATATCCTGAAGCTTTGTCCAAAGGATGGAATTAAGAGGTGTTAAAGCTTCCAGGAATGTTGATTCTGTGGCAGATTGTAAAGTATGTGGAAATAAGCTAATTATGAAGTTTCTCCCCCAAGAGTCTAGAGGCAAAGCATAAAAGTGCAAATCCCAGTATATCTAGCACTAGTTATACTACTAGGACTCCCCTGCCCAAGATAAAGAGAGATTTCTTTCATAGCTGGAAACTACAGGCCTAGACAGCATCAAACCAGAAGAAGATGAGGCTGGAAGAGCATGTGCAGCCTGCTGCCATTGGAGGCTGGAGAAGGCACATTCAGAGGAGTGTACTGGCACTGGTAGCGGAGGGTCACGGACGAGGGTGGTTCTGGGAGTGGAGCAGCCAAAAGCAGCACAGTGCTTCTTCAGAAATATCTGCGACAGATCGTGCAAGAAAGAACTGATTCAGAGGACTCATACGAGGGCTTCTCAGAGATAGAGGAGAGAGACGGGACAGCACGCAGCTGTGGAAAAGTTGGGGTGGTCTGGTTTCTGGCATGCTACTCTCTATAGTATTGAATAGGTAGAGGAGGCAGAAAGAAATATTGCCAGGGCAAAGAGTACCCCCCCCCCCCCCAGGAAAAGGAGATAGTGGAGGGTGTATCCTTAACCCCAATCCCAGTAGCAGCACCCAAGCTGCAAAGAGGGAGAGGATGTTCTGGAAGAAATCCAAGATGTGGGGATACTTCAGAGTGAAGAAGGACCAGCGTTTCGCAGAGTGCATTCACTGTTGAAAGTGCATCAGTAGATGAAAAGCACTGGGGCATCTTATGAACGGTGGGAGACTGCGTCACATGAAGAGAGAACATGGTCTTCAGGAGAGGTCACCAGTATTAGCCTGCAGAACCTGTCTGCCAGTCCATGAAAGAGCAGCAACAGGAGCAAGCGAGCACTAGAGAGGGGAAGTCGGTCTCCCAAGTTAACATCCTGGCCCCTTCCTCCAGAGAAGTGACAGGCAAGCGGTCCCCGATCCCGTGCCTGCAGCAAACCACCGCGGAGCAGATGGGGTACATCACCAGCTCACTGTCCCATAGAAGGAGGGAGGCGGCATCAAAAGTGATCGCACGCTGGCGCCGGGGAAATGTTGCCCTGGTTGAGCCATTACAAGATGGTAGAGAGCGTGGGATTTAAATGGCTTCAGCATTTGTTGTCCCCCAGTTTCAAAGTGCCCTCTCAGACACAGACATTCAGCAGGCGTGTTAAGCTCGTTCTATACACTCAGTGTCGTGCTTACATGCAGACACAGCCTCAGGGCCAGCGGTGGCCATTTCACAGCCACATGAAAGGGGTAACTGGGAGGCCTCGTTTCAGCTTGGGGATGGCGGTGGGTCCGGGGGGGGGGGGGGTCCTTCTTTTGTTGTTCTTTCTTCAAATGAACCAAAAATATCTGAACATTTTGGGATATTTTCAACTAAGTTGACATTCAGTTTGTTCCATTTGTAATAAAGCGAAAACTGACTTATTTGTTACAAAAAAATGTATTAATGTAAAATGATTGCAAATCCCTATAAGAAAGGATGAGTGTTTTGGTTAGAAGAAAACCAAGTGCCCTATCCAACCTGTTAAGGATCAGGTAATTTTTAGCTCTTTGGACAGATTTAATAAAGAAGTAAAAAAACTACATTAAAAAATAAAAAAAAAGAAAGCAAGATTAACCTTCCAAATCCATTTTCCTTTCTTATTGATTCGATTTTATGCTAATGCTTGTTTTTTGTATCTTTATGGATTTTTCTTGCATCCTTGGCCTGTCTAGCCTGTCCTCTGCCTCCTGCAGGAAGCCCAACTGTTTTTGTCATGTGAAGGATAATGGGGTTTTTTGCTTAATTTGATATAATCCGCTTGGAACAAACCAAGCCACATTTTCCAGGTTACAGATTGTTTCTGATTTAGTCCTTTTTTTTGAAGGTGGCGGGCACGGGGGCTTTTGTTCATTCTGCCGTGCTTTTCTCCGAGGGAGCCCTGATCCGAGATCCCCTAACGTGCAGGTCACAGGTTTTACTGTGCTGCCTTCGGTCAAGCCTGTCTTGACCCTCAGCGCGGCCTTGCTTTGGGTACTTGGGTTTTTGTTTCCTTATTTTCACCGCCAGGGCAGAGAACCAACATCCTCACATCTCCCGCCAGTGAGAAAGTAGGGAGGACCCTTCCCAGCATGCAAAGAGAGGGAGAAATCAAAACGCAATATATAAAAATAAAAGCAGCAGAGCCTCCGATTGCTTGCAGCCAGGAAGCGCCTGGAGTTAACTACTCGCACGAGCAGAACCAGCGGGGCCCGCTGTAATTCAATTTGTAGGTAAATAAAGAGGCAAGCTGATTTACCGGGACGGCGGCCATAGCAGGGGGTGCAATGCAGACACGTTAACCCGTTTTATTTAACAGGATCTGTGTGCTAAAAATAAATGCAGGTCTGCCGGCACAGTCAGCTGGATGCCAACTGTAAATAAGATCAATAGCGCCAGCACGGCCCTGTGTTGGGTAATGAAGGACAGTGCGCCTGGCTCCAGTTGGCTCTCTTGTTTATTAATTAAAAGCCACACAAAAAAAAAACCACAGCCTAGCTAGAAAAATTAAGCAACACGTTTAAAAGAAAAGAAGGAGGCGCTCATGTACTGCCTGTACACATGGTCGCTCTTTCAAAAGGCTTGAACCCCCTTCCAGCAGAAATGCCTGCACTACAGGATAAATACAATTGGTCACACTCTATGCATTAAATAAGGTCCGGCGTTATCTCAAGATAACTGGGGGGGAGGATGGAGGAGCAGGCCACCTCTTTGCCCAGAACACTTAGCTTCATTGCAGTAAGATGACCCTTTTCATGCTTTCCAAACAGGCAGAATGTTGGAAAGAATTATCTAAAAGGGGTCAATGTCCGTCTATAGGCACAATAACTCTCCAAAAAAAAGGGACTGAAATTCACCAGATTAGGCACCCAGGAAGAAATGTGAACATCTTGGATGAGTATTTTCAAAGAACCTAGAATAAAAAAAAAAATTCCATTGCTTTCTAGGGGAAACTATTTGAAGCTGTTCCCACTGTTAGGATGCTGACCAGCACCCCATTCCAAATACCCCCTCCCTACACTCACACTCACCCCCAACCTATACCCTCCATCCCTTTCTGCATTTTGTCCATAGCAACACAAAGAGATAAAGGGAAAGATAAACCAATGCAGCTGGTGATGGACGGCACCAAAAGTTTGCTTACAAAGCCACCTGCCTACCCTTCCAAGTCGCAAATACCTCATACCTCCAAGTACCCTACCCCTCATATCTCCCTCCACTCATGCGCGCGCACACACACACACACCCCTCCACACACACCTAAACCCCACAGTCACATGCATCTTCCATACATACCTATACATACACTTCACACCCACCCTACACACAACTACACTATACCACACACCCACACATACACTCCCGCCCACACCCACATTCACACACCCAGATACATACACATCTATGAGCTCTGGCTCACACCCAACACACACACACACACACTTCACCCCAGTACATACACTTCACCCCAGTACACACTTCACCCCAGTACATACATTCCCCTCACACAAGGCGTACCACAAGGCTCCTCCTTATCGTCCACCCTCTTCAATATATATCTACTCCGACTTTGCCACTTACTCTCCAAACTAGGACTAAATTTTTTCTTATATGCAGACGACGTGCAAATACTTATTCCCATTCGGAAATCCCTCAACGAAACTCTGCAGTACTGGGAAATTTGTCTGACATCCATCAACTCTCTCCTCTCCAATCTCCACCTTGCACTCAATGCCTCTAAAACTGAAATCCTTATCCTAACAAACCAACCAATCAACTCGATCCACCAAATGATCCAAAACGCCTCACAAGCTCACACACTACCGCCCAGCGTCAGAGACTTAGGAGTTTCCCTAGACAATCAACTGAGCTTCAAATCCCACATGAAATCACTGCAAAAAGGGGGTTTCCATAAGCTCCAAACCCTCAAAAAACTGAAACCCCTCCTACACGCCCATGACTTCTGTACTGTTATGCAAACTACCATATTATCTAAACTCAATTACTGTAACTCC
The DNA here is from genome assembly GCF_901001135.1 of Rhinatrema bivittatum. Classification (NCBI taxonomy): domain Eukaryota; kingdom Metazoa; phylum Chordata; class Amphibia; order Gymnophiona; family Rhinatrematidae; genus Rhinatrema; species Rhinatrema bivittatum. Next base: position 34,809,841 of record NC_042615.1, read on the forward strand.
CTCCTCATAGGCCTCCCAGCTTCTACTATTAAACCCCTTCAAATTCTACAAAATGCTATGGCAAGAATCTTAACTAATACTAGAAAAACAGATCACATCACTCCCATATTACAAGATCTCCATTGGCTCCCCATTGCCTTCCGTTCCAAATACAAAACACTTACCATCCTCCATAACACATTATACAAAAACAACTCCCCCTGGCTTGAGGATATGCCACATTTCCGTCAAACTAATCGCCCTACTAGAAACTCCCTCGCCGGCACCCTTCAAACCCCCTCACTCAAATTTGGGCACCTGACTACTACCAGGGAAAGAGCCTTCTCCATCGCGGGTCCCACCCTCTGGAACTCCCTCCCTGCCAAACTCCGTTTAGAACCGTCCCTGAGCCATTTCAAAAAAGGAATCAAGACATGGCTCTTTAAACAGGCCTTACCCCAACTCTTCTCAACCCCAGTCATAGTTCACCTCTGAACCACCTCAACTCCCGTTCAGCCCTTATACCTTCTCCTTGACCTCCCTCTACCATCCCAGTACCCCCCCATGTTCCCTCCCCCATACCCTTCCCCTGCGCCCCGTAGCCTCCCCTCCACCCCGCCCCTCACCCCTCTAGCTACTTTTTCTTGAAAGTACCTTGTCATTTTGTTTCCTTTCCCCCTCCCCCCCCCTCCTTTCCCCCCTCTCGCTCCCTCCCTCTTCCCCCTGTATATAACTGTACATAAGTGCACATGCCTCCTTTTATACTGTAAATAAGTTCATATACTAAGTCTATAAGTGCACACACATGCCTCCCTTAACATTACTTATACATATTTAATCTTTGCTTATGCATATTTATCTTACATGGATAAGTAATTTCCATGTCGTTCAACAATGTTGTTTCCCTGCTCGTTGACTCTCTCTCCTATACTTTCATATGTTATCCAGTTTCGTATATTATCCTATTATTTCCCAGTTAGCCCTCCATCCCCGTTCATTGTAATTTCCTTTCTCAGTTACTTGTGAACCAACATGATGTGTCCTACGAATGCCGGTATATAAAAAATGTTAATTAATTAATTAATTAATTAATTAATTAAATAAATAAATACACACCACTACTCACCCAGCACACACTCCACACACAATTCACACCCAGCACATCCCACATACATTTATGCTCCCCCACACATACACACACTTGCACACACCTCTAAACACACACAGTCTTCCACACATACCCACATACTTCATTATACACAACCACACCCACACAACCTTCCTCATGCACACCCCTCACGCACATACAAAACCCCAACATTACCTGCACATGCATACAACCCCCAGCTCCCAAACTCACACATAAATGTCCACACTTCAACTAACCCCTAAATCCTCCACACAACTACTCCATATTCCTCCACACACAGCCCACAACTCAGACATTCAGTCCCTATCCATACACAGCAACAAACCCCTCACAATCCCAACCCCAACACCACACACACCCACACTTCCAAAAATACCAACAATCACTTCTCCCGCACATCCCCTATAGCATCCATATGCACACACCATCCATATTTATGCCCTCCAAACACATACATGCACACTCCATACACACTGGGGTAGATTTTAAAAGGAGCGCGCGTGGCGTACGTGTGCGCGCGCTACCCGGCGCGTGCACACGTACGCCCGATTATATAACTTGTGCGCGCAGGTGCGCAAGTTATAAATTCAGGGGGCGGCACGTGCAAGGGGGTGCACAATTGTACACCTTGCACGAGCCAAGCTGCGCTGCCTTCCCCCGTTCCCTCCCAGGCTGCTCCGAAATCGAAGCGACCTGGAAGAGAACTTCCCTTCCCCTAACCTTCCCCCCACCACCCCAGCCCTACTCTAACCCCCCAAATGTTTATCTTACCTTTTGCGCCTGCCGGCACACAATCCTTCAACACAGCGGCAATGACCGCTGTGTCGGAGGCCTCTGGCCCCACCCCCTCCTTTTTTAAATAGGCCTGGCGCACGTAACCTTTTTAAAATCCGGTCCGCTTTGTACACATACACACGCACTTCTCCCATTACAACCTGCCCTTCACACATCCCTTCCCAAACTCACTATCCATACATGAATATCCCATACATACTTCCCCATAAACACACACACCCCCACACAAGCTCGCACCCACACACACCTTTGTCTAACATCCCCCACATAGCCATACAAAAACTTCACACATTTATTTATTTTTCTTTATTTCTTTATTTAGGCGTTTTATATACCGTCGTTCCAAAAGAAGATCACAACGGTTTACAGAGCTGGCATTGATATGCATGGTCAACAATCATGTGCTTTGTGTTAGTGTTTATCTTTCTGATTCAACAACACAGCATATACACATTTTAGTTCATAGTTAAACATACACAATCACACACACCACATACTGCATACCCAACCCCATATTGCAATATTATTTTCCATATCCTTAAAATCATGTTTGTTGAAAAAATTAAAGTTGAGAGCACTCCAACATATTCTTTATACTTATAAAATAGAAAGGAAAAGACTTCAAATGGCAAATTTCAAGCCATTTTTTTTCAGCTAAGTTAAGTGCACTTTACTATGATGGAATAATTAATGTTAATTTTCTTTTGGAACTTTTAGATTCAGTTTGGTAGTTACTTAGACACAAAAAGTAAAAAGTATAAAAGAAATAAATATATATATAAAAAAGGAGGTTTTTGACTCATGATGGTGCCTATTATATCCATCTTAAAAGCCTTTCTGGCTTGAAATTTGGCATCTGAAGTCTTTTCCTCCTTATGCTATAAAAGTAAAAAAAAAATGTTAGTGTGCCCTCAACATTAATTACAAGGTACTCTCTTGGATATTTAATTTTGCACCTAGGAAGTCTCTTTTCCTTGTTGGAACTTTCCTGTTAAAAAAAAAAAATTAAAAACATATCCACAATGCAGAGGTATTCATATCAACGAACACGTAACCACAGAAATTAAATGATAAAGTTGGTATTTAATACACAGTATCTGTCCATTTCAAGCAGAATCTCCTGGCAGCCTTCAGCATAGCATGAATGTTGTGGGAGAGGAGAGAGACTGTAGGATGACCTTTCACACCGGTCCCAGCAGAGGACGGAGTTAGGGAACTTAGAAGGAGCTCTGCATTTACCCCCTCCAACGCCCCCCCCCCATGTCCTGTAGTGGGGCAGCTGCCCAGGAGAGGTGGGGGAAGGAGGGGCAGTTCGGAATGGAGTGATGACTGACATTCTAACATCTGCCAGCAAGGACTCGGAGACAGTCTGGTCAAATAATAAAGCTCTACTCATAAATTCCGTTTTCCAAGTTCAGGGTCAGAAGAGTCCATTTGTCTCCGTCAGTGCTTAGGGCCTCCCATCCACAAGCCACACCATATCCCACACACCCTAAAATACTCCCCTCACACACACACTCATATCATGCTTTCTATACACACACATGCAGTGCAACACTAGAGAAATGTATTTCTTCCTGTACTGTGCAAAACAAAAATATATCAGAGATGTGTATTTCTCAAAACTGATAGAAAAAAAATGAAGTGCATTTCTAAGGCTTTTACCCAGGTAACTAAGCAGTAATCTGGTTAAAATCCATGGCTAAAAATTATCCTCCAGCTCCAAAGGTCTTTGCTGTCATTATTTATTTATTTATTTGTCTATTTATTTATTTAAAAGTGTTTCTATTCCATTTATAACAAAATGTGCTAAACGGATTACAATATAAAACATTTTAAAAATAATACAAAATACATAAAAAACAGTTTTATATTAAAATTAACACATAATAAATAAAACAAAAATACATAAAAAGCACTAAATAATGAAAAAACTTAAACTCAAATGAAACACCTGAACAAACAGATGTGCCTTAAGAAGCTTTTGAAATGACTTTATGTCATCAGAAGCTCGCAAAACCCTAAGTAGGGCAATTCCATAAAGTTGGCCCTAGGACCAAAAATGACCTACTGTGTGTTTCTTGCAATGGTGCTAGGTTAGTAAAAGGAACCACCAGAAGACTCTTATCAGCAGGACGTAAATTATGACTAGGAGTGTTAAGGTTGCAGAAGATCAGCTAAATAAGCAGGGTCTTTTCGTTTCAATACCTTAAAAACCAGTAATACTGCCTTAAACCTAGATCTAAACTTCACAGGAAGCCAATTAAGTTCCTTGAGCCAAGTTGTGACATGATCTCATCGCTGTCCTCCAAATATTAGCCGAGCAGCTGAATTTTGCAAAACCTGTACAGCTCTCGATGACACACCAGGCAGGCCAACAAAAAGAGAGTTGCAGTAATCTACCAAAGACAATACAAAAGCCTGAACAATAGTTTGAAAGTTGTCCTTTTCAGGTATATATTTCAAATGACGTAACAGCCGTAGTTTAAAATAACCACCCTTTAGAACATTCCGCAAGTGAGCCTTATAGTTAAGATGACTCAAAAATTACACCCAGATTTTGCACCGAACTAGTAAACTGAATGTCAATGTCAAGGAATGACAAAGAGCCAATATTAAGGTTTTGTTTCTTTTAAATCTGGATCACGGGAAAAACATATTGCTCCGGTTTTACAAGCATTGAGTAACAGATGGCTCTTAAGCAGCCAATCATTAATAAGCTGAGCACAATCTGCAATATGAATTAAGGTAGCTGACAAATCCTTCTTTATAGGAAAATACAACTGCATATCATCTGCATAAAGTCTAAAAGTAATAGACTGCGATTCAAGCAGAGAGCACAGGGGTCTCATATAAATATTAAGCATCTCCTTGTTCCTGTCCACACCAACGCTGCTTTGAGAAGACTTACTGACACAGAAGACATCTAGTTCCAAATATATACTCAGGTCTGCTTCCTGCTCTTCTAGAATTCTCTGCTCTCATTTCGGCTCCTTTCCTTGGGTCTAGTAGCTCTCTCAGTTCTTTCCTCATTATGAGCAAACACGTTATCCTGTCTGACAGGCTTACTTTCATACCCTTTGGAAGCCAGCAGGAAGAGTCACATAAAAACCAGAATTGAGTATGCTCACTCAGTTTAGCGTGATCATGCTTTTTTGCTTCTCCTTGGTAAAGTTACATGTTCATACTATTTATTTTTTTTTTCACACTTTATTAAATTTTTCAAAAGTATACATAAGATTATACTTTACAGGAAAATGAAAATACAGATAGACATAATAACCACTTGTCACTTATAACTATCCAAAATTATCATCTCAGCATTTATGCTATCTCAGGAAAAAAAATAATTAGAGCCAAGAGCCAAAGAAAACTTTAAGGGAGAAACTAAACAATACCTAACAAAGAGTAACTGGCTTTAACGTTTATTAAGTGGTGCTTACTTTAATGACTGTCTAAATTCCCTGCTGTGGGGTGGCCACATTTCTTGCATTTAAAAAGGATTTTAGTTGTTCAACAGCTGTAAATATAAAGTTTTCGCCTTTACCTTTAATGAGACACCTGCAAGGGTATCTCAAAAGAAACGTATAACCTAAGGCCACTACTTGTGGTCTTAGTTTAATAAATTCTTGCCTTCTTAACTGGGTGGGCCTAGAAAAGTCAGGGAAAATCTTTACCAATTGACCGTAGAAATTTTCTGTAACATTTTGAAAGTATGCTCTCATTACATTACTAATATCCTTTTCTGTAACAAAGGATACCAATAAAGTACCTCTGCCCAAGATTTCAATAGCAGAACTTTCTATAAATTGCGTTAGATTATCTAAAAGGCCTAATTGGTTTCCTGAGATTCTCCTTTCCATCTTAGTAAGGAAATAGGCTTTATTGACTAAAGGCAAATTGGATTCTTCAAATTTTAAATTTTCAAGAAAAAACTTTTTTAATGTGCTTTGGACATCCTCCCCCAAAGCACGCGGAAAGTTTAAGAATCTCAAGTTCAAATGTCTGGTGTAATTCTCCAGTGATTCCAGTCTCTTCGACTGATATCCAAGATCTTTAATCAACTTTACATTCACAATTTGAACTTGTGCAGATGTTTTCTCAAGGTCTATAAGCCTTTTTCCCACTTCTTTATAATGACTCTCCTCTTTAAGAGTCAGGGACTGCATTTCGGCTTCCACTTTCCTGTATCTACAGTCTGCTTCTTTCACAAACTGACCAATGCCGGCCATTAAATCCCACAGTTGGTCCAGAGTCACCGTGGGTGGTTTGAGGGGAATAATAAACTCACCCCTCTCCTGTTCCATCGATGATCCTGAGCAAACCCCCATTTGGACTTCCAACAACCTCTTTCCCTCCTCTCTCGGGGTAATAGGAGACAAAAAAGGCTCCGGGTCTTCCAAACCCGATATCACTGCTGTTCCTAGCAGGCTTGAGGAGAGTCTCGAGGGCAGCACTACTTCCCCATCTCGGCGTCCTCCATCCGGGGACTGGGTGATGTCATCAGAAGTCGCTGCTTGTTGGAAGTCTGCCCGTGCCTCGGGCGCCGGTGGGGGTCGACAATCCGGGGGACCGAGAGTGACTTCCCCTGGCGGCGCTGGAGCTCCCTCTCCAGCCGCTGCAGCGGGGACAACGTCGCCCGTTTTCACCACCATAGCAGAGGTGAAGTTTGTTATCCGCTTCTGATCAAGAGGTAAGGGCGGCTCGGGGGGGAAAACTCAAACCTTTCCCTTCCTTTTCGCCGGCATCTTGGTAAAAGGTCAAACAATTCTCAGGAGCTGCAAACCGCACGTCTGCTCACGCCACCATCTTCCATGTTCATACTATTTAGAAACATAGACATTTTATTTATTTAAAGTTTTTCTGGACCGACATTCGTTGGGAACATCACATCGGTTTACAAAGAACAGGATATGCAGCGAAGGTGCTATACAAGGAACTGTAAACAATATAACATAATGCAAAACAATAAATAACGTAGGGCAGATTGCTTAAGTTACAGGGCATTGAACTGAGGAATTAAAGCTAGAAAGGAAAGGGGGGAGGAAGTTATGAAATGACAGCAGAAGAAGACCAAACGGCCCATCCAGTCTGCCCAGCAAGCTTTCACACTTATTTTTCTCATACTTATTTGTTACTTTGACCGCTGAGGTTAGGGCCCTTATTGGTAAGTTTTTGGGTCTAATTTCCTTTCTCACCCGCCATTGATGTAGAGAGAAATGCTGGAGCTGCATCAAAGTGAAGTATCAAGCCTATTGGTTAGGGGTAGTAACCGCCGCAATAAGTAAGCTACTCCCACGCTTATTTGTTTACCCAGCCTGTGCAATTTAGTCCTTGTTTGTTGTTGTCTGAATATAAATCCTCTTTTCTTCATTACCCCCCTGCTGTTGAAGCAGTGAGCTGTGCTATATATGTATTAAAAGTGAAGTATCAGGCTTAATTGGTTCGGGGTAGTAACCGCCACAACAAGCAAGCTACTGCCACGCTTATTTGTTTACCCAGACTATGCAATTCAGTCCTTGTTGGTAGTTGTCTGAATGCAAATCCTCTTTTCTTCATTCCCCTTGCCATTGAAGCAGAGAGCTACGCTGGATATGCATTGAAAGCCAATGCATTTTTGGGTTTCCATTCTAATGGTATATCCATGCTAATAGGGATTTTTTTTTTTACCATGACAACATTAAGTCATGTTAATGTAAACCAGCTGGTGGGGCAAGTACATATACATGCAAGCAACTGTTGGACCCTCCTAAATTTTGTTTGTTAAAATGGGGAAATACCTCAAGGAGTCGATAACTGGTTGGGAAAATCTAGGAGAAGTAGAAGAGCAGTGGGAAAAACTAAAAGGAGATATTAAAAGGGCAACTAACTGTTATGTTAGGAAAGTAAATAAAGGAAAGAAGCCGCTATAGTTTCCAAAGAAGTAGATGAAAAGGTAAGAGAGGAAAGGTTAGCATTCATAAACTACAAGAGATCACAGAAAGAGAAAGACAGGTGACAATATCTGGAAAGGCTAAGAGAAGCTGGGAAAGTAGTCAGGAATGCAAAAATTCAGATGGAAGGAAAAAATAGAAAATAAGATAAAACTGGGACACAACACTTTTTTTTTAGATATATTAGTGATGGAAGAACAAAAATGGCATTGTGAGATTCAGAAGTAAAGAGGAGAAATATGCAGAAGCTGATGAGATAAAAGCAAAATTAATTAACAAATATTTATGTTCTGTGTTCACCGTGGAAAGGCCAGGAGCAGAACCACATAAAACAAACACAAATAAGATTGGAAATGACATAAACCTCAATCAATTTTCAGAAAAGTATACCCGGAGAGCGCCTGCCACCAGGAGGCGGAGCACAGGAGGAGACAGAGGCCCGGGTAACCAAGGGCTCAGGTTGAGCCCTTGGTTACCCGGGCTGCCTGGTCTTAGGTGGGCCTCGCAGGGTCTCTTAGAGAGGAAGCACAGGGGAGTGCCCACCACGAACAAGGGTGCGCGGTCGGTGTTCAGGCACGAAAGTTCAGAGGTTGCAGGAGGCCAGAAGAGAGTGTCTGAGTGGATAGCAAGGATCAAGGCCAGAGTATCGGTCCAGAATGGTCGGCCAAAGCAGGGCTCAGTACCTGAGTCAATCCAGAAGTAGTCAGGTCAGGCAGAGGTCAAGTTCCAGGCAGCAATCAGGGATAGCCGGAGAGCAGGCAGAGGTCAGGCTTGGAGATATCAGCATAGTCAGGCAGGTGGAAGTCAGGCTTGGAGATGTCAGCGTAGTCAGGCAGGCAAAGGTCAGGCTCCAGAAGGCACAAAAATAGAACCGGCACTTGAAGAGACCAGGGGCAACTAGGAAGGAACCTGTTGCAAAGGTGCGACCCCTTTAAGTCCCACAGTGAGGTGCGCACGCGCGCTAGGGGAAACCCGGAAGAGAGGGGAACTCGGCGGCAGCAAGTCGGCCACAAGACAGGCCCAGGAGGAGTCGGCCACAAGACAGGCCCAGGAGGAGGTGGCTGCGTTTCCACCGTGCCACGAGGTCAAGTGAAGCCAGCAGGACCGCGGAGAAGAGGTGAGAGGGACCGGCCACGGACCCCATGGCCAGCCATCGTAACACTGTTTATAATTTCTGTACTTAGGGCCAGGGCAACAAGAACACTCAGACTCAGTACAATGGTACAAAGTAAAATTTATTTGGCTTTACCAAGTGTTCCTGGGAGATGAGGTATGCTAAATGCCCTCTATCTTTTCAAAATTACCAGCATCTCTCAGAATAACAGAAGTGGCTCTCCTTTATAGTCAAAGATACAGCATTTGCCGAAGTTTCTAGAATCACGTAACTGCCCAAAAACTCATTTACAAAAAACACATGATGCTGTTGTCATGATAACCTAGTATGCATAGAAAATGCTTGTGAGGACATCCCTCATTCATTTGTAAAAATCATACTCTTTACTTGTCTTCCCTGACAACACCCTCCCACCATAAAAAATTCCTTTATCAACATGGCTTTGATGCACTTTGTTCCTTCTGATATCCTGTTGATCTTCTTTGTTGTGTAAACAGATAGCAAGTCTGTCTGCTTGAATTCTGTTTTCTGGAGCCAGGACTTAATTAAAACTGTACCCTCAGGTGCATCTTCATTCACCTGGCTCCTGTCTGTTGGAGAGAGAGAGAGAGAGAGAGAGAGAGAGAGAGAGAGAGAGAGAGAGAGAGAGAGAGAGAGAGAGAGAGAGAGAGAGAGAGAGAGAGAGAGACTTACTATAGTGCCTATGCCCTAGACAGGTATTTTAATCCCTATGGGAGGGCCACCTACTAACTCGGGGTGGGGATTAGGTATCAGCGTCGGGGGTTGGGGGCCACTTTCGCATTCCACATGAGACCTACGGAAAGAACAGTGGTCTCTAGTGAAGATTTGCTGGCCGTCGGAGTGAGGAAACTCACTCCAAGAGGAGATTTGGGCAACGTTCTCATGTGGAACGTTCTCATGTGGAATGCGAAAGTGGCCCCCGACGCTGATACCTAATTCCCACCCCGAGTTAGTAGGTGGCCCTCCCATAGGGATTAAAATACCTGTCTAGGGCATAGGCACTATAGTAAGGCTTTCTCTCTCTCTCTCTCTCTCTCTCTCTCTCCCTCTCCCTCTCCCCCCCCCCAGCGCCTGAAACAGGCTGTTCGGAACTATCGTGGACTGCGATAATCCTTTTCTGGCCTGTAGCGCAGTCCATAACGCACATTTGAGGGTTGTAGTTATTAGCCACGCTAACACTGCGGCTGTTTCGCCGCACACGATAAACAGGTTCCCGCTTTACATATGTGCCGCCCCAACTCCGCCCCCTGAATACCAAATTACTAATTTGCATTCGCAAATCGCGTTAACAGCTGTTAACGCGATTTGCGAATTTATCGCACGCGGTAAAGTGCTTGGAAAATGAGGCCCTATGTCATGGTATATGGGATTGTTCATCTATACAACATTTTTGGAGAGCAATTTTAAAATTCATCTCCACTATTATAAAATGTCAACTCCTGTCACATCATCAATTTCCGTCTTGGGTATTATGTCTGATATTACCCAGTGCTCAAAATTTGAATTGCGGTTTCTATTCAAAGGGATACGTGTGGCAAAAAAAAAAAAATGTGTCCTAGCTAAATGTATTTCAGCTGAAAGTTCCCACCCTAAACTTTTGGTTATCAGAACTGACTGATCTTCTCAATCTGGACTACAAATCATGGGCATTGAAAATTCCTGCTCAGTTTTTGTTTCTGAAATGTACAAGTATTTATTAGCAGGCGTGCACTGAAACTCCAGATATTTCCTGTGTGCTCAAAGTATGCTTAGAAGGGTTGGGATGTAGGGATTGTGATTGTTACTGGTTAGTTGTTGTTTGGTAAACCTAGTAAAGATTTGTCCAAAAAGAAATCCTGAAATAAATACATTTGAGCTTTTAGTAGCAATGAGCGGACAATGATGCTTATTTCTGAAGGGAGTCCTGACTTTTCTTGACAATCTTTTCCAATGCTGTTGAGCATCCGCAGGGCTGATTTGAGATTTCAACTGCCATAATGCACTGGGGATGTAAGAGATCCCTGGAGGCTCTGCCAGCCTTCCCGGATCCTTCACGTTGCCACACGTGCCTTGCAGAACAGAGTCACCTTCCCTCGCCCCCCTGTAGGATCACGCGTCGCACAAGACAGTTTGCATTCACCAAATGCTTTCCTTACCTGCTCAAAATGCGAGAAAAGCCTTGATGAATTGAACCCTCTGGGGCTCAGCTTTAAATAGATTAGACTTCCCATTTCCATGCCATTTCTTAAGGAAAGTGCAAAAATGCTTTTTCACGATTTGTTAACTCTGTTTTGCTCTTGGATGTTTCTTTAGAAACTTCATCAAGTGTCACCAAGTGTGTCCGTTCAGATAAAGAATAAGACCTTTCTCCCTGTCCCAAGCTCAGGGCAGGAGCAAGCAAGGACAAAAGCTACTGAAACCACACAGTTCTCATTATTTTTTTGGGGGGGGAGAAAAATAGTCCAAAATTATGTTATGTTATTTTCCACCAAAGGAAAAATCATGGGGTCCAGGTCATGCCACCTTCTGCAGTTTCACTCTTTTACCTTCCGTGCTATGCCTGACAAAGAATAATGAGAATCCCACATATCACAATGAATTAAAAAATAGAGCTTGCACCAGAACGCTTATTCCCTTTTTTTGGGGGGGTCTGTGTGAGGCCCGTTATGTAAGGAAATAAATATAGAAATTCAAAAAGCTTGTAAAGAGGTAAAAGAGAGATGCTTCACATTTTGGTAGAAAATAATTTAAGAACTAGACAAATATCACCATAGCCCCCCCCCCCCCTTGGTTAAAAAGTGTGAACAATAAGATGTGGAGAGACCACCCTGGGATATCCTGCAGATGGTCCTAGTCCAAGCCCTGAGTTAGGAGATAGGGGAGGAGCGTATCAGTCCTGAGGCTGCTTGGATTGCTCAGCTCCAGCCTGTATAAAAGCAGGCGGAGCAGGAAAGCAACGCCGCAGTTTTAGTTTGGATTTGAATAGAGGAGGACCGCTGTTGGGTGTTGTTTTTAATTTTCCCTTTTGTGGTGTGAGTTAATCCTTTGGTCCTATTGTATTTTGTTTAAAAAGTTTTTCCTTTGTTAAGTGTATTATTTTCTTGTGACCAAAGCACAATTTTTTCTGTAACCAAGTTTTTTCTTGGAAAATTGTTTCAAAATTTAACAAAGATATAATTTTTTTAAAATGCCACATTTTGAATGCGTTATAGGCACTGATTTAGTTTTTGGGGAGCCAAGTGTAACGCAAGTTGCAGTAATGCAAGCGGGATCTTTTATTTATTTATATTCTGCTTTTCAGTGCTTCAAAGCAGATTACGTTCAGGTACTGCAGGTATTTCTCTGTCCCCAGAGGGCTCACAACCTAAGGCCTGGATTCACCATTCTTTCTCAGAATGGTGAATCCTGCAAAAACGGGGGGGGGGCGAGGGCCTGCGAAATCCCGCAGCCTTCGCACCACTGCGGTACGCCGGCTGCTGGCTTTCACACCGAATAGCGACACCATAAAAGGTGTAGTTATTCGGTGCGCTACTGCCGATGATAATGTTAGTAACATTATCGCTGGCAGCGAAGACACTGCCGACTCCGCCCCTCTCCGTGCAGACTCCACCCCAAATCGAATTTGCATGCTATCGCACGCGAAACGGGCCTTTTCCCGTGCGATAGAGGCTTATCGCACGCGATACGGCTGTATCGCGGGCGATAAGCCTTTAGAAAATAACCCCCTAAGTTTGTATGCAAGGCAATGGAGGGTAAAGTGAGTTGCTCAACTCACAAAGAAAGGCAGTGGGATTTGAACCCTGGTCTATCATGGAAGCTTAGGGAAAAGTTGAAGGGGTGGCTTTTTCCATCATAGCATGGGTCTCTGCTAAGTCTTTTTAAGGTAGAGCAGGAGGACTGGGCTGGGTATATGTTTGTTGGGTTGTTAAACTGGTAATGAGGGGGTCAGTTTTTAAGGGGGGGGTTATTTTATGGTGAAGTATGTTTGTTACATTGATTGTAGTTTTTATACAGTATTTTAAATGTGAACCACTCTGGCCAGATCTGGAATCTGTTGTCCAGTACATAATAAATCTATATAAATAAAAATGTAAATGTTCGTTTGTTCAGAATCTTAAATCTCCGAAAGTTCTTCACTGATTGCTGTGAAGTTTTGACACAACGTTGCATTCGAATATGCGCGTGTTTTTATATACCTATATTATATAGATGTCACACCTGTGACAGGTAAAAACATGCTTTTTTTGGAAAAACAGCACTATCTGTTGGACGTAAAAGCAACACACACTATCTACAATATAAATGGGCTTTCACCGACAGACCACAAATGTGCAGTAGAGAGCAGCTCTAACGCTCATGTGTGGACCATAGAGCTCTGCGCTATGTGCTGGGTGTCACAGAGGGGAGGAGAAAAGGGCAGAAGAGTCGCCGCTCCAAGAAACGGCTCAGCCCATTCCTCCGCCGCTGGGGAAGGGGGGAGGGAGTAGGGCTTGCCGGACAGTTACACACAGGAGGAAGAAAGAGTAGAAGTCGCCGAGCCAGTCCGTCCACCGCCGGGGAAGGGGGGGAGGGAGATGGGACAGCCAGAGCAGAGCTAATGCAGTAGAAAGCGGCTGTGAAGAGATCACAAGCAGCTGCAGCAGCCAAAGCGCAAAGAGCTGAACAGAGAACAGCTCGCCCTCCTCCCCCACCACCTGAGTCCCGCAGACAAGGAGAAGCAAAGTAAATATCCTGCAACTGCGGGGGGGGGGGGGGGGAGGGGGAAAGCAGTGCTGTCAACCCGCCCGTGGGTCTCAGCCACCACGGGAAGAGTTTACATGGGCATCGCTCCACCCCCACTCCTAGCAAAGCACCGTGATGAAAGTGAAAGCCAGAGCCCTGCTCCCTCCTCCTTCTCAAGCCCCCGATCGGATTTCTTAAAGGCACAGGTCTCCCAGAAAGAGCAAAGTAAGCTAGGCAACGTGTCCCAAATCTGTTGCAGTGCCTGCCGCCTGCCCTTTGCGAGGGTGGGGGGGGGGGGGGATGGAGTGTTTTCCTCACTCTCCCAGACACAACAGGCGTGGGAACTTTGCAAGCTCTTGCGAGTGCAGAGCAAAGACTTATGTGGAGAGGGGACTAAAATATCGCCCGTTTTAACTGTGTGAGAAAGAAGTGTGGTAATGTGCGCTGAAGGTGAGTGTGAGTGCCAGAGAGAGAGGGAGACTATGTGAGGGATTGTGTATGTGTGTGAGAGGGATTGGGCGTGCGTGTGTGAGGGACAGAGGGAGAGTGTACGTGCAAGAGAGAGAGAGGAAGCCTATGTAGGGGGCTGTATGAGACAGAGAGTCTCTACCCCCCCCCCCCAGCTCTCCACTTATAGGTTAGAGTGGAAGGGGTTGAGTGTAGAGGGGAATGGGAGAGCAAAGGAGTTGGGGCCTGTAAGGATAGAGTGAAAGGGGTCTGAGCCTGTCCCTCCACCACCGGGGAAAGGGGGAGGGAGTTGAGATGGCAGGACCATTACGCCTCGCGAGATCCCCCTCGGTCACCGCTGCAGCTCCTACCACCGCCACCGCCTCTGGCCCTTTGTGGTGCTGGGGAGGGGGAGGAGCGGAGCACAGCAAAGACGTAGGAGGAGAGGGGACAAAAATCTCGCCCGTTTTAATGGGCTTAATGGCTTATACTAAATATTTTACGATTCCATTTCAATGTTTCCGATTGCATTGTTAAATTGAATTTTCATAATTTCGATTTATTTTCATTTTGATTTAATTATTTCGTGTGACATTGCGTTGGAATTGAGCTGTGTCGTTTACCATACCGTTCATTTAGGGGCGGATTTTCAGCGCCCTGCTCGCCGGTAAGCCTATTTTACATACGCCTACCGGCGCGCGCAGACCCCGGGACTCGCGTACGTCCCGGGGTTTTCGGAGGGGGCGTGTCGGGGGCGTGTCGGGGGGCGGGCCCGGTCGACGCGGCGTTTCGGGGGCGTGTCGGCCGCGTTTTGGGGGCGGGTACGGGGCGTGGCTACGGCCCGGGGGCGTGGCCGCGCCCTCCGTACCCGCCCCCAGGTCGCGGCCCGGCGCGCAGCAGGCCCGCTGGCGCGCGGGGATTTACGTCTCCCTCCGGGAGGCGTAAATCCCCCGACAAAGGTAAGGGGGGGGGTGTAGACAGGGCCGGGTGGGTGGGTTAGGTAGGGGAAGGGAGGGTAAGGTGAGGGGAGGGCAAAGGAAAGTTCCCTCCGAGGCCGCTCCGATTTCGGAGCGGCCTTGGAGGGAACGGGGGGAGGCAGCGCGGCTCGGCGCGCGCAGGCTATACAAAATCGATAGCCTTGCGCGCGCCGATCCAGGATTTTAGTGGATACGCGCGGCTCCGCACGTATCTACTAAAATCCAGCGTACTTTTGCTTGAGTCTGATGCGCAAGCAAAAGTAGGCTGTTCGCGCGCCTCTTAAAATCTACCCCTTAGTGAGTATAGTTTATGGTTTTTCTTTTTTCATTCTTTTTCATTTCTAGAGTTATGCGGTTTACATCTAGACACAGATTGCTTCTCACATGGACAATTATATGTTGCGTGTTCTAGAGTCGGCAAACCAGACAATCTCTAAATCTGCACAGACAATGGAACAACAAAAAATATTGTATACCCACAAGCATTGTGAAATTAAACATATTAGAAACGTGCGTTTTCTTTTCTTTCTTTTCCATTTAACCAGACTGAGCCACAGCAAATCGTGGCCGGGTACAGCTAGTAATAAATAAATAATAAATAAATAGATGACTGCACCAAAGGACTTTCATTCACGTGAGAGAGATCATCCTTGTGTAAAACACCACAACTATAGAATCTGTGGCCCCTAGAATTTAAATGTAACATATTTGACCAACTTCTCCTATTATAGACAGATATTATTTTGGCCTGGTCCCTACAATGAATGCCTGATCCCTAAAATAAAATTGTACTTTGATCCATTTTACTTTTGGTTAACAAACTGCTTCGAGGCCTCTAGATGTCCATAGGTCATATAATAGGGTTTTGTGTGGAAAATCAGTGCTTTAAGCACTGTGGAAAGGATAATTTAGTGTTTCCCTTTGAAAATAGTGTTAGAGAGTTGTAACATAACAGAGTTTGTTTAGATAAGAGAATAACGTGGACCAGTGCTTTTCAATATATTTTAAATGATCTGGAAAGGAATATGATGAGTGAGGTAATCAAATTTGCAGATGATACAAAGTTATTCAGCGTAGTTAAATCACAAGCGGATTGTGATAAATTGCAGGAAGACCTTGTGAGACTGGAAGATTGGGCATCCAAATGGCAGATGAAATTTAATGTGGATAAATACAAGGTGATGCCTATAGGGAAAAATAACCCATGCTCTAGTTACACAATGTTAGCTTTCATATTAGGAGCTACCACCCAGGAAAGAGATCTAGGTGTCATAGTGGATAATACAATTGTTGGCTCAGTGTGCTGCAGCAGTCATAAAAGCAAACAATGTTAGGAATTATTAGGAAGGAAATGGTGAATAAAATGCAAAATGTCATAATGCCTCTGATCGCTCCATGGTGAATCCGGACCTTGAGTACAGGGTACAATTCTGGTCACAGCATCTAAAAAAAGATATAATTGCACTGGAGAAAGTGCAGAGAAGGGCGTCCAAAATGATGAAGCAGCTCCACTATGAGGAAAGGCTAAAGAGGTTAGGGCTGTTCAGCTTGGAGAAGAGACGGCTGAGGGGGGATATGATAGAGATGTTTAAAATCATGAGAGGTCTAGAACGGGTAGATGTGAATCGGTTATTTACTCTTTCGAATAATAGAAGGACTAGGGGGCACTCCATGAAGTTAGCATGTAGCTCATTTAAAACTAATCTGAGAAAATTATTTTTCACTCAACGCACATTTAAACTCTGGAATTTGCTGCTAGGGGATGTGGTTAGTGCAGTTAGTGTAGCTGGGTTCAAAAAAGGTTTGGATAAGTTCTTGGAGGAGAAGTCCATTAAGTGCTATTAATCAAGTTTACTTAGGGAATAGCCACTGCTATTAATTGCATCAGTAGCAAGGGATCTTCTTAGTGTTTGGGTAATTGCCAGGTTCTTGTGGCCTGGTTTTGGCCTCTGTTGGAAACAGGATGCTGGGCTTGATGGACCCTTGGTCTGACCCAGCATGGCAATTTCTTATGTTCTTATGTAACTTCTAAAGAAAAAACAAATAAGCCAGGAAGGGGTTTTTTTTGTTTTGTTTTGGTTTTTTTTTGGCAAGAGCAAAAAAACAACACTGCTTTTATTAAAGAAGCCTTTGAGCTGTCCTATTAACAGGGTCATTTTTCAAAACGCGATAACGCCCGCATCACGGTTTTACGCATTATTGCCCGCAGTAGCCCTGGAAATAGCTTCACCCTTGGCAGGGGCGCTATGGGGGCGATAGTGTGCGCTGCGGCCGCAACTGCGGAGGACGAAAACGCGCTGCGATGTGTAAGGGTGCACACTATGGCCCCTCCCCCCGCCCCGCCCCTTTTCTAGCGGAATGAAAAATCCTACTGTAAATGTGAATGTGGCATTGATGGATCTCACATGGTTTTGGAGAGAGGGAAGTAGGGGGGAATCAATCTATCCTGAATGCCCAAGTTACTGTACCCTCAACAAATATCACTGGCATTTTTCCTTGTCTAAACCTTTTAATTACCGCCGAGGGTTCAAATATATTCAAGTTCTTTGCTCTAATCGGAGCATTTTTCTCAGCAGTTCATTCCGTTTACGTAGCCTCTGAAAGTTAATTACAGTTTGTATACTTTGCAGATGCATTTTATAATCAAAGTACCAAAAATTGTTGAACTAGGTATTCTGTTATTCAGCTTGTTACTGGCTATGTATAGTCAAGTTTGGCCTATTTCTCATGTCAGATTTGGGAACTCAATTAGAAAAGGGGAAAAAAGTTCCTTTGATGTATTTTTAATCATTTGTTTAACTCAAAAATCTCAGTGTATGGTATTGGTAAATTCCTTTTTTTTTTTAGATAATGTGGCTAAGTAAATTACAGTTTAACTTCATCTAAGTGCTTTACATTCAAACATTATTCATTAAGACTGATAGTTTGTGTACAAAAGTTTAATGTTATTAGGAAATGCAACTAGAAACTTACGGGCGGATTTTAAAAGCCCTGCTCGCGTAAATCCGGGCGGATTTACGCGAGCAGGGCCTTGCGCACTGGCGCGCCTATTTTCCATAGGCCGCCGGCGCGCGCAGAGCCCCGGGACGCGCGTAGGTCCGGGGTTTTTGGAAGGGGGCGTGTCGTGGCGGGACCAGATGACGCTGCGTTTCGGGGGCGGGGCGCGGTGTTTCGGGGGCAGGACCGGGGGCATGGCGCCGGCCCGGGGGCGTGGTCCAGGCCTCCGGACCAGCCTCCGGGTCGGAGGACGGCGCGCCAGCAGTCCGCTGGCGCGCGTAGATTTACGTCTGCTTCTCGCAGGCGTAAATCTACGGACAAAGGTAAGGGGGGGCGGTTTAGATAGGGCCGTGGGGGTGGGTTAGGTAGAGGAAGGGAGGGGAAGGTGAGGGGAGGGCGAAAGAGAGTTCCCTCCGAGGCCGCTCCAATTTCGGAGCGGCCTCGGAGGGAACGGAGGCAGGCTGCGTGGCTCGGGATTGGGGTGTGTGTGTGAATGGGAGGCTCCCTGGGATGCATGCTTGCGAATGAATGGGAGCCTGCCTGGAATGGATGTATATGTGTGTGTGAATGGGAGCCTGCCTAGGATGAGTGGGTGTGTGTGAATGGGAGCCTGCCTGGAATGGGTGTATATGTGTGTGAATGGGAGCTTGCCTAGGATGAGTGGGTGTGTGTGTGAATGGGAGCCTGCCTGGAATGGGTGCATATGTGTGTGTGCATGGGAGGCTGCCTGGGATGAGTGGGTGTGTGTGAATGGGAGCCTGCCTGGAATGGGTGCATATGTGTGTGTGAATGGGAGCCTGCCTGGGATGAGTGTGTGTGTGTGTGTGTGTGTGTGAATGGGAGCCTGCCTGGAATGGGTATATATGTGTGTGTGCATGGGAGGCTGCCTGGGATGAGTGGGTGTGTGTGTGTGTGTGTGTGTGAATGGGAGCCTGCCTGGAATGGGCAGGGAGTGTGTGTCTGTGAATGGGAGCCTGCCTGGAATGAGTGGGTGTGTGTGAATGGGAGCCTGCCTGGGATATGTATGTCTGTGTGTGTGTGCACATGCATGTATGGGAGCCTTCCTGGGATGGGCAGGGAATATGTGTGTGAGAATGGGAGCCAGCTTGGCCTTTGGGTAGATGTGAATGGGAGCTTGCCTGGGGGGGGAAGGGCAGGGAAGCAAAAAAGCTTGAACTAGCCCTGCCCACATAACACATATGTTCTCTTTTCCGTGACTCCATCTTTAGTTCACGTTGCTGTGACCATCTGGCTGAATTTTCTCTTCAACATTGCAGAAACTTTTATCTTTCATTTCAGTTTATCACCAAAAGAGTTTTAACACAATGAATCAAACTAAAACTGCTTACTTTTAAAATCCAAGAGCATTGTCTTCATCATCATTGGGTTTGTAATGTGTAGTCAGTATGTACTTAATATGAAATCCAAAAAACAGTTCATTACGAATCATTGCATAATATGAGCGCCTCTCCTTCCCCAGTTGACTCACTCCCACTCCCCATGGTTAATGCACTCCCCCACTTGTAATCCCCATGTAGTTAGTTCATTCTTCCTCCTCCCCCCCATAAACTCCACATTCACCTATCTCCCCCCCCCCCCCCCCCCCACACACACACACACAAACCGTTCACTTACCCCAGTTCATATCCTCCCTCCCACAAACCCTTCATTCACCAAGTTCCCTCCACATACCATTCACTCACTTCAGTGCACTCCCTCTCTCCCACAAACTGCTCACTCACCCCGGTTCACTCCCTCCCTCTCACAAACCCCTCACGTACCCCCGTGCACGCTTCTCCCCAACAAACCTCTCACTCATCCCAGTTCTCTCCCTCTCTACACCTCACAAAACCCTCATTTACCCTGGCTCCTGTCCATCCAAACAAACCACTAACTCGCCCCAGTTAACTCCCTCCCCCCCCCCCAAGAAGCCCCCACTATCCCAGTTCACTCACTTCCCCTCGCCATGGTTCACGCACTCCATTCCACCCCCCCCCCCCCCATATCACCTCGCTCACCAGCTCCATTGACAGCAAAACAGGAGGAGGAGGAGGAGAGCAGCCTTGTAGCAGCTCTGGCGTGTCCCTTGCATGGGCCCGAGTGTTGCGCATCGAAGCACATGTTTCAAGGCGCGCCATGATGCTTGGGCCCCAACCAGATCTCCTCCCCTACACTCAGAATGAGTCACATCCAGTGCTTAGTGCAGGGCTTCCCAAACTGAGGGTCAGCACCCCCAAATGGGGGGTCACAAAATCTTCAGTGTTTCAAAATGGCTGCGGTCTTCAGGTGCCCGCAGCAGCTGCATCAGTAATCGGAAGTCAGCAGGAGGCCCATGAGTCAGCACTGCCTTGCCTGATTTTGTGGTACCAGAAGGACCTGCGTGAGGGGGGATCAGGGCCCCTGCAGGGCCTGTGAGCTTGCAATACCTCGCAGACCCCGTTCTGGTTTTCATTACTGACGTTGCTGCCACTTGCAGATCTCTGTCAGGCAGGACCAGCCATGGGAGAAGGGGGAGGGCTGAGTGCGCACAAGTTGGTGGAGATTGCCACTGCTCATCTCTCCTCACCACTAATGAACCTACCCAAGTGAAAAACATTGCCCCTGTCATCCCACCAATTGCCATCCACCTTTGGGCCAGGGTCCAAAGGATAATGTTGCTGCTAACCCTGATCAAGAGAAGAGTCTGTTTGAAGGGTTGGATGAAGTGGAATAACAGAAGGTCAACTGGGGGATGTAAGAGAGGAGCTGGGAGTGAGAGAGGATCAGCTGGGGCTGTGTGAGAGAAGGGTTGGGGGAGAAGGAAAGATAGAGGGGGCTAGGAATGAGAGTGAGGAGGGAATGACAAAGGATCAGTTGTGGGTTATAAGAAGAGCTCGGGATGAGGGAGGATGAGCTGGAGGAGATGAGAAGAGCTGAGGATGTAAGAGGGGATCAGCTGGAGGGGTGGAGGTTGAGAGAGGGGGGGGTCCTTTGGAGGGGAGGAGATAGAGAGAGAGGATCTTCTGGAGGGGGTGGAGGTTAGGAAAAAGGATCAATCGGAGAGGGTGGAGGTTGAAAGAGGAGATCCTGGAGTGCAGGGAGGGTGAGAGTGGAGTGGCCGTAGTCCTGTGAATTTATTTTGGTCGTCCTCTGGGGTCGGGAACATTTTCAAACTCTAAAACGGGGGTCACATTGGCTAAAAGTTTTGGGAAGCCCTGGCTTAGTGCGCACTCTCCCTGTCTCACTCAGCCTGGGAATAACAGGGGCTGAAAGGTCACAAAGGAGGAGGGGCCATGTGCATATGCCAAGCACTGTACACAGCCCGTTCAGCCATACCTTGCATCTTGCCCATCAAGGGCTCAGTTTATAGCCAGGACAAAGAGGGGTGCATGACTACGCGGGCTCTCGGAAAGATGTCCCGACGTGTTTAAGAGCCGCTGCTGGTGACTCTCGCTGCTCTGTGGCGCTGAGACCAGAACCTATCTGTTGATCTGGATCTGAGCATCAGGCGGTGGTAACTTTTCCTTGGCACACCTGATCAGGCTTGAGGGCGTACCAGTGCCCACTGATATATGCTGTACCTGGATATTTCTGGCACTCCTTTCTTGGGAGTGTGAAAAATGATTTCAGTGCTCCCTTCTGTAGAGAGGAAGAAAATAATCCCTAAGGAGGAAAGCACAGGAATAGCATCTATATCAATCTCTTAATATAGATATATAAAGATAGAGCTATATACTTAGAAACACTATGGGCCTTGTTCCAAAAGGACTTTTTTTCTATGCAGTGTTTAGGGAAAAATCTTCTCTCAGTCAGTTCGCATCTCTCTATGCAAGACACAATGCCATGTCGTGATCATCCGCTCACCAGTTTTCAGAGGCTGTAAGTCAGCATTATTTCTGTTGAGCGCTCACAAACAAGCTGAGGGTGGGGAGAGGGCGGGCGAGCGGAGGCTGGCAGATGGTAAATGAATGCAGAGCTGCCACATTATATTGTAACTGTAAAAAATAAATAAATAAATAAGTTTTAGTGCTGGTTGCAGCTTTTTCCGCATTCATTTGCTGAGGCAGGATGGTTCCTCTTGTGCTATTCAGGAAGATGGACGGCTGCCACGCTTGGAGACATTAAATCAGGACTCCAGGATGAGCTCTGCCTTGCCCCTCCCAGGCCCACAGCTCTCTGCAGTTGAGGCAAAATGCTTTGAGAAGTGCCAGCACACGCAATCGGGTCGTAATCTTTGATCAGAGTCTGACCCCACATCTTCTGCTGCTGCAAACAGAGAGCACAGTGGGAAGAGATGGTGCTAGTACATTGCACGGGCATTCACTGTCTGCATGCAGGGACCTTTCCATCTGTTCTTTGCTCGTGCTCGTGGCTTTACTTCCTGAGAACCCGGGAAGGACAGCTTGCTGATGGGATCTGGGAAGCAGTGGCCTGTCTTCCCCCCTCCCTTCCAATTGATGCATATAAATTGTTTTTATCACCAGTCAATACGGATCTAAAACTTAAGATCAAAATCACTGTATCTGTCCTAAATTAAAATTATGCACCAGATGCATTTTTTTTTTTTGCCTTGTTTAATTATCAGTGAACGCGTTCCCTTTTGTAGGAGTAAATTACGTCCGACTCTCTCCCAGTGTTCTCTTTATTTTATACTTCAAATAAGGAAAATCCTTTGTGTTTTGAAACAGACATATCCCAGGTCTAGACTGTGATAAATTGCTATTTTAAAACTTACTTTCATAACCATGTTATTATCTTCTGGGGATATTTCTTTAATAAGTGGCTAGAAATCCACAGAGATATGCAGTAACGGAATGATCTGAAGTGTATTTAGCTCTTGCTCAAGAATTGTACTAGTGTTAGGAGCTTAACCTGAGAACCTCTATACTTGTCACTTTCCTCACTCAAAAATGTAAGTCCATTGCAGAAATAAAAGACCAGAGGATTATTAAACATTGTAAATAACATTAACAAAAAAAAAAAAAAGCAGCAAGCTCTTAAATCCTAAACCTCAACACCCTAAATAAAATGTATCCTAACAAAGGCCGCTTGCCAGCTGTTAGCTGCACAACTGACCCATCTATAATGACCACCATACAACCCCCCCCCCCGGACATCTGACTAGTCACGCCTTCCATGACTTAACCCTACTGTCACTTTCTAAAGGTAGACTGTATTTGCACAGTACTTTTGTGCACTAGCTTTGTGTCACCTACTCTGAGATCCTGACCATATTTTAATTCAAGGTAACCATCGGAGAGGTACTTCCATGATCCCAAATTAGTATCGACTAACTTCAGGCTTCCTCCACCCCAAGGCGGGCTCTTTTCCACTTTTCAGTCTCCAAGTTAAACAGGTTTAGGCCAATGCCTGCTAGGAGAATTCTATCTAGCCTGCACAAGTTGGGTCAGTTCCTGAAGATTGACTCATGTTTTTACCATTCAGCCCCCACTATTAGTGTGAAAAAATACCAATCTCTCTATTTCATTCTCTTCTGCCTATTTCCATATCTTTATCAGAATGTTTTCACCCTCCAAATCTCCTTGGAATGATATCCAACTCACATAAGCCACTCCCCTTTAAATAACCCCTTAATTTGCTTCTTATCTCTATTTGTTTATTCAGATTGATGCACTTGACTGTCCTTAGATCATTACCACTTAAATGAATCACCCAAAATCCCTGAAAAAAATATTTTTTTCTTTTTGTAAAGATCAGCAACAGGATGAGCTGATCACAACTCATCCCACAGCTGCTGAACCATGCAATTTTAATCCTCTACTGGCTAGGTAGAGAATGCACCCCAAAGTACCTCTCCTGCTCCCTATGATGTACCCAAAATAAGAACGAGAGGGTGCAGATCTACATCATAGATCTGTTACTTCCACAAGTGCATACTCAAGCACCATCTGCAATAACAAATAATAATTCAAACATTACATTTCTCCAGAATCCTAAAACCTCCTAGAGCCCATGGCCAATGGTCTTAACAGCCTCCACATCCATCCATCCCCAGCTCTACAGCCTTGTTCACTGCCCCAGTCGTGAATGAATATGCTAATTGTAACCCCCTCTTGGTTTTGGGGCCGCCTAATCAAAGGGCCATAGCAAAGTCCCAGGGCTATAATTTCACTCCTGGATTTTCATGTTGCTCAAATGCATCTGACTTCCAGGGCCCTAAATGGTGTGGTGGACTCTATACTCAATCACTCTCGACACTCCCAACTCAGTACTCACACTGCTAGCTTTCTTCAACAGCCAAGAACCAGCTGGAGGAACTCACACAGCAGGCGTTGGATGATGTTCAACAAAACGAAAGCTTTTTTGCTTTAACTTAAAGAAATGAATCCATGCTAAAATGGCAAACCCATCATCATCATCAACAAGAGAATTACAATCCCCAGTGCTGTGGTTTCTTTACCCGTTTTCCTTCCTTCTACTCTTTTCTTTGGCCCTGAAGCAGTTTGCAAATACTCTTCCCCATAAAGGATAGTGAAGCTATCCTCAGTTGGCATAGGCTATCAGTGAAGAAAAACTGCAAAAACTCTATCTCTTTTCAAAAATCTAGGTGTTCAACTGCTCACAAATATCCCAGATGCTTAATCCCAATATCAACTGAGAGAAAGCCAAACAATTACACTCCAGTCCCTTAGAGCAGGGGGCAGTGGCCTTCCTCATGGGAGCTGATTAAAAATCCAAAATACACCCAACTCTCCTATCAATCAGGAAATTTGTCTTCCTCTTCCATGGCAGCAATGAAGCTCCTTACAATACTCTCCTTGATGAGTCTCCTTGGTGTAAACTGTGAATCCCACTGGAACAAAACCTATAATCTCTCAAAACGGTGACATCCAACCAAACAGAGAATAGAGCAGAACTGAACTCTGAGCATGCTCACGCTCTATAGGGGAGCAAGACCAGTCCCCAGATAGGGGAATGGCCAAAATCTAGGGAGGGATCAAAAATGCAAAACTCCCCAAAAGCCAGGAAATAGGGAAATAATTGGTAAAAAGGCCTTTTTTGTATTGATAGATAACGCTATACTTACTGTCTATTCTCCTTCTGCTCAGATCAGGCAGAGCTAAGTATCCTGAGCCTTGAACAGCTCTATCCAGAACCCCTTTTCTTTGAATCTCTCTTTATCCTTAACCTGTCACCCAGCAGTTAAACATCCTTTCACCATACCCCAAACCTGTCTCTAGAACCTCTAGATAAGTCTCCCTTACTAAAACTGCACCAGAGAGCATTAAAATGAATGCATCCTGGAACACCTTCACTTTATATTCACAAATACAATCACAAATGCTTAAACCAATTTCCTTGACAACTCTGCTGAGATGAGCCTTTGCCTATCGCATGGTGCACTTCTTCTTCCCTAGCCCAATCTTCCAATAACATTTTTATAAAAAATAAAAAAAAGACCTTTCCTTAGTGTCTCTCAAACTCTTTAACTTCTCGGAAAATGCTAACCTGTTCAGGGAACCAATCATTGTTTCATGTCTAACAGAAACTACTATTTCCTTTTGACCTACTTTCTCGTCGCTCAAACATCTCTCTCCCTTAAACCCCCAAAATGAATTCAAAGTCCTATAATAGGCCTTCCATGCATTGCTGGAAAAAGAATACACCAAAAGGTGGACCATCCTGAGTAAAGAGCTGCTCAGATACATCTGTTCTCTGGATATCTCTTCCCAGTCTGGGGACCCAAAATGAGACCACTGACCCAAAAATAAAGCATCAGTTGTATCATTCCTAATGCCAGAAACAATGTCTTGCTTTACATTCAGGATTGATTTCCAGAAGGAATGAGCATTTGGTTGAAATGAAATAGACAATATCAAGGATATTTGAAAATGCCAAAATTATGGGTTGTTTTAGTTTCGTGTTAATGCACACTAACTGGATTTAGAGCACAATAGCTGGATTTAGTGTGCACTAACTGAAAATGTTACAAATAGATTTAAAAGTGTCAAATAGGGGAGCAGTTCATTAGCTAGAGTTATGGTTCTGAATTCCCATTGGCTGTTTTTTTAGTTATTTGTTTGAGTTGCCAAGGTTGCAAGGTGGTGTGTGGGGGAAGGTACTACCTGGCTGGTTACAAGTATAAACAAACAAGTAATAATAGCATCAAGTTCTACTCAGCATAAGCATGCAAAGCAAATGCATATTTAGAAATTGCAAATCTATGATTATTTTGGGAAATAATCCCAAAGTATGCATATCCCTGGTATTTTGGGATATGCATACTTTGAATCACCCAATCCTGCTTCATTTTTTAAAGAGTAGATGATAGTAATTGGTAAAAGAGTATTTTGATTCTGCCAATTATGTGGTTGTATTTTTTTTGCTAATTTGACTTTTGAGTGCAGATATATTAAGGGAGGCTCTGGTTGTCTGCTGCTTTGGATGAATTGAGGAGACAGAATAGTTCTTTGTTCTTTTGAAAGAAATAGTAGTCAGTACTTTTTTGAGATTTAAAATTAATCATCATTGTATTAATAACTTGCGATTGATTTGATTTAGTTAGTATAGGTCCTGGGAGGCGCTAGGCCTGCAAGGTAGGGCATTTCGCATTGGCTCTGTAATGCTCAACATAGTAGCAGTGTGCTCTTACATAAAATGTTGCCATGCTTTACCATTAATCTGACAAAGTCTCACTGTCTGTCTTGCCCTTAGTGTGAGATTTTAATATTCGAGGTTTCTGTGCCTGGCCTTTGCCCTCTGGTCTGTGGCCATTGGCTTGTGGAACACTGACCTCGGTGAGTGCTCCAGGTTATATTGATATCTGTGGTGAGTGCACACAGTCACATAATGCACAGTGCTATTTCTCATTTCTAACTTATACATTTAAGTGCATCTCTCCTTCTACATATACTAGGTAGTATAGCCATGGTGGCTTTGGACAGGCAGGCAGGCAGTCAGTAATGAAAAATACATTACCTTGGGGTATGATCATTCAGTGATTATTGTAGGGAGTCACACACTTACTACCTTTGCTAGCTAAGGTGTGTGTTTGTCCTCCATCATGTGGCCAGGCAACAGAGAGAAAGGTTATTTATAAATATATTAAAAAGCAGTGGTCCCAGAACAGATCCCTGGGGCACTCCACTATTCACCATTCTCCACTGGAAAAATGTACCATTTAGCCCTATTCTCTATTTCTATCTTTTAACCAGTTGGCAATCTACAATAGGGCGCTACCCCCTGCCTGATGACTTTTTAATTTCCTAAGAAGTCTCTCATGAGGGACTTTGTCAAATTCTTTCAGGAAATCCAGATACATCTTATCAACTGACTCACCTTTATTCAGATGTTTATTTGTGCCCTCAAAATAATGCAGCGAATTTGTAAGGCAACACTTTGCTTGGCGAAATCTATGTTGGCTTTGATCCATTAATCTATACCTACCTATATGTTGTTCTTTTTTCCATTTCGCTTCTCTTGTTAATTCCTGGACATCATTTTCTGGCCCTCTTTTCCATACTGCTCCTACTTATTTCTCCTTTTAGTTTTTCATAAAATGGTGCTGGACCTTTTTTGCGTATTTCTTCCTGTAACACTACCCATTATGGGATGTACCTAAAGTTTGGTTCACAATCTCTTATGGATGTTTTCTGGCAGTGCGGCATTTCTGTTTATCCATTTCTTCCTTCCAGTGCTATGGTGACCTTATCCGCTCCTGTATTTACTTCTTCTCTTTCTACATTTTTCCCCTTCTGTTTTCCCACTCGTACCCGTCGTTCTGCCTAATCTGCCTACCCCAACTGATGTACCAGATGAATTTAAATTGTTCCGTCGAACTGAAATCTTGTTTGCTTCTTGGCTGACTCCTGGTGTTCAAGCTGCTACAGGTGCCAAATGGATTCAAACTATTCGTTATCAGTTTATGCAATTTGTTAATTTAGCTACTGAGAGACTTAAGGCTCTTAATTCTGAACTGCGTGCCACTGCTGTCATGGCTCAGCAGAATCGTTTGGCTTTAGATTCAATCCTTGCCTCAGAGGGAGGCGCCTGTGTTAGTATTGGCACTGCATGCTGTACCTATATTCCCACTGCTGCCTATGACCACATGTCTTATGTTCTTCAGCATCTTCGTAACCTATCTCACGTTATGTATGCACAAGGTGGTGTGAATCCTTCTGCTGACTCTGGGTTTTCCTCTTTATTTTCCTGGCTTCCTTCACTCTCCTGGTTATGTACATTGCTTATATCCCTGTTTGCTATTTTTGTGATTCTTATCCTTGGTTGTTGTTGTTTTCAATGCTCTTTTTCTCTTTTGTCATATATTCGCACTTCTTCCTCTTCTGGTGTTATACCTTTCCACTCCTGTCTCTGCCTCTCATTATGATACTGAACTCCTTGCAGAGACTCACCCAGTAAAAGTGATATTATATATATAAAAAAAATAATACATTCCATACTGGCTTCTCTTTGTTCTTCCTATCTTTATACTGGTTACAACAGTATTATGTGATTACTTGACATTGTAAGATAACTTATGTGGTCTTGCTATTATATGTTTTCTCTTTTTTATAATGCAGCCATATTTGCAGCTCAACAATAGAGCTAACGGACATCTAGTGGAACTTAGTCACAATGCTATTATTTGTTAATTAGAGAATGGGTGTCTATCTATGAGTATCACTTACATTCAGGCCGATACAGTACAGTGCGCTCCGGCGGAGCGCACTGTTATCCCGCGTTTGGACGCGCGTTTTCGACACGCTAGTGTTACCCCTTATTCAGGAAGGGGTAATAGTGCATCGAAAATGTGCATCCAACCCCCCTCCCGAAACTAATAGCGCCCGCAACATGCAAATGCATGTTGATGGCCCTATTAGTTATTCCCGCGCGATTCACTAAGTAAAATGTGCAGCAAAGCCGCACATTTTACTTTCAGAAATTAGCGCCTACCCAAAGGTAGGTGTTAATTTCTGCCGGCACTGGAAAAGTGCACAGAAAAGCAGTAGAAACTGCTTTTCTGTGCACCCTTCGACTTAATATCATGGTGATATTAAGTCAGAAGTTCCAAAAGTTAAAAATAATTTAAAAAACATTTTTTTAAATTGGCCCGCAGCTCGCAGGTTGAAAATCGGATGCTCAATTTTACCGGCGTCCAGTTTCTGAACCCATGGCTGTCAGGGGGTTTGAGAACCGATGCCAGCAAATTGAGTGTTGGCTGTCAAACTCGCTGACAGCCACCGCTCCTGTCAAAAAAGAGGCGCTAGGGACGCGCTAGTGTCCCTAGCGCCTCTTTTTACCGCGGGCCCTAATTTGAATAATTTTTTTTTCTGAATCGTGTGCACAGGAGAGTGGCCTGTGCACACGCCCGCTCTCCCGTGATTTTTACTGTATCGGCCTGATTATTAAGGTTCTAGAGGGATACATGCACTACTCTGTACACACAATATACCCCAAAGGTTAGTTATTAGCCTACACATTTTAGCCCATTTGCCATGATCAATTCTTACTGTTCGGTCTTCCCCTCTGGTATTTGGGTGTGCCACTATGGCCATTTGTAAGTGGCATAAGAGGGAAATGATATGTGTGCCTGAGCTAGAGACCAAAATGGAGACGGCAACTGACCCAGAATCCTCTGCTATCTTAGCCTTTCTGGCTATGTGAACTTTAAATGCCCTACTGAGCCTGGCCTGCAGGAATTCCAAGGACACCTGGACAGCAGTTGAAGCTGGCGACAATTTGTGATGCCTTATTATAGGGGCACAAGAGCAGAAGGCAACGGTCAGAACCTCAGGCTAGAATGTCGGTTATAGGAGCATCTGTAAAAACTGCACACAGCCTAAGATTTAATGATTGCCCTGAGCAGCAAGATTATAACAGAACAAAGGATTATCTAAAGAGTGATGGTAAATGGGCCCCTACTTGGAGAAATGGTCAGGGTAATGTAGGGATAATGTATCATGCTGTTGACATGAGAATCTATGTAAATGATACTCCAGGTGGTCATGCAACTTAAGAATTTCTGACCTAGTACTGTATTGTATTTTACCTATATAAGAAGGATCAGTTCATGTATACAGATGAGATGCTGGTGGTTAGTTTGTCAGAGAACTGGCATCCAGCAGCTCCCAAGAATACTTATATTGCTCAATAAAAAATTATACTTTCTACAAAATCTAAGTACGATGTTCTTGTACTCATGGAGAAGCGCCATAAGCGTGTTTGGTGCATAACAATGTTCAGCAGTTTTGTTCTTTATGATAGTTTCTGCCATTTTGCCTAGCATAGGCATCAGACTCACTGGTCTCCAGTTTCCTGGATCATCCCTTGATCCCTTTTTAAAAATTGGTGTTATATTGGCAACCCTCCAATCTTCAGGTACAATAGATGATGCTATTGATAGTTTACAAATTTCCAATAGCAGGTCTGCAATTTCATTTCTCAATTCTTTCAGCATTCTGGGATGTATACCATTTGGTCCAGGTGATTTGCTACTCTTTAGTTTGTCAATTTGTCCTAGAACATCTTCCAGGTTCACTGAGCTTTGTTTCAGTTCCTCTGAATCCTTACTTTGAATATCTTTTCTGGCATGGGTATATCTCTCACATCTTCCTCAGTGAATACTGAAGCAAAGAATTCATTTAGACTCTCTGCTATGGCTTTGTCATCTCTAGGTGCTCCTTCGCAGGCTTTTTAGTGAGGTGAGCAGGCCCGGGCGTAGGCCGAGCACAGACGGGACGCGCAACAATAGCTACAGAATCGAGGCAGTCCAAAGAAGGGTGACCAAAATGGTGTGGGAGTCTGTATCGGAAGACTTATGAAGAGAGGCTGAAGGATCTAATTATGTATACCCTGGAAGAGAGGAAGTGCAGAGGAGATATGATTCAGACCTTCAGATACCTGAAAGGTTTTAATGATTCAGGACTTCCAACCTTGACTGTTGGAAAGAAAACAATAGGTCATAAAATAAAATTCCAGGAAATATTTCTTCACAGAGAGGGTGGTGGATGCCTAGATGCTCTTCCAGAGGATGTGGTGAAGACAAAAACAGTCAAAGAATTCAAAGGGACGTGGGATAAACACTGTGGATCTCGAAAGGCCAGAGGACGAAAATGAGGTAAGTGTGCAGGGGAGTAACTTGCGGGAACAAGAGCCGGGGCCAGCTTCTTCACCAACCTGTGTATAGAGTTCCCACCGCTGCCCCCACGCTGCTGTGCCCCCTCCCCCTTGCTGCCCCACGCTGCTGTGCCACACACCCCCTGCGGCGGCACGGGTGGCCCTCTGTTTCTTCAGCTGCCGGAAGAGGTTATGAAGAGGATATGAACTCATATCCTTTTCGAGGGGGCCAAAAAAGCAGAGAGCACCTCCGCCACCACTGACCGGCCAGCCCGCCGTCTCTCCAGGTGTACCGCTCCATGCAATTGCACAATTTGCACACCCGGTCGTGCCGAGCTTGGCTGGTACGGTGGTTACTACCCTTAACAGAAGGCATGGGGATTACTACCCTTAACCAATATACTTTGAGGCTTTTAATGCAGCTGCAACATTGCTTCCTGCTTAGACAGCAGGGGGGAAAAGAGGAATTGGATTCAGACAAGAACTGAGGGTCTTGACTTCCACGGTCTGGGATACTGATACGCAAATAAAAGGTAAAAAGCACAGGACTGCTTCTAAAGGAAATGAAGAAAGCGTGCATGGGGGTAACTTGCTACCCTCAGCAGAAGGCATGGACATTACTAATCTTAACTGTTAAGCCTTGATACTTTTAATGCAACTGCAACCTTGCTCACTACTTCAGTGGCAGGAGGAAAAAGTGGAATTGGCTTCAGACAACAACCAGGCCCCCAACTTCGATGGCCTGAGATACCGATACACAGACATAAGGGAAAAAGCACAGGACTGCTTCTACGGCCAAGTCCACAAGCAAAGCACATTAAGCAGCGCTGTCTACATTTTCAAGAAAGCTCATCACTCAGTCAAAAATGTTGCTAGCTGCAATTTTTCTAGGTTATCATACAGCTAGGACATAACTGCACGGAGAGGCAATTACTGCCTTAGGAAGCTTGCTGGGCAGACTGGATGGACCAATTGGTCATTTTCTGCCATCACGTCTGTTTCTATGTTTACAAAAAAAACAAAGTATATGCCTAAAAGCTTTCCCCTCCCCAGCTCTTCCCTGGGGAACTCCTACTTATTGTGTGCGTAAAAGCATCCTCACCTCTGTGCATGCATAGACCCTCAGGTTGACTTTCAGATGGAGATTTGTTCACAGAAACCTGGGTTTCTGCAACTCAATCCTTCTGAAAAGCAGGCTCTTACTGTCTTCAGCTGCATGTCGATTCTCCTTCAAGATCGTGGCAAGGGAGAGTTCAGTTTTCGTTTCCCGGCTGGCAGCCATTTTGCGTGATCATGAAGGGTCCTGTTGGATGTTTGGGCGCGAGGGAAATCCAGAAGCGGCGTCTGTTTTACTCTACATACCGCTTGCTGTAACAGTGATTTATTGGGAGAAGTATTGGAAAGAGGCAGCAATTTTACTTGTTCCCTGAGAAACTGGACCCACCTGGCAGGACCACATCTCAGGCCAGGGGAAAGATTCGGATTCCTTTCAAAAGCATTTCCTTTTGCCCTGTTTTCTTCTTTTCCTTATTGCGAGATACTTATAATGGGTCCGCTCGGCTTTCAGCTCCTCTGAGCCTGGAATAAATGTTGGACCCCCTTGTGTAATAACTCATTACCGTTACATCCAGTTGAGTAAAACAAAGAATCACCTGTCACCCCATTACCATCAGCATATGCTTAGACTGCTCTAGGGCTTATTTTCTTGTTTTAATATGCCATTTTATTTAACTGCTAGTCCCATCGGTTGCTGTGATGGCTGGAAAATGCATAGTATCATTTAGGTATAACCTGGTGTCCGATACCTTGCAATGCTAATGCTGAAATGAAGCACAAGTAGGAATAGCATGCGGAAGCTTTCCAGCACAGATCTGTTGAAGGGGGTATGCGGAGGCTAGGGGTGTCAACTGGCTCCAGATTTTCAGGACAGGTTGATCCAGTCTTGGATTTGTCCCATTGTATGCTGGGACTTGCAGCTCTGACTTCCCTATTGCAGCTCTGACTTCCCTATTGGAAAAGCAAGACTACAAGTCCCTGTGTGCACTGGGGTAAAATCAGGACCGGATCAGCCTGTCCTAAAAATCTGGAGCCAGTTGACACCCCTAGTGGAGGTGTCAGTTACAGATGTTGTGGCGGGGGGGGGGGGTGATTAGGCTGTATTGGGGAGTATGGAGCATGTGGATGTATGAGAGGGTATTGGGTTATTTGTGGTGGGATTGTGTGTGGGGAATGGATGTGGATGTAGGAATGTGTATATTGCTGTGTTTAGTGTGTGTAGGTGGGTATCTGGGGGGATGATGTGTGTGGGGTGTTTTTCAGTGGGTAGGGAGTTGTATGGATGGGAGGAGTTAATGGGGGGCTTTCTATGTTTACGGGGGTTGTGAGTTCTATTTTGGTGGGTAAGGCTATGTGATGTAGGTAATGGATATTATGGAGTGGATTGGGGCTGTGTAAGTTGGATGTGTGAGGGAGTGTCAGGGGTATTTATTTAGATTTATATTCCGCTTTTTGCACTTTTTCAGCGCTTCAAAATGGATTACATTCAGGTACTGAAGGTATTCCCCTATCCTCAGAAGCTTTACAATCTAAGGCCTGGATGAATCCTGCGAAAACGGAATTCATCCGGGGGGGGGGGGGGGGGGGGGGGGGAAGGGCCTGCGAAAGCCTGCTGCCTTCGCACCACAGCGGTGCGAATTCGGCGGCCGCGGTGTACCGGCTGCCCGCTTTCGCACCGAATAGCGCCACCATGAAAGGTGGTGCTACTCGGCGCGCTACTGCTGACGATAACGTTATGGCCAGCAGCGAAGCCACCGTCGACTCCGCCCCAATCTAATTTGCATGCTATCGCACAGGAAAAGGGCCTTTTCGCATGCAAAAGAGGCTTATCGCACGCAACGCGGCCGTATCGCGTGTGATAAGCCTTTGGAAAATAACCCCCTAAGTTTGTACCTGAGGCAATGGAGGGTAAAGCAACTTGCCCAAGGTCACAAGGAACGACAGCGGGACTCGAACCCTGGTCTCCTGGTTCATAGCCCCCTGCTCTAACCACTATATATATATATATGGTGTATGTAGGTGTCAGTGTATTTTAGGGGATGGCTGTGTATTTTTGAGTAGGTGTATATGTGAAGGATGTTCTGTGGCTGGTAATATATGGCAGGGTTGTGTATATAAGGGGGAATTGTGGGGGTTGGGATTTTTGGGGTATGATTGCTTGTGGGGGTAGGTGCAGGGGTGTGGGGATGTGGTCGGGGCAAGGCTGCATGGGGGCGGGGTGAATTGGCTACCGGGTTCTTTTTTTTATTCACCGTCTCTTGTGGGAGGGTGGTGTGGGTGGGAGTGGGGTCCGCAGTTGTGCGTATGTCTGAGGAAAGGCGATGTGTGAGCGGGGAGTTGGCGTGTGGGACGTGTGTGCTTGAACGGGGTTATATGTTTCTGCATGGGGGGGGGGAGGGGGAGCGTGGTGTACTTGGAAGCACCTTTTGTCCCACCCTTCGCCAGTCGCTTCGCTTATTTTCGCTGCCTCTGTCTATCTCTGCCTGTGTTGCTCTTGGGCAGAGTGCTGGAAGGGGGAGGGGCAGGAGCATTGACCTGGAGCACTGGGCAACACTCTTGAAAGTTTGAACGGCTTCTCACCGTCTCCCATAGGAAGCAATGGGGATTTTTTTATTTGGGGATGGGGGAGCTCAGTTCTCTGAAAATAGTACAGATCTGGTGTTTCTGCTTTTGGACCCGACTGAGATATTCATATTTCTTCCTGCATGCCAGGTTTGGTGAATTTCCATCCCTTTTTTTGGAGCTCTTGCACCTGCAGATTGACGGAGAGATGGACAGATGGACATTGATCCTTTTTACATAATCATTTTCCCCGGCATTTCTGAATGCTGGAAAGCATAAAAAGCTAAATTAAATGCTTGGCTCTCCGCTGTAAATGACATGAGATCTTAACCTGCCTTCTTATTTGAAATCAATTTCTCATGTTCATCTCTCTTGGCAGCCTGGCAGACTTTTTATGCTTTGAGGGAACAGCTGCTGTAAAATAAAGGTTTGATTGCATGAACAACTGAGAATCAATTAATGCTTTTAATGTGGATCATCATTCATATGCTATTGCAACAAAGCTGCTTTTTTTTTTTTTTGTAGACGTGAACACTAAAACCTATTACTATATATATATATTTTTTTTTTATTTTTTTTGAGGCACTGGTAAAAGCAGCGTGGTACCTTGATGCTGATTCAGCGAAGGTTCCTCCAGCGGGTTACTGTAGGCAGGCGAGTGCCTTGGCTCGCTTAAAAGGAAACCGCGTGTCATCAAAATGAATGCAGTGCATGGGCCTCGTGATTCATCTCTACAGCTCCGCTGTACTGTGCTGGTCGGGAGGGCAGAGGTCAAGGCGCCACGCGTTTCGTGCAGTCGTGCAACGTTATATAATAAGGACTCAGAGGGAGGATCTCGTGCAAAGCGCGCCGTCCCGGCCACTAACTCTTTCATAAAAATGCCAGCCATAATCTCCACTCTTAATTCTGTAAAGGCTTCGCCCGGATTTCTGTCCGATGCAGTAGTGACCCCATACCTTAACCGTGTTACGTAATTTATACGGAGGCAGCTAGAATAACTCTGCAGAGGCTGCCGGGTGAGGGCGCAGGGCTGTAAATGCGGGAGATCCCAGTCAGGTCACTGACAGGTCAATCCAGTAAAGTGCGGCCGCGTTTACCCTGCTCCTAACCCGCGTTCTACTCACTTTCCGGCCGCGTTAGCCCTTCCTGCGATCCACAATCCCCTTTAACCTACTCTTACTGCGTCCTTAAATCCCCGGGCAACCCCTTCCGCCCGCGGCATGTATATTGCATGCAAACGATCGAATTAGCTATTCCCTAGCATCCAGTAACCCGCGCCCCGACTATCGCTATCTTTCCCTGCCATTTTGCCGCGCGTTTAACCTGCTAACTTACCGCCTACCCTTACCCCTGCGTTAGAGGCAGGGGTAAGGGTAGGCGGCAAACTTTCCCCCAGCCCCCGCTCACCTGCCCTGGCCGCGTCCATAGGTGCTGGTCTCCGGGGCAGCCCCAGTCCTCTCCCCTCCTCCCGAAGCAAAAAAAAAGCGAAAAAAAAAGTTGCAAGAGAGAGAGGGGAGAGGACGGGCAATCCTACGCTCGGCGACTTACTTTTGCAGCCCCCCTCCGAACATCATGGCTTCCCCTGTGCCAGTCCCCTCTCCCCCTCCTCCCGAAGCAGGGCACGAAAAGCAGCCTTGCTCCGGGAGGAGGGAAGAAGAGACTGGCAGTACGAAGCGGCGAAGCGACTTACTTTTTGCAGCCCCCTCCGGACATCGGACGACCTCTCCTGCCTCCAGCTGCTCGCGAAGATGGACGCCTGCACGGCCGCTGAAGACATGACATCACATGCCGTGACGCCAAACGTCGTGATGTCACGTCTTCAGCAGCCGTGCAGGCGTCCATCTTCGCAAGCAGCTGGAGGCAGGAGAGGTCGTCCGATGTCCGGAGGGGCTGCAAAAAGTAAGTCGCTTCGCCGCTTCGTACTGCCAGTCCCTTCTCCCCTCCTTCCGGAGCAAGGCTGCTTTTCGCGCCCTGCTTCGGGAGGGGGAGGGGGGGGGACGGGGACTAGCAGTCCTGACTTCCTGGTATCTGTCATTTCAAATGACATTTGAAATAACAGATACCAGCGTGGCCGTGAAGCGTTAGGCCCGCGCACCCAGGATACTGTATAGCGCTCTATACAGTAAAATGGGTTGCGCGGGCCTAACGCTTCACGGACCCTTCTTAGACGCAGCTTGCATTTGCAAGCTATTTACATACAGGATCGAGCGGTAGGTGAGCTGCACTGTGCGTGCGGCAACCGCGGGTGCGCCGGGCACTAACGCAGCCTACCGCTCGTTACTGGATAGACCTGTCTGCCTTTCTTCTCCGCTGCTTACGACAGATGCAGCTGGAAAGGGGATTCACAGCCCTCGTTTTTTTTTTTGTTTTTTTTTATTGGTTTAGTTCATTTTTTTTTTGGTTGAGGGGAGGACCCGGAGGAGAAAAGTTGTTTGTTTTTGTTTTTTCAGCGTTTATTTCACATTGGTTCATCATTTGTCGAACCAAAATAAACATTAAAAAGGAAAAAAATAACAAAACTGGAATGGAGACTCCCTGGGCCCCCGTGGCTGCTTCCTGGGATATTGCCAAGGCCTTCTCGGCCCCTCTGACACCCCCCCCCCCCATTCCATGCCAAGGGAGCCCAGACCTACCCCTGTACCAAGCCCAGCCAGCTCCCTCTGACCTCCACCCCTACTGTAGAGAAATCGGCAGAGAAAGCAGCAGGAGCAATTCATGCTCACGTCTACCCCTGCTGTGGCTATTTAAAAATGCTGCCTGGTCCTGAGACCGACGCCAAAGTGATGTCAGGGTTGTGCTGGTCTCAGATCCGGCTGGTGCCATTTTCTTGCCCAGGAGTCCATTTTTAATAGTCGCCGCAGGGCGGGAGTAAGTGAGAATCACTGTTGCCCCTTTCTTCTACCAAGAGCTCTATGAAAGAGGTCACTGGTGTCTCTGGGGTGAGGAGGGTTATAGGGACTCACAGGGGTGCCAGTCGGGCTTGGTTCAGCCCAGTGGAGGAGGCCAGGGCTCCAGTGTTGGGGGAGAATCAAGACTTCTGCTAGAAGGAAAGGCTGAGGAGGTTAGGGCTGTTCAGCTTGGAGAAGAGACGGCTGATGGGGGGATATGATAGAGGTCTTTAAGATCATGAGAGGTCTTGAACGAGTAGATGTGACTCGGTTATTTACACTTTCGAATAATAGAAGGACTAGGGGGCATTCCATGAAGTTAGCAAGTAGCACATTTAAGACTAATCGGAGAAAATTCTTTTTCACTCAACGCACAATAAAGCTCTGGAATTTGTTGCCAGAGGATGTGGTTAGTGCAGTTAGTGTAGCTGGGTTCAAAAAAGGATTGGATAAGTTCTTGGAGGAGAAGTCCATTAATTGCTATTAATCAAGTTTACTTAGGGAATAGCCACTGCTATTAATTGCATCAGTAGCATGGGATCTTCTTGGTGTTTGGGTAATTGCCAGGTTCTTGTGGCCTGGTTTGGCCTCTGTTGGAAACAGGATGCTGGGCTTGATGGACCCTTGGTCTGACCCAGCACGGCAATTTCTTATGTACTTATGTTCTTAAAGGAAATGGGAAAACAAGATTTAAATGATCTGCCAAACAAAAATTATTGACTATTAATGTCTATAAAAAAATAATACTGTATGTACAAAAATTAGGCCAAAAGGAAATATATGCTGGCCTTTACCTATCTAACTTACACTCTCAAGGGAAATCCTTCCAGTAAACGTTGTGCTAATGTGGGCGTGAGAACCCGAAGGAAAGAGGTTGATGCTGAGAAGCAGAGGGTATTTCGGAAACTCTGTGTCTGACAGTCTGGTGCAGCCCCTTTGGGTAGGGCTCACAGTAGGATGTACAAGCCCCTGGTTCCAGGTGGGACAGGGGATTTTTCACCAGAGTGATCCAGGAACAGAGAGATGCAGCTGTTCCCCCCCTCCCGGGGCAAACGGCTGGGGGAGGCCGGGAGTTCAGACGGGATTCTCCCAAAGCATCCCGGAGACCCAAGAGAGACCTGCTGAAGTGTGGAATCAAAGTACGAAGCAGCTGGAGACGGATCTGTAACCCTGGTGCCAAGCGGCGGAGACCGAGTGTGCCTGAATGGACTTGCCCTGGCCGCAGAGCTCGGAGGGTTTCGCCGCTCTTCCTAGAGCTGGGCTGGATATCTGTGAGTGCAAGGAATGGGGAAAATGCAACTGCGGCTGGGGCCTGACAGGAGCAGGAGGGAAATCGTGTCTGCCTGGAGCTCAGTGCAAGGCTCGGGGGGAGTATTCATCCCGGGAGCTGTTCTGGACACTGTGAGTCCTGGAAAAGACTTTGATGGTGGGAGAAAATATTTTGTGGAAGAAAACACTAAAACCGATGGAGTCTGCGTGAAATGCTGAATAATAACTGTAAGTTTTCCTGGGGGGTTTTTCCTGCTGTTTTTCCGAATGTTTTATTCTGATCAAATCTCAGTAAGCTGTCTTTATTTAGGAGCCCAAGTTTGGTGTGGACAGTCGGTTATTTCATGGAGAGGTCCTTGACCCAGTTGTGGCCCTGCTGATTATTCTGCCCCCGGCCCATGGCCTGAAAGGCTGTTTCTCCCTACCCCCACCTTGGGAGAACTACCTCATTGCTCCCGAGGACTGGGAAGGTGACCTCGAGTGAAATAGTGTGTGTCTGTGAGAGAGAGAAAGCGTGAGTGGCTGTGCGCATGTGTGTGTGTGTGTGTGTGTGTGTGTGTGTGTGTGTGTGTTAAAGAGATTGAGGGTGTGTATGTGTGTAGGAGAGAGACAGCCTGAGTGTATGTGTGTGTGTGTGAGAGAGAGAAAGCGTGAGTGCTTGTGTGCCTGTGTGTGTGAAAGAGAGTGAGGTGTGTATGTGTGTAGGAGAGCGGCAGCCTGAGTGTATGTGTGTGTCTGTGAGAGAAAGCATGAGTGCCTGTGTGTGTGTGTGTATGTGTATGTGTGTGTTAAAGAGAGTGAGGGTGTGTATGTGTGTAGGAGAGAGACAGCCTGAGTGTATGTGTGTGTGAGAGA
This sequence comes from Rhinatrema bivittatum, assembly GCF_901001135.1. NCBI lineage: Eukaryota > Metazoa > Chordata > Amphibia > Gymnophiona > Rhinatrematidae > Rhinatrema > Rhinatrema bivittatum. The sequence goes on from NC_042615.1 coordinate 34,849,641, forward strand.
GAGATAGAAAGCGTGAGTGCCTGTGTGCATGTATGTGTGTGTGAAAGAGTGAGGGTGTGTATGTGTGTAGGAGAGAGATAGCCTGAGTGAGTGTGTGTGTGTGTGTGAGAGAGAGAGAGGATAAAGTTTGTGCAGTCCTCTCCCTCAGTGCACAACAATACCGGGATGACTGGAAATCAAAAGATCCCAGGACAGGAAAGCAAGGAATTTTTAAATTCTTATCAGTTTTAAATGTTGAGTCTTATTTGATATATCTGTTTCAAAACATTTCATTGATTTTTCAGAACTTTCTAAAAATGTTTTTGTTTACTGACAGATGTTTGCCAACTGTTTTGAATATTTATTCTATTAAATTAGTTTTACTATTACGATTGATGTATTATATTTCTTGATTTTATTATTGTTTTATGAGGAATTATGGATTCTGCTTTTCCATTGATGCACAGCATGTTGTGCTGGAGGTGGACCCTTGGCCTGGTGCAGGATTGGTACGACCCTCTGATCGGACCCAGAGAGCACCTACCACCAGGAGGCGGAGCACACGAGGAGACAGAGGCTAGCTGGAGCTTCGCCAATAACAGTCCGGGGTTTCCGCAGGTTGAGCCCTTGGGTACCCAGACCGCCTGAACTTAGGTGGGCCTCAGGTGATCTCCCGGAGAGGTAGACCACCTTGCTCATGCGCGGCTGATGCAGAAAGGATAGACCAGACCCGAACTGGAAGCTCCGGAGACCTGAGGAGGTAACAGTTCAGGAAGGCCCTCCGGGCGAGACAGGCAGCACCTGCGGATCTGGTCAGATGAAGGCCGTGGATGGAATCCAAGCAGGTTGGTCTGGTAGTCACGGAAGGCCAGAAGAATAAATAAATAAATAAATAAGAGAATGTCCGATAGAAGCACAAGGGTCAAAGCCAGAGTATCAGTCCAGAAGTGGTCAGCCAAAGCAGGGGTCAATACCAGGGTCAGTCCGAGCGTAGTCAAGGCAAGCGAGGGTCAGTTCCAGGCAGCAGACAAGGAGAGTAGTCAGGCAGGCAGAGATCAGTACCAGAGATCAGTCCGAGAAGGTACTAACTGAGTAAGGACACAGAAAGGAACCCACGGAGAAGCTGGATCAAGGAGACGCTGGAACAAGGAGACACTGGAACAGGAGACGCTGGAACAGGAGACACTGGAACAGGAGACGCTGGAAGAAGGAGACACTGGAACAGGAGACACTGGAACAAGGAGACACTGGAACAAGGAGACACTGGAACAGGAGACGCTGGAACAAGGAGACACTGGAACAAGGAGACACTGGAACAAGGAGACGCTGGAACAAGGAGACGCTGGAACAGGAGACGCTGGAACAAGGAGACACTGGAACAGGAGACGCTGGAACAGGAGACACTGGAACAGGAGACACTGGAACAAGGAGACACTGGAACAGGAGACGCTGGAACAGGAGACACTGGAACAAGGAGACGCTGGAACAGGAGACACTGGAACAGGAGACGCTGGAACAGGAGACGCTGGAACAAGGAGAAGCTGGAACAGGAGACACTGGAACAAGGAGACACTGGAACAGGAGACACTGGAACAAGGAGACACTGGAACAGGAGACGCTGGAACAGGAGACACTGGAACAGGAGACACTGGAACAAGGAGACGCTGGAACAAGGAGACACTGGAACAGGAGACACTGGAACAAGGAGACGCTGGAACAAGGAGACACTGGAACAAGGAGACACTGGAACAGGAGACGCTGGAACAGGAGACACTGGAACAAGGAGACGCTGGAACAAGGAGACACTGGAACAGGAGACACTGGAACAAGGAGACGCTGGAACAAGGAGACACTGGAACAAGGAGACGCTGGAACAGGAGACACTGGAACAGGAGACGCTGGAACAAGGAGAAGCTGGAACAGGAGACACTGGAACAGGAGACACTGGAACAAGGAGACACTGGAACAGGAGACAATGGAACAAGGAGACGCTGGAACAGGAGACACTGGAACAAGGAGACACTGGAACAGGAGACGCTGGAACAGGAGACACTGGAACAAGGAGACACTGGAACAGGAGACGCTGGAACAGGAGACACTGGAACAGGAGACGCTGGAACAAGGAGACACTGGAACAAGGAGACACTGGAACAGGAGACGCTGGAACAAGGAGACGCTGGAACAGGAGACACTGGAACAGGAGACACTGGAACAAGGAGACACTGGAACAAGGAGACGCTGGAACAGGAGACACTGGAACAGGAGACGCTGGAAAAGGAGACACTGGAACAGGAGACGCTGAAACAGGAGACACTGGAACAAGGAGACACTGGAACAGGAGACGCTGGAACAGGAGACACTGGAACAAGGAGACACTGGAACAGGAGACGCTGGAACAAGGAGACACTGGAACAAGGAAATGATGGAACATGGAATAGGCAAACTAGTACACTGAGGTGTCGACCCGATTGCCAAGGTGAGGTCCTGGGGACAGGGCCTCGCTATTTATAGGACGTTCAAGTGATGTCACCGGGCAGTGGCCGAGCCGGGTTTCCCGCGCTGGTCCCTTTAAAGGGAGTGACGTCGGCCATGCGCGCGCCTAGGGGCGGGGCCGAGGCGGCCGAAGACGCGGAGCCCCGACGGGAGCTCCGCTGTGACGCCTGGCTTGTTTGCTTTTCCTAACAGGAGGTGTATTGGTGTTTTAGGGCCTGGTGCAATATTTTCAGTGTTGCCTTTTCACAGGTAGGACTGTTACTGTTTGACTGCTGGCAGTTATTGCTGTTTTGGTAAGGAAGATTTGCTATATTATAATTGTAATTCAGTTTACGCCCGGCTTTATGAGGGCCAAGTCTACGGCAAACACAATTTATAAAAAGTCTTCACACTATATGGCTTCCAAGTTTTCTTTTTTTTGCAAGGTTTTCTTGTTGGCACCACAGCAGTGCTGTGGTGCCAACAGACGAGCCAACATGCCTCAGACGAGCATGAGTGTCCTTTTCATGTGAAATCTGTTGTTATAAATGCATATTTTTAAATCGTGTGTGGTGCAGGCTGGGAGGGAGGGAGGAGGGCGCATCTAAATGATGAGCAAAAACCTTCATGTACTGGAACAGCCACCGGTAAGTCAAGGGCGGAGGTATAATCCCTCCAGCTGCCACTATCACTGCTCATTTCCAAAGCGCTGCTGCTGGTAACTCAGATTGTTATCTGCCCCGAGCGCAGGTAAAGCTGGTCCTGACCCTGCCAGTGCGTGAGGACCGTGGACCCTGGAAACTCTGCTTGGGATGTGAATCCCAAATAAAACTGCAGGTTGGACAAATGTCACGGTGCACTTGATAAATGGCTTATTGCTAACAAGGAAGTATCAGCACGATTCTCATTAACTGCTGCCCGTAAGAAGGAGTCGTTTGATTTCATTGTCACAGGAATTTGTTCCGGGTGGCAGCCTCTCCGGCTGTGCGGCCATTACCTATCAAAGGCAGGAAAAACCCTGGTCTGCAAATTCAGATTATATTCTAAGCCACGCTGGCCTTTTTCTTTCTCCGCTTTATACGATTATTAAATCACTTACTTCCATGACTCCAGACGCAGCTAAATGAAATCTCTTAACAAAAATATTGAACCGGTCTAAACTGATCTCCTCAATGGATCAATGGAAATGCAACTGAAATGGACTGATGGGTTTTTATCAAAATTGATGCAGGAGGACACTAATAAGATGACTTCCAGTTCTCACGTACAGTACCACATTTTCCGCACAAATTGATCTGATTACCAAAGATGATTTGGACGCCTTTTGATAGCATCTTGAAGTTGAAAGTCATTCTATTTCCTATGAAGCGGAGGTTTTCCTTTACTGTCCTTCAGTTTGCTTCACCTCGTCCTGTTATCTGAGGAGATGACGCTTGGGGCAGCTGCTCTAGCAGTGTTTCTGTCTGGAACTGCATAGGGTTATTTTCCTAGCCTGCCTTGCTCTCAGGCCTTGTACGAATGTAACGCCCCCTTGACTGCTTACCTCATGAGGCGTTTCTGGGTCCGGGACCGACCTGGAAGGAGCCCCCCTAGGGCAGACTCTGCTGGTCCTCACATTCTTGGCGCCTGGTGCCTCTGCCTGGGGAAGAAGGTGTTAGCCAGCGGGTGGGATTTCCCTCCCTTCACCCCAGCAAAAAACAAATGGGACTATAAACAAGGCTGGCAGTATGTACAACTATGTACAGGTTTATTAGATTATATAAGTATAGACATTTCTTCATGAGTATGTATATTGCTAATAGGATTGTCAGACAGCAGACTTACCGACTCGTGGTGAATAGTAGAGATGTGACTCGGCTGAACCTTTTAGTTCGGCCTTCGTTATCGGCCCGCCGCGGGCAATTTCGTTCGGGCCGATTTGATTTTGGCTGCCCCCAACCCTTCAAATGTAATTAATTACAACCCCCACCCCCCCCCCCCCCCCCCCCCCACCCTCATAAATCCCTCTCTCATTCAGAATTCTCCAATGTAGGACGTTTCCAGTCATAGTTTTGCATGATTTAAAGTAATATTTCATTGCCAAGTTAACAAAAGTACTCCAGGGGTCATTTAAGCACTTTCACAGTAAGGGGTCTGGCAAATCTTTTAAATCTCATCCTCTGCTTCCTGGGCTGGCGGCTCATGTTACACAGCTGCACTGTCCTCTTTTTTTTTTTTCCTCTGCTGCAGTTCACTTAAATGGTAGCCTGCTCTTTAACCCTCTCTCCCTTGAGAGGGATGGGGGGGCGGATTCATGGATATAATCTGAGCATTAGAGAGCAGATCTAACCTTTCATTGATAGGACAATTTCAGCCTGTTGAATTAATTGGGGTGATTCTGTGTTTTATGGTTCCATAGTTTTCAGATACTGTACAGATCCATATTCAGTCAAAGTTAGCTGGGATAAACTTACCCAGCTATCTTTGAAAGTACATTGAACAGTGCAGCCACATTATTTAATATAGCCGACTATCTTAAAGTTAGCCATATAACTTTACCCAAAATGCCTTTGAATAAGGATCCTTGTAGTCGCCATGGTCAATGAACAAAGAAAACAAAGGCGATTCTTTTTTTATTGAACTAACAATGCATGGAGAAATTACTTCCTACCTGATTATTGTTACGCTCGCCGCCCGCAGCAGCCCCACGGTGCGGCCCTCTCACCTCTCTATACAAGCTTCAGGCTCCAGCTCCTCGTCGCTGGCGGCATTGGGCCGCCAGTCCTGACCTGGGACGTCCGCCAGCACCTCCGGCCCTGCTCCGCTTCCCGGGACCTCCAGCCAGGATGCCTCCATCCGTCGGGCCTCTCCGCGGGGTCCGCCGCCGGCGGCGCCGCGCCCCTCCCTAGGCACACGCGCACAACAGTGAAACCTTTAAAGGGCCCGCGACTTTCTTGAGTCCAGAGTTCCACGTTGCTTGCTACACCTTCCAAGTGCCACCAGCTTCCATTCAAGCTTGACAGTGACGCCTCTGTACATTAGGGATGTGAATCGTTTTTGAATGATTAAAATTATCGTCAGATAATTTTAAAATCGTCCTAAATCGTTAGAGTGCACGATACAATACAAATGCCCCCGATTTATCGGCAGGGGCATTTGTATTGTATCGTTAAATAGGGCACGGGAATTATTTGGGGGAAGGCAGGAAAACCGGCACACCAAAACAACCCCTAAACCCACCCTGACCCTTTAAAACCAATTCCTTACCCTCCCCCACCCTCCCGACCCCCCCAAAATGTTAAATTACCTGGTGGTCCAGTGGGGGGGGGTCCCGGCGCGATCTCCCGCTTTCGGGCCATTGGCGCCATTTTGGCTGCCACTAATTAAAATGGCGCCGATGGCCCGATAAAAAAAAAACCCACCCGACCCTTTAAATTGACCCCCACCCTCCCGACCCCCCCAAAACCTTTTAAAATTACCTGGTGGTCCAGGGGGGCCTCGGGGAGAGGAGAGATCCAGGGGGGCCTCTGGGAGAGATTTCCCGTTCCCAGGCATCAGCTGTTCTAAATAAAAATGGCGCCGATGCCCCTTTGCCCTTACCATGTGACAGGGTATCCGTGCCACTGGCCGGCCCCTGTCACATGGTAGGAGCACTGGATGGCTGGCCATCTTTAAAAGTAAGGGCAAAGGGGCATCGGCGCCATTTTCTTTTAGAACAGCTGATGCCTGGGAACGGGAAATCTCTCCCAGAGGCCCCCCTGGATCTCTCCTCTCCCCGAGGCCCCCCGAGGCCCCCCTGGAGCACCAGGTAATTTTAAAAGGTTTTGGGGGGGTCAATTTAAAGGGATGGGTGGGTTGTTTTTTTTAGCGGCGCGGGCCTCCCTAAAAAAAAAATTAGCGATGTGAATTGGAATTGGAAATGGAAATGATTCCAATTCACATATCTTAACGATCAGATTTCCCCCCCCCCACCCGAATCTGATCGTTAAGACGATCTGGCACACGATTCACATCTCTACTGTCCATATCCTCTGGACACGGACTATTAAGGTAACTTAAAAGAGTTCAAGAAAGCTCTAAAAACCTGGTTATACGTACAAGCTTTTCAATTAGTAGCTAGTTAGAAGTATTATTTTATTTTAGTTGTTCTACAATTTTATTTAAATGTGAGCATTTTATGAATTAATTTTATATATGTATTAGCATTTTTATGACTGTTTTTTTTTATTTTTTTATGTAATGTATCTTATTTTCTTTTATGTATTTTATGTTATTATTATTTTAAGAAACATTGTTAACCGATGTGAAGGTATGTATCAACACAGGTATAGAAAAACTAACTAAATAAATTAATTAAATAAATAAATAAATAAATAAATAAATAAGGCTTCGGCCTCCCTTTGCTCAGGCACCTTCAGTTCCCTCTTGTTCCTTGGTGCCTGAATTCCTGTTCCATATCCCGTCCAGGATAGGACCACGCCATCTGCTGGCTGCTGTCTCTGGGCTGAGCTATCTACTACCTGTACTTAACCTAGAGGCCCGCCTAAGTCTTGCTGGCCCCGGCACCCAAAGGCTCAACCCGAGGGGAACGTGGGCTGGTATAGGTGAAGCTCCAGTGGCCTCCAGCTTCGGCCCACTCCACCTGCTGATGATGGGGACCCGTACAAAATCTTTGTATGTCATTGACACTTAAATGAAACAGCGATACGAATGAAAAAATTGTTTTATTTTTATTTTATTTAGCTGCTGTTAAAGTCTTTTGGGAAGGCAATAATTAAGCAATGCAGACCTTTTACATTTTTTTAAATTAATGCCAGATACAACCTGGAGCCAGTGGGGGATAGAGCAAGGAGAAAAAACAATCACTTGCAAGTAGTTTTTCCACCAGCCTATCCTAGCTTGTCTCTTTCTTTCATTTTTTACTAGCTGAAAGTGAAACAAAAAGTTAAGCTTGAATGGACACCATTTTCAGTCTCTAGCATGACTGATTTCAGAAAATCATTGCCAAATTATCAAATTATCTCAGACAAATCTCAAATACCAAGGAATTTAAGAAAACTGTAAAAGCTTACCTTTTTCAAATAGCATTTAATATTCACTTACTAGAACACACTTAATATTTACTTGTCCTCATGTTCCTCAATATTCTCATTCAGTTTCTCGCTTTATGAATTGATACAGGCTTAGTTGTCGTTTTAGTTTTAGTTTTACTTTTTATTATTACTGTTCTTTTTAAATGTTTGCTTATGAAGTCTTTGATTGCTATATTATTTTGTTTTGTTTTATCCGATCTCAAGGATTTGCTTATTTTATGTTTATATTATGTATGTGGTTGAATGTAAACCATTTTGATTAATTGCACAGGTTTTGAAGCTTCTTGTTTCAGAGCTGAGAATTCCAGGAAATAGTTTTAAAAAAATGAAATGAAATGAAGAAAGTGTTCTGAGTAGTCCCTGGTTTGATACCCTGCTGTGCTATTGCTTACTTAAAGGTGAATTTTAAAAACCTGGCGCACACCAAAACTGGGAGATTCGCAAATATGTCAGGCTGGCGCAAGCTAAGTGAATTTTAAAAGACACCTGCGTACGTGCGTATCTCCCGCTACGAGCAAAAATGAAAAGTTTTGGAAAAGGAGTGAGGCGTGGGCATGGTCTGGGCGGAGCATGGGCGCTCCTGGATTTCAAATTCAAATTTGCAAGTAAATACTTCTGCGCAGAGGCGCGCACTGGGGTCCCCAGCTGCGTAACTTTGATTCTGCTATGGAGGACTTGCAAGTAATACAATAAAAATAGATCCGCGGGGGTTTTAAAGGTAGGGGCTAACAGGGGAAACGAGAGGCTAGTAAAACAGGGGGGTTTGGAAGTCCAACCCCTTACCCGGGTGAACTGGGAACGAACTGGGAAAACTGGAAATGGCCTTGGCTCATGTGTCTACTAAACGCCCCCACTTAGGCGGTAGAAGTGGCATTCGTGCACATAGGCGCACGCCCACCTAAAACGGTGAGCAGGTGCGCGCACGGTCGTTGCGTTTTATAACATGAGCGCCTATACGCGCATGTGATATAAGATGGCCACATCCCTGGACGCAAGCCGACGAATGGGCGCACATGGGCGCCCGCGCGCCTGTTTAAAAGTCGCCATCTTAGGTTGCACTTCGCACTGCGAGGCCACTAGCAGAAGGAACTACCGTAGATGCAAGCCTTCGCTTTTAGATTGATATAGTGTATGTGTGCAAGGCTAAGAGTAGACACAGTGTGTGTGTGTGTTTGGGGAAGGTGCACTGACTCACGGAGATTATTACCTCTGTGTTGTCATCGTGCGCTGTGCAGGGACTGTGACCGAGCTCGCTCTCTGTCTCTGACTATAGAAAACCACACATGTGACACGTATAGCAAGAGTAGATACCGAGGCTAAGTTCGTGACTTCTTCAGTCGGCAGCGCACTGCTGTTTTTGACAGAAGAGGCTGTGTGTGATCACTGTGCTGTGTGTACCTTTTAGCATTATAAAGCATCCTGTTACTTAGGAAAGGCAGAGGTGGGAATGGGAGGGGAAGGAAGGCTGCTGAGAGGAAGGCCCTGGCAGTGACAGTGCTAGGACACACTGTGGATGGTAGCCATAGGATCAGCAGCATAAGACCTCCCCCTCCCAAGTGCAAGCATGAATCCTTTTTTTTTTTTGTTTTAAGAGGGAGAAACCAGCCAGAGAGGCAGGGCTGGGTGAGGAGCCGGAACAGCAGCGATCCTCCCATCTCTACTCATAGGAGCCAACTTTTGAAAATGATTGCCGCTGCTGAATTCAAGCACAGCCACGCAGCTTACAGACCTCATCCCCCCAGGGAAAAAAAAGAAAGAGAAACGTGGGGTCAGGAGTGCGATTGAGGCATGAAGAGCAGGCAAAGTGGACACGGGGAAGGCCCGTGCGACCGAAACAAGAGCTAAGGAAGCCCTCAGAGTCCCAGCGGTCATTCTCCTCCCTGACTCCAGCTCCTCCCCACCACTTCTCCTCCTCCCCAGCCCTCCCTGTATCCCATCCGCACTACGGTCTCTCTCCCCCTAAGCTTGCCTGCCCCCAAAACCCTCTCAACCCCCACCCTGTTCCTTCACTCTCGCCTCTCTCTTCTTCCCTTCTCCCCATTGTACCCTCTTTCTCCTCTTCCCTCCTTACTGCTTCTGCACTTTTTAAAATCTTCCCCCCCCCCCCCCCCCCCACCTCACCTGACCATACTTTAACGTTTATATTTGGTGGCAGAAAATGTAAGAGCTCTCTGCCTGCTCCATTCTCTCAATCCACCTCAGTCTGCTCTGCAACCCATTTCCTCTTCATCTTCCCAATTCCTCTTCCCATCCCAAAAGGTTCCCACCCCTCCTCTGCAGGCTTGGTTCACTCAAACCTTCGCTGCTCCCCCACCCCCCACCCCTCATCCCTCCCCCCCTTCTCAGCACATTAGACTTTCCCTCCCTGGCAGGTTCATCTCACCACTCAGTCTGTGATTCCCCTCTCCACCCCCCCCCCCCCCTCCATAGGCTTGGCTCACCCTCTTGCCCTGCCCTCCCTGATCCCAGACACCTCTCTTTCCTCTAGGACTGCTCCTGCCTCCCCATCCCCGGAGCCGGTCCCCGTGCCTGCAGAGCCCGCAGAAGACCCTCTACCACCACCAGCTGCAAGCCCCTGAGCCCTGGCAGCTCGGCAGTCAGCACCTTCCCCCCGGCTCCAGGGCCCCAGCCACCCTCAGCTCGGAAACCCCAGAGATAACCGCTCTCTCCCGCCAGCGATGGGTATCCGTCCAGCGATGGGTATCAGTCCAGCGATGGGTATCAGTCCAGCGATGGGTATCCATCCTGCTCTCTCCCGCCAGCGATGGGTATCAGTCCAGTGATGGGTATCCGTCCTGCGATGGGTATCAGTCCAGCGATGGGTATCCATCCTGCTCTCTCCCGCCAGCGATGGGTATCAGTCCAGCGATGGGTATCCATCCTGCGATGGGTATCCGTCCAGCGATGGGTATCCATCCTGCGATGGGTATCCGTCCAGCGATGGGTATCCATCCTGCTCGCTCCCGCCAGCGATGGGTATCCGTCCAGCGATGGGTATCCGTCCAGATGGGTATCCATCCTGCTCTCTCCCGCCAGCGATGGGTATCCATCCTGCGATGGGTATCCGTCCAGCGATGGGTATCCGTCCTGCGATGGGTATCAGTCCAGGATGGGTATCCGTCCTGCGATGGGTATCCATCCTGCGGTGGGTATCCGTCCAGCGATGGGTATCCATCCTGCTCTCTCCCGCCAGCGATGGGTATCAGTCCTGCGATGGGTATCCGTCCAGCGATGGGTATCCATCCTGCTCTCTCCCGCCAGCGATGGGTATCCACCCAGATTCCGCCAACATCGCTCCTGCTCTCCAGTCCGACGCTGTGCGGCACGGGCTCGAGAGTGGGACTTCTTCGGCTCTGATCCTTTTGGATGTCTCCTCTGCGCTCGGCGCCGCTGAGCCCTCTGTCCTCCTTCCTTGCTCCACATCCCTGGGCGTTGCTGGTACTGTTCTGCCGTGGTTTTTCTTCTCACTCGGGAAACCCGTTCTGCAGGAGTTACCATTGGCTCGCCTTCCTCTTCACGGACCCCGCGCCCCTCAGGTGCGCCCCCAAGGTCCAGCGCTGTCGGCAGTCCTGTTCAGTCTCTGCTTGACTCCTGTCCACCGACCACTCGCAGATCTTGGGGGGGGTTATATGCGGGTGACACACAACCCTTCTCCCCCCCGCGGTGCACGGGGACCTGAACACAACAATTTATCACATTCTGCTGATCCTCCATCTATGCCTGGTTGCAACAGAACAAACTTGCCCTTAATATCAATAAAACAGAAATGATTTTGCTTTCACGATTGCCTATCGCCCGCATCCCCAGTAAAATGGCCTTCAGAGGTCAAGAGGAACTGGGTTTTTTCTTTTATTGGCTCAGACCTGTGGAGTGCTCTGCCAGCTGAGCTGCATTTCACTTCAATGGATGACTATAAAATATTTCGAAAACAGCTCAAAGCCCATTTATTTTAACTGTTTTTTTATCTTTTTATGAACTGTGCTTTCATGTTATGAATTGCATTTTATTATGATTACATTGTGCACTGCCTAGCATGAGGTTCTCTTTATAGGCGGGTTAGAAAAGGCTATTTAAATAAAAGAAAGAAATCGGATCGACCGTACTTCAAGATATGTGGTTTATGTACTCCAGTTCGCATGCCCACTTATCTACGTGGCACGCACTCAGCGAACAATTCGTGTGTGTATAATTGAACATCGCAGTTGTCTTAATTCTTCTAAGATGCAAGCACCTACTGGGCAACGTTGTCTTTTGAAAAAATCATGGTTTTACCCAACTTAATTGGACTAGAATTGAACGAGTGCAGCCATCACCAAGAGGGGGAGATACGACAACAATTCTGAATAGACGAGAGCAATGCTGGGCAGGATATCTCCTTTTGGTCTCAATGAGACTATTGATTATCCACTATAATCTTATTAGAAAGTATCATGCGCTAATTTTTGCTATACGTGCGGTGTGATTGGCTAGCGGTTTTCAGGTTGTCTGTCCCTTTAAAAAATGGCGCTTCCTGTTTGTTTCTTTGAGAAGAAATTGCCGAGCTGATGCAGTCGTCCCCTGACACACAGGCTGTTGGATTTCAAAACCCTGAGCCAGTGTCGGACTGAATTTCATTTAGGTGAACATTGCTTCAAGATGTCCTTTGGGACATTTTATTTAAAAAATAAGAATTGGGCTTTGAAGACCTATGACCTATGATTATTCCGATAGAGCGGATAGACACTATGAATAGACTTTAGTCACATTTATTGGGTTTAGTCAGCATCTTTTGTACGATGGTCACATAGTTCAATATTTACTGAGTTTTTTCAGCTCTTTAACAGAGTGGGATTTCATTTGTATATGTGTTTTCTTTTAAATGATATTTGCAAACTAAATAAAATAAAGACAAGAAATAAAAGATTTTTCCATGGACACCCACAGCGTGGTTATCATGAAGAGGTGGGGCAGTACTGATTGCCAACAGTGGGAGGGTTCTCTGTGCCAATCTTTTTTCATCTCTTCTGTGCCAGCCCTTGAAATATTATCAGATAAGATGACCTAATAATCAACAAAATCATTTTTAAAATTGCATGTCCAATCGCATTGTTTGCTGTTTCTCCCTATCCTTCCTGAGCAGCTACAGTGGAATGCAGACCTACTCCTCTCTTCGGCAGGAAGTGTTCCATCAAGGGTTGCCAGCTGGCTCCAGATTTTCAGGACGGGCTGATCCAGTCCTGGTTTTAGTCCCCCTGCATGCAGGTACTCATAATCTTGTTTTTGTCAGGGAATGCAATGGGGGAAAATCAGAATACGTCCCGGCATGCAACGGGGTAAAAGCAGGGCTGGATCAACCTGTCCTGAAAGTCTGGAGCCAGTTCCATCATCCACTCTTTCAGCTGCTGCCCGGTGGCAGGACGAGCCCGTGCTGGCATTGCGGGCATTTTAAAACTCCAGGGCTGGCAGGATGCATGAGCTCCACAGCCAGGAATTGCCAGCCCACAAGTTTTGCAAAGTCTTGCAGTGCCATAGAAGTGCGTGGTAGCCAGAGACTTCCTCTGTATCTCCGGAGCCTTGAACTTGCTTTTCACAGTTACAATTGGTATAGTTTTCTTTAGTTTGATTTAGTTTATTGTAGGGATGTGAATCGTTTTCCATATCGTCTTAACGATAGAAATCGTGTGGCAGGGCAAGAAAATCGTCTTAGGCACGATTTTTTAGTTAAAAAATCGTTAAAAATCGTTTTTTCCGATTAGTGCGCACTAACTATTCCTGATACCGGGGGTGTTGTGATTAGTGCGCACTAACTATTCCTGATACCGGGGGTGTTGTGATCTTCTTGCACACATCCCGATATCAGGGATAGGGCACTGCGTGCAGGAAGATCACAACAATCCTGGTATTAATAGGGATAGGGCACTGCATGCAGGAAGATCACAACACTCCTGGTATTAATAGGGATAGGGCACTGCATGCAGGAAGATCACAACACCCCTGGTATCAGGGATAGGGCACTGTGTGCAGGAAGATCACAATACCCCGGAGGAGTGAGGGTCAGGCAGCTCCCCCCTGTCTGTGAAGCCAGCCTCTCACTAGTAATGCAGGGAGGGAGCTGTCTCAGACTTCACCATCCTCCCCCCCCCCCCCCCCTCACCCACACACCATTCACTAGCTGGGACATGGGGGAAGTCAGGAGTGAGGGACAGGCAGCTCCCCCCTGTCTGTGAAGCCAGCCTCTCACTAGTAATGCAGGGAGGGAGCTGTCTCAGACTTCACCATCCTCCCCCCCCCCCCCTCACCCACACACCATTCACTAGCTGGGACATGGGGGAAGTCAGGAGTGAGGGTCAGGCAGCTCCCCCCTGTCTGTGAAGCCAGCCTCTCACTAGTAATGCAGGGAGGGAGCTGTCTCAGACTTCACCATCCTCCCCCCCCCCCCCCTCACCCACACACCATTCACTAGCTGGGACATGGGGGAAGTCAGGAGTGAGGGTCAGGCAGCTCCCCCCTGTCTGCGAAGCCAGCCTCTCACTAGTAATGCAGGGAGGGAGCTGTCTCAGACTTCACCATCCTCCCCCCCCCCTCACCCACACACCATTCACTAGCTGGGACATGGGGGAAGTCAGGAGTGAGGGTCAGGCAGCTCCCCCCTGTCTGTGAAGCCAGCCTCTCACTAGTAATGCAGGGAGGGAGCTGTCTCAGACTTCACCATCCTCCTCCCCCCCCCCCCTCACCCACACACCATTCACTAGCTGGGACATGGGGGAAGTCAGGAGTGAGGGTCAGGCAGCTCCCCCCTGTCTGTGAAGCCAGCCTCTCACTAGTAATGCAGGGAGGGAGCTGTCTCAGACTTCACCATCCTCCCCCCCCCCCCTCACCCACACACCATTCACTAGCTGGGACATGGGGGAAGTCAGGAGTGAGGGTCAGGCAGCTCCCCCCCTGTCTGTGAAGCCAGCCTCTCACTAGTAATGCAGGGAGGGAGCTGTCTCAGACTTCACCATCCTCCCCCCCCCCCTCACCCACACACCATTCACTGGCTGGGACATGGGGGAAGTCAGGAGTGAGGGTCAGAAAGCTCCCCCCTGTCTGTGAAGCCAGCCTCTCACTAGTAATGCAGGGAGGGAGCTGTCTCAGACTTCACCATCCTCCCCCCCCCCCCCTCACCCACACACCATTCACTAGCTGGGAAATGGGGGAAGTCAGGAGTGAGGGTCAGGCAGCTCCCCCCTGTCTGTGAAGCCAGCCTCTCACTAGTAATGCAGGGAGGGAGCTGTCTCAGACTTCACCATCCTCCCCCCCCCCCCCTCACCCACACACCATTCACTAGCTGGGACATGGGGGAAGTCAGGAGTGAGGGACAGCAGCTCCCCCCTGTCTGTGAAGCCAGCCTCTCACTAGTAATGCAGGGAGGTAGCTGTCTCAGACTTCACCATCCTCCCCCCCCCCCCCTCACCCACACACCATTCACTAGCTGGGACATGGGGGAAGTCAGGAGTGAGGGTCAGGCAGCTCCCCCCTGTCTGTGAAGCCAGCCTCTCACTAGTAATGCAGGGAGGGAGCTGTCTCAGACTTCACCATCCTCCCCCCCCCCCCCCCACCCACACACCATTCACCAGCTGGGGACATGGGGGAAGTCAGGAGTGAGGGGTCAGGCAGCTCCCCCCCTGTCTGCGAAGCCAGCCTCTCACTAGTAATGCAGGGAGGGAGCTGTCTCAGACTTCACCATCCTCCCCCCCCCCCCCCTCACCCACACACCATTCACTAGCTGGGACATGGGGGGAAGTCAGGAGTGAGGGTCAGGCAGCTCCCCCCTGTCTGTGAAGCCAGCCTCTCACTAGTAATGCAGGGAGGAAGCTGTCTCAGACTTCACCATCCTCCCCCCCCCCCCCTCACCCACACACCATTCACTAGCTGGGACAGGGGGGAAGTCAGGAGTGAGGGTCAGGCAGCTCCCCCCTGTCTGTGAAGCCAGCCTCTCACTAGTAATGCAGGGAGGGAGCTGTCTCAGACTTCACCATCCTCCTCCCCCCCCCCCCCTCACCCACACACCATTCACTAGCTGGGACATGGGGGAAGTCAGGAGTGAGGGTCAGGCAGCTCCCCCCTGTCTGTGAAGCCAGCCTCTCACTAGTAATGCAGGGAGGGAGCTGTCTCAGACTTCACCATCCTCCCCCCCCCCCCTCACCCACACACCATTCACTAGCTGGGACATGGGGGAAGTCAGGAGTGAGGGTCAGGCAGCTCCCCCCTGTCTGTGAAGCCAGCCTCTCACTAGTAATGCAGGGAGGGAGCTGTCTCAGACTTCACCATCCTCCCCCCCCCCCTCACCCACACACCATTCACTAGCTGGGACATGGGGGAAGTCAGGAGTGAGGGTCAGGCAGCTCCCCCCTGTCTGTGAAGCCAGCCTCTCACTAGTAATGCAGGGAGGGAGCTGTCTCAGACTTCACCATCCTCCCCCCCCCCCCTCACCCACACACCATTCACTAGCTGGGACATGGGGGAAGTCAGGAGTGAGGGTCAGGCAGCTCCCCCCTGTCTGTGAAGCCAGCCTCTCACTAGTAATGCAGGGAGGGAGCTGTCTCAGACTTCACCATCCTCCCCCCCCCCCCTCACCCACACACCATTCACTAGCTGGGACATGGGGGAAGTCAGGAGTGAGGGTCAGGCAGCTCCCCCCCTGTCTGTGAAGCCAGCCTCTCACTAGTAATGCAGGGAGGGAGCTGTCTCAGACTTCACCCTCCTCCCCCCCCCCCCCTCACCCACACACCATTCACTAGCTGGGACATGGGGGAAGTCAGGAGTGAGGGTCAGGCAGCTCCCCCCTGTCTGTGAAGCCAGCCTCTCACTAGTAATGCAGGGAGGGAGCTGTCTCAGACTTCACCATCCTCCCCCCCCCCCCCCCTCACCCACACACCATTCCCTAGCTGGGACATGGGGGAAGTCAGGAGTGAGGGTCAGGCAGCTCCCCCCTGTCTGTGAAGCCAGCCTCTCACTAGTAATGCAGGGAGGGAGCTGTCTCAGACTTCACCATCCTCCCCCCCCCCCCCCTCACCCACACACACCATTCACTAGCTGGGACATGGGGGAAGTCAGGAGTGAGGGTCAGGCAGCTCCCCCCTGTCTGTGAAGCCAGCCTCTCACTAGTAATGCAGGGAGGGAGCTGTCTCAGACTGGTATCAGGGTTAGGGCACTGTGTGCAGGAAGATCACAACACTCCTGGTATTAATAGGGATAGGGCACTGTAAGAGATGACTGTAGTAGATTGAATAAAGATCTGATGTTTCTGCTCTCCTCACACCAAACAAAAACAACACACAAGCAGAGAAGCCCTTCTTACAAAGCTGAGCTAGTGAGTTAAGTAGGAGGAAAAGTAAACATACTGGTGCCAGTGTGGCTACTTAAAAAATACACTTACCAACAATCAATTACATATATTTGAACTGTGTACAGTTCCAGCCAGGACCACCTTTCTAAAATGCACAGTGATTGGCAAATTCAACATGCACTAGCATTTCAGGTGCCTGCTAACAAAAATAATAAACAAACAAGTTCTAGTCACGTGAGTGCTGATCATTACATTACTTTTTTTGTCAAGCTTCCAACTGTTTCCATTTCACATCCCCCCAACCATATTGGTAACATCAATAGATAAGAGCACAGCCAGCCAATAGGAATACATACATACATATTCATTCCTAAGTGACCTTTACTGACCTGGGAAGTGTGAACACTTTGTTTCATTTTCTGTTGGTGTTCGTTAGTTTCCAGTTCCATTTCCCATCCCCTCAACCATCACCTCAGTGGTAACCTTGGTAATATCAATAGATAAGAGGGCAGCCAGCCAATAGGAACACATATTCATTCCTAACTGACCTTCAGTGACCTGGAAAGTGTTTATTTGTATCATTTTCAGTTAGTGCGCACTAAATCGAGTTAGTGCGCACTAACTCGAGTTAGTGCGCACTAACACGATTTAACGATTTTTTAACGATAAATCGTTAGAATTTCTATTGTATCGTGTTCTATAACGATTTAAGACGATATAAACATTATCGGACGATAATTTTAATCGTTGAAAAACGATTCACATCCCTAGTTTATTGTCTTATTGAATCGCCTTTCCATGCAGACGAGCAATGTAAGCCCTGGAATTTGTTGCCAGAGGATGTGGTTAGTGCAGTTAGTGTAGCTGGGTTCAAAAAAGGATTGGATAAGTTCTTGGAGGAGAAGTCCATTAACTGCTATTAATCAAGTTTACTTAGGGACTAGCCACTGCTATTAATTGCATCAGTAGCATGGGATCTTCTTAGTGTTTGGGTAATTGCCAGGTTCTTGTGGCCTGGATAGGCCTCTGTTGGAAACAGGATGCTGGGCTTGATGGACCCTTGGTCTGACCCAGCATGGCAATTTCTTATGTTCTTATTTAATCAAGAAGAGGAAACTTTCTGCAGCTCACAAAGGTTCCAAGTCAAGGATGAGGTTGGGACGCCTAAGAAAAATCAGCACTTGGTATGGGTCGAGTTTGTTCATTGCTGAAGATCTGCTTGCGACCATATTATAGTGTTAATTGCCTACGATTCATTTCCTTGCCTAATGAACCATTTCCTTTCACTTTTGCGGTTTCGGGTCCGAGTGCCTCACCTTCTCCCAGATGTATTTTATTCCCAGTGGAATTACTGTGCGAACTGCCTTCCTGGATTGGAGGGGTCGTGAGGCATAATTTTTCTTTAACCAAACACCATCTCATTTAGGAGATGTCCAGAGCCCTCGCCTGTCCGGCTGAGCCCCCTTTTAAAACGTACAGTGCCATCGGTGGCCTGGTTTGCCAGCAGGGAGAGCCGGTACGTGACTGCTTGCGTTTATAGTGAGATTATTAATATTATTTATACATGCATGGGTTTCAGGCTTGAGGGAACCCCAATAAGGAACAGTTTGAGAAGTATCGGATCGGGCTGTGGCCCTCTGGCTGGGGGACTTCACAAATGCACAGAACATTGGGTGCAGTTGGGTGCCATCCAACGATTCTCGCCAGGATAAAGCAGCCGTAGTCCCTAATTCGTTTAGCAGTGCCTTGTAATTTTCCGTTTGTTACAAACATTGTCTCATTAAATTCTTCACTTCCAAGCAAAACGTCCATAGTTATGTTTTCCAGCGTTTGGGAAATGTTTGACGCAGAGGAATAAAAAGGGGCTTCCGTATATTTGGTTATAGCCTGGAAAGTATTGTTCGGAAAAGAAAAATGGGCATTTGCAGTCCTGAGTTCCAGCTACTGTAAATGTACCATTAACCTGGAGAAGAGAATTGGAATCACAATTACTGTAATGGAGAGGCTGAAGGACTCAAAAGAATATAAGAGCAATTAGCTATCCGGGGCCTAGAGGCACTAACTTGCAGCCAAACACAGCAGGGAAAAAGAACGCGGTGAGCAGCCCTTTAACAAGATGGCAGCCCCAACCTCACAGGACCGTTTTGGCTTTTAAGGGCCGCTGTCCCTAAAAAAAAAATATGCCACTAAAATAGGAGGTCAAGCAGGGGTCAGTGCTGACCCACTTCTGTCCCGAAGTAAAACAAAAAAAAGTTATGATGTAGGAGTGTGGCGATGGCCCAGACCCCCCCTCCTCCCCAAAGACCATAAATCATAATAGTGTCCTGGTCCTCCAACACTACCCTCCCACCCTAAGTGATAATAAAATGTTTTAGGGTCCCGGACACCCTGTGCCCTTACCCACCCCACCCTCCCAAGTCAAAAAGAGAGTCCTGGCCCCCCCCCTTCCCATACCCAACTCCCCCAAGTCAAACGGAGAGTCCCGGCTCCCCTTTCCCATACCCAACCCTACTCCCCCAAGTCAAAAAGAGAGTCCGGGCTCCCCTTCCCATACCCAACCCTACTCCCCCAAGTCAAAAAGAGAGCCCCGTCCCCCTTCCCATACCCAACCCTGCTCCCCCAAGTAAAAAAGAGAGCCCCGTCCCCCTTCCCATACCCAACCCTGCTCCCCGAAGTCAAAAAGAGAGCCCCGTCCCCCTTCCCATACCCAACCCTGCTCCCCCAAGTCAAAAAGAGAGTCCTGGCTCCCCTTCCCATACCCAACCCTACTCCCCCAAGTCAAAAAGAGAGTCCTGGCTCCCCTTCCCATACCCAACCCTACTCCCCCAAGTCAAAAAGAGAGCCCCGTCCCCCTTCCCATACCCAACCCTGCTCCCCGAAGTCAAAAAGAGAGCCCCGTCCCCCTTCCCATACCCAACCCTGCTCCCCCAAGTCAAAAAGAGAGTCCGGGCTCCCCTTCCCATACCCAACCCTACTCCCCCAAGTCAAAAAGAGAGCCCCGTCCCCCTTCCCATACCCAACCCTGCTCCCCCAAGTAAAAAAGAGAGCCCCGTCCCCCTTCCCATACCCAACCCTGCTCCCCGAAGTCAAAAAGAGAGCCCCGTCCCCCTTCCCATACCCAACCCTGCTCCACCAAGTCAAAAAGAGAGTCCTGGCTCCCCTTCCCATACCCAACCCTACTCCCCCAAGTCAAAAAGAGAGTCCTGGCTCCCCTTCCCATACCCAACCCTACTCCCCCAAGTCAAAAAGAGAGCCACGGCCCCCCTTCCCATACCCAACCCTACTCCCCCAAGTCAAAAAGAGAGTCCTGGCCCCCTTCCCATACCCAACCCTACTCCCCCCAAGTCAAAAAGAGAATCCTGACTCCCCTTCCCATACCCAACCCCAAGTAAAAAGAGAGTCCTGGCCCCTCTTCCCATAACCATCCCTGAAAGTAAAAAAAATTTTGGGTCCAGGCCCCCACCCCTTCACCCCCCAACAGCCCTCTTGGTGCTAACCGGACTTTGTACCATCCATGTGACTGGGGCAAGGTCCAGGGGCCTTTCTGTTTTTACTTAGGGGCAGTCAGGGCTGCCAGTACAGGTGGCCGCAGGTTGAAACGGGGTCAGCCCTGACCCCCACTCATCCTCCCAATACGGCTGCAGGATTTATTTTTTCCTATTGGAGGTATGGTAAGTGGGAGCCTCGGGACCTGCACTAGGGTCCCAGGACCCTAACGCTACATTTACCGAAAATCGCAAAGATGTTATTTGATCGCAGCCGACCACTTTTCCGGTGGGCCGCAATAAAATACTTGCATCAGATTGCCTAGTAATGACCTTCTTTGCAAACGTCCGCATTATTCATGCATGCCAAGATGGCCATTGTAATAGGGGAGGGAACCTGGGCGGGGAGATGCAAAATATCACTTACATCAGACGATATCGCTGCGAAAAGGCTCTGTCACGTGATATTTGCTGTTTTACGTGCGTCAGAGCACTGCCGCCGCTCGATGCATCTCCTTTGGTAGCTGCCATGTTAGCAGAAGCATCTAAGAAGGCAGGGGTTGCCATTCCACCTGTTTGGACTGGGGCATGGGTAGGGGAAGCTTCCTTTTCAGTTTTTTTGAGTGGGAATTCCAATATTAGAACAAAAATGAAATCAGGGGGGAAACTATTTTTCCCTTGGTTTTTCCCCTGTGCATTATATCAAATCATTTTTCTACTGACTTTTTTTTTTTTAATTCCCAGGCAAAATAAACTGAAAACTGAAAACGAAGGTCCTTAGGAGCCCAGCTCAAAACCTGGCTATTCAAACAAGCCTTTCCCCAACACCCTTGATGAATATTGAATTGTGATGGATCATGACCTGAATTTGACTATGACCTTGTTCTTATGACATTATAGTTCACTTGTTGTTTGTTCCTATGCTTCTCTGCTCTCCTTATGGTTTTTTGTACCCCTTACCCTTCCCCTGTTACCTGTAATTTCCGTTGCTTTTGTTCCATGTAAACCGAGGTGATGTTTCGACTAACATCGGTATAGAAGACTTTTAAATAAATAAATAAATTAAATAAATAAAGGGCGGAGCAAAGAGACCGGAGGGGAATTGCACAAATATACTGGATGGGTAAGAATAGGAATTACCCTAATACCCTTCTGACAATGTTCCATGGTAACAAAGGATAGGGCTTGTTTTACTGGGACCAGTACGGAGCACTTTCAGAGTGTCCTGTTCCTATATGAGCTTTCCATAATGAGAGGAACGTAACAAGGGGCGGCCCTCGCTCCTGCTGAGAAGAGAACTTAGAGAAGTAATAATAATCTGAAAACAGAGTCTGTGCTGCAAGTACCCTGCAACAGTCCTTGTCACGTCAGAGGAATGCGTTCTAAAACCGGGGCGTGCAAGGATAGCACCGCATGCCGGGCGCACTTCTTTCGGGCCTGTCCATGTAAAATGCCGATGGCACCGCACAATAGAAGACAATAACAACACCACCAAAGATAACACATCGAAATAAAATGAAAATCAACTGAAAGAAGGCTCATCCTAGAACAGCACTTTATACATTATCATATCCCAAAGGAGGAGCCAGGGTGTGGCGGGGAAGGGCACTCTGCATTTGTTATTTAATCGCAAAGGTGAAGGTGTCCGGCTTAGAGAAAGTTGGCCTTATAGCAAGTCATTCTAGTTGCTGCCGTTATGCAAATAAGATCAGTCATTGTTCACTTCCTCGAATGAGGAGCCGCTACAGCAGCGTGAAAGCGGATTTCATGGAAAGTGGGCTACCGTTTTCTATAAATACCAAGAAGGCCTTTGATTAATATATAAGGATCCCTGGCCAGAGATCTCAGTTTGCTTCTTTCTACTAGGTAGATAGTCCGTGCCGTAACCCGAGGGTCTCCGTGCTCTCGACCTGGAAATGTAAATGTCGGCTGGGAGAGCCAATGATGGCTGATATTCAGCCGCAGCACTTACCTGGTTAACTGTGGATGTTCAGCCACGCTTAACCCGTTAAGTGTGTAATAAATCTAGCTGCATAAGGCTGGTGCGGTTAGATTTGGGCCGGCCGCGTGGCGTAGGTGGAGCTGTCCAGATGGGTTTAGCCGGTCATCGCTGAATATCACGCTTAGTGTCTAAATTTGTAAAGTAGCTTCTGCTCTGATCCAGCTGCATCTGTGTGCCCAGCAATTTTGTGCACATAAAATTTACCCAGCCAGTGTGGCGGGGGGAGGGGGGCAGGGGCTATTTAACCACTTGTAATTACGCAGCCAATTTTAACTGCAGATGGTTTTTTTTTTTTAATTGACCCTTTAGTGATCAAATGCATAGCAATATTTTTGCGACAAAAGTTGTGGTTTTTACGTATGAGGATAACTTTTAAACAGCCAAGAGGGTGCACATTTACGCATGTATGCCGTCTCTCGCTAAAGGACGCGGCCATTTTATAACATTCGCTCATATAGGCGCACATGGTATAAAATAGGCTGCATGCACATACGTGTGTGCATAATTTTATATGCGTGTGCAAATGCTGCTTTTACTGCATAAGTGGTTGGATTTTAGTAGACAAGCGCGCCAACGCAATTTCCAGTTTCACCAGTTTGTTCCCGGTTCGCCCAGGTAAAGGATAGGACTTCCTATCCCCCCTAGTTAATTAGCCTCCCTTTTATCCTGTTGGCCCTGACCCCTAAAACTCCGCTGACTAGCCTAGCTTTTGGTTTTAGGACTTAGACGCCATCTGTAGCAGAAGTAAAGTTACGCGGTAGGGGACACTGGTGCGAGGCTCAGAGCGTGAGTATTGATGCGCTGGTTTCATTCATAAATCCTGGAATGCCCAGACCCCGCCCCTTTTTCAGAAAAGCAAACTGTGCGCGTACCAGGAGACACGCGCGTACGTACGAACGGCCTGCGCCGGCCCGACGTCTTCCAGCTTTGGCGCGCGCAAAGGCTTTTAAAATGTGCCTTTACGTGAGCACCGCCTCGTATTTTCTGACCTGCGCGCATCCTGCCTATGCAGGTTCTAAAACGCAGCGGCAACTTTGCGGGCGCCCATAGGCACGCGTCAGTGGGTGCAAGCGAGCAGCTCTGAAAGTTTTTCCTGTGCCTGAGGTAAGTTTGGTCTAAGCTTTCCCCTGCTGGGAAAAGGATCAAGGAGGATTGGGTCCTGCCTCTCTCTCTCTCGAGGAGTACGAGGGGGTTCCTCAAAGATGGGGAGAGCGAGGTTTAAACTTTCCAGGGGTGTGGGAAGGAGGACTTGCACCCGCCTTTCCCGGGACGCCTGCCCTGTATGAGGAAGGTTCCTACCTCATAAGCTATGTCCACTGGGGGGGGGAGGAGGCTCAGAATTAAAGGTCCTTGCAAGGATGTGAGTTGTAGTCTTGGGAGTCCACGAAAGAAGTGAGCGTGAGCCTTACAGTTTCAGAGAAAGCACCTTAAAAATGAAGCAAGAAAGGGGGTTTCCTCTGAAAGAATGAAAAGCAGTTTTATGCACGCAAAATTATATTGAAATTCATAGTTATTGAACCACTGCCGTAGAGGACGATGCAAAGCAGGTCATTAACTGTGAGTGCACAGCAAAAGTGATGTGCTAGCGTGATTTTGCTAAAA
This sequence comes from Rhinatrema bivittatum, assembly GCF_901001135.1. Taxonomy (NCBI): domain Eukaryota; kingdom Metazoa; phylum Chordata; class Amphibia; order Gymnophiona; family Rhinatrematidae; genus Rhinatrema; species Rhinatrema bivittatum. The sequence continues at coordinate 34,873,563 of NC_042615.1, forward strand.
CTTTCACAATACCTCACTGAGATGTAGCTAAAGTTTTTGCAAAAAATGCTCATAGCAAAACAATGCGTGCTGCTCTTCTCCCTGGCTGATTTTCGGGGGCAGCCCTAGTAGAAGAACAGCACGTGCGGTTTAATAAAGGGAGCGGGATGTTGGGTGCACATTAATATATTGGTCGCTTCGTCTGGGAGCCACACACACACACACACACACGGTGGTGTCCTGTGGGTTACTGCTGGAAAGTGAACAGGAATTGGGAGCGATTTCTCTCCCCCAAGAAACAAGAATCACACATGAGAAATGTTTTTGTGTGTGTGTGACCGCTTAAGCCAGATATTTACATACTAATTCCCAGCATTATAGTTTGAGGCTTATGTAACCCCACCTCAGTGTGCCTGTACCTGCGCAGGAGTCTCAACAGGCAAGGGATCCGCCACCCTCCTGGGTTAGGTGAGATGGAGGACCAGATGGTTAGCTGATCAGGAAAACCCCCTTCCACGAGTGACCAAACAGCCTGTGCTCGCAGGGAAAGCAAATCCTCTCTCTCTCCCAGGGTGTGAATACTCCGGCTGGATCTCCTCCAAGCTGTAAATAGGTTTATCCTCCCAGTGAGGAGTTATTTTATGTTTAACTCCACGGGGATTGGGAGGGATCCTGGATGAAACTGCTGCTTGGGGGATCAGGGGTGCCGATGGGCGAGGTCGTGTGTGCCAGGGGGGACCTCCCCGAACAGAAATGCGGCAGAGAGCGTCGCATCCCGGGGAGGTGGCTGGGGCAGAGGCCCTCGGGATCAGGGAGGATTTGCCTTGGAGTCCCAAACTGATTCCCGAGATTCTTGCTGAGGATTTCTGAGTTTCGTGAAGATCCGTGTCAGAAGAATGGCTTCAGAGAGAGAGGATTGACCTTTGGGGGAGTTCAGAGGGAGAACTGCCTAACAAGGGAAGGCCCTGAGAGCCACTAACAGTGAGAAAAAAAAATAGGACTCAGCTAAAGGCTCCTCTGCTTGTGACTAGCGGAAGAGAAAGAGAGCTGTACCAAGGAAAGAGCCTGGAGAGGAGGGTTCCTTCCCCACAGAGCTTACCTGTAAGGGTGCGCAGCATACGAGACTGTGCCTGCGTGGGAGGGGTGTTTGGTGCCACTGGACTTTATTTTCCTGCTCTGTATGGTTCACTAAAGCTATAAAGCACTGGCTGGAGATTTTTGTTGCCTGCAATCAAATGACCTGCAAAAAGATTTTATTTTATCTTTTAACAGCAGCTACAGTTTGGATGGAGATCGTTTTTTTGTTGTCGTTGTTCCTTGCTGGACTGGGTGGTGAGACAAGACCTTTAGGATCCTGAAAGGCTGACACCCCCCCCCCTGTGTGGGAAGAGCCCAGGAGCATGGGCCCAGCGCTGGTCCATGTCCCTCCCCTGTCAGCCCCTGCATGCTAGGAGCCACATTTGAAGAAGAATATACTGTATATATACATATTTTTTAAAGTAACTGAAACATAAATGAAAAGCCCCATCTTAATAGCAGTTTGGTTTAATGATATGCTACACTAAACCAAGAAAGTCCCTATATGGTTCCTCAATTAAAAAATGATGCAGTGTGTTCATTGCAAAACTGCTAGCAGTGGGTTTTGGTAGCAATTATAAAAATGTTGCGCAGAAAGGCAAGCCCTGTGATTTATTATAAAGACCGGACTCTGCAGGGCACTTAATTAACGCAGCACAAGAAAAATAGTTGTTAATTCCTCATTTTCCTCCAGTCTTTCATTAGCACGAAGGTCCTGTTCCACAGAGCCTCAGGTTGTGAACAGATGCTGTCGGCTGATAGATGCTCCCAGCTTCACATCCATGGCGGGTGAGGTAGCAGGGGCCGGGGCAGGGCATGCTGACAAGGCCGCAGTCAGTCACTATCTCATGGAGGAGTGCTCGAGCACTTAGAGCAGCAGGGAAGCCAGCGTTCAGCTCCCAGGCCTGCTTTTTTGTAACCGTAGGCAAGTTGCTTTACCATCTATGACCTCAGGTGCAAACGAAGGAGTTCAATGCAGTAACCCAGGGGATAAAAGCTGTGGTTGGAAATTTGGCGCACAGGTTGAATTTTTTTGTTTTTTTTAACTCCGCCTGCGGTAAGCTAACGTCACGCTAACGCACGAGGACTGACCGGAAAAACTGTGCGCACAAACCTGAGTTCAAAATATACGCTCAGCGCAGGCTGAATGCACATTTTAAGTCAGGAAAGAGGCTCTCAGACATGATTTACTTGCACAAAACTCATCTTGTGCACACAAAAGACTTTTCTGCACACAGAGCTTGCTTTGCGTGCATAAAATACGAACGATGTGCACAAGAGTGCTTTCAGCGCACCAAACAATTTTTGTGCACATAAATCATATTTATGCCTAGAAAACCTGCTTTGGGTGCACATAATCCCCGATTCTTGGTCCCTGTGTGGTGACTTCAGCTTCTGCCCATAGACCCACAGAAGTCCTGGAAGCTTTACTTCACCTCTGACCGGGAGTAAAGTTTCCAGCCCCAGGAAAACCTGTTGAGCCAGGGCACCTCTCTCTGCGTCGGGTGTTAAGAGCTAATACCTTCATTTGCATGGGATTTCCATGCAAGGGTGCTAAGCAAGAGGCACAGTTTTGCATACACGTTTTTTGTACCGAAATCTCCGTGTTGCTTTGGGAGTATCATTTGTGCACAAAAAAATGTGCCCAAGACCGGCGAGTAAAACTGTGCGCTCTGCTGAGCTCACCTTATCGCATCGGTCCCCTTAGATTGAGAGCCCTCCGGCCATGGGAACGTTCTTGCTGTGCCTGAATGTAATTTGCCTTGAGCTACCAATGAAAAGGTGTAAGCTAAATACACAATGAAAAAAAGATGCAGTCTAGAGAAGTCGTAGTCAAAGCCAACCCAGAAGATTGGAGGTCGGAGGCTAGGTTGGAAGCCCAAACGTCTGTTGTGTGCCAGCAGTGAACCAGTTTAGCAACTGCTGTAGCCATCGAGGTTCGCCGCTGGAATACAGAGACATCCTCTTGGGCTAGGCTGGAGACAATCATGAAAGCAGAGAAATTGCTGGAATGATCTCCAGGAATCCAAAAGGGTGTGGCTCAGTGGTCATGCCTTTTGTGTTATTTTTTTTTATTCCGAGGGCCATTAGTCTTCACAGAGGTTGATTTGATGACCCCACTGGTTAGAACTCAGGGTACTGACTCTTGAGCCGGGATGAATCTTGAAGTAGTAGCACCATCCTCAGAGAGGAGGCGTCGCCTACTTTAGCGCCTAGTGATTGGCCAAAGAGCCCCTCTGAGCTTTACAACCATCGGCAGGAGATTTCTGCCGAATTTGTCCTTAATGCAATACATTATTGCAGAATGAGGGTAGTGAGAAGGATGGCAAATGCTAGAGTTTACATGTTTCTGATCAGAAGCAAATGGGCCTAAATAAATTTCCCATCTGCCCCCCCCCCCCAAAAAAAAATTCCTTGCAGGGAATGGTTAATGGCCCTCATTTACATTTTATATGCAGGCAATGTTAAGGTTATACACAAAACTACTTTAGCGTGGGTCTCTGAAGACAGTGTGAAACAAGAGAACTGCAAAAGAGTAACAGTCCAGCTGTGGTGATAGACCATAAGCACATTAGTTTGGCATAGAACAGCTTTCAAAAGAAAACCTACAATATCTGGAAATCAAGCACAGTGGGCTCCATCTAGTTCAGCAAAATGCATTTATTTGCAAGGGTTATGGTCTGCTTGATGTTTCATACTCGGTGCCAAAGTTTCATCGGTAGGCCACCAGAGTATCACACATCACCTAATACATCAGAAGTCCTTCCCTAGGAAAAAAAAAATGCAATCTGTGCACCCAAGGAGGATGCAAATTGAATTATAAATAGAAGTAATATTGGGAGCTCTGACAACCGTAAATTGGAAAAAAAAAAAAAAAAAAAGGAGCAGGATTTAAACATTATCAAATGATGAACAGACAGTAAGGATCAGGCCAAACCAAAATGATATAAAACCTCTTGAGCCATATCCACTGAGCATACGTTGCACGGAAAACTCATTATACTTGATTTACTGTTCTATATGGTAAAGCAGCTAAAACTGAGTTACAGTGATCAGTTCTTGAGAATAACAGAGGCATAAATCAAAACAGCCACGGCATTATGATCCAGACAAAGGCCTGACTTCTGATAATGAAGAGAAAAGGGTATCCTGATCTAAGACAGTAATGTAAAATCCATACCCATGCCTGGAGCTCAGACTGCTACCAGGGAGAAGGAAGCCTCCATGGCCACATTACCCATGATTCAAAGTCATAAAACTGCACAATAACTTTCTTTTTTTTTTTTACATCTTAGTGCTTGGGAAGCCTGGTGAGTTAGGGGTTAGCGTTCCACGTTGCATAATAGGCGCTCGTATGATCAGTTCTCAGCTCAGGCTCCCTGTGATGGTGCAACCTTTTTTGCTCTGGCCACAAAGAAATCCCCCTGCCTCGCTTTTGTCTCCCTTCTCTAGACAGTGTTCAGGTTTTCCTTTGTTGGATTCTAGCATGGGATCTTCTTAGTGTTTGGGTACTTGCCAGGTCCTTGCGGCCTGGATTGGCCTCTGTTGGAAACAGGATGCTGGGCTTGATGGACCCTTGGTCTGACCCAGCAGGGCAATTTCTTATGCCCTTATGTTCTTACTTCATCTACATAGCTCACCGGAGACGGCTATTTCCCACCGTACCAGGTTCCCTCTCCAATCTTCTCTCGCCCGTTGAGATAGTGACCCATTGTGCAGTAAAGGTGGGAGAAGAGACAGAAATGATGGAGGAGGACTTACTGGTGCAGTTCAGGGCTGGTGCAAGAGCATTTGGTAGGTTAGGCAAATCTTTGGTCATGTCATATCTCCGCCCCCTAGTTGCCTGTTGGCGGTAGCTCCAGCACAGCAGGCCTTCCTACTGCTGGTAGTGGCTTCAGCCCGCATTCCCTTCCTTGGCGGTATTGGCTCTGGCAAAGCGCCTTTCAGAGCCTCATGCTGGCGGGTTTCGCCGCCCCCAGAAGTTTTGGCGCTCTAGGCAACCCCCTAGCTTTCCTAATGGAAGCACCGGCCCTGAACTTGCTAAATACAATGTTCACAAGCTGAGTGTAGGAAACCTCCTGAATTTCCCACTAAAATGCGTCAGGGACTGGAATAGTATTTTCCAGGCACAAAAAAAAAAAAAAAAGTCTTGACTGCGATCAGGTTAGGAAAACAGAGGCTCAATTTACGAGTGCCCGTTTTCCTAACCCGCACACAGCCACATCTCCTGGGCACGCTAGGGACGCACAGTTTCTCCCCTAGTGCATCCCTTTTAGCGCAGCAGCTCATTTGCCTATTGCACGGGGCACCCAGGAGAGGGGGATGTGCGCACATTGAAAAACGTGGGCCCAGCTTGGATGCACATTTTTTTGCACTTGATATTTCATCAGTCCGTGAAAATTTTATTTATTTGTTTGTTTGTTTGGTATTTACATGCCGTTGATACCACGACCCGCAGCAGCTCATAAAGTTACATGCATAATAAAATTTAATACAAACATGCATAATAAAACATGCATAATAAAATTTAATACAAAAAAAAATGAGACACAAACAATAAATATCCTTCATAAAAGCATGAAGAAACATTAAAAGATAAAAACATCATAGAGATGTATCTGATAAAATGAATCAAACACAAGCCTAAAAATTTCTAATTAAGAAAAGCCCTGTTCAAATAAATAAGATATTTTTGTTTGATAAAAAGAATTTAAATGGGCCTCCCCATTGCTATCTCAGATCCTGGTCCCTCCCTGGGCCCCTCCCCCCACTCCTTGCTAATAACCAAAGGCCAGGACCTCCCCAGGCTGCACTGAGCCAAGCACAGTTGAGGCAATCTTGGACCCATTTGCCTCCCATCCTTCACAAATAAGCCATGGCTAGGGCCTCCCTGGCCCCCTCTTACCCGTCCATGGGGGACTTCTGTGTAGAAAGGGGCAGAAGCAATCACCAGTCTCTCCTGCCCCACTGGCTTATCCTTTAAAAATGGCTCCAACTGACCCTGAGGCTAGCACCATTTTGTTGTACAAATGTTCTCTCAGGGCCGGCCAGTGCCATTTTTAAAGAGATGCTGACAGGGCAGCAGTGACTGGGGGATCACTCCTGCCCCTTTCTATGCAGAAGACCCCTACAGAAGGAGTAAGCAGGATCCAGTGAGGCCCCAGACTCGGCTTTTCTGTCAGGGTGTGGAGCCAGAGGGGACTGGGGAGGCCATGGCTTTGCTTAGCTTAGCTCAACCTGGGGAAGCCTTGGTCCTGGGATATCTGGGGATGGAGTGGAAGGGCCTGGGAAGATCCCAGGGAGGTCACAATTTGATGTTTTTTGTTTTTGGGAGGTTTAGTTCATTTTTATTTTGGTTCAGCAAATGAAACACACCAAATAAACATTGAGAGGTCAATATTCAAAACTAGACATTTAAATGGGTGACTTGGAGTTAGATGGATAACTAGGAGTCAGGGAGCATTTACCAGCTTGCTTGAGATCCTTAGCTGCCATGAATCCATCAGGCGTAAGGTGGGCCTCCCATGGTATAAGGACGTGAAGCCATATACAGACTTTAAAATCAGCAGCCCTGCGGTGCACCGCCGCCGGCGCGCCTAAGGCGGCACACCCCTAGGTGATTGCGCTGCAAGACTGGGAATGAAAAGAAAAGTTAAGGTCTTATCCACTCCAGCTGCTTCAATGCCAGTAAGGGGACCTCTGGACAGTCATTTGATTCGTCCTTCTGCGCAAGTGGAAATTGAAACGTCAGAAATTATAGGTGAGGCCTCCCTAAGCTCAGGGGCTCCAACCCCCACCACCTCCTCCTTCTTCTTCATCTAAGGTCCAGGAAGATGATTTTAAACTCAGCTGGTGGTAATAATTTGCAGGCGATGAGGGAATCTGGTACAACTGAGAGCGATTTACCTTCTCTCCTTGTTCCTGTTGTATCTCCCTTAGAGTCAGTTGCTGAAACTAGTAATGATCCAAAGAGTTCTATACCAGAAGCAACTGATGCTGAGTCTGCTCTTGCGGTAACTGTTGCTGTTAAGTAGTTACCTGCATCAGAGGATTTTGCTGTCAGTGGGAATGCTCTGGAACCAGAAGAGAACACCTTAAAAGATATCTGGAAAGTAGTCACGTGGCCTGAATCCACATTAGGTCAAACTGTTGAGCAATTGTGTACTTTCACTTCTGGTATAGTTTCTAAGATGTCTGAATTTGATAGTACAGTTAGTAAGCTTGAAAGTCAGTCTGCTGGTATCAGATCTTTCCAGATATTTCTAGAGATAAACAAAGGTGTAGGAGATCTTTTTTGTTGTTAAAATCTGAAGTCATATCCTTGATGGGAACTTTCTTCTTAAAATTTCCTTGCAAATGCCCTTTGTGACCTTCCAAGGAAATAAGTTCATTTTTATGACCCAGTTCATCTGGAGACATTTATTTCTGATAAATCCTGAGCAGCCTCAAGAGGTAAAGGATATATTGGGGGTATTGGGACTGATTTATTGTGGTTTAGCAAGCTGGACTATAACATTATGTTCTTTTTTCTTCTTTTTAATTTGTTACCTTGCAGCTCCACTTAATATGGACTTGACGAGCATATCTATGACAAAAGTTGTTTTCCTTTGTATTTGCATTCTGAGCTCACTACCATTTATGTTATTTAGTTGTTTAATATGCCAATAAAGATAGATATATATATATATATATATATATATATATATATATATATATATATAAACTTGGCGTTAGATGGATATCTTATGAGCTAAATGGATAACTTAGAGTTGGATAACTTAGAGATAAATAGATAACTTGGCATTAGATGGATAACTTGGAGTTAAATCCATTACTTGCCATTTAGATGAATAACATGATCTAGATGGATAACTTATGAGTTAGATGGATAACTTAGAGATAAATAGATAACTTGGAATTAGATGGATAACTTGGAGTTAAATCCATTACTTGCCATTTAGATGAATAACATGAGCTAGATGGATAACTTAGAGTTAGATGGATAGCTTAGAGTTAAATAGATAATTTGGAGTTAGATGGATAACTTGGAATTAGATGAATAACTTGGGATTGGATGGATAACTTGTGAGATAGATGGATAACATGGAGTTAAATAGATAACATGGAATTTGAGGGATAACTTGGAGTTAGATAACTTATGAGTTAGATAGATAACTTATGAATTAGATGGATAACTTGTGGTTGTAAGGATAACTTATGAGTTAGATGGATAACGTGGAACTAAAGAGATAACATGAGTTAGATAGATAACATGAGTTAGATAGATAACATGAGTTAGATGGATAACTTGCCATTTAGATGGATAACTTATGAGTTAGATGGATAACTTATGAGTTAGATGGATAACTTGGAGTTAGATGGATAACTTGGATAACTTGGAGTTAGATGGATAACTTATGAGTTAGATGGATAACTTGGAGTTAGATGGATAACTTGGAGTTAGATGGATAACTTATGAGTTAGATGGATAACTTGCCATTTAGATGGGTAACTTGTGAGTTATCCATCTAAATGACTTTGAATGTTGACCTCTATATTAACCAAAACCCAAATTAAAACAAAAAAAAAACTGAAAGGAAAATGTTCATCCTTAGTACATTCCTAGAGGGAGGAGCTTTGGATGAAGAAAGGAGTGTTTGGATTTTCCTCCTAAAACTCTGTACTGCACATGAGATCATTCCCATTAAAGAGGTTTATTTCCAGTAAAATGTTTTCTTTGGAACCACAATACCATGTGGTGGGATATATTTCCTAAGATGCACTAATGCACTAGCTCAATACAAATGCTGATTTCTGTATTTCCCGCATGCTAAAACCACATTAATTTGTGATATCTGTGTAGCCCCTGCCCCAATCTCATCCTTGACACAGGGCTCACAGGGAGGCTCTTGGCCTAGTGCAGGCCCCATTATAATTGCACACTTCATTCCTTTTCCAGAGCATTCAAACTGTAACAACCGTTTATACTTCCCAAAACAAGCCAAACGCCCTCCCCACCCAGACCCCTTCCAGGCCACGCTCTTGTGCCAAAAAGCTCATTTGGTGGGCCCTTCACATCACTGAGTATCAAGTGTTATTATGCATTTTTAAACTTGGCTTTGTCTTAGTTTCTTCTTTCATTCCCTAATGTTTCCTTCAAAATGTTCACTAAATACTTAAAGGTCTCCATCAGTAATTATTTTTTCTCTGGAAGTGGGATGCGAGAGGGCCAACCACTCAGGGCCCTGCCTCTACAACTAGCTTCAAAGCCTATGAAATGACTGCATTGCAAATATTACACTTGACCCTAGGACACCAATACACTTGTTATTGGGAAGAAAGAACAAGCCAGGCTGCTACAGATCACTCACAGAAACTGTACACTAGGGGATAGATTTTATAAAAGTACGCCCGCGTCTACTTTTGTTCGCGCACCAGGCGCAAACAAAAGTTCGCCGGATTTTAATAGATACGCGCGTAGCCACGCATATCTTTTAAAATTCAGGGTCGGCACGCGCAAGGCTGCGCAAAATCGGCAGCCTGCGTGCGCCGAGCCGTGCAGCCTGCCTCGGAGGGAACTTTCCATCCCCCCCCCCCCCCCCGCACCTTCCCCTCCCTTCCCCTAACTAACCCACCCCCTGGCCCTAACTAATTCCCCCCCCTACCTTTATTGTGAAAGTTACGCCTGCCCAAGGCAGGCGTAACTTGCGCGCGCTAGGCCGGCTGCCGGCGCACCATGGTCCGGTCCGGGGGCTGGTCCGGAGGCCGCGGCCACGCCCCCAGAACGCCCCCAACGACGTGCCGCCGCGACACACCCCCGACACGCCCCCCCAGGAAAGCCCCAGGACTTACGAGCATCCCGGGGCTTTGCGCGCGCCAGCAGCCTATGCAACATAGGCTCGGCGTGCACAGGGGTAGCTTGGGGCAGTTTTTCGGGGGGTACGCGCGTATCTTACGCGTGTACCCCTTTGAAAATCTGCCCCTAGCAGAACATAGACAGACGTTCACTAAATACAGAATAAGGGGTCACAAATAAGAAACAGAAATGAGCAGACAAAAACTGAATTGGAAAACTCGAGAAGCCCAACCCTGTATGCAAAGCAACACTGGAGAAACAGAAACAGAAATGCATTTCCGTCTGTAATATGCAAAATACAAAGATATTTTAGATGCTAAACTTTTACATTCTAAAAGCTTACATATTTAAATCAGTAAACCAAAATGAATATACTTTGTTTTCTGCCTTTATTGTCTGGACATTGTGACCCTTAACATAACATTCCCCTTCTCACAACAATGGCGGAGCTTGGTAGCTTGGTAGCTTCAACATACACAAATAGATGACGATAGAGGCTCGGTGGCCCAAATGTAGGACCCCTCTAACACATAGACACACACACACACACACACACACACACACCATTAATAATCTCAGCGGCCCTAAGCGAACACTTCCCAGCCCTCTCACACTACTTTGCCCTCTGCCTCTCCCCCCGGGGTCCTCTCTGTTTCTCACCTCCATCCTCACAGCAGGCACACTGAATCCCCTCTCTCTTTTCCCAGGGGCCCAGCATCAGTCCTTTTCTCTAATCTACTTCCCTGCCCAGGCAGCAGTCTCTCTTCCACAAGTCTCTGCTCCACACAGGAGAGAGGTCACAGGGAGGGGGAACAGAAAAGCCCTAGGGGAATTCACGCAGATAGAGGAAAAAGTTGCTGATCCTCAGAACTGGTACATAAGCCCCTGAAAAAAGCCCGGGTCTTTATTCGGTACTATAAAGCAAGTATCTCATGATGCTTTATCCATTTTCAGATCTCTTAATAACGGGGAGATGGTATTCCTACACAAACCTACACAAAGTACTACTGAAGAACCAGCAAAAGAAAGATTTCTAAGAATTGTTCAATTATAGTGCGGTTGGAGTGTCAGCAAGTCGGCATTCCTTGATACGTCAGAGTACACAATAACTTATTAACTGACATGACCAGACGTCTCATAATCCTAAGATCCTCGTGCTTTTTTTTTTGTTCATTTTCTTTTGGACCTCTGTGAGATGGTCAGTGGTCCGAACAGGAGCACTTTGCACAGCTAAGTTACTTTTCCATCTTTATACCCCTGCTGCAGGAGCTCAGCTGATGTCAAAGAGATTTGGGGCAATTACTCTGTTTTATATGCAAAACAATATAAACAAAAAGAACTTGAGGATTTTGTGATTCTGGGGTAAATGATTGAGTGGTCCAGTGATGCCAGTTATAAACGATGGTGTACCCTGACTGATACCCCACTATAATTTTACAATTCCTAAAAATCTATACAGTATTTTTCTTTTGTTGGTTCTTCACTAGTACCCTGTGTAGATTAGTATAGTAACATACATGATAGAAATACTATCTTCCCTTGTTCTGCCTTCACAATATATTTAAATAATTACAGAAAGATAGATACAGATACAGATATAGATATTTATATGTTTCCTTGTTATGCTGCCACCCTGTGTGATCTTATTAATACTCCACAGCTTGGATTCTATTCTCTACAAGCCTTATGCTCACCTTTGATGCAGCTCCAACATTACTCTCTGCATCAATGACAGGGGATGGTAGGAAATTTGAATCAAACAGTTACCAACAAGGGCCCTGAACTTGGTGGTTGATGAAACAGATAAGTATGGGAAAATAAGTGTGGGAGCTTGCTGGGCAGACTAGATGGGCCGATTGGTCTTTTTCTGCCGTCATTTCTATGTTTCTATGTTATAAGGCTCTCCCTCCTGATTGGTTACCTTTTGAATGTTTCTGAGCTCTTTACTGGATCTTTCCTGTTTTGCCTGTTTTTCTCCTCTTCCCACTGGGCCCTTGCCGCTAGGAATGCCTGAGGCAGCTTACTTTCTGAAATTTCCTTCCGTTGAAACTGGGATCTCTTCAGGCTAGCAGCTCCTCCTGAACCCTGTCTCAAGCACCGCAGAAGCATTGGTTTTCACCATGCACATTCTACAGCTTCTATTGCAACTCCAGTTGCTTCTTTGGTCTATTGAGGTTCAATATAGAACTTCTAGTCTTCATGCAAAACTAACCAACTCTTTATGATATTACAAAACCTCTCAAGTTCTTTATCCTGAGTTCTGTAAAATTCAAAATCAGCCCAAAAAATGTACTTGTCAAGATACTCCAGAGTCCAGAGATTGAAAAGATTTGCATTCTGAATGCAGAGGGTTCTTTTCAGGTCATGATACCAGGTTGTGCATGCCACTGACAATTAGATCTAATATAGCTGCCCCTCTAGTTTGTTCTAGGACCAACTTCTCCCCATAAAAGAGTCATTTATAGCATCTAGATGCTTAACTTCTCTAGCATGTCATAAGAACATAAGAACATAAGAAATTGCCCTGCTGGGTCAGACCAAGGGTCCATCAAGTCCACCATCCTGTTTCCAACAGAGGCCAAACCAGGCCACAAGAACCTGGCAATTACCCAAACACCAAGAAGATCCCATGCTACTGATGCAATTAATAGCAGTGGCTATTCCCTAAGTAAACTTGATTAATAGCCGTTAATAGACTTCTCCTCCAAGAACTTAGCCAAACCTTTTTTGAACCCAGCTACACTAACCCAGCTACACTAACTGCATTAACCTGAGGAGACATCATCTCAATCAATATTAGGGTAATTTTTATTCAGCCATCTTAGTCTTTTTGAGGATATGGCCTGTTCTGTAGCAAGCCTTGATATCTGCAGCCCCTGAAGCAGGCATTTTCTGCCGCAACACTGTCAGTGATGATCTCTTGGAAGAGATTTGCTTTCATCTCCTCAGACTGCAGTGGTTTCTTATTACAGACTACAGTTAAGCATGCTTGACTACATCTTCCATTGTGGATGGACTGGCATTATTTGTTTTTCTATGCAGAAGGCAAGATAAAAAAAAAAATACAGTTGGTTTTCATTGAGCACTTTCAGGTTATAATTTGGTAAATGATTATTTCTGGTGCTTTCGCTTTTGCAGACATAATCTGCTAATTCTGCAACAACCTTCGGCGTGATACCATAAGTTATCTGGCAGGCATCGAGTTATGCATATTCCATCCTTTGTTGTATTCTGATATTTTTCAAAGGTGCAATTTTTGGCTATTTGTTTTGATCTATTGCAAATATTTCATGATTTTTTTTAAATCAAATAATTAACATGAATAAGAGCCTGATTCCCAGTCACAGAGAATGGGAAGAAATATTTAATGAAGCAGGCCCTAAAAGTTGCTGTATTTGCATTAATGTTCTCTTGTGACTTCCTCAAATGGCTGGAGAATTACTATAAGGAACTTAAATCCACTGGGAAGGAGTGATATATATAGAGCTCTGTATCACAAATTTCAATGCTTGAGACTGTTCTGCCTAACAGCTTTCTTTTGTTCAGGTGTTCACTGAAGCATGAGAAATGTTGAGATCTACCTGGTAGGTATGTCCTAAATAAGCTTATGCTTCTTTAACCTAGAATATATCAGAGGCAGAGCCAGAACTGATTTTTTGGGTGGGCCCAAGGTTAACATGTGTGGGCTGTAGGCATACTGGTCTGAACCCTACTAGTTATACTCTTAATGATAAATGATGCCTTAGCATGCACCCTACACTGGGTTTCTAAATAGTCTACAACAGCCGATATGCATCAGGACTGAAACCTTTTTAACTCAATTATTTCAAGCACTTACTGGCATTAAAAATTCCTTACTAATCTGTATGAATTTGTTTTAATATTTATTGTAGTTTATAAATACACAAGAATATCATGTAAAAAAGTAAAGAACACAAACATCAGATCCAATCAATCATGTCATAAAACAAATGTCAATGTATTCTTTCATGAATCCTCTTTCCAGAAAGGCAGAGATCACCATAACTACAATAAAATCGCACTAATCATAAGAATGGGCGCAGAGCAAAACTAGGCAGTTCACATTGCAACCCAGCATGAAAAAACTATATTCCAATTCTGGCGTCACCTCAGCAAAAAATAAGACTCCCTCCACTCCTAAACATTTTGTGAAGTAACACAAAACCCTGCAAAAAAAAAGAAAGCTGCCTAGAAACTTGCCACACCATAGAATCACAGTACTGACTCTCAGGACTCAAATAACAGCAACCTTATGAAATGAAAATACTACATTAGGCCCTAGAACATTAATACACCACCTATTGGGGTAACAGAAGAAGCCGGACTGCTATAAATCCCTACAAACTACACGCGAGCAGAAATACTGCACCTCAGTTACATACAGGTAGGACACAGACTGACCCTTACCTAATACAGAAATAAGGGACTACAAATTAGAAACAGAAACACGCAAAGTAAACCAAAATAGAAAGCCTGAGAAACCAGACTCTGAAATCTTTTGATCTTTTTATATTTATATTTTAGAGCAAAATACAAAAATATAAGGAATGCAAATACCAAAAGATGGCATATTCCAATTGCTAAAATATCAAAATGTTGTTTTTTTTTTAATCTTTGTTGTCTGATCATTTTATTTCTTTCAACAATTGGTCCTGGTCTCTTTTTTTTCCACTTTTCCCTTGTCAGTCTTTTCCTAATTCTTTCTCCAGAGTCAAGCTTCTCTGTTTCTTCTCTCTCCTGTCTTCTTCCCTTCCTCTCTCACAGACACACATAGGCTCATGCATTCTCTCTCAGACTCCCTTACACACACAAGCTCTCCTCATTACTGCAAACACAAGCTCATGCTCTCACTCACACACCCAGGCTCCCTTTCTCAAACACACAAAACACCCAGGCTCCCATTTTCACACACAAACAACCCAGGCTCCCATTCTTACACACATACAGACACCTAGGCTCCCATTCTTGCACACACACACACACAACTTAGGCTGCCATTCTTACCCACATATACAAGCTCCCATTCTCAAACATATACAAACACCCAGGCTCCCATTCACACAAGCTCCCAGACTCCCATTCTTACCCACACATACATACACCCAGGCTACTATTCTCATACACACATATACACAAGTTCCCATTCTCACACACATAAATACCCAGGCTTCCATTCTCTCTCACACACAGAAAACATCCAGGCTCCCATTCTCCCATTGTCTCACACACATGCACGCACACACACACACACACACACACAAGCTTCCATTTCCACACACATAAACACCCAGTCTCTCATTCTTACACATACACACACATACAACCCAGGCTCCCTTTCTTGCCCACACATACAAACACTAGCTACTATTCTCACACACACACATATATATATACAAGCTCCCATTCTCACACACACACAAACATCCAGGCTCCTATTCTTACACACATGCACAACCCAGGCTCCCATTCTTACCCTCACATACCCACACCAACACACAAGCTCCCATTCTTACACACACACAAACTCCCATTCTCGCACATATAAACCCACAGTTAGGCTCCCATTTTCACACACCCACACACTCAGGCTCCCATTCTCACATGCACGCACCGGTCCTCACCGCCAAACATCTTCTTCCGCCACTGCCAGGATGGGCTTTGTAGTGCCCTTATTCTGGCGGGCCTTCTTTTTCACCACTATGGCCTTGCTCCAGCAGGCTATTTTGCTGCTGCGGGGATGGGCTCCCGTTGTGGCCTTACATCGTTGGACCACCTTCTTTGCTACCACAGGGACGGGCTCCCGTGGCAGTCTTACTTTGGCAGGCCCTCTCTTTCACTGCCATGGGGATAAGCTCCCGTGGCAGCCCTGTTTCAGTGGGAATTTTTCTTTGCCACCACGGGGATGAGCTCCCGTGGTGGCCTTGCTTCAGCAGCCTCTCTCTTTCTTCAGCCTCTGCGATGAAGGAGTCCATGGCAGCCATTCTTCAGGCCCTGTTTGGTGTCAGGCAGCCCTGATTGGGTGAGCCTGAGCCCAAAGTTGATTGGCTGTGGCCCACCCCGGGCCACCTGAGGCTACACCACTGTGATGTAGCCCATCTAGCCCTATAGCTTTGTCCATTTGCAGGTTTGCTATCTGTTGTCATCATAAGAGATTCTGAGAGTCTGCTTCTGAAGAGAGAATAGAATTAGATAGAGTCAGGTAAAGTTAAAGAAGAAAGTTTGTGACTCCCAAGTATAAAGAAATATTGTGAAAACACAAGCTCTTTATATACAAGGTGCTGTGAATAACTCAAAGGATTTAAGATAAAATGAAAATGAATAAAACAAAAGTGTCAGAACCACTCCCATAGTTATGTGTGGAAGCTATGGAGTTGTCTTGAGGATGAGTAAATGTATTCAGGTAGGAGGTCTGCCAAGGGTGAATGCAAGGTATGTGTTAGGTTTTGTGGGTTTCGTGGATCCTTGGCCCGAGGTGGAGGTTGATGCTACCTGAGGGAAAGGACCCCCACAGGTCCCCACCGTCGGGAGGCGAGGCCAGCTGGAACAGGGGCAGCAAGGACACGACCGTAGTTCAGATGAGAGGGAGAATTCCTGCGTCACCACCACGTGATCGCAGGCGTCTGTGCTGAAGTTATTCTGCGAGGTGCCCCCGAGGAGCGGGAACAGAGTGACACAGTTCAGAGGAATCGCAGTACTTAGCAGGTCTGGAGATAGAACGTACCAGAGGAAGGATCTTCGATGCAGAGGTGAGGTGGGCAGGCACCGAGGAACGGGGAGCGTGGAAACAGAATCTCTGGTGCAGTGATGCAAAGACTGCCCCAAGGAGTGGGGAAGGCGTAGCCACTGAGTCTCTGGTGTAGTGACGTAGAGACTGCCCCGAGGAGCGGGGAAGCTTAGGAACCGAGTCTCTGGTGTAGTGACGTAGAGGCTGCCCCGAGGAGCGGGGAAGCTTAGGAACCGAGTCTTTGGTGTAGTGACGTAGAGGCTGCCCCGAGGAGTGAGGAAGTACAGAGTCAGCATCTCTAGTGCAGTGATGTAGAGGCTGCCCCGAGGAGTGAGGAAGTACAGAGTCAGCATCTCTAGTGCAGTGATGTAGAGGCTGCCCCGAGGAGCGGGGAAGCTTAGGAACCGAGTCTCTGGTGTAGTGACGTAGAGGCTGCCCCGAGGAGTGAGGAAGTACAGAGTCAGCGTCTCTAGTGCAGTGACGTAGAGGCTGCCCTGAGGAGCGGGGAAGCTTAGGAACCGAGTCTCTGGTGTAGTGACGTAGAGGCTGCCCCGAGGAGTGAGGAAGCACAGAGTCAGCGTCTCTAGTGCAGTGACGTAGAGGCTGCCCCGAGGAGCGGAGAAGCGCAGAAACAGGATCTCAGATGAAGTAATGGTGAAGTGGGAAGTAATGGAGGTGCGGGGAAGAGAGCAGGCAGGATCTCTGGTAAGGAGCGCAGGGGCTACCCCTAGGAGCAGGGAAGTGTGGAGGCGGAGCCTCAGGGAAGTGCAAGCAGGGCCCCCGAGGAGCGGGTACCCGAGCCAGAGTCCGGTGCAGAAAATAGAGATCCAAGGCAGGAACCATAAGTCAGGAGATCAGGAACAAGCACCAGAGAGCTCAAGGAACTCGTTGCCAAGTCAGTTTGAGTAGACCAAAAGAGGTGCTTAAATATCTCAGAGTAACGATGTCATCAGTCGGGGACGGCCCGGGAGTTCCTGCCATTGGCCTTTTAAAAGGAGACCCGGTGGCGTGCATGTGCGCCTAGGGAGGTCCAGATTCGGAGCGTGGGTCAGCGGCATCCCAGCCACCGCGTGGAGCAAGGAGGACCAGGGACAATGCGGCGACAGTGGCTGGCCAGGGCCGCAAGCTCACCCGGAGAAGAAGGCCAGGCATGGCAGGACGTGAGTTGGGCCGCCCGCGGCCGACGATCACAACAGTCTGTGTGTATTTGGGTGAAACAATCTTTGTAGGCATGATTCTGGATGGAGTGGAAAGTGTTCAGGAAATATCTATGGTGGCCCCCTTTCCTGCATGCTTTGAATAAACACTTTCGAACTCTGCCAAATATCTTTTTTTTCCCAGCTGCTATCATGTAACTATTCCTTTTTATAGCAGCTGCTTTTTTTTTTTTTGCTCTGTTCACCTTCCAAAAGCCCAAAATAATATGGTGACTTAGGTTCAAACCTTATCTTTATGAAAGATGATATGTTCATTGTCCTAAAGATCTATATTTCTACCGTTTGTCATGGCCAACAATACATTGAATACATTTCTTTCTGCAGAAGCAGAATCTCTTCTGATGACAACAGATAGGGAAATGGACAAAGCTATGGGGCTAGATGGGACACATTGAGTACTTTCCCTTTGAGATCTGCCACCTCTGGACCTTGCACCTGCTTTTTTTTTGTTGGCAATATTTCTATGGAAAGTAACACACCTAGATATGAAAATACAGAGGCTGATATTCCTCTCCGTATCTCTGGCTAAGTTCAAGCTTTGCCAGACAAGTGGCGGGTATTAAAACTCCCACCAAGCTCACCAGCCCCAAACTATTATCTGGGTAGCAAGGGGACAGAACTTAAAGGGCAGAGCTAAGTTGGCCAGAAAAAGACAGGCTTTCAGCATTATCTGGTTAAAATGGCTGAAGAGCAGCCCTAGTCAGATAAACTTATCTGGTTAACTTTAAGATAGCCGTGTACGTTCACAGGTACACCCACACTGCTAAATAACCCGATTAACTCTCCTACTGAGCCAGTTGCGTTACTTTCTCCACCCAAAACTTGCCCTTGGGAATGTATCCCCTCCATCCAGCTAAAAATATGTTCTCTGTGGCGCTTGGACAATTTTCAGACAGCAAACTTATCCTGGGTGATTTCCTTGGCATTCAACAAATCTTTGGATACAGTCCCACATAGTAGCATAGTAACATAGTGATGATGGCAGAAAAGGACCAGATGGTCCATCTCAGGGATGTGCATTCGTTTGGAACGAATTAGGAAATTTCATTGAAATTGCCTAATTTGTCCCATTTTGGGGGACCCGAAATTCGGGAAAAATGCGTTTTCAGGTTTGCATGGAGGGAGGGGAAAATGTATTTAAAATAAAAACCCAAACCCACCCCCAACCCTTCTAATTTACTTAATTACAATCCCCTCACCCTCCTGACCCCCTAAAACTTACCAAAAGTCCTTGGTGGTCCAGCGGGGGTCCCGGGAGTGATCTCCCCCTCCCGGGCCATCGGCTGCCACTAATCAAAATGGCACCGATGGCCCTTTGCCATTACCATGTGACAGGGGCTACCGGTGCCATTGGTCAGCCCCTGTCACATGATAGGAGCAATGGATGGCCCACATAAGATGGTGTCGGCCATCCATTGCTCCTACCATGTGACAAGGGCGACACTATTTAGGGGGAGCTGAACATCCCTTCATAATCTTGATGGATCACAAGAATTTCCTAGGAGGCCAAGAAGCTTAACCCCCGCCATGCCCGGTTGTCACTGTTCTTCAATAGATTCAATTTCTGCATAGTCTTTTGCCCAGCCAAGAAAATTGTCTGAGCAGATGCCTTATCCCATTTCTTCGATCTATCTGATATGGTCACTGAATTCCAATTTATTCTGGACCTGGTTAAGATTCTTGGTGTCACCTCCTTCACCATCCCGATTGGCAAGACAATAGTACCCTCGCATCTTCAAGAGAAAGTTCTCAAATGGGGGCACAATTCCAGGTTCAGCAGACATCAGGGAGTCCGGTGGCCTAGAATGGCCAAGAACATTTGAGCATATGTGGATTCCTGCACTAACTGTGCCCACAACAAACAATCGCATCAGTGTCCTTGGGATCTCCTCCAACTTTTGCCAGTTCTGAACAAGCCTTGGACACACATAGCAACATAGCCTCCCTACATCTGATGGCTGTACTGTTTTCTTTAATGCGCATGCTTTATTATGCATGCTTTAATACGTGCACTTTAATGTGCATGCATTGGGCCCTGTATTGTCCCTCTTTAAAAGCCTTCCATCATGGATCGCTTTTCCAAAATGGCTCATTTCATTCCTTTAATATCATTGCCTTCAGCAGATAATCTAGCATGTCAGTTCTTCAAAGAAATATTTTGTTTACACGGACTACCTGAACATATTGTGAGTGATCGAGGGATACAGTTCACTTCGAAGTTCTAGAAGAGCTTTTGTAAGACGTTCAACGTATCTCTTGACTTTTACTCAGCATACCACCCCCAATCAAATGGGTTAACAGAGAGAACAAATCAGATTTTAAAAGCCTTCCTTCACATCTACACTTCCAAACAGCAGAACAACTGGTTTCAGCTTTTACCATGGGCAAAGCTTTATTATAATAATCATTCTTAAGAACATCCGGAGCATCACCTTTCTTCATTGTCCACAGTAGACACCCAAAGGTTCCTCTTCCTCTACCTCTAAACACCAAGACACTGGCAACCAATCAAACTGCAGTGAACCTCTTGGAACTTTGGGACAAGACCCATCAATTTCTTCTTAAAACATCTGGTCTACAAGAAAAAAGCTGACGAAACAAAACATCCCGCACCATTGCTTTCACCAGGAACACTGGTTTGGTTAAGTACACAGAATCTCCACTTGAAGCTTCCCTCTACAAAGTTCAACCCTCACTTCATTGGCCTTTAACCCATTTTGAGACCAATAGGACCTTTCACATACCAGCTGAAATTACCTTCTAACCTTGCATATTCACATGCCTTTCATGTCTCTTTCTGGAAGCCAGTGATTCTTAAATGGAGGCATAGACAACCACCAACATCCATGATGATTTACTCTGATGCCGACATGGAATTTTGAGATCTTGGGTGCTAAGAGAATAAGAGGAGTAGGGGTATGCAGGGAAAATATTAATTTTAATTTTTGGGAGTTTTTTCCCATGAATTTCAGTTCAAAAGTTCATGGAATGTTTGATTAATTTCATTCGTGTGAAAAAAAGTGACTAAAACATAAAAAAAAACAAACCCAAAAATGGACAAAAAATGAAAACAGAGCATCTCAAGGCCTCCCATCCCTCTCTCTTTCCCACCCAGAAAAATGCTGGGGCCAGCATACCACATGCCCCCACTTACCCAGCCCCTTGAAAATCCATCGGCAAGGCTAGGCTGAGGCTGATGCCTAGGCCTTGCGTAGGCCGAGGATGGTAGTTGGTTGCCGTGACATTGGGCTTGGCCTATGCATATGGTCTCAGGCCCAGGTCCGATTCTGCGGGCAGCCCAGAGGCCAGGTCCTAATGCCTGGACCTTGGCTGGAGCCCAACTCTATGGCCCAGCCTGGAGGTTGAGTCCTGACACTGGGGCCTCAACCCAGACCCAGGCCTGAAGGCAGGTCCCAGCCCAGAGGCTGGGTCCCCATGCCGGGTCTTTGGCCCTGACCCAGGTCCATCGCCGAGGTCTGGCCCAGAGGAACGCTCCCAATGTCTGGTCCTCAGCCTAGGTCAGGTGCTGACACTAGGGCTCAGCCCAGAGGCCAGGTACCAACACCTGGGCCTTGGCCTAGGGTCAGGCCCAGGTCCGGAGCCAAGGCCTCAGAGCAGCTCAGGTGACATCCTCCTCTTTCTTCGTTTCTTCTTCAATTGACGTCAACTGCTGGGATTGCCCCAGAGTTAATTAACTCTGGCACATTCACCCCACAGGACGGCAACATTTTGATGTTTTAAATGAATGCACATCCCTAATGAGGAGTACTTCATTACTTGGCTTCGTGTAAGGGGTATATTCCAGAGGAGAACATGTGGGAGCCAATAAAAAATGTCCATGCCCCTCTACTAACCAGGAGATTCCACAGACTGTTTCCCCATAAGCCAAAGCGTAGGGGCCTGGGGAGGAGGCTTAAGAGGGGTGGTACGGTTACACCCCTCATTTCTAATCTGAAGTGCCTCTGGTATTAGGCAGCAACCCAGGTAACATGGTTGAAGTTCAGAGCCCTTCTTATGGGCCTTCCCCCTACTATAAATAAAGTTCAAAACTACCACTCAGCGCCTTCGCAACAGGTCTCCTGTTCGTCTTCAGCAGTGCTAGTTGCCAGTGTTGCTCTATGTCTCCCTCCCTGTCCCAGGCTGCTTCCAGTTGTTTCTAGTCCTCTCCTGGTTTTGTCTGTTTATTTGTTCCTTGTTCCTCTCCCTCTTGTCTGCCCTGAGTTGTTCCCCCCTTTGGAACTGCTTTCAATCTGCCTCGACACTGGACCAGACTTCGACTCTGCCTTGACCTCAGGTCAGCCTGTAGGTCATGCCAGCCACCAAAACCTGTAGGCTCAACCCAAGGGGGAGATGGTTGGTTAGGCGAAAGACCTTGGACGTGGTGACTCAGCTGCCGCCTGTTAAGGCGTATTTTGTACATGCAGAAAATAAGCTGTACCAACTTAACAGCAGTTCAAGAGCTCATGCCTCAGCCAGCATGATATGCATACATTAATATGTATTATTTAAAGCGCAAGCTTTAATATGTGTTCTATAACAGTGTTTCTCAACAGGTGTGTCGGGACACACTAGTGGGTCGCGAAGTCCCAGGAGGTGTGTCGCAGAGCCAGCAGAAGACTGATCTTTCCTCAACAGTCTGGGAAGGAGTTAGCTGACATCTCTTTTGTTGGGTGTGACAGGAAGCTGCTCTTGCTTCCTTCTCCTCTTCCTGGCCAGAGAGAGGTTGTTCCTTCTTCCTTCATCCAGATCAGAGCGCAATATCACCAACTCCTGTTCATGTGGGCCCAGCAGGACACTATCTTCTTCTGCCTGGCCTGGCAGTGAGGCTGCCGATGCTCTCTTCACCCCATGGAGCCTGGATGTGAAAGCAGGAGCTTGAGGGAGATAGGTGCATTCTTTGAAATGAAGTTGGCCACAGAGGCAAAAACTCATAATAAAAACTTTTTTAAATATATCCAAAGCAAGAAACCTGTGAGGGAGTCGGTTGTACCATTAGATGACAGTGGGGTTAAAGGGGCTCTTAGGGAAGATAAGGCCATTGCAGAAAGACTAAATGAATTCTTTGCCTCCGTGTTTACTAATGAGGATGTTGGGGAGATACCAGTTCCAGAGATGAGGAGCAGCGGCGGCCAGTAGCGAGGGAGGGAGGAGAGAGAGAGAGGGAGGGAGGGAGGGACGGACTGAGTGAGAGGGAGGGAGGGAGTGGGAGGGACTGAGTGGGAGGGAGGGAGGGATTGAGTGAGGGGGAGGGACTGAGTGGGAGGGAGGGAGGGATTGAGTGAGGGGGAGGGACTGAGTGGGAGGGAGGGACTGAGGGAGGGGGAGGGACTGAGTGGGAGGGAGGGACTGAGTGAGGGGGAGGGAGGGATTGAGTGAGGGGGAGGGACTGAGTGGGAAGGAGGGACTGAGGGAGGGGGAGGGAGGGGGACGGACTGAGTGAGAGGGAGGGAGGGAGGGAGGGAGGGGGAGGGACTGAGTGGGGGGAAGGGAGTGAGGGAGGGGGAGGGACTGAGAGGGGGGAGGGAGGGGGGTGGGGAAGAGTGAGGGGAGAGGGAGAATGAGGGAGAATGAGGGAGAGGTGAGAGACAGGGATGTGAGTAAGTGGAAGGTTAAGAAGTTGTGGAGCAGAGAAAAAGGGAGTGGAGGAGGGCTGAGGGAGAGGGGATGGGATTGAAACAGGGTGGGGAGTGACTGAGGGAAGGGGAGAGAGGTGGGAGTGACTGAGGGAAGGGGAGGGGAAGGAGGCAGTGGGAGACAGAGAGTGAGTAAGACTGAGGGGTGGGAAGGGGGTGAGTGACTGAGGGGAAGGGGGAATGAGGGAGAAAAAGTGTAGGAGGGTGCTGTTTTCGAAAATGGACCGAAAACAAAAATGTAATGTAGCCCGTTGAGACGGGCTTAACGGCTTGTATATATATAAATGATCTGGAAAGGAATACGACGAGTGAGATTATCAAATTTGCGGATGATACAAAATTATTCAGAGAGGTTAAATCACAAGCAGACTGTGATACATTACAGGAGGACCTTGCAAGACTGGAAGATTGGGCATCCAAATGGCAGATGAAATTTAATGTGGACAAGTGCAAGGTGTTGCATATAGGGAAAAATAACCCTTGCTGTAGTTACACGATGTTAGGTTCCATATTAGGAGCTACCACCCAGGAAAAAGATCTAGGCATCATAGTGGATAATACTTTAAAATTGTCGGCTCAGTGTGCTGCAGCAGTCAAAAAGGCTAATAAAATGTTAGGAATTATTAGGAAGGGAACGGTTAATAGAACGGAAAATGTCATAATGCCTCTATATCGCTCCATGGTGAGACCACACCTTGAATACTGTGTACAATTCTGGTTGCCGCATCTCAAAAAAGATATAGTTGCGATGGAGAAGGTACGAGAAGGGCAACCAAAATGATAAAGGGGATGGAACAACTCCCCTATGAGGAAAGGCTGAAGAGGTTAGGGCTGTTCAGCTTGGAGAAGAGACGGCTGAGGGGGGATATGATAGAGGTCTTTAAGATCATGAGAGGTCTTGAATGAGTAGATGTGACTCGGTTATTTACACTTTCGAATAATAGAAGGACTAGGGGGCATTCCATGAAGTTAGCAAGTAACACATTTAAGACTAATCGGAGAAAATTCTTTTTCACTTAACGCACAATAAAGCTCTGGAATTTGTTGCCAGAGGATGTGGTTAGTGCAGATAGTGTAGCTGGGTTCAAAAAAGGTTTGGATAAGTTCTTGGAGGAGAAGTCCATTAATGGCTATTAATCAATTATACTTAGGGAATAGCCACTGCTATTAATTGCATCAGTAGCATGGGTTCTTCTTAGTGTTTGGGTAATTGCCAGGTTCTTGTGGCCTGGTTTGGCCTCTGTTGGAAACAGGATGCTGGGCTTGATGGACCCTTGGTCTGACCCAGCATGGCATGTTCTTATGTTCTTATGTTCTCTATAGATCCGCTGCTGCTGCCTCCTCATCTTCCTCTCCTAAGTGCTTCTTGCCCTCATCTGCAGCTGATAAAGAGGAGGGGAAACTCTAGATTGGACAAGTCTTTTCTGCTGACTGGTAGCCAGGAGGAGGGGGAAATGTACTGGGCAGGAAGGCATGGGGAGATAGGGGTGGGGAAAGGAGGTCAGGGTTGCTGGGTAGGGAAAGGTGGAGGAGAGAGGAGTTGGGGGCTACTGGAAGGGAAGAGAGATGGAAGGGGAAAAATGGAGGTGTGAGGCAGCTGGGTTGGGGGATAGGGGAACGGAAAGTGAGGGATACTGAGCAGGAAGGGATAGGAAAGAGGTGTCAGAGGTATTCTGGGTAGGGAAGGGGAGAGGGAAGAGCAAGAAGTTGAATAGGGGAGAGAGGGAGCACAGGGATGAGGATGTGGGAGGAGGGTGTTGAATGTTGGACAGGGATATGAGCTTGTGAAGGGATGATTGAGTAGTGAGGGGTGATGAGGGGCACGGTATTCCTTTTTTGTGGGACTGTGCAGATAAGTATTAAAATATTTTTAAAACATTTTCTGAAATGCTGATATTGTTTGTTGATTTTTTATAGTTTTTAAATTGAAAAACCATTTATTGATGTGACCCCTGATGAAGCTTTTTCAAGCGAAACATCGGCCGTGTCGGGCTTCCTTTGGAATTTCAAATTAGTTAACGGAATGTATGTTTCTTGTAGATATTTGGATTTAGTATTCAGTCAATGAAATTGGTGGTTTTGAAGATAAGTTTGGAATATTGATTTAGCTTTACTATTTTGACTCACTTAAACACAAGGTGGATGATAGAAAAGACTGCGCGGTTCAGATTTTATTGAACACACCGTCTGGCTTGCTGACATCTTTAAGACAAAATAAATCATAACAAGGGCTTAATTTTTTATATGAGTTCCCTTTATTATGTACACATTATTAAGATGACATCAGAATATCTTTTTTGTATGATGAGTTGTATAGAGAAATGTCTTAGTTCTGCTCGGTACCCATTGCTAGGAAGCAGGGGACTCTTATGGATGCAGAGCATATGCTTATATTGTCCCATCATGGCCATGTGTTCACTGTGTCACGCATGTGAGCCTCATCTCTTAGGTGTGTCCCGATAGAAAAAAGGTTGAGAACTACTGTTCTATAATGCGCAAGCTTTATAGAACATGCTTTAATATGTGTGTTTTAATATGCATACTTTAACATGTGTGTTTTAATATGTGTGCTTTAATACATGTGCATTAATACATGTCCTTTAACCCAAACATTAATACTCATACTTTAATACGTGTGCTTTTATGCATGTATTTTAATATGTGTGCTTTAATATACATACTTTAATACATGTGCATTAATGTGCATGCTTTAATACAGATGCTTTAATGTGCAAGCTTTCATATATATGCTTTAATGTGCATGCTTTAACACATATGCTTTAATGCATGCTTTAATACATATGCTTTATTGCACATATGTATTATGTGTGTTCTGATATGCATACATTAATACATATGTCTTAATACACATTCTTTAATATGCATATTTTAATATATGTGCTTTAATGTGTATGCTTTAACATATGCTTTAATATGCATGCTTTAATATATGTGCTTAATGTGCATGCTTTAACATATGCTTTAATATGCATGCTTTAATATGTGTGCTTAATGTGCATGCTTTAACATATGCTTTAATATGTATGCTTTAATATGTATGCTTTAATATGCATGCTTTAATATGTGTGCTTAATGTGCATGCTTTAATACAGATGCTTTAATGTGCAAGCTTTCATATATATGCTTTAATGCACATGCTTTAATGCATGCTTTAATACATATGCTTTATTGCACATATGTATTATGTGTGTTCTGATATGCATACATTAATACATATGTCTTAATACACATTCTTTAATATGTATGTTTTAATGTGATAAGAACATAAGAACATAAGAAATTGCCATGCTGGGTCAGACCAAGGGTCCATCAAGCCCAGCATCCTGTTTCCAACAGAGGCCAAACCAGGCCACAAGAACCTGGCAATTACCCAAACACTAAGAAGATCCCATGCTACTGATGCAATTAATAGCAGTGGCTATTCCCTAAGTAAAATTGATTAATAGCCATTAATGGACTTCTCCTCCAAGAACTTATCCAAACCTTTTTTGAACCCAGCTACACTAACTGCACTAACCACATCCTCTGGCAACAAATTCCAGAGCTTTATTGTGCGTTGAGTGAAAAAGAATTTTCTCCGATTAGTCTTAAATGTGCTACTTGCTAACTTCATGGAATGCCCCCTAGTCTTTCTATTATTCGAAAGTGAAAATAACCGAGTCACATCTACTCGTTCAAGACCTCTCATGATCTTAAAGACCTCTATCATATCCCCCCTCAGCCGTCTCCTCTCCAAGCTGAACAGCCCTAACCTCTTCAGCCTTTCCTCATAGGGAAGCTGTTCCATCCCCTTTATCATTTTGGTTGCCCTTCTCTGTACCTTCTCCATCGCAACTATATCTTTTTTTAGATGCGGCGACCAGAATTGTACGCAGTATTCAAGTGTGGTCTCACCATGGAGCGATATAGAGGCATTATGACATTTTCAGTTCTATTAACCATTCCCTTCCTAATAATTCCTAACATTCTATTTGCTTTTTTGACTGCTGCAGCACACTGAGCTGACGATTTTAAAGTATTATCCACTATGATGCCTAGATCTTTTTCCTGGGTGGTAGCTCCTAATATGGAACCTAGCATCGTGTAACTACAGCAAGGGTTATTTTTCCCTATATGCAACACCTTGCACTTGTCCACATTAAATTTCATCTGCCATTTGGATGCCCAATCTTCAGGTCTTGCAAGGTCCTCCTGCAATGTACCACAGTCTGCTTGTGATTTAACTACTCTGAATAATTTTGTATCATCTGCAAATTTGATAACCTCACTCGTCGTATTCCTTTCCAGATCATTTATATATATATTGAAAAGCACCGGTCCAAGTACAGATCCCTGAGGCACTCCACTGTTTACCCTTTTCCACTGAGAAAATTGACCATTTAATCCTACTCTCTGTTTCCTGTCTTTTAACCAGCTTGTAATCCACGAAAGGACATCGCCTCCTATCCCATGACTTTTTAGTTTTCGTAGAAGCCTCTCATGAGGGACTTTGTCAAACGCCTTCTGAAAATCCAAATACACTACATCTACCGGTTCACCTTTATCCACATGTTTATTAACCCCTTCAAAAAAATGAAGCAGATTTGTTAGGCAAGACTTCCCTTGGGTAAATCCATGTTGACTATGTTCCATTAAATCATGTCTTTCTATATGCTTTACAATTTTGTTCTTGAGAATAGTTTCCACTATTTTTCCCGGCACTGAAGTCAGGCTCAGTGGTCTATAGTTACCTGGATCACCCCTGGAGCCCTTTTTAAATATTGGGGTTACATTGGCCACCCTCCAGTCTTCAGGTACAATGGATGAGTTTAATGATAGGTTACAAATTTTAACTAATAGATCAGAAATTTCATTTTTGAGTTCCTTCAGAACCCTAGGATGCATACCATCCGGTGCATGCTTTAATATGCATACTTCAATATGTAAATTTTAATATACACACTTTATAGCATCTATTTTAATACGTGTTTTAATATGTACATTTTAATGCATGTGCTTTATTTTTTTTATTTATTTATTTATTTATTTATTTAACAGTTTTATATACCGCAGTTCAGGTAACATAGTTACTAATCACTTCGGTTCACATTTCAACAAATATAATGACAATATAAAGACTCGTTTATAATGTTTAATATGCTTTAATATATATAGTTTAATATGTGTACTTTATATGCATATTTGAATATACACATGTTAATAAATGTCTTTAATAAGCATGCTTTAATATATGTGCTTTCATATTCATACTTTAATAGGTGTGCTTTAATATGCTTGCTTCGATATCGTGTTTTAATATGTGTGCTTTAATCCATGTTCTTTATTATGTGTGCTTCAATACTTGTGCATACTTTAATACGCATGCTTCAGTACATGTGCTTTAATGTGCTCGCTGTAAAGCAGAAGCAATGTTTGTACACAAGTACACGCATTTCCCTTCCAGCCTGTATTATCTGCAAGGAGTACCACTACTGGGCACAGAAGCAGCACGGGAAGTTTCAAAATCACCCTTTTTGTTTTATAAATAGTTTTCACTTCCCATGAAGGAAATGGTTAAATGGAGAATTAGGAGGGCCATTTCATAATCCTGAGATCTTCCTGAGTCAATAAATGTCAAATGAAAGGACTGACAGGGCTGGCTGTCACTCCATGGGGAACCAAAGGTCTTTGAACTCATAGAAATAAACAAAACAAACTCTCTCTGCCAAGGCAACCGACAAGGGTGTCAATGAGTGCTAAAATATGAATGTAGATTTTTAGTGGCATGGACACCTAGCCACTGGGAATTTTAGTAGATGGGCACCCAGGATTGCA
Organism: Rhinatrema bivittatum; assembly: GCF_901001135.1. Taxonomy (NCBI): domain Eukaryota; kingdom Metazoa; phylum Chordata; class Amphibia; order Gymnophiona; family Rhinatrematidae; genus Rhinatrema; species Rhinatrema bivittatum. The sequence continues at coordinate 34,902,906 of NC_042615.1, forward strand.
GCTCATGCAGCTCTGAACCTTGTTTTTTGGGACTCTTGCAAAGCATTTTCAATGCACCTCTGGTTGCTGGCCTTTCCGCCAGCATTTCTCATGAAGCTGAGCACATACTGTAGTGTACATATGAATGTGCGTGAGGTCGCGTTTTGAGTGCAGTGTGGACAGACAGGTTTTACTTCTTGCTCTTGGCACACTGATGTCACTCTCTGAGCATGCATGCGAGCTTCCTCTCCTGGCTTCCAGATGTGCTGGAGTCCTGAAAGCGATTTTGTACGACTGGAAAGGGAGAATGATTGTCTTATGCGAGTTGTAATGAGGCAGATAATGAGTTCTTCCCCTTAGAAAGGAATTTACGTTGCATTATTTGCTATGATTTGGGCTCCCAGGGAATCTCGTTCCAAACTCAGGACAGCGTATTAGGTGTTTGGTCAACCCTTCCAAATGTGTGTCTGCCATGGTCTCCTTTCGAACCCTTGCTGTTTAATCAACCCCATACCTTTCAGTTTTTACATAGTGCTGACTGTCTAGTGAGCAGCACTATAAAAAGCATGCAGGAGTAAAGTCAGCGCAGAGATAAGCCAGCACTGGGCTAGAATCAATTATTAAAATGTCGTAGAGGCACAGAAGGTGGAAGGGAGTTCTCTTTGTCAAAGTACTTGCAATCTAAGGATGAAAAATGAGAGGCAATAGGTCGGGTAGACGACCACAGTGCTCTTGGAGTGTATGGAGGAATAACTTGCACAGGTAGCGAGCAGAGAGCTTCACAGACATCAGATGCTTTGGGCCTGTGTGTGCGCAGAATGTTAATGAAAAAAAAATCAGCTGTGAAAGCAGAAATTCTAAAGTCGTCCAGAGTCCATGTTAAAGCAAAAGAGCGTAGTTCAAGGAAATCCAGGATCCTTTTAAAAAGAGGGTGCCTGGACGCATTATGCTCTTTGTTTATGCTGCATGAACCTCCTCAGTCAGGTTAACAGCATGGAGACAGGGTGTAATAGGATACAGCCGGGTACCAACAGCGTAGGCTGATGTATAGCTTCACACTGACAGAAATATTGCGCTCAACAGTGCTCTGTTAGGAGGGTGACTGGGATTCAGAGTGCAGACAGGAAAATCCAGACACCCAAGAGACCTGAGTAATCTGTCAGCTACCTGGGCTTTAGCCACAGATGTTCTTCAAGACGCACTTCTAATGAAATAAGAGATGCCAGGAAGAATGCAGCCCTCCAGCTTCTGCTGCGCCATGATTCAAAAACCTGAACTAGAACAGGAGGAATGAATCAGTCGTCTGTGCAACACGCACAGAATAGCTTTTTGTAGGCTTTTAAATGAAGACTCATTTCAAACTTTAAGGCACACTATGGGTGCATTGCCTCCAAAAAAAAAAAAAAAAAAAAATCAGGATTGTGGAAAGATTCCTGCGAAAAGTTATTCACAGTCTTCAGCAAATATATAAAGAGCTTTCCCTTCCGGATGTTCAAGATGCCCCCCTCCTGCCTGCACGGTCTACCTCAGACCTCCGAGCCGCACACTGATTAGCTCTAAAAGTCAGTTGGAAATCATAATTAGGCAAGCAAAGCCTGCTACCAGCAAATTATACCGTGTGCTTGAAATTCAATTACTCTGTAATGGCCAAGGAGCTGATGGTTATTGGCAGATGGGAACTCCTAGAATGACTTTCACGGATGCAAAAGTCAATGGCAAGGGTAACCAATCTCCCAGAGAGAATAAACCCTAAAGTATCCCAATGTTAAATTCATGGGTAGGGGGAGGGGGGTGGTGCATTGTCAAACAGTCCATGTAGCTGCAAACTCTGTAGGTGGTTTTTAACAGGCAGGGTTAACCCGTGCCGTCACTGTCCTGTTAGGCCATTTAAAAACAGTGCGTGCGTTAAAACTGGCCCCGCCCCCCTCCATACCTCGCGCCTGCTCTTTTGTGAGGGTGACCGCGAGGGGGAAACGTCATGCGTGCGCGCTCGTTTTTCCTTGCCCAACCTGAATGGATCTCTGGGAGCGCAGCCCCCGCACGCCAGCTCTGCGTCCACTCACTACGGGAGCACAGACTGAGGGGGCTGGCTTCAAACAGGGCAAGCTTATCTAGGCATGTTAAATCCATTTTAAAGCAGCTAAGAGGGCTCTGAAAATGACCCTCTCCCTCCTTTGTCCAAATCACATGCGAGGAGGAGTGAAAAAAAACAACAGAAAACAGAACTAGAGCTCCTGCAACAGTTTTATCTCATATCATTTCCATTAGACACAGTTATACATCCAGGTCTGTGAACAATTGTCAGTCTAATAATCACTAATTAGTGATCAGCAAACAAACAGCCCGAGATTCCTGTCTCCAATCTATTTTCCCCACAGCCTTAGAATGGGAGAAACATTCCAATATGTCTTTGATTGATCTGAAAGATGAAGGGGCCCGTGCAATAAGCTGGGCAAACTGGCCGCCTGTTTCTTTAATGCGCGCACAGCCAGGTCTCCCGGGCACCTGATGTGGTACGGAAATGAGGTGCCGCGCTAGGGATGAGTTGTGCGTCCCTAGTGTGTCCTTGGCATCAGGCGCTCAGGAGACGTGGCCGTGCGCAGAGCCATGGGTTAGGGAAAATGGAGGCTGGTAAATTGGGCGTTCGTTTCCCTAAAGCTGGCTGCCATCAAGACTTTCTTTTTTTTTTTTCATGTTCCTGCTTTCTGTGGTTCCCTCCTGCTTAGTTATCGGGATGATACTAAAAGTAGGAGGGACCACAGAAAGCAGGATTTTTGTTTTTGTTTTTAGTGAACCCTTGATGCCCGGCAAGACTTAACGCCAGCTCCGGGGCTGATGTTAAATTTGCAGTGTTAAAAAGTGCACTTTGGGCGCAGGGCGATTTTTTGCATCGAGAGTAATAGCCTCATCTACATGGCATTTACAAGTGATGAGCACTATTAGGAACGCATGAGTTTGGACGCACTTTTGGAACGTGCTAATCCCCTTATTGCACCGGGTGTTAGCCTGGCACGTCCGAAATGTGCATCCAATCCCTGGTTAAGCTGGGCGCCAGCCTGAGCATGCAGTATTGCATCGGCCCCAAATGCCTCTCAGCTCCAGAGGATTGAAAGGAGGAAGTGAGAGGGACGAGGCTGGAAGAGGCATGGATGGGCAATCCATGCCGAAATGTATATTCAAGGGTTCCTACAAACAAGCCCATGATGGGGCTCGCAGTACCAAGTTCGGGCAAATCCAGCTGGCACAGAGATTACAGAGGGACAATACCCAGGGTTCGGATTTCATTTCTTTCTGGGCAATCTTTTCAAATGTTTTATCTTTTAAGTTTACGGCATATAACTGCGCCAAAATGCGGGTGAGATCAAGAAAGAGATTGCTAGGAGATGTGTGAAAACGTATGCACTATAAAAAGCAAAAAATTGAAACACTAATATTTATCCCTCGGACGTTATTCACAAAACACAGGTTTGGTTTTCTTTTTCACTCTTACTCATAGAGCATTATATTGACCAATTGATTATGCGTTATTTTCATGATAATTTGCCCTGACTTTGAGTTTCTCCACTTATCTCCTAGGCAATATGCCAGTGGGGTTTTTGCTATTCTAAGGACCAAATTGTTAAGCAATGCAAGTTTATGTAGGTGAAACGAGCCCCTGGGGTTCATTGCTCGTATTTTGCCCTAGTAACTCCTTTAGCTAGGGAAGACAGGTTAAAATTAAGGGCAGGCGCCATTCGTGTACAGGGTGCTGGGATGGTCATCCTCCCTGAGAGGTGCAGTCTAAGTTTTGGAGTTAGAGGGGGTGCAGGAGCTTTTACCTATTTTGGATTTCAGGCTCAGGCACTCCAGGCAGGTGTCCTTGAGAGCTCAAGAAGTCGCCCTTTCAGGCCACTCACTGGCTGGTAGGGGTTGCACTCTGGGTTGTTTTGGAATTCTTACACATTTTTCTTTGTAAGAAGCCTTGTAAAACCCCCTGGGTGTTGCCTGGAGAGAGGTAATGGGGAAACCTTCACCTGTGGGGCCCAGGATACATGTGCCCCTTTTCACCCTCCTGGAAGACAGAGGCATGGTGGTGATCCACTGCAAGGACCTTCTGGTGGTTTTTGGGCACAGTTTCTGGGAAAATACTTTTTGGTTGAAAGAACTGGAGGGAGGAGCATCTGAGAGCTGTGTGTTCTTGAATGGATCATTTTCCAACAAAGCATTTGAAGAACTAAACGTCTGGGGAGCTGTGAGTAAGAACAAAATTGAACTATATCTGAGGATCCCCACTTGATCTGTACTGGGACCGGTGCCTTTCAATATGTTTATAAATGGTCTGGAAAGGAATACGACGAGTGAGGTTATCAAATTTGCGGATGATACAAAATTATTCAGAGTAGTTAAATCACAGGCAGACTGTGATACATTACAGGAGGACCTTGCAAGACTGGAAGATTGGGCATCCAAATGGCAGATGAAATTTAATGTGGATAAGTGCAAGGTGATGCACATAGGGAAAAATAACCCATGCTATAATTACACGATGTTGGGTTCCATATTAGGTACTACAACCCAAGAAAGAGATCTAGGTGTCATAGTGGATAACACATTGAAATCGTCGGTTCAGTGTGCTGCGGCAGTCAAAAAAGCAAACAGAATGTTAGGAATTATTAGGAAGGGAATGGTTAATAAAATGGAAAATGTCATAATGCCTCTGTATCGCTCCATGGTGAGACCGCACCTTGAATACTGTGTACAATTCAGGTCGCCGCATCTCAAAAAAGATATAATTGAGATGGAGAAGGTACAGAGAAGGGCAACCAAAATGATAAGGGGAACGGAACAGCTCCTCTATGAGGAAAGGCTGAAGAGGTTAGGACTGTTCAGCTTGGAGAAGAGACGGCTGAGGGGGGATATGGTAAAGGTGTTTAAAATCATGAGAGGTCTAGAACAGGTAAATGTGAATCGGTTATTTACTCTTTCGGATAATAGAAGGCCTAAGGGGCATGCCATGAAGTTAGCATGGGGCACATTTAAAACTAATCAGAGAAAATTCTTTTTCACTCAATGCACAATAAAGCTCTGGAATTTGTTGTCAGGGATGTGGTTAGTGCAGTTAGTGTAGCTGTGTTTAAAAAAGGATTGGATAAGTTCTCTGAGGAGAAGTCCATTACCTGCTATTAATCAATTATACTTAGGGAATAGCCTCTGCTATTAATTGCATCAGTAGTGTGGGATATACTTAGTTTTTGGGTATTTGCCAGGTTCTTATGGCCTGGATTGGCCACTGTTGGAAACAGGATGCTGAGCTTGTTGGACCCTTGGTATGACCCAGTATGGCAATTTCTTATGTTCTTATCTTCACCCCTGGAGAAAGAGAAAACTGGGACTGTGCAGAAAATGTGTTATATATTTTTTTTTCTGGCCAGCATGGAGGGGCATTTCTGCTCACACAAGGAAAGCCCTACCCACTAGGAAACCTCATTTATCCAAGCCTGGAGGGTGAGCTTTTCCCTTGCCCTGTTAGAAAGATACCCTTGACCAAATGGAGGAAAACTGAGACTTGTAAGAGCCACCAGTGGTGGTAAGAACCGATATGACCTGTGCCATTAACTATTCAGAGACAACTTCAGTAAAGTCATTGATCTGGACCCTTTATCCAAGTCTCCTGAGTTTTTCTCAGCACCTACATCACTCACAGTGGTAAGGAAGTTACACCCCTCCCAGGCAAAAGAATTACCACTCACCCCTACCACCAAGGTCTTGGAGGAGAACGTCCTTTCCCCCCACCAGTAAGAGAACCCAGCCCTGGGGTCCAAGAGACAGTATAAGAGTCCCTGAAAGTGGAGCCATCCCCAAGAGTTACAAATTCTTATAGGGCCCCGTTGATAGTTAAGCTGCCACTCTAAAACGGGGTTACATAGGCATAAGTGGGTTTTTGTACAAGAATTACACAATGCAAGAGTCTCTGTACATTAACGCTGCGCTGCAAGGGCGAGCACAAAATGTGCGCTTGAGTGGATATATATCAGAAAACAAGAATGCAAGTGGGAAAAACACCACGGTAAAACCCCGGCATGCTAATCTCAAATTCTAACATAATATTGTGAGAGTTATGAAGCCAGTATTTTAATGCCAGATTTTCTCTCTCTGTAAGGATCCTTACCCGGAAAACGTGTCTCTCGTAGAAAAGGACATATCGCGGTTGATGAACCTGGGAAGATAGACCGAATCGTTCACGTGCGCGTCCCCATGGGAGGTGCCACAATGGTACATTCCTGTGGTTTAATACAAGCGACTCCTAGAGCATTCCCCAGTCAGTAAGAGCAGGAGTTTAATTCAGAGGAGGAGGAATCTGTTCTCTGCTCTCTTTTACTGTATGCAGTGAACTGCAGGAAGGGATTTATCCGTGAGTATTTCAGGAAAACCACTTTCTCCCTTTTTGGAGGTGAATCTTCCTTCAAGCAGAAAGCTCACTTTCAAAATTTATTTCAAGGGTAGGAAAAACATTCTTGCATTTTGATTAAGCTTTTCTGCTTCTCTAGCACCGGCGGCAGCCTGCGGCACCTTCTCGGAGGAAGGGGATTAGGTTCACTTTCCCAGGTGGTGTACAGGCAACCAAATGATTAGAGCAGCAGGTTGATAGAACTAGGGAAGCCAGGGTTCAAATCCTGCTCCTCCCAAGGACAATCCTTGTGACCTTGGGCAAGCCACTTCACCCTCCATCACCTCGGGTACAAACTTAGAAGCTGATTTACGAAGGCTTTTCCCTCATTCTGTGTCTATGGGAAAAAAAAAAAGCTTAATAAGTCAAGCTCTTAGTTATAGCTCAAGAAGCAGGGGAATAACTACACCGCTTCCCACCTGCCAGAAGCTCCCAAAATCCACCTGAAATCTTCGGCCAAGCCAGGAGGAAGACAGAGACCTACTTGACCGCCCTGACAAGGACGACACCAAAATAAATAAAAATTTAAAAAAAAATCTCCAGCCTTTCCCTATTCCCCCACCCATATTAGCTCATCTATGGGTCGTAAGATGTCGAAACGGGGCCGAAGTGATCCCCGGTCGCTCCTGCCCCACCGGGTCTGTTTTCAAAATAGTGCCAGCTAGCTCCGAGCCCGGCCCTGTTCTGTTCTTTGATTGTGTCCTGTACAGCCTCCCGGCCCAGCATCATACGCGCACTTCCAAAACAGGCCGAAGGGGCCAGGAGCTCCTGGGGATCAGCTCAACCTCAGGTAAACCACGGATGGGGTAAGATGGGTCCAGGAAGGATGAAGGGGTAGGGGAAGGTACCTAATAATTTTTGGTTTTGGTGTTGCTGGGGTGGGGAGTCGTCGGAGGTGGCAGGAGACCCGTCCAGGGCTGTAGTCCAAAACGAAAAAAAAACCCCAACAAGTTTAGTTGTATTTTTGTCTTGTTTTGAAACGACACGTAACAAAACAGTGTTTCATCGCATTTTTTTCCTATCGTTTCAAAACAAACGCGCATCCTAGTTAGCACCTCCTCTCTGCGTCTGCTGGGTGAACACCAGATTGGTAGCTCTTGCCCTTTAATTCTCCGCCCCGAACGGGTTATCCACGCCTGCTGCCGAGATATGTCGCTAAATCGTCCTTGCACTTATCGCTACTTCCTACTGAGGATATCTCTCTGCTAGAAGAACTTTATTTGCCCTCCTCTTTGAATTGGGGGTCTCTGCTTAGCTCCTCCTGGCTGTTAGGTTAGTGGCCAATCGGCATTTATTGACAGCCTTTTATCTGCCTAAGATGACATCAGGAATGACCTTTTCCCCTCCCCCAAGCCTTAGGCTCCTAACTTTTATGAATTTTCAGTCTAAAACTTAGGTGCATAAGTACAGCGGGAATTTCGCCAAACTCGTACCTTCCGTTCCACATCTGCTTCCAAGCAGTTACTTGGCTAACTTCCCAGTGCTGAAAATGACCCTAAAAGCATGTTTCGCCATTTCACGGTAAAAGAGGCAGGGAGGGGGAGCAGGGTAGGGAGGTCTGGGGAAGGCAAGATATGGGCTGGGGATTTCATTTGTACCTTGCTACAAGGGCTTTGCACCTGCGGTAAAAGTACTTCTGTACCCATGCTGCTTGCTGGCACTCAGATTTGCGAGTCTACGAGTAATCCTCGAGCTACCCAGGCACTTTAAAAATCGCTCCTTCAATGATGCAGCGCCTAAATGCAAAAAAAAACAACATCTCGGCAAGAAAAAGCAAAAGTGCCAGATCCTTGCCAAATTATTCAAGAGCAAGACGTTCACTTGCCACAGTAAAATTCAAGCCTGAAAGGGCTTAGAGTAAACATTTTCACTGCCTAACGAGGGGCTTTGAATTCTCATGCAGTGCATGGGAAGAGTGACAGCACGTGCCACCTGCAAGATAAGCAACCCACGACCTCAGCCTGAGCTGCAGTCCCAGCTGAGTTTCAAACACATTTCACTGCTTGCTCTTGAAATTCCCATTGCATTGCCTTCGCTCTAGAGCTGGGTAGGATTTAACAGTGACATCTTCACACTCCTTCAACCTGGAGGCGGAATGACTTTTTTAATGATCCGCAAGGGATCCAGGAAGGGACAGCGACTGGAATGTTGATCCTCGAGCACGGATCGGATTCTTTCCCCTCTGTCTGGAAATAGCTTTTCAAAATGGTGCATTACGGCAGTTTCTCCGGCCTCCTGGTGTTGGGAGCATTGCTTGACTTCATCTCTGCCACCTGTTTCAGAAGCAGCTCTCTCTGTGACAATGTTCAGGCTGGGCAGCCTTAGAGCACAGAACATAAGGCTTGCCATACTGGGTCAGACCAAAGGTCCATCAAACCCAGAATCCTGTTTCCAACAGTGGCCAAACCAGGTCACCAGTACCTGGCAGCATCCCAAAAAGTAAATGCATTCCGTGCTGCTTATCCCAGGGATAAGAAAGCAGTGAATTTCCTCAGGTCCACCTTAATAATGGTTTATGGACTTTTCCTCCAGAAATTTGTCCAAACTTTTTTGAAACCCAGCAACACTAACAGCTTTGAACACGGAAGCTCTGGCAACAAATTGAGCTTAAGTAGGTGATGTGATGTTATTAACGTGCCGCGGTATATAAAAAATTACTAAATAAATAAATAAATAAATAAAGTATTCACTGAGTAAAAAAAAGTAGTTTCTCCTATTTGTTTTGCATGTACTACTTGGTAACTTCATTGCATGTCCTTTAGTCTTTGTACTTTCTGAAAGAGTCAACAACCAATTTGCGTTCATCCTGTGCTTGGAGCGACTGGGAAGTGGGGAAGAGCTAAAAATAGGAATTGAAGTCCCGAATGGGGAAAAATTGTATGGAAAACTAGGGGAAAAAAAAATATAAAACTGAGATAAGTTACTTCAGACAGAAGTCTGGTAAGGGGCGGTGGGTCTATGGAAAGCCAGCCTCACATTATCACAGTGCATCTGCAGTGAACGTGACCCAGATTTTCTGGTGGGGATCATTAAGGTGCTGCAGTAGACAGGAGGATGACTACAACGTGCAATGCACCAATAAAGTACCGACTCTATCCGGCAGGCTACGCCAACGGACTTGTGATGGCAGTGAGCAGTCATGGTTTTACTGTTTTATAGGGAGCTGCTTCTCCTTTTGCAGACACAGCAGTGAGCGTATGCCAGCAGAAACATCCACGATATATACCAGGCAGGTGGTGCCAACAATGATTGTGAACCAGTCTCAGATTCAGTCTAATTTTGACTTTTATCCTTACTTTCTGCTGAGAAGTATTTAATAGAAATACTGTGGAAACGGAGCTCACTCGTTTGGTCAATGCTAATTTTTCCAACCAAAAAAATAAGAAATGTTAATCGCAACAGGAAGACAACAATCTTCCCAATATAATTCATATTCCATTGTGCAATTTCATGTAAATCAAAAGATGCACATCAAGAGTTTCATTTACTTAAATTCTATAGGCCAAACCACTGCTGCTATGCAGGAAGTTTTTGTCATTCCATTCTTACGTAGAACATCTTGAAACATCAATCCTACAGTCCTTCTGCAAGCCTGAATAATGAAAAGTAGTGAGTGGTCAGATCATGAGACGAAAATGCATCATGAGACGCCCGAGTACGTTTTAGACTGGGGGTCGCTGAAGAAGTGAGGCGGGGGGGGGGGGAGACACGTGCATGAGCTCAGCTCTTCCATCGTTCATCAGCAGACACTGAATCAGGAGCTCATTTTCAAATACATCTCCGTTAACCCCTATCCCCGCCCGCCACCTCGCTTTTTAAATGACACAGACCTGGATCACATTCTCGCATCGAAGTCTTTGGGCTTGTAAAACGTGTCAGAAGGCAGCTGCATCAAAACTATTTCAGTGGTTAAGCTGGATTGGAAAACACATTTATGTTAGACAAACAGATTGCTCTATTTGTCCAAATGATAAGCTACACGATAAGCTACAGAATGTAAACACCTTTGCACCGTTTTGAAATACCGAATGTGCTACCTAATATATTCTTTACAATCAAGAACCAGAAAGTTAACTCATTCCCATGCATACGATTTGTACAAGAAGAAGTGCTTTCGTATTTGGAAAGAAAAACACTTTTTTTTTTCATTTTGTGATCTTTTGAAGTACACTGAGATTTATTAAGCATCTGCAGCATAAAAGCCCAGAGCTGAGGAATGCTGGCCCATGTCATATATATATATATTTCTTTTTTTTGGGGGGGGGGTTATCTAGAAACACAGAAAATGAAAAATACTGTAAATCCGCAAAAGGAATTACGAACATCACCATTAAAGAACTTCCTTCTTATATACACTCCACATAGACCGTGTGCAAAATAAAACATCGATCTGCCCTGCTTGACAGACCTGTGTGTACTGTGGTCTAGAGCAGAAAAATGTAAATAATAGGGTTTTTTTGTGTGTATGTTATGCAGAAATCCTTGTTTACTCCTACTGTTGACTCCTACACACCAGGTCACAAAGCAGCAGATGTATCACAGGCCAAAAAATGCTGGCTGCCTACTTTCCACTCTGTTTGACCCAGGGAGGTTACACTTACCAGAAGTTATCAGTGGAAGAATTTGTACTGCTGAGTTTTGGATCACACTGAAGTGTCACAGAGAGTTTAAAAGGAAAGCTTGCCTCTCTTTATATTCTCCGCTCCTTGCCATGCCCTTTTCCTCCATGGGAAGATAATACCCTTAAGAACATGCCAGACTGGGTCAGACCAAGGGTCTAACAAGCCCAGCATCCTGTTTCCAAGCATCCTGGCAAGTATCAAAAACTAAGTCTATCCCATGTTACCGTTGCTAGTAATAGCAGTGGCTATTCTCTAAGTCAGTGGTCCCCAAACCTGTCCTGGAGGGCCACCAGCCAGTCGGGTTTTTGGGATATCCTCAATGAATATGCATGAGAGAAAATTTGCATGCACTGCCTCCGTAACATGCAAATTTTCTCTCATGCATATTCATTGTGGATATCCCAAAAACCCGACTGGCTGGTGGCCCTCCAGGACAGGTTTGGGGACCACTGCTCTAAGTCAATTAATAGCAGGTAATGGACTTCTCCTCCAAGAACTTATCCAATCCTTTTTTAAACACAGCTATACTAACTGCACTAACCACATCCTCTGGCAACAAATTCCAGAGTTTAATTGTGCATCCAAGGAAATGAAACCATGGTCTTCTAGATCAGTGATTCCCAACCTTTTCTGTGTTGTGGCACACCCGGCACAGGGTTCATTTCATCGTGGCACACAATCATCCTCTTCTCTTCCCTGTCACCCCACCAGCCCTCTCCCTCCACGTCTTCTTCCCTTTCCCCTGACATCACCTCGTTTCCTTCTCTCTACCCCAACCCCGCTCTCTCCACCCACTGGCGTTATCCTCACCTTTTCCATCTCCCCTGGCAACATTACCACCTTCCCTCTCATCATCACGACCTTCTCCCTCCACCCACCTACCATCATCACTCTCTCTTCTCTTCCCTCTCCACCCTTCTGGCATCATCATCACCACCAGCTTCTCTTCCCTCTCCCATGGCATCACCACCTTCTTCCCTTCTCTCTCCCGCCACCCCTGGCATCCTCACCTTCTCCCTCCACCCTCACTTTGTCTTCCCTCCAACCCTCTGGCATCATCATCTTAATCTTCCCTCTCCCTTGACATTATCATCTTCTTCCCTTCCCTTTCCTCTCCTTCTACCCCTCTGCTCTCTCATCACCTTCCTTGTCCAGCCACCCAGCCCCCCTCTAGTCCTTGTCATCATCACCTTCCCTCCCTCTCCTCCCTAGTATTATCATTTTCCCTTCCCTCTCCCCCACACCTCTTGGCACACTTAGCTTTTTCTACACCCCCCCCCCCCCCCCCAATCCAGACCCAGCTCAAACCTAAGCAGCACTGACCTGCTGCTGTGGCTTCCTCCTCTGCAATAACAACCCGCGGCCAGCATGTTTTGCAAGAGAGAGAGCGCTAGCAGAGAGGGAAGCGGCTCTCCGCCGCCTTCTGCTGGCAGGACGTCATGCTGCAGGCGCTTTGTCTTTTTAGACCCAGCTCTTCTCGCGGCGCCCCGAGTAAGAAGCACTATTCTAGATAACTGCAAGGTTCGCAGAGAGATTTCCCAGCCTTGGCGCTTTGCATTCTAATTAGTCTCTTATAATAGCAAGCTCCCTTTTTCCCTGTTTACACAGAAGCTCCATAGCCCACACAATTTAGCTAAGATTCTTATTAATAACATCATCTAGAGCAGTGGTTCTCAACCTTTTTTTGGCCGGGACACACCTGACAGATGGTTCTCACATGCGTGACACACTGAGCATGTGACCGTCACGGGGCTAAATGTAAACATGCACTCTACATCCACAGGAATCCCCTCAACCCCCCGCAATGAGTGCAGAGCAGATCTAGGGCATTACCCGTACAACTCGCCATACAAAAAAAGATATTCTGGTTCTGATGACATCTCAGTAAAAGCAAAACAAACTCCCTTTACTACCAGGCACAATAGCCTTCCTTATGAAAAGACAGTAATTTACCACTAATGCATATCCTATTGAGAAAACACAACAAATAAGATTGATACAAAAGCCTACATGCTAGTAAAATATCTCACCTCTGTCACACACCCAGAACTGACCTTCACCAAGTACAGAAAGACCACACATTATAAATATGGAGACAGAAACTGGAATGGAAAACCAAAAAAGCCACTCTGCATGCAGTGCAAACCTAGAGAAATGGAAAGAGAAATATAGCACCTAACATAGTCCCAGGATCTGCAATAATGCACACAAACTAACCCGCACAAAGATACACCTGTATGGAACACACTCAACCAGTAACAATCCCTATCTAAGGAATACAACTATTAAACCAGGCCCTAAACACTAATACATTTCCTATTGGGAAAACAGAATAAGCCAAGCTGCTATAGCGCCCCACACAGAAATAATTGTAAAGCTTTACTAAAAATGTTACAAAACAGCTGCTGAACAGAATATCCAACAATTAAAAACTCATAAAAATTATTAAAACATGTCCAAATATCAATAAAATATTTCAAAACAGCAGACATCGCATAATACCCAATAATTAAAATGGCAATCAAGAAAAATAAATTTAAAAAGCCACCTTTTCTTACCCTCTCCAGCAACTCTCCTACTCCTTTCCCTTCCAGGCCAATAGCACTCACAGGAAGCAGCAAGGGCTGCTGAAGCTCTGTCCTCACAGTCCTCTTCCTTAGCGCCCACAACCAGTCACTCACACACATAACTCCAATTAGACCCCACGAACAGTCTCGGTCTCTCTCACCTCCCTGACCAGTCTCTCTCTCAATCACACTCATGGTCTCTTATATACAAGCTCTCAATCACACACAAATGCTCTCACACCCACACCAGCTCTCACCCAGGCTTCCATTCACACCCACACACACCAGCTCTCACCCAAGCACCCATTCACACCCACACACACCACCTCTCACCCAAGCACCCATTCACACCCACACACACCAGCTCTCACCCAGGCTCTCATTCACACACAGACACCCCAGCTCTCACCCAGGCACTCATTCACACACAGACACCCCAGCTCTCACCCAGGCACTCATTCACACACAGACACCCCAGCTCTCACCCAGGCACTCATTCACACACAGACACACCAGCTCTCACCCAGGCACCCATTCACACCAGTTCTCACCCAGGCTTCCATTCACATCAGCTCTCAACCAGGCACCCATTCACACGCAGACACACCAGCTCTCACTCAGGCACCCATTCACACACAGACACACCAGCTCTCACTCAGGCACCCATTCACACACAGAGACACCAGCTCTCACCCAGGCACCCATTCACACACAGACACACCAGTTCTCACCCAGGCACCCATTCACACCAGTTCTCACCCAGGCTCCCATTCACACCAGTTCTCACCCAGGCTCCCATTCACACCAGTTCTCACCCAGGCTTCCATTCACACCAGTTCTCAACCAGGCACTCATTCATACACAGACACACCAGCTCTCACCCAGGCACCCATTCACACACAGACACATCAGTTCTCAACCAGGCACCCATTCACACACAGACACATCAGTTCTCAACCAGGCACCCATTCACACACAGACACACCAGCTCTCACCCAGGCACCCATTCACACACAGACACACCAGCTCTCACCCAGGCACCCATTCACACCCACACACACCACCTCTCACCCAGGCACCCATTCACACCCACACACACCACCTCTCACCCAGGCACCCATTCACACCAGCTTTCAGCCAGGCACTCATTCACACACAGACGCACCGGCTCTCACCCAGGCACTCATTCACACACACAGACGCACCCGCTCTCACCCAGGCACTCATTCACGCACACAGTCGCACCCGCTCTCACCCAGGCACTCATCCACGCACAGACGCACCCGCTCTCACCCAGGCACTCATTCACACACACAGACGCACCCGCTCTCACCCAGGCACTCATCCACGCACACAGACGCACCCGCTCTCACCCAGGCACTCATCCACGCACAGACGCACCCACTCTCACCAAAAACTTCTTCTTCCTTCGCTGCAGGGATGGGCTCCAGTTCCGCCGCGGCTTTACTCCGGCGGGCCTTCTTTTTTCGCCACCGCGGGAATGGGCTCCCGTGGTGGCCTCGGTCGGGTTTCCTCTTTGCCGCCACAGGCTGTGGCGGCCTTGCTTTGTCGGGGTCAGGTCTCCTCTTCGCCGCCATGGGAATGGGCTCCCATGGCGGCTTTGCTTCGTCGGGGGTCGGGTTTCCTCTTCACTGCGCGATCTTGCTTCGTCAGAGTTCAAAATTCCTCCCTGCCTGCCTCACCGGCCAATCAAAGGCTTCCTCCCTTCTTCCTACTCCCACTGGTAGGGAGGAGGCTTCCGATTGGCCTGCGCGGGGGCAGGCAGAATGAAGGAGGCTTCCCATTGTGTAATGGGGGTAGGAAGAACGAAGGCTTCCAATTGGCCCGCGTGTGCTGGAAAAAGGCAAAAGGAAAGTAGAACGGGGTAGTGGGACACCGGGAGACGCGACACACCTGGCGGTGTTTGGCGACACACTAGTGTGTCGCGACACACCGGTTGAGAAGCGCTGATCTAGAGTATGTAAACGCTTCGATTCAGCTTGGTGATTTCAGTCTTGCACTGCTGCCCAAGTTGTCTCAAACCTGCTTGAAAGAATTTCCAAGGTGCACCAAAGGTCCCTATGGACCACAGAAAAGTAGGAGACTGCTTATACTATATATATATCTATATATATCTATATATATATAGCTATATGTATCTATCTATTTATATAACCCCTATTATCATTTCTCATGGCCTACTTCCATTGAATAATCAACAAAAGTGGCTGATGGTATCATCAAAACAGATGTTGTCTTTATCATAAAAGCAGGTGGCATTCCAGGACATGGATATGTGAAATCCAGTCCACCCTTCAAAGAAGCATCACATAAGACTGGAAGTGCTGGAGCTATTTCCCTAAAGTTAGATACGACCAATCTAACACTCTCTTTTCATATGTTGGGCTACGTGAAGTTCCTGTCGTTCAAAGTGCCCGATTTCTGATGAGCATCGTTACCCACACAAGAGTACCTGCACAAGAACAAAACAGAAAGTCCCCCAACGGACTTCTCATTAATGGACAAGCTCACTTCTAATGACCCAAAGACATCCCATCCCATCCTGAAGCAGCTGGATGCAAAAAAATAGAGAGTTAACCTAGAAAAGAGAATTAGATGGGAAAAGAATGCAGCTTGAGTGCTGAGCCTCCTACTGACAAAAGTAGTCAAAAGCTTGACTTGCATTGTAAAGAGGCTCCTGGAAGAGACAGAGATAAAAAGTGCTTTGAGAGAAAGCCTGGAAAAAATGTGACCTTACTGGATGAATGTGCTTAAAAATGTCTTGAACTGAACAGCACAATGTTCTAACCATCTTAACATCTCTGACTTCTAACTTCTTTGTGGATTCATGTTTCCTGTAAGCCACAGAGTCATCTTCCTTGCAAAGGCTTTTGGTTCCGATGTTAATCTCGCTCAAGAAAAAGAACACATTTTAGGTTTATGCATTTATTCTATTTTATTTTTTTTTAGAAAACATTCAATCGTTGGCAATTGTCAGCAATCCTGTTAATGCCTCCATATCATTCCAAATTAGAAATCAAGTTCTCTATTTGTACACCTTGCATAGCTTCACAACTAAAAACATTACAGCATTGCATAATTACATGTCTTATGCAATATCTTACAGTACGGTACCTCATAAAATAAGTTCCAATGTGGAAGGAATGCAAGTGGCGAATGTATGTTGACTCCTGACCTCTCTATGACATTTAAAATCAAACTGGTAATGTGGCACAGTAGGGACCAATCGTCATAGTCAAAGTCACTTTGT
This sequence comes from Rhinatrema bivittatum, assembly GCF_901001135.1. Taxonomy (NCBI): domain Eukaryota; kingdom Metazoa; phylum Chordata; class Amphibia; order Gymnophiona; family Rhinatrematidae; genus Rhinatrema; species Rhinatrema bivittatum. Next base: position 34,919,772 of record NC_042615.1, read on the forward strand.
TCCCATCACCCTGAACACGGTCGTGGTCAACGATTCCACAACCGTTCGTTTGCAATAGCAAAACAAGAACTGGCATCACTATAGCAGGAGTTCTAAAAGTATTAAAACTCCCATCCAAATAAATAAATGTCTTTATAAGTTATGTAAAATAGGAGCATTAAATTACATATGTGTGTACATTGTTCGGGAAACTGTGCCCCAACAATAGCCTAAAGGAGAAAAACAAAACACTTTTGTTCCACCAATATGTCTAAACTTATACATGTACTGTACATACATGATAGCATTGAAAACACTTGTTCAAGATCTGTGTATCTTTTACTGACCTATGCCCCAAACGTTCATTAGCAGAAGATGAGCCGATACCCAGGGATCAGCTCATTCACAGGATAGGAACCTTTGATTTTCACAAGCACAACACCATTTCGTTCAAGTATATACTCAACATGCATTGCATGGAAGTTTTCATACCAAATGTCTAGCACTGCTCTACAGTAACAAACAGGAAAGGGCTTCATTATCCCTTCACCTTTATATCTACTAGGGCCAGCCCAATAGAAAAACGACCGAGGTTGGCACACGCTGTGTGGAAGGGAAGTTTAAGTACTGTAGTGCCAACAGAGCGTGTTAATGAGACAGAAAGGGGCAAGCTGACGGCATGAGCAGTAGGATGACGTGAAACTTTCCCCAAATATTCCACCCAGAACACAACAAAAAATGTAAACCTTGGAGAGTCAACAGATTCTGACATAGTGCAATCTCATAGAGGGCAATAATTCTTTACAGTGTGTTATTGCTAGCCCCTTGATAAAAGTGAGATGAATTCAAAGCTGTGCCCATGCCCAGCAGTCAGTATTGGTTTAAGAAGACAGTTCACGTCTGCTGTATGCATGTTCTCACAGCTAACACCCTACGTTGCTTATGGAAAGACTTTGAAAAAAGTAAACAAATGCTACAAGATATAGGCGCAGAGTCTAGAACACAAAATATTAGCTTCATTTGCCAGATCATACTCTTTTCTGGATAGATGACTTTTATCCCCTTTTTATGAATTATCAAATATTCTGCAGCAAATGCTTTTGCACTACTGCTATAGTACATGTAGACCACTGGATAAGCAATATGTGCTCATTTTCATCTTGAAGCTAATATATTGCATTCCACAATGCATCCTCCCCTGGCTAAGTGCCATTCTCAGAACTCTTCGTAGAAAACAAACAACCTTCTCCCCTAAACTCATGTGCACAGCTGAAACTTGAATATCTAGGTATGGCACTGCCGCTGTTGCTTCACCGTGGGATGGCTCATTAACCGCGATTATCTTCTGGAGGTACAACTTCAAGAATTATCTGCAATGTTCTAGTTACTCGGTCTGTAAGAAAAATGGGGAAAAAAATGTTGTGTGAGTAGCAGAAGGTTCCTTTGGTGCACACGATCCGCACACGTGGTTACCCGCCATAACATCATACATAATTTTCGTTAAGCACCGCACCCCCATGGACATCCTCTTCTACTAATAAAACAAAAACCAAATGTAAACCCAAGATGCTAACTTGCACAGATTTTCAGACCACGGATGCTCAATTTGCAAAATAATCTGAATGATCTTAAATATGGTCATATCTTGGATGGCATTAGAACCAGATCACAATAGGATGGTTATATTCCAATTCTATATAAATGTTATTTTATGAAGCACTTTTCATGTTAAAGTATTCAAAATACTTCACAGCATGAGGTAAAATGCAGCATACGAAGGAATTAGCAGTCAAAGGTGGGGGGGGGGGGGCAATGAGGTGAGTCTTGAGGTGGGATTTAAGAAGAGTTATTATCTCTGTGAGGCAAAGGGATGCTAGCCGTTAATTCTAGACAGAATGCAAGGAGCAAGCTCTGCCATCCACTCTGGCTACATTATGGGCTAAGATGGCTAAGAGTGAGAGCAAAGGAAAGGCGAGAAGGATGAACAGAAAGAAAACCAGAACAAGAGCAGTTCCAAAGAGGGATTTTAAGAATGAAAGCAACACAAGAGAGTGCAGCTCTTTGAGGACTGGCATGGAGAGGATGACAAGGCAAGCAGCAGCAGCTTTCAGGGCACACAGAAGTCAAGAGATTTGGGACTTGGGAGATCAGAGAACAGAGAGTTGCAGTAATTAAGATGTGAAGAAATAAAATCATGATTAAGGAGGAACAGAGTAAAGAAAATGGCAACCATGAGCAACACTGATTGCATAATTGTATTAATTGTTCCTTCCTTTATTGTGATTATGCACTGTTTGTGATGTAACCCTTCTCCCAGCATCCTCCCCTTTAACAAATAACAAATACAATAAATACACTGACAACAGATTGGGATCAAATAGGCCGCAGCTTCATTTCACACGACAATCCAGAAGCCCGAGCCCAACAGAAGCAAGGAATAACCAGGCCACAGTGAACGTCCGCCACCAGCCAGCAAGATGAACACCGCCGGGCCACCCGGCCTGTTAGTTACCAGCATTGTGCTATAGCCGCTCCCGTGACCCCCGCCGCCACCCTGCAGGGAGCCACACGTGGGGCCTGACCTGACCACCGTCAAGTCAGACAACCATTCAGCACCAGGCTGAGCCCCAATCGGCTCGGGCAACCCGCCCACCCCAGCTGCGATAAACGGTTAATACCGCAAACAAGCAACTGTACATAAGGGCGGGCAGGCGGGAAGCGGCTCCATCTGAAGCCGGCAGGCAAGTAACGCTTTTCCTGCCGCGTCGAACCCTGTGATTCTGTTTGATTTCTGCATCTCCCTGAACCGTCACTGAAGACTCTGCAGGAAACTATTTATTTATTTGGAGCACAGCTTGCGCCTGGAGAGTGCTTTGTTTATGTGGAGTGTTCTTATCCTGCCCCGGAGATCCATTCCCCCGCCTCGGGATAGCAACTACCCTGCTCCCCGGGGCTGGGAAGGTGACCGTACAGGGAGGGGGTTACATTGAGATATTACGTAACGTAAGGCGCAAACGTTCTAGGGAGATACCAAAGCTCTGGGCAGAGGAGGCAAGTTTAGGATCATAAGCCAAGAAAGCCAACGAGGGATTGATGTAGCAGAAAGGATATTTCATTCTCGGGCGTATTCATTTTAAGAAAAAGATGAGCGAAAGTTCATTACCGAAAAGCATGTAGACAGATTAGGAAATACAAGAGAAGCCCATGACTCCAAGCAGACACGCGACCGAGTTTCAGTAGCGTGAAAAACAAACGAAAAAATGGTACCCGACATGAAAGGGTAAAACGAGGAGGGAGGGAGACAGACGCAGAAGAGTCGGAGTGAGGGTATGTGGGGTACACTGGAAAAGAGGGTTTTAAGGGCGAAACGAAGTCTTCACACGATGAAGGAACAAGCAAGCAGGTTAGCATGGAAGCAGGAAAGGCAGAAGGCAAACTCCAGGATGTCCAGGCTGAGAAGAACCAGCAATGAGCTGCCTGGAGGAGACCGTGAATTACTCCGACTTCTGCACATGCAAAATGCTCAAGATTATTAGTGGAAAAATGACTAGAGAGGATGATCCTGCACTGTAAAATCTGGGTAAAGGGAAGCTATGTGCGATTTTGGTAGGCAAGTTCATCGGGCAAGCGAATTGGAAAAAAAAAATAAATAAGTGACACATTGACTTCCGAGCTAAAACTACCCAGAAAGGTCTGATAGACAGGTAAAACGCTCCGATTCGGATGGGGGGTGTTGGTGGGTGCAGCACCCATCTTTCAGCTTTAAAGAGCCTTCCAGGGATCACTCGCTGTCAAGCTGTCTGGTTCCAAAGGAGGACAAACATCTTAATATTCAAGACAAGCCCCTGATCAAAGCAAAGAGGGGAATTATAAAAGCCCGTGGCGTGCGTTCATTAGGGGATGCGCAAAGAAGCCGGGCTCAGGCACGCCGAGCAGATTTTAAAAGCCGCTGAGATACTACGCGCGTATCTCCCGCAGCGGCGGGCAGATCTCGGAAGCGTTCAAAACGGGAGCAGGGCTGTGACCCTCAGATGTGCGCGCAAATCCTGAGGCGACCCGGCGCGCGCCGAGGGCCCCCTGCGGCGTGACTTGACTTCTGCTACGGGTGCCGTGTAAGGTAAAATCTAAAGAAAAATAGGCAGATCTGTGGGGTTTTAAGATCAGGGCTGACTGGGGAGAGCGAAGGCTATCAAACTAGGGGAGGGGGCGGGGGACCTCTCTCTTAACCTGGCAAACTGGGGATGGAACTGGCAAAACTGGGACTCGGCAGGCACCCCTTTTAAAATCCCCCAATTTACGTGGTAGAAGCAGGGTTTGCGCACACACGTGTGCGTCCACTTAAAATTTGACTGACATGGCCAGACTCTTTTATATCATGCGCGCATGTGTTATAAAATGGCCAGGTCCCTGGTCACCGGCCGATGTATGCGCGCACGGTTGCCGATTTTGAAAGTTACCATCCCTGGGGTTTCCTAAGCGTATGCATTTAGGGCAGTGCTGAAATGTGTTAGAGAATCCCTCCTTAGACCTCATTCTAGCACTATAACTACCCGTGACTTCTATAGCACAACTCGATGTACACAGCGCTGACAAAACCACACGAGGCAATCCCTGCTCCGACAAACATACAGGGCAAAAGAGACTTTGGTAATTTCCCTGCAGACAGACAGACAGACACGTGCATCCCCCTAAGCACACAAAAAGCTTGGAGACGGGGTTTCTGGTTTTCCATGAATAAACAAAGCAGTGTGATGCTGCTGCGCCTGTTAATTCCACACCTATTAGCACTGTCCTCTCAGAGCTCCCTGCAATGAACCACAAGTCCTAGGGTGGTGGTGTAGGGAGATATCCCAAGATTTACCACTGAAAGCACCAAATATGAATCATAATAGCCAAAGACGTATGCAGGCAAATACTGACAGAACCGCAAAACACTGTCTCAGTGGAAAAACAAGAGATCTTTACACTGAAGGATACTTTATCCTGATCTGCCTGCTTTTTTTTTAAGTGCCTGGGTAAACAGGACCAAAGCAGAAGAACAGTACAGCAGCAAAGCCCCTAAGCAGGAGTCATGGAGCAGCCAACAGAGGTCAGAAAGACCCCCACACCCTTGGAAAGAGCGGGGGGGGGGGGGGGGGGCGGGCAGTCTGAGACAGAGAAAAACATTGACTCTGGCACAACAGCTTGGAAAAGAGATGTGGCAGTACTCCCCCTGAGGAAATGGGGAGGGGGGGAAAGACCTACAGTGCAGCAAAGACCCTCCACCCACCACGTGATTATGCATGGGTTTAAGCACATTTATCAGCTGGAAAGTATAAGACAGGGGCAAATGAGGAGGAGGGAGTGACCCTGGGAATGAGACCCTGAAAGAGTGAACCCCGAGAGCACCCCTGAAACCAGAGAAAGGCCCCTGAAAGAAAAAAGAACCAGAAGAGCGAAAGGGGAGCCCTAGGCAGACCAGCACCCCCTGCTATCGAGGAGGGAGAAGGCTGGGTGTGGCCAGGAGAGTGGGGAGAGGAGACCGGAGAGAGGAGACACCCTGCTCAGGTGAGGAGAGTGACACGGTATCTGAGACGGTGAGGGGTGAGAGCAAGCCCCAGAAAGCCTGGCAACTACCAGAGCCAGAAGCAGGTCTCCTTCCTGGACTGCCGCCAGCTCTGCTAGTACCAAATCCAGGAAGCAAGTCTCCTTCCCTGCACACATTCTCCAGACCTCCAGCCAGGGATACCGCCTGAAGTTGGGACCAGGGGTAAGTAAGTTAGCCATAAGTATTAATATATTAAGCAGGCTAAGGTTTATGGCGTGTGTGAAACCACCCATGGTACAGAACTATCTCTAGGGAAAACTGGCCAGGATGTTAGAAATAGGAATTGTTATTTTCTAAATGCCAAATCCTGCCAAACCTAATAAATAAAAGTCAGTTTCTGAGGAGAACACGTTGTCTTTTTCCTGAGCTTAGGATCGTGAAGTGGGAGGTGAACTGGAAGTGTCTTGTAGCAGACAATGGAGGGTAAGGGGGAGGGGGGTCTCCTTTTTTGCTTTCTTCCTTATTTATACTATTGATCTGACATCCTGTCAGCAACCATCCAAACACCAGATGTCATGAAAGTGCATAGCAGTACAGTACCATAGGACAATGAGAACAAGCCACGCAAATGACTGTGCGGCTTCTCCTCCACCCCCCACCCCACCCCCCTCCAATATTCCAGTTGAAATGGAAGGGTTTCACTACGGTGCAAGCAGTTTCATTTTTTACATGGACTGAGAACTCGGAAAGCAGTACCAGAATGAAATACTGACCAGCACTCTCCAATTTAATTTTGCACAGAGCTAGAGAACCCTCATTTCTAGGCTGAGGAGTACATGAAGCAGCAATAACACAGAGCATTTGAATATCTGCATTGACCAGGGCAAGGAAAGCAAGACTTAAGAGACTTTGTGGAGCCCGACCCTTTTAAAACAGAGCTTCACTTGGGCTGACTGTGGGTTCTCCTGTCCGAGCAGCAAGGCTGGGGACGTGTGTTGTTATTATTATTCTACAGTACGGTGTGCTCAATGAAGCTAACAGTAACATTAAAAATAACAATTTGAACCACAGGTCAGATTCTGTTAGCCACTACAGTAGGGGTCAGCTATTAGGGCCCAGCAGGAAATGCTCATGGAATATGGGCCATCTGCTAGGGTCATGTACTGTGCGGGCCACTAGCTAGGGTCCAACAGGAACGGCTCCCGAAATGTGGCCCATCTTCCAGGATACCGAAGGAGCTGCTCATGGAGTGAGGGCCACCTACCGGGATTTGAAGGCACTAAGCAGGAGGACAGCAAAAACGGACTTGGAAAAGGAGAAATAGTATGCAGGTAGTCAAACTTCTCCAGGTGGCAGGTGGGACGTATCCTTAGCAGAGTGGGATAAGCAGAGCAGACGGGCCTTACCCTTTCTTGTGGTCAACTTCGTCTATCATATGCTAGACTCGGTGGAAACATGAGAAGGACCTTCTTTCCAGGAGGTGCTGTGGATACCTGGCATAGATTAATGGATGGGGTGGAGGTAGTCAGTGCTGTGGTAGGGTATGGGCTTGCTTGGCACATGGAGAGGACAGAGGTGGCATCAGGGAAATGACTTGTTGATGCTGGTGTTGGTTGAGGTATGGGAGTTCTGTGCATGTTCATCCACTCAAAGTGGTGGAGAACCAGAGAGGATGACACTGGTCAGACTAGGCAGGCCAATTGGTCCTTCTCTTCCATCATATACTACATTGCTTTCAACAGTGCACTTCAACTGAGCCAACTCTTTTGCTTTGTAGAACATGATCCGGCTTTGAGCGTTGACAAGTGATGTCCTCATCAGTCTACCAACTGCAATTAAAATGCAAATTTCATCTGTGCACTCTCCATCACTTGTCCTCTCACTTGTTATCTCATTATTTTTCTTCATTTTGTAAAAAGGTGTAAAACAAACCCAACCGCAACAAAGGAGTGCAACTCTCTGAAAGCTACTGCACTGTATAACTTGCTTTATCCTTCTATTTGCATAGAGATGAGCAGAGTTTAATGGGACACAGCCAACACAGATTTAGCCAAGGGAGGTCTTACTCACCAATTTGCTATATTTTTTTTCAAGGTATAAATAATCATGTGGATGAAGATGAACCAGTTGATATACTGTTTCTGGATTCCCAGAAAGCATTTGACATTTTTAGGAATTAAAAAGTCATGGGATAGACAGCAGTGTCCTATTTTGGATTGCCAACTGGTTAAAGGAGAAAACAGAGAGTAGGGCTAAATGGTAAATTTTCCCAGTGGAAAAAGGTGGTTAGTGGAATGCCCCAGTGATCTGTTCTGGGACTGATGCTTTTTAATATATTTCTAAATGACCTGGAAATGGGAACAGTGAGGGAGGTGATCAAATTTGCTGATGAAATAAAATTATTCAAAGTTGTCAAATCACAAGAGGATTGTGAGAAATTGCAAATGGACCTTGCTAAACTGGGAGACTGGGCATGCAAATGACAAATGAAAGTTAATATGGACAAGTGCAAAGTGATGCACTTAGGGGAAGTGTAACCCAAATCACAACTACACAATGCAAGGTTTTATATTAGGAGTCACCACTCAGGAAAAGGATGCAGGTGCCACCATTGAAAATACATTGAAATCTTCTGCTCAGGCAGCAGCAGCCAAGAAAGCAAATAGAATGCTAGGGATTATTAGGAAAGGAATGGAGAATAAAACAGAGAATATCATAATACCTCTGTATCACTCCATGGTGCAACCTCACCTTGAGTATCGTGTGCAGTTCTGGTCACCACATCTCAAGAAAGATATAGCAGAATTAGGAAAGCTATAGAGAAAGGCAATCAAGATGATAAAGGGGATGGAACAATTCTCCTATGAGGAAAGACTAAAGAAGTTAGGACTCTTCCGCTTGGAGAAGAGAAGGCTGAGGGGAGATATGATAGAGGTCTATAAATAATGAGTGGAATGGAACTCTTTCAAAAAGTACAAAGACCAGGGAACACCCAATGAAGTTACTGGGTAATGCATTTAAAACTAAGAGAATTTTTTTTTTTTTGCTCAACGCTTAATTAAGACTGTGGTGAAAGCTGTTAGTGTAGCTGCGTTTAAAAATGATTTGGACGAGTTCCTGGAGGAAAAGTCTATAAACCATTATGATAGAGTTGCAGAAATCCACTTCTTATCCTTGGGATAAGCAGCTTGGACTCTATCTACCCCTTGGCATCCTGCCAGGTACTTGTGACCTGGATTGGCCACTGTTGGAAACAGGATACTGGGCTTGATGACCCTTTTTCTGACCCAGTATGGCAAGCCTTATGTTCAGTTAACATCCAGTACAGTAAGCGATTCCCATGAATAGTACGTGCACTGCTACCATTTACAATAAAGAAAAATGTGGTAAACTCAGGCTGCATGCAGGGGAAGCTCAGTGTATATAACCTGGAAGCAAGTTAAATTAATTTACAATTGCTGCTAAGTAAGAAGAATAGATCTGGACGGACACTGCAGAAGATTGGTTAAATGCATTACCCAGACCTCGGAGGAGCATCTTAAATGGACTCTGCTGCATGCTGGAGACCAGAGAGCATTTCTCACATGTGCTCACCCAGGTACATTGTAATCAGTTTTTTTTTTATTCCTGCAGAGGTGAGGCTCATGGACAAAGCAAGGGGGGGCGATCCACATGCTCAATCACCGAGCGGCTCCCACCTGCTTGCATGGGCTTTTTCTTATTATTTATTATAATTACTCTGTACCTGGGAGGCTGGTCTCTCGCCCCCCCTTGCTGTTCGCTTTCCTGCTTCCTCAGGATGCCCCGCAAGGTGGCTTTCATTCACTTAAATGCTCTTTGCCAGGTCCTGTTTGCTCTCTGACCTAATATCGTCTGGGTCTCTCAGACAGGCATCAGTGACTCCTTTCTACAAGCCTCAGGTTTTCATGAACAGAGGAATAAAAAAAAAAAAAAAACTACAAAAGAACAGGCCACAATGTCGTAGCTGGCAACAGCAGCTTTATATATTGCCTCGCTCCCTTAAAGAGGAAACGCTTCTATCTGCAGAGCAATGGTAAAATGAAACCGTGGCTCAATACTGCCATCCTGTGGCCACATGCATTTCTCAGAGCATCCAGATTCCTCTTCTCAAAAGATATTTTCCTCAAGCTGCGGGGAGGGAGGGATGGAAATAAATAAGATGGTTGCCTTTAACCTTTATCTCGCTGACTTGTGAATTTCACCGTACTTGAGGTAAACCAGCTAACCTGTGACACTCTTAGGGCTGGTAAAATCTGGAAAAATGGTTGACATGTTTATTAGTAATGAGGTAGATTGCGCTGGTTGGCATGCGGCTGAGCTTTGATTGCTCCGGCCTGCACCTTTTTTCACATCTGCGCCCCGGTTCATAAACAAATGTCGGTCCGTCCCGGGGTTTGCAATCAGTGTTGTAATAGATTAAAAAAAACCAAAACCCAGCCAAAAAAACCCCCTGCCAGGCTGGACTCAACAGGTGGCAACAAATGGCAATGGAATAAGCAGATTTCGTTTTCCGAGATGTTCGGATATTCGTCTGACTATCCTGCAGAAGCAGCACCAGTCGAATGTGCCCAGCACGTGGCCTGGCTGGGAAGCCCCTCTGCCTGTCTGCTTGGTGATGTTAAACCCGGAGAGCCCACAGAGGGCTGATCGGGTCCGGCTGCACAGCAGGACGGCGAAGAAGAGAAGGCGCCCCTCGTTTTAAACCCGGGAAAGGGGGAAGGCCACGAACGAGGAGGACCCTATCGCTGCGGCACCGTACTGCCGGTTCACATGCTGGAGAGTTACCATCCTCGCTTCTCTGTCTTGAAGACCGCCAGGCTCGATCCAAACAGTGCTGGACCGATTCCCTGGGAACTTCCAGATGGTCTTAAAATCAGGGCCGGTGCAAGGGGATTTGGCGCCCTAGGCGAGCCTTCTTCCTTGCGCCCCCCCCCCCCCGGTCTCGGCCCCGACTCCTACCTCATTCTCAATCACGCCCGCTGACTGGGGTTTTCTGGGTCGCGAGCAGATTGGGCACTGCTTGCGGCCTGCCAAATCTCCACTCCTCTTTGCCACCACTTGCGGCCCCATATGGCTCGCACCCAGTGGCGCACCAAGGGTCTCCGGTGCCCGGGGGCCAATGCATTTGTGTGCCACAGAAAATCAGTGGCATCTCTAGACAGAAGAATTTGTTTTGGGTGGGGGGGGGAGCCAAAATGACATTTCTTCATCACACCCACCTCTATAGCATGGATCCTGCTTTAAAATTGGTTATAAAAAAAAAGTGTTGTTAAAAAAAGTCCAAAGGGTCCTCTGCATTATTTTAAAAAGCTGGCCAGTTTCACACTTCTAGTAAAACTACTATAAAATTATTTGATAGCCTCATTCAACTAATTCTATATGATTATGAGAATGAAGTCTGGAATATATAGGAAGGGACAGAATGTCAATACAAATCCTGCACCTCCAGTTCTGTATCTCTGTGCATCCACTGAAATTCCCCCAAACAATGGAGCTTGGATGTTTCCCTTACAGCTCATCATACTAAAAGATATTTTCAAATTCTGGTGTCACCTCACAGTAACAGCAGCACAAACACCTTCCACTGCCAGGCACATTGTGAACTAACATAAAGCACCGCAAAAGAGACACCCAAAATCTATACTGCAATCCCATCATAACATAACAGTAATAACACCAAGGACTCAAACAACAATAACCCTACCTGTGAAAAAGCAAGGGTAAATATTACACTGGGTCCTAGAATACCAATACACCACCTACTGAGGAAACAAAACAAACCCAATTGCTATAGATCTCTATACAGACACTATATGATAGCAGAATCTCTCATCATGGTCACACACACAGAGCAGAGACAGACCCTCACCAAATACAGATTACAAAATAAAGGAGCACAAATTAGAAAAAACTGAAATGGAAACCCCAAGAAGCCAGACTCTGTGTATTAGCAATGGAAAAACAGAACAACCATTCCTCATAAAACAAATAAAATCAAGAAACAAAGCATCAGTTATAATAGTAAAACCATACTAATAAAATATTTTAAAACTACTGATAAATAGAATTTCTATTAATTAAAATCATATACATTTTTTACAATTTCCCACACACCAATAAAATATTTCAAAACAGTACATATATCAAATAACACACAATAATTAAAACTAATAAGGATTTTAAAAAGCCCCTGCTGTCCATACATGGGAGCTCTTGATTTCCAGTCACCCTGATATTGTCGATTCGAGGATTAGGAGGTTATCCTCTCTCTCTCACACACACTCACATGTCCATTCTCTCTCACACATACACTGTCACATACATACACATTCATGCTCTTATACCCAACCATAACCTCTCGCTCTCACAGACACTGACACACTCAGGCTCTAAGGCACTCTCTCCCCCTCCACACACACCCCCACACAAACTCTTACTCCCCTGGATTTTCTCATACACACTCATGCGCTCACTCTCACTGGCTCCCTCACATACACACAAACACACACTCCCAGGCAAGCTCCCACTCGTTCTCACACAGACACACACACAACAGGCAAGCTCCTAGTCATTCTCACACTGAACCCCAGGCAGGCTCCCATTCATTTTCACACCACTCCCTCCCCATCCCCCAGGCATGCACACATTCATCACACACACAGACCCCCAGGCAGGCACCAATTTATTCTCACACACACACATACACCACAAACAGGCAGGCACCTATTCTCACACATACAAACCCCAGGAAGACACCCATACATTCTCATTCACAGACACACCCTCAGGCAGGCACCCATGCATTCACACACATACACCGCCAGGCAGACTCCCATTCATACACATGCACACACTAAAGGCAGAGACCCCCTCTCTTTCTTTTGCCAGCAACCTCAGAGCCTCTCTCATCCCTCTGCTGCCACTGTCACTGCTGCTGTATGGCTATTGCGGAGGTGCTGATTGCTGCTATTGGCACTGAAGCCCATTCTGCTGCCTCCTCTGTGCAGGCCCCATGGGCTTCCAGTTCCTCTATGCTGATCTCGCACATTGTGAGATCCGCATAGAGAAAGTGCTACTCTTGCACATTCCCAAAGATTACATGTGCCAATCAGTAAAAAGTAATTTATTTCTTTTTACATTTGCTGTCTGATCTTAGTTTTCTAATCGGTTGGTCACAGGCTTTTTTTTTTTCCACCTTCCCTTTCTTATTTTTTTGCCAATTCCTTTTATAACATATTTCTTTTCTCTCCATCTGTCTGCTTCCCTCAAACACACAGTCAGGTTCTCATTCTCACATGCTTTCTCTCTCTCACATACACAGGCATTCTCACATGCTGTCCCTCATACAATCATTTATACACAGTCTCTCTCTTGCACATCCTGTCTAACTCTCACTCCCACATGCTGTCCTGCTCAAGCACAGGCTCTCACTGTCACATGCTCTCTCTCATACAATCATTCCTACACACAGGCTCTCACTGTCACATGCTGACTCACACACACACACAGGCTCTCTCTCACTCCTACATGCTGTCTTGCTCAAGCACAGGCTCTCACTGTCACATGCTCTCTCTCATACAATCATTCCTACACACAGGCTCTCACTGTCACATGCTGACTCACACACACACACAGGCTCTCTCTCACTCCCACATGCTGTCTTGCTCAAGCACAGTTCTCACTGTCACATGCTCTCTTTCATACAATCATTCCTACACACAGGCTCTCACTGTCACATGCTGACTCACACACACAGGCTCTCTCTCACTCCCACATGCTGTCCTGCTCAAGCACAGGCTCTCACTGTCACATGCTCTCTCTCTCATACAATCATTCCTACACACAGGCTCTCACTGTCACATGCTGACTCACACACACATACAGGCTCTCTCTCACTCCTACATGCTGTCTTGCTCAAGCACAGGCTCTCACTGTCACATGCTGTCTCTCTCACACACACAGAGGCTCTCACATGCTGTCTCTGCAAACATTCAGGTCCTCACTCCCACACACAGTCTCTCAACTCATCTCATACACGCACACATACACACTGTACAAACCCTCAGTCTCTCTCTCACCTCTGGGCCTCCTCTTCACGGGCCACTGCAGGATGGGCTCTGCAGCGGCGCCGGTCTTCTCGAGCCGCGCTGATCCTCTTCTGCACGCGGCTGATGCTCCTCCTCTTTCCTGCCCGCGCGGCTCCGGCAACATTTTTCTTCCGGGGCCGCGCGGGCAGGAAGGAAGAGAAGTTCCTGCATTGGCTGATGCTCCTCCTCCTTCCTGCCCGCGAGGCTCCGGCAACATTTTTCTTCCGGGGCCGCGCGGGCAGGAAGGAGGAGGAGCACCAGCATGTTTAGATGCGACTGTACCACGGTCCTGCCGATCTTCTTGCTGTGTATATCCGGCACAGCATAGCAGTAGTTCCCCGCTCAGCCGCCATTGGGATGACGTCCACCGGCGACCATTGGCCATCAGCGGCTCGGCGCCCCCTAATGCTCAGCGCCCTAGGCGATCGCCTAGTTCGCCTAGTGCTTCCGCCGGCCCTGCTTAAAATCATTCATTTTCCTGCTTCTTCTAGCCGAGTAATAACATAATTAGCAAGCGTGCGGCAGGAATACTTCTCTTGAACTATACGGTACAAAAATAGGCAAAAAAAAAATAAAAATCAGTAATTTGATGTACGCATCGATGGCAAAAAGTCATTCTGTCGAGCTCTTCTTTCACAAATATTAACGCTCTAGCTTTGCTGTTCGGGAGGCATCTGGGCCCAGGGTAATAATCTTTTTCATGTGCCATGGGGGGGAAGAGATGCAGCAGGTTATTGCGTTTAGAGCCTGGAGAGCTGCCTGCTCCAGGGGAGTGAGGGGGGCATGGTCACAACAGGTAAAACGTTGTTTCTTTTCACGGCCTTCCTCCTCCCACGCTGCCAGGGTCCCAGTAACTCAAATGCAAACGTTTATTTATTTTTATTTCCCTGTTAGAAACCCATCTGCCATCCTGACCCATCTAATTGAACAGCTTGCCAAAGGCACAGCATTTTAATTAGCTAAGATTTGTTTTAATTAGAAGGAAAGCCGGCTGCGTTGGAAAGGCAAAACTGCTCCTTCCATGCCGCGTTTTGACGCGAAGGAGCGCGCGGGAGGCTCTGACGGCGGCCGCGACCGTTCGGACCTGGAGAAGCCCCCGGCGGCTCTGGTTTTGTCAAGGTATCCACAAGGAACGGGCATTGCTTGGTAGCCTGCATCTGGTCCAGGAACCAGGTGAAGTTGAACATTTTTGGTTACCCCTGGCTGATGGGATCCCCTCGTGTGCCTTAGGGAACCTCCGCGTTACAATGTGTGCAAGAGGTAATGGGGGCACCACTTCCTTTTTTTGTTGATGGGTAGTGCGAGGGCCTGTTTCTCCGAGTCCGGTTTTACTGCTGCCTCACATGACTCTTTTTTTCTGAACAACTTCCAGCCTATCCACATTTCACAGTCTTCGCTATTCTGGAAGCCCCCAGGGAGGCCTGTCTTCTGTTCATTCATTGTCCTTTTTTTTTTTTGTTTTCAGCTTGTCAGCCTTGGGTCTTCTTTCACGTTAAGTCCTCGTCAAACACATCACCAAAACTTTATTTTTCTTTTATTTAAAATTATTTCTTTACCGCACACTCCATTAGATCGTGGCGGTTAATAGATGTGCATTCATAAAAGCGTGTAACAATAAGGTACGCACATAAAATCTATTCACCATGTGATCAGACAATTCAAAACATCATCTAGGACAAAAAACATACACACACCATTCTTAGCCTAAAATATCTGAAGTTCTTGACAGTAGCGAGAATCTATGAATACCTATAGGGTACTGAGCTTCCATATCACAAAAAAGCAGAGGGACCTCTAATATTACATAATGTTTAGTGCATTTTCCACATGAGGATTCATTATGAGATGTAGAGAAAGTAACACATCTGATGCATAGTAGATGCATAAACATTCAATGACTATGTTATGCACATCCCCATTTGTATCGTCAAACCTCATCACCTGTTCCTCAGCATCGCTTACCCCATGTACAGTCCCTTCACAGCTTAAAGGGCTGTAGATACCCTAGATCAGGCTGCTCTTTCCTGTGTCCTGCTGCATAGATTTTTGCCAGAGGCAATGGAACATACCGTGATTTTTGGACGCTTGGCGGTCTTCCTTCACAGCTGTATCCACTGGCTTCCCTTTTGAACTGAGTTAACTACTAACACAAAGGGACAGAGCTCGCCATCTTACCTGAGAACCTCCTGAACCATTTTGGCTTCTTATCCCAGATCACGAAGAGGTAGTAGGCAGGGACACCGGTGAGAGTGATCGCAAAGCCGATCCCCGTGTTGATGGGATCAGAGAAGAGCGATAAGGCCACCATGAAGAGGCAGGTGAAAGAGAACAGCGCCGGAATAAACAATGGCACCTGAAAATACAAACACAACAAATGTATGTCCATTGCTGCACAGTAACCTTGGGGGTTGACACATGGCCCAGGTCAACCCTGATAGGACGAGTTTGCCTCAGTGCTTCTAAGGTCTTGTATTTTCTGCCTTTGCAAAATAAATGAAATCTACAATTCCGCAGCTGCACTGGGATAAAACCAGAAGTGGATCAGCCTGTCAGGAGTGACCTGGATCAGGAAGCAGTCCTAAGTAACCTTAAAGATACATGCGTATTTGTAATTATGGAATGGTCAGTCTGTAATAAGACTGCCATTTAGTGCAAACAGCATCATTTACCCCCAATACAGAGCAGACAATAGTGAAAGTGACATCCTAAAACTCCCTTTTCAGAGTGTTGTCTAACACTGCTAATGTGCGTCTCTGTCCCATCTTTCCCTTTCTTTTAAAATTTGGAAGAGAGACTGGTGGAGCTTTCAGTGCTTCCCTAGCTCTTCTTTTGATAATACGAGCCCTCTCCATGTTCACATTGCCTTCCCTGTGGAGGTCGGTGTGCTACACATTTTTTGTTAATGTAGGTGTGCCTTGAGCTTGAAAACCTTGTGAGGCACTGCTCTAGGTCAACATTTTGCAGTATTTACCACACTAGCAGTTTATTGATAAAAGGTGAAACTGGTCCTTTCCTGCTAATTTCCTTTCCTTTAGTCCTGACAGACCAGTCCAGACCAACGTGGATTTCCTCCTACCAGCAGAGGGAGGACCAATCTCTTTGCCTTCATGGCGCTTCTCTATAATATAACGAGATCACACCGGAGAAGGTGTCAGTAGTCTATTGCCCATGCTGGATATGTGTTCCTTTCTGCTACGTCCGCGAGCGGTAGCATAGCCTTCTCTTCCTGGATACGTACTTCGTTTGATTCTAGCTACTCCGACGAGTGACTTAAAATACTCTATATCCTTGTGTCTCAAGGGCAGAAGAAAAAGAAACCCAAAATGCATTGTGAAAAAGCAATTAAAATCGGAACCTTAATGTCGGCTCTTCCCCGTCCTCGGGTTTTCACAGTACAGGGAATAATTCATCTTCCTGCTCCCTATCTCTCGATACGTTCCCTTCTTTTATAATTACTGTAAATAAGGCATGAGAGGTAAAAAAAAAAAGAAATGAAAATTCCTTAGGGTGGGTTCTGGTCTCATCTGTCAGGACTAAAGGAGAGGAAATTAGCAGGTAAGGCCCAATTTCACCTTCCTTCACGTCCTGCAGACCAGTCCAGACCAACAGAGATGTACCTAAGCAGTGCTCATTCCGGGCGGGAGTGCTCCATAGCTGCCTGCGAATGCCGCATCCCTCTGTTCCTGTACGTTTAACCTATAGTGTTTAGTGAAGGAAGGCAGCGAGGCCCAGGTAGCTGCTTTGCAGATAATCGAACGGTGAAACTGCTCCGGATCCTGCCCATGATGCTGCCTGGGCTCTGGTGGAGTGAGCCTTGAGACCTTCCGGCACCTTTCCCCCCCCCCCCCCCCGAGCACGAAAGCTTAGGCTATTGCCTCCTTAATCCATCTTGCGATAGAGGCATTTAACACTGCCTCCCCTTTGGGTGGCCCTGCGTACAGCACTGACAACCTATCCGACTTTCTGAAGTGGTTGGCGGTCTTCAGATATCTGAGCAGGATCTTTCTTATATCCAGACCTGTCATGCTCGGCTTCTTACTCCCCCTCCCTTCTCTCCTATCGCCTCATTCATACGAAAACGTGACACCACTTTGGGTAAGAACGAAGGGACCGGTCTAATTGTGACTTTGTCTCCTGGAGAATGGCAAACGCGGGTCCCTGAATGACAGGGCTTGCAGCTCTGAGATTCTCCTCGCTGAAAAGACTGCCACCAGAAACACCGTTTTCAGCGTGAGATCCTTTATCGATGCCTGTTTGATTGGCTCGAAGGGCGGCTGCGTTAGTGCTCTCAGCATCGGGTTTGTGTCCCATGCTGGTACCTGGTTTCTTCTCGGACGGCGCACTTGATTTTCACCTTTTGGAAATCTAGATATATCCGCCTGTGCACCTAAAGGTGCTGCTTTAATCTGTCCTCTGAAGCAGGCAATTGCTGCCACCCTTAAAGAATTTCCCGCTAGGCCTTTCTCCAGGTCTGCCTGCAGGAATTGCAAGGTTACTGGCAGGTCTGCCTTCTTTGCCTTGGCAGCCCACTGTTCGCATCAATGTTGAAAGCATTTCCAAACTCTTGTGTACACTCGGGGGGGGGGGGGGGGGAGTTTCCGTGCCTTTAATAAAGTAGAGATTACTTCTTTGGAACACCCCTTCTTCCGCAATTCTTGTCTTTCAATAGCAAGGCTATAAGTGAGAAGGGATTTTGATCTTCCATGTACACTGGGCCCTGATGAAGCAGCCCTGCAATCAGGCTGAACTTTTATTGGTCCCGATGTGCTGCACCTGAGAAGATCTGCATACCAAAAGGCATCTTGGCCAATCCAGGGCCACCAATTCTATTATTTCTGGGTGACCGGCAATTTTCCTGATGAACCTGGCTACCAAGGGCCTTGGCAGGAAAATGTACAATAGCGCTGCTTGCGGCCAGGACTGTGTTACTGCATCCATTCCCATGGCTAGGCCACTTCTTGACTTGCTGAAGTACTGATCTGCCTTTCTATTTTTGTGGGCTGCCATCGGGTCCCAACTGGAACATCCCCATCTAACTACTATTTGCTGGAAGGCGACGTCCACCAGCTCCCATTCCCCTGGGTCCAGCTTTTGGCAACTCAAAAAATCTGCTCGAATATTTTGTGGGTTGCGGCGATGTCGCTGCCCATTGCATCAGCAACTGGGCTTCGTTCAGGGCCTGCCTGCTCCTTGTGCCTCTCTGCTTGTTCACATAGGCCATGGCTGTGGCACGGTCTGAAAGAATCTTCACTGCTCTTCCCCGGAGTATTTCCTGAAACTCCTCTAACACCAGCCGGACTGCCCTTGTCTCCAGGGCATTCACTGACCATCTTGCCTCCTGCGGGGACCGGCGGCCTTGCGCTGTGTGTGTTTTGCAATGCACCCCCCCCCCCCCCCCCCATCCTTTCCTGCTGGCATCTGTGGAAACTGTTATCCACTGGGGGACCTCTAGGTTTTTTCCTTTCTCAAGGTTGGTCCTGGACAGCCACCAGCCTAGGATGCCTCGTGTCTTGGCTAAAAGAAGGATCCTTGTTGCTTCAACTACCTGGAAAAAAAGACTCTCCTGTAGTGGTCTTATATGAGCTCTCATCCAGGGAACTGCCTCTGTTGTTGATGTCATGGACCCCAGGTATCCAGGCTGTATGGCTTTGGGCCTTCAGGAATGACCTGACCTGTTGCTGCAGCTGCTGAATCCTCTGCTGCGGCAGAAATACTTTGCCCACTCTTGTGTCGAATCGAGCCCCCAGATGCACCAATTCCTGAGATGGCTGCACGTGGCTTTTGGCTTAGTTCACCATCCAGCCTAAGCTTTGCAATACCTGCACCACGCTCTGAGTTGCTTGCATCCCCTCCTGGACCGAGTTGGCCCTTATCATCCAATCGTCCAAGCATGGGTGGACGCGGATTCCCTCCTTGCGGAGGAATGCCGCTATTACGACCATCGCCTTTGTGAAAGTTCTGGGGGCTGCTGCAAGTCCAAACGGTAGTGCCTTGAACTGAAAATGGTGCCCTTCTATCGTGAACCTCAGAAACTGCTGATGGCGTTGCCTGATCAGTATGGGCAGCTATGCTTCTGTGAGGTCCACGGAGGATAGGTATTCTCCTTTGCACACTGCCCTAGCCACCATCCTCAGTGATTCCGTCTGAAAATGGGGTAGCTCCTTGTTTACCCCTTTCAGATCCAGTACCAGTCGAAATGTGCCTTCCTCCTCTGGCACAATAAAATATATTGAGTATCTTCCTCTTCCTCGCTCCTGCTTCAGTACCAGAACAATGGCACCTAACTAGCAACCCATGGACTGTCTTCCAGACCGCTTTTTTCTTTGAGTCCCTGAACAGGGCTCTGACATAACTTTTGCGCATTGGAGCCTTCAGTTCCAACGCATAACCCTGACGAACCACCTCCAGCACCCATCTGTTGCCTGTGATCTGGGCCCACTCCTTGTAGAACTTCTGCAGGTGCCCCCCCCACTAGTGGGATCGAGGAGTGGCTTCCGCAATTGTCAGAAGGCCCCTTTTTCCTGAAGGTGCCACTCTGAACTTACCCTCGCAGTTTCCCTGCCTGCTGCCTTGAAAGGACTGTGACCTCCCGGAAGACCTAGCCCTCTGCAGCCCTGGTCTATTCTGTCTAATGTCCCTCGGACGAGGTCTAAAGGCGGGGCCTCTGGCCACGGGCTTCCTGTCTTCCAGCAGCCTTGGCGCCTTTGGTTCTCCAAATTCCTTTACCACTGTGGCCAAACGCTCACCAAATAACAGGTTCCCTTCAAAGGGCAGCCTGGTTAACCTTGCTTTAGAGGCTGAATCTGCCACCCAATTTCTTAGCCATAGCAAAGGCCTCGAGATAACTGCCGTGTTCCCCTGATCAGAAGAGATCCTTATGATATCACAGAAGATGTCCGCCAAAAAGGCTGCTGCTGCTTCCATTGTTAACTGTTCCGGACCTCCCTGGTGCTGCCCTTGCTGCAGCCAGCAGACCATTGCCCTTGCCACATAGCCCCCCTCAAATTGCCGCTTGCAGGGCTAAACTGGCCAGATCACAGGATCTCTTTGTGCATGTGTCTGGTTTGCGATCCTGTGGAATCCTGAGGGTTGCGCCTCCTCCCACAGGAATTGTGGGTCTTCTTGACAGTTCTGTCACTGCAGCAACCACCTGAGGTGTCTGAAAGGATTTCTCCCTTTCGTGCAGGGGATAGTGGCCGTCCATGGTTCTGAAATTCTTTAGGGCCAGCTCCAGAGTGTCCCACTCCGCCGCCATCAGATCATGAATGGCCAAGTGCAGCACAATGCTCTGGCTGGCTTCTTAATCCCTGACAGGATTGGGTTACCCTTGGGTCTGTCCTCTTTTACCTGCCCCTACAACTCCTTTGAGACTTTAGAAATGAGAGCACTTATTTTTTGCTGTCTGAACAGGCTAACCGGCAAGTGCTCAGTCTGGAAACGCAGCTCACCCTCTTCCAGCTCCTCCTCGTCCGATTCCCCAGTGGAAAAGATTTCTTCCCTTAAAGGGCTGGGTTCATGGCACCGGGGAGATATTCCTCCCTCCGGTTCTCATCGTGCTTTCTTTCGGGAGGGACACTGTCTCATGCCCCTCGGGGCCTGGGGCTGATGACTCTGCTGCCCCTTTAATTCCAGATAGGCCTTGTGCATCTTCTTTATGAAGTGCTGAGAAACCCCGAGGCCAACACTCGGAGTGCCCTGGGGGCAGGGAAGAGCAGACACCGCCAGCTATCCCTGAATGCAATCTCCTGACTCAGTCCCGGCCTATCAGGGAGGAACTCTACCCACTTTTTGGGCATTTAGACTCAGAGTCCGCATCTTCTTTCTTTTCTTTTTTTCTCGTCAGACCTTCCAGCTACCCTTTGCTGGAGGCAAAGGACTAGTGACTCCTCCTCCGATGGGACCACGTTATATAGAGAGGCACCGCGAAGGCAAAGAGATTGGTCCTCTGTCTCCCTCTGCTGGTGGGAGGAAATCCCCCTTGGTCTGGACTGGTCTGCAGGACGTGAAGGAAGAGACTATTTCATACTGATAGGCATGCATACTCTGGGGGTAGGAGAGTGGGAAAAAGAAAAACAGAAAAGCTTAATCTAGAGGGATGGAATTCACACACACACACAGGCTACAGATATTATTTGAACCAGGATTCAAATTCCAGTTACATACAATGTGGCAGCATTTTGTGCTCTTCTATAAATGCATATGTCCAGTGCTTACAAATCCCTGGGAATAAGTAACAAAGTGCAGGCTGGTTATGTAAATAGAAAACAATATTCATTCCTGGTTAAGCTGCCCCAGTTGTCGCATAGTCGTGAAGTAAGCTCTGCTGTATCTTCCATCATCCTCATCTATTCTGAAACATTACCCGTTTTTCATCGCTTCAACCTCATTCTGGCACCATTTATTAGTTCCCTTTTTTAAATTGTCTTCTTTCATTAATGTTTCACTTTTTATTTTTTTTCCAATCGTGCAATTGGTATGGTGATGGCTTTTAGTTTTTATTGTTTCCTGCTGGGACGCTTAAGGCGTCAGGCAGGTAATCAAAGTGGAAACAAGCAAGCAATCAAAAAAATGTCAAAAGTATTAGCAAAAATCCAACTAGCGACTGGGATTTCTGTCTCAAGTTTCGGGCAAAGGTTCTTCCCCCCCTCCCCATAAAAAAAAATATGTCCTAAGATTGCATGCTGGCTCTTGCTATACCATTCCCCTCCTCGCCACCACCGGCTCCCACTATGCTCTCTGGAAATGCCCTCGGACTGGCTGGGTTCTGGCATCCCCCATTCGGATCCTGATCCCTTTCTGAATTCTTTTGATTTTTGTGTCCCACGGATAAACCCTTAAGACTGTTGCTGCCCTCTGTACCCTCTGAGCTAGACAGGATTTTGTCATTGGCATAGAAGGTTATAAAAAAAAAAAAAAAAAGGTCTTTTGCAAACAGAACCCTTGATTGTTTTTTGGTTTAAGGAAATGTTCAGGGCATTTCAATGGAACTACATTTCTCAAATCCGCTTATAGTGGTCTTTATTATGATTATTTTATCCCGGCATGGGAAATATTTTTAGGGGAGATGAAGTCAACTAAAACAACAGTTTTTGGAATGTGCTAATTATAATTTTTATAGCCTCCTGCTTATATTTTCACCCTGATACCTGCATACATAAATAAAGTGTGTTGATGGCACCGCTCCATTTACAGTGAGGAGAAAAAAAAAAAAGGCAGAAAACCTGAGAAATCTGCTCCTGAATCTCACTGTCACCCTGACACTGTATTCTCTCAGGCAAGAGGCTGTATAGAGCAGGCTGCTCTGCCGAATCCTCTGAAGATTACCTTCCCCCACTCCTCCCCCCTTTTATGTCCTGAAGTGTTACTGCTTTCTCCGGCACATCTTTCCAGAGCAGAAGCTTAAGAGGACTTGTGACAAGCCAGAAAACCGAAAGGGAGAGGCAGAAAGAGCCCGAGCGGCAGAGAGTGAGAGAGAGAGAGATTAAAGAAGAAAGAGAGATGGTACAGAACGGAGAACGGGAGGGTCGAAGGAAGAACGAAAGACACAGATTTTAAATCCCGAAGGGCTGGTAGTGCTGTGACACACCGGCTCTCTCCCGTAGTATTTGAAGGCGTAGCCGAAGAGTCTGGCAGGGATTACAGAGAAATATTTGCTCCAAACCGTGGGCCAGATTCATGAAGGCTTTTCTCCCATTTTGTGTGGATGGGAAAAACCGTTAGTGAATCAGGTGTACTAGGAGAGAGAGCGAGGGAGTGCACGCAGCCCTACTAGTCAGAATGATGGGGTTGAGAAGCGGGAGGACCTGAATTCAAATCCAGCTTCCGCCACTGCCCCTCACTGCGACCTAGGGCATCACTGTAGGAGGCCGGTTTGCACTGCCACTCATTTGGCTGCGTTACTGCCGGCCATACTGAGGCTGGAAATGGGCTTCAATACAACTTTCATTTCCCGCAAAATGTCATGCTCAAAAATTAGCGGGTGCCATTACGCGTGGGAAATGTTTAGCTGGGAACATTTTCAAAGTAAACATACACCACAGTAGTTTGCTTTGAAAGTTGAAATTACTTATGCACATATTTGCTGACTTTCTTATGTGGGAAGTCACAAAATTTCCCCCCAAGTGATGGAGTGTCATGCATTATCAATGAAAAACATATTGAAAGAGCATGATATTGGGTTTGACTCCCGGCTGGGGTCGTCTGCTCCCTAGGTCGGCTGGGAGAAGAGATAGTGCAGAGGCAGGGAAGGGAAGGTAAAGTCATGGCTCAATGGTGACATCTAGTGGTCGGACTTAGGCCTCATGCTTCCAGGGTTCCAGAAGAAGCCCCAACAAGGGGACTTCTCACTAGCGCGACTGGGTTATAAAACTAATAAAAGAGATAAGGAACCTCCATGTGAGGTTCCTTACCTCTTCACACTCTTTTGCAGAAGTAAAATGCTTCAGATGAGAGGGTATAACACCTCTCTCACACTCTCTGCAGTCATCTCCATGCTGTGCAACACTATATTCAGAGACACCAGGCTGAGATATACCTCTATCTAGGGTTGCCAACTGGACAGCCAGGTTTTCAGATGTGTTGTACAGTGTCCGGTGAGCAGTACTGACTGGACATTGAGACTCCGTTTTTTGCAGGAGGCTTCTTCTCTTTCCCACAGCTTCCTGGTTGCAGGGGAAGACAGAACCCAGAGCTGTGCTGTGTCCCCACCCTCTTGCCCCCTTTCCTGTGTTGTGATTGGATGGGATGGAGAGAGGAGGCGGGGTGACAGCACAGCCCTCAGTTCCCAGTGGCTCCACAGATCTCTGCAGCAATGCCCCTCTGGGTCCCTCCCCCTCCCACACTGAGTGCTGGGCCAAGACCTGAGAGAGGGGGGCTACAGTGAGCCAGCCGAGGGATACTGGAAGAGAGGAGGGGAAGTGGAGAAAGAAACAGTCAGAGTCACAGGGTGGGGAAAGAGGAGAGACAGAAGGGTCACACAGAAAAGGGGAGGGAAAGGAAGATAGGCACAAGGGGAGCAAGGGAGTAAAGAGACACAGAGGGGGGTATGGAAAGAAGGCCACAGGGAAGGGGAGAGGCACTGCGGGGGCATGAGGGAAAGAGGGAGACAGATGGGGGAAGGGAAGGAAGAGACAAAAGAGGAATAAAGGAGACAGGGCGATACAGGAGGAAAGGAGAGAAAGAGGAAGGCACTGGGAAGGAGGGGGAGACAGGAGGGAAGAAGAAGGGAGAGAGACAATAGCATGGGGAGGAAGGGGGATTAGAGACAGGAGGACAGCACAAGTGAGGGGTGCACAGAAAAGGGAGAGGGCATATTGAGAGAGAGGTGGCACAAGGGAGACACAGATGAAAGGCTGGGAAGGTTTTAAAGAAAGGGAGAGTGAACCACCTCTATGTTTGGGGTATATGTGTCTGAGAAAGGAGACTGGGAGTGTGGATGTATGTATGAGACAGGAAGTTGTGTGTTTGGGAGTGTGTGTATGAGAGAGGAGGCTGTGTGTTTGGGAGTGTGTGTGTGTATGAGAGAGGAGGCTGTGTGTTTGGGAATGTATGTGTATGAGAGAGGAAGCTGTGTGGAATGTATGTATGAGACAGGAAGCTGTGTGGGAGTGTGTGTGTATGAGAGAGGAGGCTGTGTGTTTGGGAGTGTATGTGTATGAGAGAGGAAGCTTGTGGGAGTGTGGAATGTATGTATGAGACAGGAAGCTGTGTGGGAGTGTGTGTGGGTATGAGAGAGGAGGCTGTGTGTTTGGGAGTGTGTGTGGGTATGAGAGAGGAGGCTGTGTGTTTGGGAGTGTGTGTATGAGAGAGGAGGCTGTGTATTTGGGAGTGTGTGTGTGTATGAAAGAGAAGGCTATGTGTTTGGGAGTGTGTGTGTATGAGAGAGGAAGCTGTGTGGGAATGTGGAATGTATGTATGAGACAGAAAGCTGTGTGGGAGTGTGTGTATGAGAGAGTAGGCTGTGTGTTTGGGAGTGTGTATGAGAGAGGAAGCTGTGTGGGAGTGTGGTATGTATGCATGAGGCAGGAAGCTGTGTGGGAGTGTGTGTGTATGAGAGAGGAGGCTGTGTGTTTGGGAGTGTATGTGTGTGTGTATGAGAGAGGAGGCTGTGTGTTTGGAAGTGTGTGTGTATGAGAGAGGAGGCTATGTGTTTGGGAGTGTGTATATGAGAGAGGAGGCTGTGTGTTTGGGAGTGTGTGTGTATGAGAGAGAAGGCTATGTGTTTGGGAGTGTGTGTGTGTGTGTGTATGAGAGAGGAGGCTGTGTGTTTGGGAGTGTATGTGTATGAGAGAGGAAACCGTGGGTTTGGGGGGGGGTGTGTGTGTGTGTGTGTGTGAGTATAAGAGAGGAGGCTGTGTGTTTATGGGGAAGTATGGAGGTGAGTGTATATTAGCAAGGCTTTAGTTGTGATAGAGATCAAGACTGCATGAGAGAGGCTGATGTGTTTGAGGATAGTTGAATTAACATTTTATAAAACAAAGTACATTGAGGGTGGTGCTTGAAAGCCAAGTAATGAGTGGATCAACAACTGACAGTAATCCCTCCCACCACCACCTCCCTCCCAGAGCATGAAGTTTAGTGGGATGCCCAGTTATGGTCCACCCTATCTCTGTCACCCCTATGAGAACTGACTTCTAAGGGGTCTACCTTGGATAAAACAGGAAGAACAAGCTCAAATTTAACATAGAATCACACAGTAAGGGACAAGAACAGCAGGCACTGCAGTCATCTCACTGTATGTCCTTTCCAAGAGTTTCTGTGTCCTGGCACTTGGCATGTGGGTGCCCTTCTCCCTCCCCCACCCTTCATGAAACTGTGGCAATGGGAGAGGGTGGGGTCAGGAAGAAGAGAGAAAAACAGATTTGTGTATGACAGTCACACAGGCTACGGTCATCACCTTGAAAGGGCGGGGCATGTCGGGCCTCCTGTATCTCAGATAAATCAACCCAGCGACTGCCAGTCCGATAAAAAGCCACCTGGCGAAACTGAGGAACGTCAGGAGACTGTAGAGATCCCCAGTGAAGAGCATGATCATGGTTAACGGATACTGCAAAAAAAACAAACAAAAAAACAAAGAAACTTATTTCAGCCGCTGGCACAACTGTAACAGGACATTAACCCTATTGAATCAAGAGGCTATTGTGTCATTCCTGGAGCAACGGAAGCAAAACAGAGCACACACACTTACTGCATGGAGGTTACAATATAAAATAAAATACAAAAAAATAAAATACAAATTTAAAACCCATCTCCTCTGCTGCACCTGCCAAAGGCCGCACGAATGAAAGCAAAGCTTTCAACAGAGCCCAGGCGTGCGTTCTGCATCCAGGGGGGGAGAACTGCCTCCTCCATGACCGTGTGAGATACATGTACTGGAGTTGGTGTCTGCAGATTAAAAAAGGTAAAAAAAAAAAAAGAATCAAGGGCAACATTTCAAAATGAAACTAAAATCGCTAAATCCATGCCAATCTTCTGCAGCAAGGCAGCACGCTGGCCGAAATGGAAAAGGGTTTGCAGGACAGGCTGATAAAAGCAATGGAAGCTGCTCCTTTGTGCATCTAAGATTCATTCCACCTCTCAGAAAGGCTGCATTAGCAAGTGTCCCTTCTTCCAGAGCATCTGTCAAAACCGTCCATTCCTACCCCAAGTGCACGCTTTCAATGAAACATTTTTAATCGGGGAGTCTCAGCCCTGCTCTGTCTGTTCCCCCCGATTCTCCCCGTGCTCGTTCATTCCTATCTGTTTTTCATTTGCGAGGAGCCCGTAATGAGGCTTTCGGTGCTTCTCAGATGCTAACGTTTAAACTGGAGTTTCCATTAAGTGGATCCGAGGCTTTATTAACTCACATCCTACTCTGTAGGACTTTGTGTCACCGGGAAAGAGAACCAGGTAATCTCACTCACCCTTCCATCATTCCCCACCCCCAGAAATGCAGTATAATGAGGGGCGATTTCGTCGCCTGCCTCTTCGGTTAGATGCCAGAGACAGGGAAGAGGCAACAGAATAGGGAACGGTTACAGCACTATTAATACTTCTGTGGCTTTCTAAGAAAGAAAGAAAGATATAAGAGGAAACCCACAACCTGTGATCTACAAACAGAACCTTAAATATTCTCTTAGGAAATCTAGAGATTATATTGCCAGGGAAAAAAAACCCCAAAACGTAGGGCTTCTTAGACCTATTTACAGAAAAAAAGAAGTTCACATCAGTTATACCGCTCAGTTTACCCCACTTCTTGTTGGCTTCCGGAGAGGGAAAAGCAAGAAATAATCAGGGCTTTGCCGCGCAATAACTGCAGAAGGAGACGGTATATCGGAAAGATTAGATTACTGGCAGAATAAGGGCAAATATTCACCACAGCCTGAGAAAAGCTATTCAAGAGGCAAGGAAGAAGGCACCACGACGGCTCCATTAATATCCACGTCAATTAAAAAGAAGACAGGGAAGTAAGGTTGGATAGTTCCCCTAACAGAGAGGTTTAATGGGCTGCGAGTTTTCTCTAACTGCTCCGTGGCTGACTGTTAGGATCCAGTATTCAGTATTTCTAGGCCCGGGGCAGGCATCTTATTTCAGGTGCATCCAGGGCCGGTTCTGTAATGAGGCAGGGTGAGGCGGCCGCTTCAGGAGGCAAGATTTTGAGGCGGCAAAATTGCCCCCCCCCCGAACTCGTCCTGCCCCGGCCACCTCACCCCTTCATTCAGGCAAACTCTGACGGCAGGTGCTGGTGGGGTTTCCACTCCCCACCCACAAAAGAAAGGTCCCGCGGCAGTAGCGTACTAAAGGGGGGGGGGGAAGAAGGATGGGGTCCGTCGCGGGTGCCAGCCAGGAAGCGTGGACCATCCTGCTCCTGGCGGAAGGAGACCTCCGGGCCACGCACGGTTGAAGTGAGGCCGGTGGAAGCTACGGGTCCTTTTTTTCTTCCCACCCGCGCAGCCCGGAAGAGGAAGTGGGCGGGTCGGCGAGGGCAGGAAAAAGAGAAGGTCACGCGGTTGGCCCGAAGCGGAAGATCAGCGCGTGCCCCGGGCTGCAGGAAGAGGCAGTTCGAATACTCAAAGCAATCCATAGCCAAGTGTATTATGCAGTTATAGCATCTGGGTAAACTCGAAGCAGACACATTACCTGCCTTCAGTTATTTATTTTTTTTTAACTTCTCCCTACCCAGAAACACCCCATTCCTTTGTCTCTGCAAGCTACGGACAGCAGCGCTGGCTCCACCCTCCTCCTCCACCGCAAGTGCAGGAAGCCAAGCTGCACCAGCCCCCCCACGGCCTCAGGAAAATGAAGAGACACCCCCCCCCCCCCCCGTCTGTCGCGGGGGCTGAAGGAGGAAGCTGCTGCTGTATTTCTGATGGGGAGTGGGGTAGGAAGTGAGAGAGTGTGTTTGTGTCTATGGGTGTGAAAGGGAGCCTGTGTGAAAGTGTGTGCAAAAGAGAGAGGGAGTCTGCGTGAAGGAGAGGGGAACCGGACATCACTGGGGGGAAGGATGGAGGGAGAAGGAGAAGTGAATCTGAGGGGCTGCCAAAGAAAGTATCCAGCTGCCAAAGAAGAGTCACTGCGGTGCCGCCAGCGTTTTCTCCGCAGCCGGTAGCAGAAGAGGCCTTGCTATGCAGCCAGAGAAAAGGGCCAAAATGTGTGTGTGAAAGAGACTTGCCCTGTGAGAGTGTGTGCCTGCGTGTGAGAGAGACTTTCTGAGTGTGTATGAGAGGGTGTGTGTGTATATGTGTGTGTGTCTATATGAAAGGGTGGGTGAGTGTATGAGAGGGAGGGTGGGTGTGGGTGAATGGCTTTATGAGAGGGTATGTGTCTGTATAAGATGGAGGGTGGGAGTGTCTGTATGACGATGGGGGGGGTGTGTATATATGAGAATGTATGTGTATATATGAGAGGGATTTTGTGTGTGTCTATGAGGGAGCGTGTCTGTGTGAGAGTGAGGTTGAACTTTGTGCACCCTCCTCCAATCTACGACAGTCTCAGGAGAACTGGAAATCTAAAGTTCCTAGATATGGAAAGTGGGAGATTTTTTTTTATCCTTGTTAGTTTTAATTATTGGATGTTATGTGTCTGCTGTTTTGAAATATTTTATTAGTGTTTGGTAATATTTTTAACATTTTTATATGTGTTTTTAATTGTCTGAAGTTTTCAGCGGGTTTCACATTCTTTTTATTGGTATGTTCGATGTTTTATATTTCTTGATTGCGTTTGCATTGCTTGCAGAGTTTGGCTTCTTGTGATTTCCAGTTTAGTTTTTGTTTGCACGTTTCAATTAATATTTTATGGTCTCTTTATTCTATATTTGGTGAGAGCCTGCCTGTGTTCCGCTTGTGCAACTGAGGCTTTAGGTTTTCTTCTAGTATGTAGTTTCTGTGCAGGGATTTACAACATCCTAGCTTTAATCTGTTTTCCTAATAGGAGGTGTATTGGTGTTTTGGGCCTGATGTAATATTTGCAGTATGGCTTTTTCATAGGTTGAGTGCTGGCAGTTATGATATGGAAGGCTTACTATATTGGAAGTGTAGTTCAGTTTATTCCTGGCTTTCTGTGGGCCAAGTCCACACCCAGTGCACTTTACCATAGACCTAATACCATATGGGATCCAGTAAACCACCTTGATTACTATGAGAAAAGTAGTTTATTACGTCTGTTAAACTATTATTAATGAAAATGTCTGGGGTTTTTTTTTTGCAGTATATGTAAATATAATATATATGTTGTTGTAAGTGATGTTTTTACTTCAGAAGATTGTACTTTGAATGTCTGTTTCCCATATGCAATCTGCCTTTTTAGGTTGGGGAAGTTAATACATTTTTAAAATGGAACAGAATGCCTAAGTTTTAATTATGGGGGAGGGAAGGGGGAATGAAAGGCTGTAAGGTTGGTCCAGGGCCTCTAACCCTCTTGTATCAGTCCTAAGAGAGAGTGTGTCACACACACAGAGACTCCCGCCATTCACCAGCCTCTCACACCCCCAGGGGGCTGATCCTGGAGAAGGGTGGGAGGCAGGCAATAGGGAGTGTAGGAGTCCTATTCCTAGACCCAGGGGGTGGGGTGAAGACTGAAGACTGAGAACAAAAAAATAACAGGGCCAAAAAACTGAGTGGTTAGAGCAGTGGGGCTGCAAAGAAAGGAAGCCAGGGTTCAAATCCTATTGCCATTCCTTGTGACCCTGGGCAAGTCACTGCACCCTCCATTGTCTTCCCCCTGCCCTGGCCCTCGGTGATTTCACCTGCACCGGGCCATGGGGGGAGGGGGGGTATTTCATCCTTCACCTCAGGCAGCAGATTGCCTTGAGCTGCCCCTGGGTGCCTCCCTCCCCTGTGCATCTTTGCACTAATACATTCTATAGGGAACGTGATATTCAAAGCCATGTCCGTGGGTAAAATTGGGGGGAGGGGGGTTACCTGGGGAGTTTGAATGTTGCCGTTTCCCTCCCCTTTACTGCCCGTAAAAAAGTACTCACGCTGACCACTAACAGGTAAAAAAGGTAAAAAAGGGGCGGGGTTAGGTCAGAGGAAGGAAAAACACACGCGAAGCGGAACGTGCGTGTCCAAAGCCCTGCACGTACGCATGTCTTTGGGCGGTCATTAGAACCCGCTGGCGGTGGTATTCCTGACTCTTCCCGAGCTGTGGCCAAACTTAACGCACTGTACAGTGCAACAGGTATTCAGAAGGCGATCATCTGTAGCTTTTTGGCAGCTCGGTGACTTATGATGCAGAATTTTTCCCTAAGTTTAAATAATACCATAGAATTTACTACTGAGAAGGAAAGAAGGTTCACATTTTCCTAATGGAGCTTCAACTTCTGATGCAACTGAATGCAGCTTAAGCTGTAGGTTAAGAAAAGCTGGTGAAGCTGCTGCTGCGAAAGTCACCCAGCGAGGCACGTCCCCTATGGAGCTTCACAGTAGCTAAGCAAACCCCACTCGGGCCGTGCTTCCCACAGAGACACACACCCCCCCCCACGTGCCCCCAGGAAGAGGTTTTACCGGATTTACCAGAATTATGACGGCTGGCAGAGGAGTGTGCTTGTGCACGTGGATCATGGAGATGATCTCCGGAAGGTGACCTTCACGCGATGCAACGTAGAACATCCTGGTGGAAGAGAAATATGGACAATTACACACACACCCGCACACAGTCGCCACAAAATGGAAAGCTAATGGGCTTTGTGATTTCTAAGGATGCCAAAAGCGTCCATCAATTCCCCCCCCCCAAAGAGTAAGGGTTGCAGAGTTCGCCTATTAGTTTTTTTTCTCTTCCAGACATCCATTTAAGGTTGCCATGGGTCATCGTGGGCTAGCCCGGGCTTCCCTGGCTCGTCCTAGACGGTTCTCTGACTGGAGACTTGGACTTGTCATTGTGAAATTCTTTGGGGACCAAAATGACAGCAAACAGTTTCAGTCTAGGAGTGTCGGCTCCTTATTTAGCTTCCCCCATGGTCGCACAACCCATTTTAAAGATCTCCTCTACCAACATTTACTTTTCAGCTGCCCACGATGCCAACATATAATTCTGCTCAACAATTTACTTGGGCTAGGGATGGAAAGTGAGGCCAAAGAAGAAGAAGAGCGTTCAAATTCTTTAAACTTTGCGGGGGAGGGGCAAGAGAAGGGGGGGAGGGATTTTCCCTAGGCTGCTGAGTTGCAACGCATGCCTGCACTTTGCAACTAATTTTCGAATGGCACACGGACCCAACGAGGTTTCTCTATGGAGAGTGAGCTCGCTTAACGTCTGCACGTGGAAAGGGCGCATCCACTGCAGCACCTGCTGTTTGTGCCAGGCGGCTGAGTGGGGGTAAGACGGCACACGTGCGTTTGAAAATCGAATGCACGCTTGTTGTCTTCCTTCGAGCTAAGCATGGCCTCGCCTCTTTTTAACGCAGCTATAAAGCACTAGCCCACAAACACTTTTAGCCAGGCAGCGGAGGGCACTTGAGCCTGGTATATAGTTCTCGGGGTAACGCTCCTGGATATAAATAAAGATTAGAACATGAGAAACCTTAATTAGCTCATTTATTTCAAAAGTTGACGGGGTTATTTTAAACAAACTTAGCAATCCCTGCTGCTTTAAAGGAACTGCAGAATGAAATGAAACATGTTTTGATACCCCAAGAGGTTCCTGCGCCTGTCATCACAGCTAAAACCCCATCTTTAAAACAGATAAGTATGTGTTATAACCCTGGCTTGTCTGCCCTGATATGAAAATATGTTCTTGCAAACTGTTTCAATGTGATCCACTAGCATAAAGCACATGCGAAGAGGTCTGGTCTTGTCAGAGCTGTGAATGATTGGAAGCCACATCCACAGCGAACGGCAGAGGAGATTTATAGATACATTTTAAGTGAGGCTATATTTTTTAATCTACAGTAGCTTCAAGTTAAGACAGAAAGCAAAAAAAGAAACCTGTCCTATAATTTACACAATCTCATTGCCGCTGCATAGAGCAACAGCTCTTCTCGAAGACTTGTTGAGGCATTCAGTCAATTAAATTGCTTGATTGGCTGAATGCATCTGCCTGTTTTTAATCGCAGTAAATGTGTCTGCTCCATTAAAATTACCTGCAGCCGCCGTTCCTGAGCTGTCTCAGTCAGGGGATGCTTTAGTTTGAATCAGAAAAAAAAAAAAAATGGGGCCAGCAGGTGTTCTGCCTGCGAGAGAGGACCAGCATTTTTTGTAAGCCACACATTCGATTTAACCGTTGCTGGCTGTTCAGACTGGATCTCTCACAAAAGCTGCATCATCCTAGCGCCTGACATGCCAAACTCGGTTCTCAGGATGGTTGGACCAGGTCTGGGGGCTCAGGATTACTATAATATTCAGATTCATCTGGTTCCTAGCCCGAACCGTGGTAATTACGAGCCATGAAGGAATATTACTGTGGATAGCCCGAAGACCACACCTGACCGAAGGTCCCAGGGACCGAGTCTGGGGAAACCCTGATGAGTTATTTAGACAGAATTACGTTCACGTCCGCGTGAACCACCTGCCCCCTGAATCCCTTTCCCCCCCCCCCCCCCCCCCCCCCCTGTTCCTCCCCTCTAGCAAGGATGCATCGACTCACCGGGAAACAGCGAAGACGCCACCATTCATCGATCCGAAGCAGGACAGGGCGACGAAAATGGGCACGGCCAGCGAAAACTTTCCCATCAGTCGTTCTGCAAAGGTCTGGCCGAAGTAGGAGAGGAAAGGTTAATTTACTGGGCCGGTAGCAGGGCCACCGAGCAACGCTGCGACTGAAAACGAGGCCGCTTTCGGCCTTGACTCGTCTGAGCAATGTGCTCTGAGCTAAACAGGATTTCGGGAGAAATAAGCCAGATCAGAGAACTGGTGAGTGGGTAAGCCGGCCAGGGAAAGTCATGCGCGTAACTTTAACTCAGGTATTCGGTGGGATTCCTGTGCCTAAGTCTGCCGCTGAGTATACCCAGATAAAATTGCACGCATAACCTTAGATAACTTTAAGGCAGCTATTATTTTTCCCCCATCGGGGCTTAGGTGCAGAGCTTGGGCTGAACAGCACTCACTATGTGCGCTCGCCAGCGGACGTTTAGCACTAAACCCCGGAACGCCTCCAGCGCTGGCTCTTTGTATGTGGATTTATTTCATACACACGATGAGTTTGCCCACTCAGTGGGGCGGGAACCGGCTTTAGTCTGGCTAACTCCAAAAGTAAAAAAAAAAACTATGTTTCGGAGCTCCCCAAGGCTTTTGTTGTGAAATCGCTTTGGAAGTTTTGATCAGAAAAGCGATTAATAAATCATTTGAAATAAATAAATGCATCAATAACTACATGCATAGACCTGCAAATCAGTATCCAAACTTGAAACACTCACTGATCCCGAAGTAGAATAGTTACAGATTTGCTTGTCACCAAGTGTTGCTCAGCTGCACATTTTATAAAGCAAGAAATGACAAGCCCTGCTAATTGCATTGTTTTCTGTGGAAATGCCAACAGACTGCCACAGCATATGCCATGTTGTCTTCCCTCCTCCCTTTTTCTCCTGCTAGCACTGGAAATGTGATTAGAGATGCCAAGAGCTCCACTATATATGTAGATGCCTCAAAAACTGTTCCAAGTCACGATCCTGGTGGGTTGCACTGCATCACACGGTGGTCTATATATTAAACGTTCATTAATGCTTACACAAGCGTTCAATATGCCTCAATCTACATTCAAGGTTTGCCCTGGTAGAAGGCAAAGTTTTGCATTGGCCTGCATTAATGTTCATATCAACTTAACCTGGCCTAAATCTAAAAAAGAAAAAATTAAAATGAGCTGTGTGGTAGGTAAATGAAATTCTCGAAGGGTTACTGCAAGTTGCATGAAGGGAGGATGGTACTATTTTGGATTTCAGAAGTGGCAGAGCAGGAAAGATGTGCGCTTTCTCCAGTTCAGATAGGGTAAGGTGGGGGTCGACCGGATGGGGGATGTGGAGTGGCTGCGGGGGGGTGAGTGAGTCATGGCAGTCCTTAGCATGTGGTTGAGGAGATGGGCAATGGGGTCCTTCAGAATGGGGGATACTTCAGGGCATGGTGACCCCTGACTCTTCACTTGGGGAGTGGGGGAGTTACTTTAAGGCACAATGGCCCCTCGCTCTTCAATCAGGGTGGGTATTACTTCAGCGTACAGCGGCCCTGGCTCTTCACTGGGGGGTGAGGGTGGAGATACTTTGGGGAAACAGTGGTCCCTAGTTCTTTACTGGGGGGGGGGCTACTTTGATGCATGGCATCCCCAGTATTTTCTGTAGGGGACTTTCGGGGTACACTGAGGCTCTTCATTCAGGAGTGAGAGTTCTTTGGGATATGACATCCCCTGGCTATTCTCTTGGTGAAATGAAATGTTATCTAGAACATTCTGCTACCGCCTGATGTAATAAAGGCTTCATGCTTTTTAGCACATCATGCATTAAATTTTTAGTTACCACTGTCAGTAAAAATCAGTGCATTAACCGTCCACGATGGATGATTTTACCACTGCTTAGTACAAAGACCCCACAGAGGGACAGGACGCAAAGGACACAAATTTGTAAGGCCAAACTAGGCCCCACTATACTTTCTGGTAAGGGGAGTTCCATAGAAATATATTATCAGTTAGGAGTGACAGGAGCGTTCATCCCCTAAAGAGTGGGTCAGATTTAACGGAGAGTATAATAATGACTCCATGAGTCACTAAGGAGAGTTCTTGGAGCAATCACTGAGGAGAGGCATCCAAAAGAGAACGAGGAAGATCAGCCAAGGGGCGAGAGGTGGGGAGGGGAGAGCTGTTTTCCTGTAAGACTGGTGAAGGGTGGCCCCAGAGGTCCTAGAGAGGTCCGCTGCTTACCAACCTGCCCCCTCCGAGTAACAAAGAGTGAGTCAGGAAGGGGATTCTGAAAAGCTTCCCACTGGGGGCTGAAGAGATAGAGACCATTTGGGGGGGGGGGGGACACAGACCCAGGGATCCTCGTGTTGCTGAACCGCACTTAAGAAGCATGAGGAACTGCAGCTGCCTTTGTGCGATTTTGGAATGCAGGAAACTCTTATCTCTGCTTTTGGCATCTCCTAACACGGACTGCCTCTCTAGTTTGCACCTGTGGAAGCTTTGATTTTCGTACACGAAAGCTCAT
This sequence comes from Rhinatrema bivittatum, assembly GCF_901001135.1. Lineage (NCBI taxonomy): Eukaryota > Metazoa > Chordata > Amphibia > Gymnophiona > Rhinatrematidae > Rhinatrema > Rhinatrema bivittatum. The sequence goes on from NC_042615.1 coordinate 34,955,983, forward strand.
TTATGTTTGGAGTGCGGACTGTTCGGGGGGGGGGGCTTCACATTTATCCTGTCCCCACCGCAGAACCTATGTCCCCAACTGCCACAGGGAAATGAAACGAGAAGCAAATACAAGAATCTGACTGACGATGTTTTGTTTCAAGGAGAAGGACCATTCAGTTGCTAGAAGTGGAGCCTCTTCAGAGACGGGGGCAGAGTTTCAAGCCCCTCTCTGCCACCCCAGCGGACGTCTGCCCTAACCGATGACACGTTTGAGTTTTTTCCTTAACTTACCACGGCCACTGCCTTTGACAGGAGCAATTCCTCGGCACTTATGGTGGTGAAGTACGCCACATTCGTCAACACGTAGCCTACCGTGACGATGGCCATCGATATGCAGATCGCAAGCGGGATATTCCTGAAAAGCAAAAGGCAGCACTGAGTTAGTTACTGATATCTTCTCACGCTTTGAGACTGCAGGATCCCCTGAAAAAGAACAACAAGGAGGAAAAAAGTCATTAGCAGATCTTGTGGCCGATGTAATAAGACCAGCAGTGAAATTGGCGCTAGTTGTCGGTGCGTTTTTTTTTTTTTTAGCGCAAGCAACAAAAGCGGGCGCCTCCGCGGGACGTAATGAAGGATACGTATGCAAATGAGATGTACGCAGAAAATCCGCGCAAAAGTGGAACCCACGCACAAACGCACGCTCATGGCCCTATGTAATAGGCCACGCAGAAAACCACGCTGAAGCCCTCATTAGTGTGGCGACCCACAATTGATTCTCGGGGCGAAAGCCTTCCCTTTTTATAAAACAGTGAAGAAATGAGTGGTCCAGGAGAAGAACTGAAGGTGGGTAGAGCAATGTCTAGCCCCTTCCATGTTCCACCTCCGACCGCGTGGCAGCTATACCGGCGGATGCTTGAAGGCACTGGAATGCAGCAGAGATCGCTACAGCTGACCTACAAAAATGTTCCAAACAGCCGGACAAAGTGAAGGCAATCCATGGGAACCCTAGAGTAAACCGCTCTCCAGACATGTGCTGTAACTCAACTCCTGCCCTGATCCAGGCGCTAAAACATCTGTGTTCCAAATCTCACACTAACCGATGCACGGCTCCCTGCATAGCCCGTGAATGGTTAATTGCCTCATTTGCATACACTCATGCTAAACCAGCCGCATGTTTTAAAGCAGATATATGCGTAAGGCTAGGGCGGGGACAAACGCATGCAAATCCCCATGCAAGTATGTGCAAAAATCCATGGCAGCTTTAGTGCTACTTATTACATTGGCCCCCTGGTGGGCTGGCCCGGTGGCTCACGGACAAGCATGTGCCATGCCGGCATCCTGGATTTGACTCCTGGACCCAGGCTGCTGCTCCCTGGACCAACTGGAGTTGAGGGAAGCTGTGAAGACGGTGCTCACAGCCCCTGGGAGGGAGGAGATCCCAGTCATCGTGCACTGATGACACTAGAGTTAGGGACCACGTTAGCCACGTTCCAGAAAGAGCACTGGTACATGGTCCCCACTCAAGGACCGTCACTGCAATAACCAGGCTGAATGTGCTGGGGGTTGTACAATGGGGGGTGGGGAGGGGTGCTATAGCCCGACCGAGACCAGTTCCACAAATATCCACAGGCTGAGTGGGAAGGTGATAATAGGAAACTATTGACCAGGAGTAACAAGGCGCAAATATTCTAAACCGGTCGGTAAACTACAAAATAAAGATTATTAGCATATTTTCACCATATGGTAGGGGTGCAGTTCTTCAGCTTCCTCAACAGAGCTGGTTCTCGGGCTATGCACAATGATTACATTATATTACGGTGGGATACTTATATGCATTTGAAGACTGATCTACTAAATTGCATCAATGTTGGCCATTAGCTTGTGGAAATGTGGTGTTCCTGATGTGCAGTAATAAGAGGCACGTCTTTCCCCTAATGGTGAAGTACATTCAGAAGGTAATGTAAAAAAGTCAACTATGTCTCCCCAAGGAGGAGTTTCGTTTTTTGCGAGAATGTGGCAGTGATGCATTGTGCGCATTTTAACACATGCACTTTTTCAGTATGCTAATAGGTAATGAGCTGATTTGCATACGTTTGCATCCCGTTATTTCATTAGCATAGATGTCATATTAACACTATTGTACGCTTGTTTACAGATGTTAACAGCACTTAACCTGCATTAACTGCTTGCAACGGATAATGCAGGCGCATTAACGCGTGCAAAGAGTGGAAAGGTGCTTCATTGGCCCCCCTTGGTCTGGCAGTCAAGATTATTCACCTGTTTTGCTTATCCTGAAAACCAGATCTACTAGGGTGGCCTGGAGACGGGCATGAAGAACCACTTCGAGACGACAAGAGTCTCCAGCACTGGTTCTCAAAGTCCGCAGATAATATCGGGTTTTCAGTCAGGATATTCCAAATGGAAATCCACGGAACACACACACACGCGTGTGCATGCGCCAATCTGAGAACCAGCGCCATTAGTACATCTCAGTCATGACCCTGCTCCGGACCTCGTCAATAACTCTCAACAGGAAAATGAGAAGTCCAACCCTCGCTGTACTGCTTCTACCACCTCTTCATAACACCAAGGACTCTGTGTCGGGGTTCGTGGGGTTAACACGCCGCACGTGCAAACGGCTGCAGCCCAAATTCCTACGCAGTGCCAAACCAGTGTGAGCAGCGCGGACGTGCTGTACCGACACACATATTTAGTAACCTTTCCTGTCTTTCAGCTTTAGAAGGGAGAAAGGAGGACGTTGACCTTTTAAAAAAAAAAATGAACCCCATAAAATAAAAAAAAAAAGCAAAGGCCTTTTTAGGATGCTTTTATGACATTTAAAATGCTGATGCAGTTCTGCTACCCTTTAGCAAGCTTATTCCAAGGTAAATTGCTATTTCTGGACCAAAAGGAATTTAAGTCTGCACCGCTTTTGTGTTAACATTTTTTTTTTTTTCCCAGTGATAGTCTTTAGGAGGAAGGGAGGCCACTTCCTACAGTCCATGCGGTTTACAGACCCCAGTGGGTAAATACTGCACCATCCACCAAGATTCAGGGAACGTTCTTCCAGGGCTGTTACTCTGATTTGCTCCATTTTTGTACGGGGGATCTGTCGGGTCCCCTGAATAACGACTGCCTTCCCCATCCCTACTTATCAACACTTTGGGGGGGCGGGGAAAAAAAATCCCATCCAATTTAAGAGAAAAAAAAAAGCACTTTCAAGTCTGAATGGATTTAGCTTGCTGCCTCGGGGCATTGTGCGGAGCATCACTAACCCCTGCTGAGAGCAGGAAGCCTTTACAGCCTCTCAGCTCAATTTTAAAAGCCTTGCTCGCCCAAAAATGGCCATAGGTGCGCGAGCAACGCAAATTTTAAGAAGCTGTGCGCGCGTCAAGAATAAGGGGGGGGGGGGGGGGGGGGTCGGAAAAGGGACAGGCCCTGGGCGGGGCCAATACTTACGCCTGTAACTCATTCTGAAAACGCTGACCAGGGTGCGTGAGCGCTGGCGTGTTATCCGCATAACTTTACTGCTGGCCCTGACAGGAGCAAGTCCGGAGATCTCAGACTTGCACAGGTTTCGGCCCAGCGTGAGGTTTCAGGGACAAGTTGGGGGGGGGGCGGGGCTTACAGGATGGAGAACCAGAGGGGTCTTGAAGACCTCAGTATCAACTGCACAAACTGATGGACCGACCGGGAAAAGGCTTTTCCCTCGCGCGGACGTGTTTTAAAATCTGCCTGCGTGCACGCGTAAAAGCCGCTAAGGCCCTGGAGGAAATACCCGCGGGGGACGCTTACTCGAGGCGCCTCTTAAGATTACGTGCACGCATATGTGCGGCAGGGGGATTTTTAAACGATGCGGGTGCACTTGCACGCACGATATAAAAATTGCAGCACGTCTCCGCTGGCGTGACAATCCGTGCGTGGATGGGCGCACACGCGTTCATTTTAAAATCAGCCTGACTGCAGGTGGCACACAGGATTTATGCTGTGCGGCACATCTGAGACTCACGCTGTTCCCAGCAGTCTGGCGCACTGGCAGGAGAGGGGAGGGGGCACCTTTGCGAGTACGGACATCTTAATATGTTTCTTCCACGTACGGTACCGATGCTATTGAAGATAAACATACAAGGGGACAATTTGAATAGCCTGGGTTGTTTGCCATGCACAAATGCACTTTTAGCCCCGCCTACAACTGCAGTCCATTTTCAAAGGAGGAGCCAGTCGCAAATGCAAAGTAGGTACTGTCAACATGAACGTGCCCTTTGCACCTGCGGGCAAAGAAGCTGGCAGTAAAATAGCAGGCTCGCCTTTGAACATCGCACGTGCACTGTTTTAATTCCTCCAATTTAAACGCGCCCATAGGAATGCCTCAAAATACACACACTGTGACACAGGAAAGGTCTTGCAAGGTTCATTCTCGCTTAGTGAGGTAGTTGGTTTATACATCAAAAAGGTTTTATCTTCCCAGTTCGAATCCTCGCACTACCAAACGAGGAATTTGAAGACTCAAATAGTAATGTAGGAATGCATGTGTTTTATTTTCTAAAGCTTAGAGCAGTGGTTCTCTCCATTGCATGCAAATTTATCTCATGCATATTCATTGTGGGTATCCTGAAAATGGACTGACTGGGGGGTCTCCCAGGAAAGGTTTGGGAACCACTGGCTTAGAGGATTCAGAAAACCTAAAACAATAGCTTTATGTGTGCTTCTCTCTCTCTTTCAGTCCCGAAGGCTTCTTTTTCCTGATTACGGTCCCCTGTCCCTGATCTTTCAGCCTGTCCCAGATTTTAGATGGGAAAGGCATGAGCTACATTGAGTCAGGGGATTATAGAAGTCTGTTGATTTAGCACTAATTATAATTCTCATCTGCAATAAGAAATTGAGCTTAGCTGCCGTGTTAAGGCTTCTAACACCTCTCTGCCTATCTGATTTAAAAAGCAAATATTTACTATTAACCAATCAAGTGAGATCCAGTGGACATTACTTAACTATGGATGCTTATGCAGTCATTCTACCAGTTAAAAAATATTTTAAAAAGTTTTATTTCTTTCTTTTGCATTTTCTAAAAATGATCCTGTCCTTACCAGACAGTTTAACCAGCAGATGTTATCCTTATCTTTATGTTAGTTGTCTTTTTTGGAGGGGCTGAGCCCATAACCCCAGAAACTTGTGTAATTACACCAGACAGCCAGGGTGTAAGTTGTCTTTTTTTTGAGGGGCTGAACCCACAACCCCAGAAACTTGTATAATTAAAACCAGACAGCCAGGGTGATCCATGCAGTGAAATGAAATGTAAAATATGAAAGCAGATGAATAGAGCAACCAGTTCTTGCCTATGTGACCTCACTGACTTGTCAGAGCCAAGGAAAGTCAAGTTGAAAAAGAAATTAGCCAGAGAACAAATTGTGATGCAGCATCTTTTTAACTAGCCTATAGTTGCTATCTGGATCAAGTAATGTTCTTCCACTGTAAAGTCCAAACATGTGCAATAAGCAGTCTGTATTTCCTCTCTAGCTCTTCTCAGAGAAGGACATGCTAGGAGAAGCTCTCTGACAGTTTTAAAAAAGCTTAACTTTTGGACTGGGCACTGGTAAAGGGTTGCTTTAATCTTCTGTATGGGGCAGTGGTCTCACTAATTATGCCAGGAAAACAGGCAGTACATTTCTTATGATTTTGATTTTTCTCTTCACTGGGAGAGGATCAGGGTGGGAGATAGGGGTGTGCATTCGTTTGCAACGTATTGGCAATCCGCAACGTATAGGGCCATATTTGTTGTATTCGTTGCGTTGCGAAACATATCGCGATTTCCCATGAATACAATGAATCTTCACCGAATTATTCAGCCATCTAAAGACAAATTTAAACAAAATGATCCCCCCCCCCAAGACTTGACAAAGGTCCCTGGTGGTCCAGCGGGGGTCCGGGAGCAATCTCCTGCACTCAGGCTGTCGGCTGCCAATAATCAAAATGGCGCCGATAGCCTTTGCCCTTACTATGTCACAGGGGCTACCGGTGCCATTGGTCGGCCCCTGTCATATGGTAGGAGCACAAGATGGCACCAGCCGTCCATTGCTTCTACCATGTGACAGGGGCCGACCAATGGCACCGGTAGCCCCAGTGACATAGTAAGGGCAAAGGCTATCGGCGTAATTTTGAATACCGGCAGCCGAAGGCATGAGTGCAGTAGGTGGCTCCCGGACCCCCGCTGGACCACCAGGGAGTTTTGGCAAGTCTTGGGGGGGGGGGGGTCAGGAGGCTGGGATGTTGTAGTTAATTAAATTTTAGCCGGGAAACGAATAAGAATGGAACGCATGAATGAATCGGGGGCCCCCCTTGCCGAATGTAATGTATCTGCCCCTCCCCCCCCCCCGACGAATATGAATACCAAATGTAACGTATGCGGTCCCTCTGCACATTCCTAGTGGGAAATAGTGTGGAGATTGCAATTGCAGCTATGCTAGTGATTTTTTTGTCTCTGAACAGTGAAGTGAACACAGCGCACTGTGTTCACTTCACTGAGACTGAGAAGAAGAGTCTTACCAGGCTGCCAGTTTTTTTTGTCTTAGTATTTAACAATTTGTTTTAGTATGGAGTCAGTCAGCACTACCATACACAGCACAGCACATGAGTGTGACAAAGTTCTCCATACAGAGAGTAGCACTGTGACGGGGTATAGTTACATTATCAATAAATGCATTTGTAATATCTAAAATCTCAGTAGACAATGCACGTCAGCAAATTCTATCATGTCAGGAAGAGAGACAGGACAGGATCTTGGCAGGGTTGACAGCTTTGGCTTGGACAGCAATAAAAAAATGGCAGTCCAGCACCTAAATTAAAGAAGAACTTTTTTAGGTCCAGAATGGCAGAAGATTAAATCAGCCAGGAAGGATGTGGAAACATAAAGAGGGATCTAGAAAAGCTCGAGGAATGGTCTGGGGTCTGGCAGAGAAGATTTAATGCTAAAAAAAATGCATAGTAATGCATTTAGGATGCAAAAACCCAAGGGAAAGTTACAATATAGGAGATGAAATTCTTCTAAGTACATAGGAAGAGCTGGGTCTGGGAGTAATTGTTTCTGATGATCTTAAGGTGGCCAAACAAGTGGATGAAGTGACAGTTAAAGCCAAATAGATGCTTGACTGCATAGGGAGAGGAATGGTCAGCAGAAAAATGGAGGTGTTATTGTGCCTGAATAGGTCCCTGGTGAGACCTCACTTGGATTACTGTGTACAATTCTGGAGACTGCATCTTGAAAAGGATATAAACAGGATGGAGCTGGTCCAGAGGGTGGCTACTAAAATGGTCTGTGGTCTTTGTTCTAAACCATATAGTGATATACTTAAAAATCTACACATGTACACCCTATAGGAAAGGCAAGATAGGAGAAATAAGATAGACATTTACATATCTCAAAGGTTTCTATTCACAGGAGGCAAGTCTCAGTGAAAAGGAGGCTCTGGAACAAGCTGTCATGTAATGAGGGTGGAAGGCAATATATTCTGGAATAATCTTTGGGAATATCTCTTTACAAAGAGGGTAGTGGATGCACAGAATGGCCTCCCACCTTGTGGCATCATCCTACCTGCCATGGCCCAGATGTACTACCTTGGGGTATCTTGCTGCTACTGCTCTGCCTACCTGCATGCCTATTATGCTGTTTGGATCTCAGCCTAGTTCTCCCACCCTATTTGTTTGTTATAACAGGGTGTTATGTCCCATCTCACCCCTTTTCTGATTCTTTGTTTAGTTGTGCCCCTCTACAATCCCAGCTAGTTCTCCCATCCTGTTTCTTTGTTGGTTATACTAGGGTGTTTTGTCCCCAGAAAAAAAAATTGAAAAAAGAAAACAAATTCAAGTTTCTCCTCCTACCCCATCTACTTTTTTGCTTTAAATTAATGAACTAAATGAGATGCCCTATGAAACAAATGAACAAATAAAAAAGAAATGTTTCTTCTGTATTTCCCTACTAATCACCAGACTGCTCCTTCTGAAATAATTAAATATGCTGACTCTTGATCAAGACAGATTACAGTCAAAATGCATTCCTGAGATCAGAAATATTTTCAGATGTAGGATTTGAATGCAGATCTCATGACTCTTAGGCCATCATACAAACCACTAGGGCCACCCAATCATTTTGCGTCTATGCTGGTCCCATATTCTCCTACAAGCTTGTTCTCCTATTGTTATTTAAATTTCCCATGGCAGCTCCTTAAGACCTGGCAGCCAAACTGCTGTTCAGCCATTTCAGAGCCAACCATGAGGTAAGTAAATGTGACTTATACTATGCACTTTAGATAGATTTTTTAAAGATGATTGAATTATGAATGCATATTAAAAATGCATAAATGGACAGTAGCCAGGGTTGCAGCCTTGATGATTAGGGCTACTGTTCACAGGTTCCAAACTTGTGCTAATTCAATCCCTTTTGTGTCTATTGCCATGTGCCCAACATATACATATGTATTTATCTGTGTAACTTCTTTCTTTTCTGTTGACCACTTCCTACATAGAAAGGACTGAACTGTTTGATTAAAGAGCAAATTCTAGGTTAAGATGCTGCAAGAAGTAGAGGATGAGATGCAGTACTCTTAGAAGCATAAGAGTACTCCCAAGCAAGCAGTCATATAAGTATCTAAATCTCAGAATTCACACTGTATATCATTTACAAATGAATATAAGAATGTAAAGATTCAAATAAAGTGATCTATCTATATATATATGTTTTATATACAGTATAAATCAATGTACTCTGCTAAAAATTTGAATGCTTTGTAAAATAATATATTCTAAATTAAAATGGAATTTTCACACTGGAAATTGCTCAGAAACAATTACAAAAATATATACAGTATCTAACTGGATGTTCTTTCTAGAAGTATGACCATTCACAGCCCCTGGGGAGGATGGGTTACCGGTCATTGCACAAGGAAAAGGCTAAGGGTTGGACTAAGCAAGTAGGTCAAGTTACAGGAAACAGTTCTGAAAGATGACCGATGGTGCCAGTGCCCAGTGGAAGCCGAATGCCCAAACAAGCAGAACAAAATTACCAGCATAAAAATAAATGTACTAACACTGTAAGAAAAGTTAAAAGAAATTCTGGCCTCTCATGAATTTTCTCTCTTATCTCGGTGGTTTAAGACCCGTTTCTACGTTTGCTTTACTTGCCAGGGGTACTTGGGTATTTGCCAGGTATTTGTGGCCTGGATTGGCCTCTGTTGGAAACAGGATGCTGGGCTTGATGGACCCTTGGTCTGACCCAGCATGGCAAGTTCTTATGTTCTTACTTCTGGAAGGGGATTATCTTGCCTGTTGCTGTTTCCAATAGTGCCCTCACCCTTAGCCTTCTGAAAAAAAACCTCTTCCCCCCCCCCCCCCCCCCCCCCCCCCGGATTCCCAGAAAGGAAAAGAAAATCAATATGCATGCGTATTTTCCCCCCACTTCCTAACATTGTTTTCTGGAATTCACTGGAAAGAAACTACATTCACATCCTGTTTGTATACTCCTGGTCTACTGTTCCTTTAGAGAGAAGAGGGCCCAACTATTTACAATAACTATATCCTTGCCACAAAAAAAAAAAACCCCACAGCAAACAAAAACAACCCCCACGTACTCTGCAGATGACATTTAGTACACTGTGCATGCATAAATATCACAATGATCTCTCTTCTGGAATCCCGCTATAACGCAGCATTACACCTGCAGTATCGACGCTGATGCCAGGCACCCTCCCTCCCTCCCTCCCGTTTGCCTTCTCCCTATACAGCAGAAAAAGACCACAGCACACGGAGCACCTCGTCCCTCCGGATTTCGCAGACGGAGCACATTCTGCTAGGCACGGAGGAGTCAGGTTGACGCCGTCCCTATTCAATCAGCAGAAAGAGGCGGCTAACCTAACGAGAATTTTCATGCTAACTTTATTGGAGAGAATTCCCATGGCAGCCGAGTCTCTGGGATGAAATAAAGAACAAGGCGAGAGCCGTTTCCACACTTCAATTCCCCCTCTCATTTCTGTTCATCAGTAGGATGCAGCCTTCCAGCAGCTGAACACAGATTATTTCCCTGGGAGGCATTACAATGGGTGGCACTGCCTGGCTGTAGATTATTTGTCAGGGAAATACAACAGCAGAACTTGGGAGGAGGGGGTGCGGGTCTGCTTTTCAAAGGGTCTTATGCGTACGGCAATAATCTTTTCCCGGTAAGGGCCGGACCGATACACTGGGGGGGTTACAGATCCCAAATCCCTGTCGCCTTCTGTTTGCCACTGCCCGGGTTCCACTGCTTGCACTCCGATGAAAGAAGAAATATCTTAGCGCCGGGCTGGGTATCGCAGGGGGGGGAATGGGGGAGCGGGTTTCTCCGATGGGTCCTCTCCCCGGACACATGGACACATTTTCCAGCAGCCTGCAGGGAGCTTTCCTCTGGCGGAGGCTCAGTCATTTGATTGTAGCTGATGGTGTAAGACTCACTCCCCCATGGAGCTGCGTGCACCCTTTCTATGGGCCAGATGCTCTAAAGGAGCGCTCCCATGCTGCATCTATCGGGTGGGGGTGCTTTAGTGCTCCTGGCACGATCTGCCCCGCTCCTTCCAGCTCCATCAGATGCTGTGCAGTAGGATCCAAAGCCAGGACCGCTGGGACGTAAGGACCAGCCCAACATCAGATGCGCCTGTACTGCTATGGAGGAATACCTTATGTTGTGAAAGAGGAGAGCTGGATAGGTAAATAAACGTTCAATTACTAATACTCCCTGCAGCCAACATCGCAGACCCTTGGTACATGGACAGAATCCGTAGGATGAATGTCAACGATGACGATCCGTGCCGCCCTTTCTAGGGTTGGGCCAGCACCGTTTCATCCCAGAAGAAATGCTAAAGCTGACGCAGGGGGGGGGGGGGGGGAGAATAAGACCTTTGCGCTCCCTTCGTTGCTAGTAAAACAACTTTTTTTTTTTTCCCCCTCGTCTAAACTGCCAGTCCGGGCTGCAGCCAGCTTTAGAAGTCGCCACTTCCACTATCCGCTTGTGACATAAAAGAAGAGGCGAATCGTCGCGTAAGGAGAAGCGCGAAATGGAGAGCCAGAGAGGAAAAAGACCAAAAACGAAACTGAAATATAAAACACAAAACAGAAAGTGCCATATTGCCCTCAGGCAGTTATAAAAAGTGGAAACAGGCCAGCGGACAGAGGTACGAGGGGCTTAGGCAGGATTTCAGAGGTGTATTAAATAAGCAAGCAGATCCTGCCTGAACCTCCTTCCTCTAGACGGGGCACGGGATCAGGTCAATCCGGTTCAGATGGATGGAGCGATCTGCTCTTCCCTGAGGCACGGCAGTTTTCAAACTCAAAGGGGAACTGCTTCTGTCCGTTTTCTTACAGTTTATTTCTTTTGAAATGTCTGTTGGGCGTTTGTTTGTGTCTCTTATAAACACATCCAAAACTACTTAATACAATTTAAATGCACTCCAAGAGGGACTAGATTCCTCATCTCTTTATTCGTGCTACATTTCTACCCATCGCAAGTACCACTCTCTGGATTACACTCCTGGTCAATGACAGATGTTACTGCACATATTATTTGCAGGTATCATTCTTCCTAAAAATGGGCTCACTAGATAGACCATTTTGGCCTTTATCTGCCATCATTTACTATGCTAAATTATTATGTTTTCAGCATAGTCCCTACAGCACTACTGCAGACCACAGAACCATTGTGGCGGGTCCCTGCATACCATCCGTACCCATTCGGTGCTGACAGATATTTGATTTGGGTCCTTCCCCTTTTTTATGACATATCTATGTTGATGCAATTAATCAAAGTGTACTTGAAGTTAGCAGTGGTGTACAACAGCAGGTCTCTTTTCCAAGCTTGTCTATTTCTCTTCCTTGATGTATGTCTTTGAATCAGAATATAATCCTAGGAAACTGCTAACTACGTATTGCCATGAGAATTTATGGATCATCATCTTTCTAGAACGTATTTACTCCTCCTAATCACTGCTGCACACCTTTCCATTTACTGGAGAGAAATTGATGACACATTGCTTGCCTTCTCTTTGTCTTTCTGTTCTTCCTTTGTGCAACTTAGGGCTTTCTAAATCCCTTTCCACCATCTCTGAAGTTTTCTCTTGTACACTGCATTTTTTTTTTGCATTTCTCGTTATATTCCTGTATTTGGACACACCCCATGGATCGCCATGGGGTCTGTGTCGGAGGTGAGCAAATTATCATCTGCAGGCTACAAATGGCCCATGGTGCTCGTTCATCCAGCCATTTCACATTGGTAAATTGTAAGGCTGACCAGCCCGCTGAAACGCTCTCTTTATCTGCCACATCTCTACAGAACACTTTGCCATGCTGACACTACAGTTCTGAGGCTGTCCATGCTGGCTACACTGGCAAAGGCTCATGGTCATGTGGGCTTTTGTTGATGACTTGTGGGGGGTAGGAATGGCCTAAAAGCTAGAGCATTGTAACTTCTTCCAGTACTAATTGGGCCCGAAGACACCATATACAGCAGTTGACCCGCAAAGGGGAGGGGGAAGGAAAGGGTGAACGCGGTGGCAGAGGGAAGGTTGGAGTGCCGATAGACTACCCAATCTTCAACCGGCAGAAGGTAAAGTCCCGTGCGGCGACATTGAGAAGGCCAGAGTGCTGGTGGGACTGCCATTCCCTGTCAGCAAAATGTAAGGCTGGAGTGCTAGTGGCGCTCCCATCCCCTCCACCAACAGGAGGCGCTCCCATCCCCTCCACCAACAGGAGAGAGAGCCGTCAGGTGAAGGGAGGGGGGGGTGGTAATGAAAAGAGAAGGCAGGGGAGGAGGATGAGTCAAGACTGCAAGGAAGCGGGGGTAAAAGAGAAGGGGGTGAAAAGAAGGAAATTCTAGGAACAGAATGGAGAATATCAGAATGCTCCACGGCGATACCGCATCTTGAGGTTTGTGTGCAATTCTGGTCACAGCATCTCAAAAAAAGATGTAGCGGAATTAGAAAAGGTACAGAGAAGGGCGGCCAAAATGATAAAGGGGATGGAACAGCTCCCCTCTGAGGAGAGACTCTAGAGGGTAGGACTCTTCAGCTTGGCTGAGGGGAGATATGATAGAGGTCTATACATTAATAAGTAGAATGGAACGGATAAACGTGAATCATTTGTTTAATATTTCAAAAAGTACAAAAACTAGGGGACATTCAATGAAGTTATTAGATAATAAATTTAAGACAAATAGGAGATAATATTTTTTTTACACAACACAAACTCTGGAATTTGTTGCTGTTAATGTAGCCGGGTTTCAAAAAAAACAAAACAAAGGTTTAGACAAGTTCCTGGAAGAAAAGGTTATAAACTACTATTAAGGTAGAATTGGGGAGATTCACTGCTTATCCCTGGAATAAGCAGCATAGATTCCATTGATCTTTGGGATCCTGCCAAATACTTGTGACCTGGCCTGGCCACTGTTGGAAACAGGATAGTGGGCTTGATGGACCTTTGATCTGACCCAGTATGGCATGTTCTTATGTTCTAATGTAAGTGAAAGGTGAGGTGAGAGCAAAGGGAAAGATAGATGGAGGAGGGAAGAGAGAAGAGAAGTGAGGGAAGGGGGTAACTCACACATTGCACCCAGTCACACAATCACTCCCGATGCAGTCACTCGCTCACATATCCATCACCAAAGCCATTGAGTTACATACACACACACACCTTGCTTCCTTATGCAGGCGAGAGCCACAAAAGTGGTCATACATATAAAAAAAAAAAAAAGTGCCCATCCCTGGTCTGTGAACTAAATGACTTAAAATCTGCTGTTAACACAAAGTAATGTGCGGACTTCATTGCACCCACTAGCAATGCAGCTAACGTCAGATGTAGAAAGAGGTGAAAAATCTTTAGTATATTGTACATTCAATGTGGATTTTTGCTTTAACTAATGCATTTGTGTGGCATGGCTAACTTTCTGCGTTAACATGCATACCAGAAACATAAGTGTGTGCATAGTTTCTAACCACACCCCCAGATACACCTCCCAGAGAGCCTCTTTTTAATGCATCTAATAGTAAACATTATTATGAAAACATGCATATGCTATCAGGTGAGTAAAAATGCAGCCCACCAGTCCAAGGAAGCCTGGAAAAGTGTGACGTTAAATCTCAAGGGTCACCATGCAGGCCAGATCTCCAAGGGAAGTCCTGAAGACTATTTTTGCAAAAGAAAGGCATGGAATATATAGGGAAAAATAACCCTAGGCATCATAATGGATGTGCTGCAGCAGTCAAAAAAGCAAACATAATGTTAGGGATTATTAGGAAGGGAATGGTGAATAAAACGGAAAATGTCATAATGCCTCTGTATTGCTCCATGGTGAGACCGCACCTTGAATACTGTGCGCAATTCTGGTCGCCGCATCTCAAAAAAGATATAGTTGTGATGGAGAAGGTATAGAGAAGGGCTACCAAAATGATAAGGGGAATGGAACAGCTCCCCTATGAGGAAAAGCTGAAGAGGTTAGGGCTGTTCAGCTTGGAGAAGAGACAGCTGAGGGGGGATATGATAGAGGTCTTTAAAATCATGAGAGGTCTTGAACGAGTAGATGTGACTCGGTTATTTTCACTTTCGAATAATAGAAAGATTAGGGGGCACTCCATGAAGTTAGCAAGCAGCACATTTAAGACTAATCAGAGAAAATTATTTTACTCAACGCACAATTAAGCTCTGGGACTTGTTGCCAGAGGATGTGGCTAGTGCAGTTAGTGTAGCTGGGTTCAAAAAAGGTTTGGATAAGTTCTTGGAGGAGAAGTCCATTAACTGCTATTAATCAAGTTTACTTAGGGGCGGATTTTCAGAGCCCTGCTCACGTAAATCCGCCCAAAACCGGGCGGATTTACGCGAGCAGAGCCCTGCGCGCCGGGAAGCCTATTTTACATAGGCCTACCGGCGCGCGCAGAGCCCCGGAACTCGCGTAAGTCCCGGGGTTTTCGGAGGGGGCGTGTCGGGGGGCGTGTCGGGGGCGGGCCCGAACCGCGCGGCGTTTTCGGGGCGTGTCGGGAGCATTCCGGGGGCGTGGCTACGGCCCGGGGGCGTGGCCGCGCCCTCCGGACCCGCCCCCAGGTCGCATCCCGGCGCGCAGGAGGCCTGCTGACGCGCGGGGATTTACGCCTCCCTCTGGGAGGCATAAATCCCCCGACAAAGGTAAGGGGGGGGTTTAGACAGGGCCGGGCGGGTGGGTTAGGTAGGGGAAGGGAGGGGAAGGTGAGGGGAGGGCAAAGGAAAGTTCCCTCCGAGGCCGCTCCGATTTCGGAGCGGCCTTGGAGGGAACGGGGGTAGGCTGCACGGCTCGGCGCGCGCCGGCTATACGAAATCGATAGCCTTGCGCGCGCCGATCCAGGATTTTAGCGGATACGCGCGGCTCCGCGCGTATCTACTAAAATCCAGCGTACTTTTGTTTGCGCCTGGAGCGCAAACAAAAGTAGGCTATTCGCGCTCGTTTTAAAATCCGCCCCTTAGGGAATAGCCACTGCTATTAATTGCATCAGCAGCATGGGATCTTCTTAGTGTTTAGGTAATTGCCAGGTTCTTGTGGCCTGGTCTGGCCTCTGTTGGAAACAGGATGCTGGGCTTGATGGAGCCTTGGTCTGACCCAGCATGGCAATTTCTTATGTTCTTATGAAAGCAAACTCAGGACAGACCAGTATTTGCACAATGAGCACTGCGCAAGGAAGCATTCTTAGCAGAAGACAAACCACTGGCTCTGTGCCACATCACCGTTCATGTGTCTTTCAGATCCTGGGGGCAGGGGGGAGGGTGCTTTGGTGGATTTCTGACTACTCACAAACATAACTGGGAACTCTCTGCACTCGCGCCGGAGACCCCGGAATTCTGGAGGAACTGCCGGGTCTCCGGGTCAACATCCGAAAATTCCTGGTGCCGCTTCCTGTAGACGTAGGCCCCGGAAGAAGACTGCAGGAGCCACGCAGGCAGGAAGGAGGAGGAGCTTTGGACCCACACTGAGAAGGAGGAGCAGTGATCAGGGCTGCTGCAGACTCCACCCTGTGGCAGACTGAAAAGAGGAGGCCCAGCATCAGGACCACCGCAGCCCTTCATCCTGTGGTGGCCAGAGGAGGAGTGTGTGTGTACGTGTGTGTGAGAGAGAGGGAGAAAAAGACAGCATGCGAGAGTGAAAGCTTTGGGTGTGTGTAATTGAGAGAGGAAGAGAAGATGTCATGAGAGAGATGAAACAGAAAGAGAAAAAAAAAAAAAAGACCCTAAAAAAATTAGGAAAAGAACGAGATGGGGAATGAGGAAAAATTGGCCATGACTATCCGATTAGAAAAATAAGGTCACACAACAAAGGTTACACAAACGTTATATTTTGGGGTTTTTTTGTGACTGGCATATGCTACACTGTATGTGAGAAAGTCTGGCACGCACTTGCCCCCTCCTTTCAGCCCCCTGCTAATCTGCGACAATTTCAGGGCGACTGGAAATCGAAAGTTCCCAGGCATGCTCACAAAGTTAGAGGCTTAAACCTTCGCACGCGTGGTCTGCACAGTTCTGTCATGCGCGATCCCCCGGCACATTTTATATTATCCCTTCCTTTTCATCGCAGCGATTCCAAAACCCAGTGCCACGGACCGAGTTCAGAACCCAGCTCCGGCCGGGCGCTGGGATTTCGTGCGGGTGACTTGCCTGGCTGAGACCAGCGGGGTTTCGCACCGCGTAACTTTGTTGTAAGGGGAAAAACGTGTGTGTGTGTCTAGCAGGGCCAGCAGCCTTCCACTCCCAGGCCGGCCTCTCCCCAGCTAATACCGACATCGGTGATCCACGGCTTGCCTTGTAATGTAAGGCAAACAAATCCCGGGGATTACAAAGCAAAGCAAAGAGCCAACAGTGGAAGAGATGGCACGGGATTTCCAGAAAAGCACCTCCTGCCGAGCCAGGACTGACACAGGCACAGAAAAACTCATCAAATTCAGATCATTTCATCCTAACTGGATTATGAAGCGCTAGGCCGGAGGGCTTTTGCTCTCGCCTTGCCTGCCCCTGCACGCTCTCGGCAAACATCCCCCAGGGGATTGATTCAAATAAATAAAAAGGAAGAAGCAGCACAAGGGGATAAGATTTGCAAAAATAAATAAATAAATAAGAGCAGCAAAATAAAATATTGTAATCCTCAAGGTCCTGGTATGAATTATGAATTATATTATATCTCTGAACACCTGATTTATGAGCAGGATAACAGGTGCCCCGAGCCAAAATCATTTTTAATGAAAAGAAAGAAGCCTCCTCATTTTCAGATTTCATATCAACCTGTGAAGCCCTATGAAGTTTATATAAATAATATTTATATAAATATATATATATATATATATAGTTATTATATAAATATTATTCTCAATGACGGTTTTCCAGGGCTTGCAAACAGGTTGGGTTTTCTCAGTAAACAAAATTTGCCAATTAACCCGGCTCTTACAGAAAGTGCATGCAAATCCAACTGCTGAATCTTCATTTTGGACATCCTGAAAATCAGACTGGCGTGGGGCGCTCAGGAGGACTGCAGCCGATAGTGCCCTGCCTGAAGCTCAGCGATAGGATAGTTGCAGCCTGGTTATCCTTTGTCATAAACACTCAGAATGTGATGGCAGGTAAGGACCGCAAGATCCATCTAGCACGCCCGGTTCCATGACCCCACACCATGAATCCAGCATTCCCTCCCGTCTTCACCACCAGGGGATCCTCTGAACGTAACCCATGGTTTCCTGAATTCTGTTACCATTATTTTTTACTTGATCACCTCCAATGGAAAGCCATTCCATGCACCTAGCTTGCTTTCCTCAAAGAAACATTTTCTGATGCTTCTCCTGAATCTCTTGGAGCCTCTTACCATGGCCTGGTTGCTTCTTGTGTGTTGCTAATATCTTAGAGGTAGCTACCATATCCTCCTTGTCTTTCCTTTCTTCTAAAGTATACATACTTAGGGCCATATATCTCATCTCACATGGGCTTTTGGTGTACACTGTGCACTGTTTTGGTAGCCTCTCTCTGGACTTCCTCCAGCCTGTCCTGACTTAACAGCTTACAAACATCCTATCATTATAAAAAAAAAAAAAAATTCCTCCTCCATCGATAATTATCACAAAGTAAAGAAACCAGAGATTGTAAGCAGAGTTACCAAGCAATATTCAGAGGAGGAACAGCCTGGTGGTTAGAGCAGTGGGCTGGAAACCAGGGTTCAAATCCGGCTGCTGCTCCTTGTAACCTTGGCAAGTCACGTCACCTTCCACTGCCTTGGGTGCAAACTAACAGGAAGATTTTAAAAGCGTTGCTTGCACAAAAGCGGCCATGCACACCGGTATGTGGGCTGCATGCGAGCAGCGCAGATTTTTAGAAGCGCACGTACATACTGTGTGCACGTGACAAATAAGGAGGGCGGAAAAGGGGGCGAGGAATAAGGGGGGTACAGGGTATTCTGGAGCGGGGACCAACGTTTACACGCGTACCTTCATATTGTAAAACCTAAAACCGCAGTGCGCATACACCGCTCCCGAAGAGAAGCAAGTCTGCAGGAAGACCTTGTGAGACTGGAAAATTGGGCATCCAAATGGCAGATGAAATTTAATGTGGATAAGTGCAAGGTGATGCATATAGGGAAAAATAACCCATGCTATAATTACATGATGTTGGGTTCCATATTAGGTGCTACAACCCAAGAAAGAGATCTAGGTGTCATAGTGGATAACACATTGAAATCGTTGGTTCAGTGTGCTGCGGCAGTCAAAAAAGCAAACAGAATGTTGGGAATTATTAGAAAAGGAATGATGAATAAAACGGAAAATGTCATAATGCCTCTGTATCGCTCCATGGTGAGACCGCACCTTGAATACTGTGTACAATTCTGGTCGCCGCATTTCAAAAAAGATAAAATTGCGATGGAGAAGGTACAGAGAAGGGCTACCAAAATGATAAGGGGAATGGAACAACTCCCCTATGAGGAAAGACTAAAGAGGTTAGGACTTTTCAGCTTGGAGAAGAGACGACTGAGGGGGGATATGATAGAGGTGTTTAAAATCATGAGAGGTCTAGAACGGGTAGATGTGAATCGGTTATTTACTCTTTCGGATAGTAGAAATACTAGGGGACACTCCATGAAGTTAGCATGGGGCACATTTAAAACTAATCGGAGAAAGTTCTTTTTTACTCAACGCACAATTAAACTCTGGAATTTGTTGCCAGAGAATGTGGTTCGTGCAGTTAGTATAGCTGTGTTTAAAAAAGGATTGGATAAGTTCTTGGAGGAGAAGTCCATTACCTGCTATTAAGTTCACTTAGAGAATAGCCACTGCCATTAGCAATGGTTACATGGAATAGACTTAGTTTTTGGGTACTTGCCAGGTTCTTATGGCCTGGATTGGCCACTGTTGGAAACAGGATGCTGGGCTTGATGGACCCTTGGTCTGACCCAGTATGGCATTTTCTTATGTTCTTATGTTCTTATGATCTTGAGTTTTAGGGCTTACAGGATAGGATGAGGAGTCCGGGTCAACTGGGCAGCATGTAGGATGAAGAACCAGAGGGCCATGAAAGACCTAGATATTAAGTAGACTTAACTGGAAAACTGGGTCAGTGCCTGGCACGAACATGCTTTAAAATCTGCTGACATATGCGCATAAAAGCCGACAAAGTCCTATGGAAGACAAACGCATGTTAGCTGTGCACGAGTAATCTCTTAAAATTAGGAGCATACTTGTGCACGATTGGTGCATTTTAAAACACACCTGAATGTAATCGCTTTGAAATGCCAAAAAGTGGAATATAAATCAAATAAATAAGTGTACGTGAATCTGTATCTCTTCTTGAGCATGCATTTGGAAAGGTAATAAGATTTAAGATGTAGACATTTCTCTATATATAATTTGCTGTGTTGGTCACTCATGCTCCAAAAAAATATACTTGTGCTGACATTTAATGATTGATTTTGTTCTCTTAGGATCTGCTTTCAGTATCCCACCAAAAATTTCTTAAGAAAGTTAATTGAAGGACTTCTGGTTATGCTCTCAGTTAGGTGGTTGCCATGCAGCTGAGCTCCTGCTAGACCTAAATAGCTTTCCCTCTCGGCACTGAAATTTTGTCACACTACAGTGAAATGGCAGCTTGAGCTTCTAATGATTATAGCAAACACTATCCTCGCTATGTAGGCTGAGCAGCGCCTTAAGATGGAAAAGCTGCCAGCATCTGGACCGCAGAGAAGGCAGTAATGACGGTTGACCCGGCCTCAGAGGAAGGCCTGAATGCACCCAAACTGGAAATGCACGAAGGTGCGGAATATATTAAACACCCTATGGAAGCACTTGCTGCCAGAATTACTAAAACCTGGACTCGCACCTGGGAATTATAGTTGATAAGGTAGCACAGCTGGAAGAGTCAGTCCATGATAAACCTTCCCGTATCTATGACACTGGAGAACTCTAACTTCTGTCAAAGCAAAACGAGATAAGATGGAAAGAACTAATAAAAAATGTAGTGGACAAGCTCAAGGGCCTCAAGAATCATTCGAGCAGAAATAGTATTTGTTCTTAGGGGTCTCTGAAAAGGTGAATGACAGAGACCCTCCTGTCCTTCTTCAGAAAACAGCTGCCTGTTCTCCTATTATGCCTTGCAAAAGTGCCGCCGTAAAAATTGAGCATGCATTAGCTCTGGCTCCAGCCAAAGGAGCAGGCCACAGGCTGTGATTGCTCGGCTCCACAACTTCTCAGCAAGCAAAACCTTTAGCTGTGGCCTGAGCTGGCAGTGATCGTACTTGCCAGGGTAGCAAAATTATGATTCTTCAAGACTTTTGCAGTTCTAGAGCGTTATGGGTTTCCTGATTAAACCATTGTATGCCAACCCTAGAGTGCAGCTACTTATTAATGGTTTCTTCTTCGCTTTGAAAAAATATTACATGGCACTGGTCAGGTCTTCCTGCTCTCCCCTTACTGTTTGATCATGCCATTGAGCCTCTGGTGGTGGCTAGAGAAGCACCTGAGGCATTGCTGGGATGGGTCAGTCTGGCACCAATACTTTGCTGGAATCCCTGAAAGCCAATGATGACCTCTTATTTCTGAAGGAACCTTTGAACTCTGGGCCTGCCCTAATGAATATTCTTCTAAAATATGGTACTTTGTCTAAGTATATGATTAACTGTTCCAAATCAAAGTGCTACCTTACAGAGATTATAGCTTGTGAGCTTGCTGTTGCTGAAGTGGTTCGGGATGGATTTACATATTTGGGGATCAAGATAGTATACCCAACAGTGTGTACCCTTTCAAAGATCTCTATAAAGTTAACTATAGTCCTATGCTTGGTAAGATCACAATTGATCTTAGGTACTGGGCTGATCTTGCTCTTTTATGGGCAGGCATAATAAACTTGCTTAAAATGAATATCTTGTCTCATCTATTATATCTTTTTCTTCACATACCATACCTGTAATATACCCTCCTCTGTGGTCGCTGACTTACACTGCTCCATGGCTAAATTTACATGGCAAACTAAACCTGCTGGAATTAAGTTGAGCACTCTATGGATGTCCAAAAATCAAGAAGCATGGCCCTTCCGAATCTGTGACTTTACTACTGGGTGGCTAGACTTATAAGCCTCCAGTCGTGGTTTGAGTTTCAGGATGACTCAACCTGGGTGTCTTTTGAAAAGGAGCAAGTAGGTGAGTTAGGGTTATTGAGTTTACTGTTTATTCCTATATCTTTATTCACACCTGTAAGATCTCTAGGACAAACCCTATTTTGGCACACACTGTTGGGTCGGAAGAGCTGTACGCATATATTTATTCATGCTCCCAACAAACAGTTGTCGCCGTTATCTTCCATTTCTCAAAACTCTATTATTTCTAACTGTACCTTTGCAGTGGGCTAGAAAGGGTTTTATATTTGTGGTCCAGTTATGGGCAGATGATGGGCTTACATCTTTTGAAACTCTGAAAGAAGATTTTCAGCTGGATGATGAGTCCCCTCCTGTTTTGTACTTCCAATTGCAAAGGGGGTTTGGAACGAATCAAATATTTCTGGGCCTCTGCATCCACTTAATGGTATTGAATTCTTTCTGGTGGACCCTGATTTTGTGACTAAAGTTATTTCTAGAATCTGTTCTCGAAATATGAAAAGGGTACTTGTCACATAACATCTCAGTGCTACCCTTAACACCCACTCAGGGTAAACCCTGTGGCCATTTGGAGGGTCCTGCCAAGCACTGCCCAAGCCCACCTGCACCTGCACACGTGCTCCTGCACTGGCAACCTCCCACCCACCATCTGGGTTCCTGCTTACCCTAGGGCAAGTTCCCCGTCTGCAAGAACGTTTAACGTTTATTTATTTATAGTCTGCTTTTCGGCCCTTCAAAGCGGATTACATTCAGGTACTGTAGGTTTTTCTCCATCCCAGAGGGTTCACAATCTAACTGGGTCATTCATCAAGCTACATTAGGCCAGCGTTGCACACTAAAAGTGATGTTTATCGCGTCACCCATATTTAAATAAGTCGAGTATGCAAAATCAGGAACATTATGCAAATGAGGGACTTCTATCGCATTTTGCAGAAAAATATCACAGAACAATGCTGGATTTAATGTGCGGTAGGGTTAAAATAAAGTATTTATCACACGATAACTGCCGTTATCACAGATGGGCCAATAAAAACACCTTTTGTTACCTGCCCCCATCCCAAATCTCCAGCACTGAGAAAAGACTGTTCCAGGGCGAGTGAGGCGTGGTCAGAGGAGTGATTCAATTTGCATCAATACCTTTTATCCCTGTCATTTTTTGCAGGACTACACTATCCAATCATGCCCCGCAGTAGATGCATTTTGAGGAGGCTAAGATTCAAATACCTCAAGGGAGTAAACAATGCACAAGAAGCAAACCTCTGTCAGTGGAAAAGAAGCTCTTGAACAAGACAAGATGGTATGAAAGTCATAAGAACAAAAGAACATGCCATACTGGGTCAGACCAAGGGTCCATCAAGCCCAGCATCCTGTTTCCAACAGAGGCCAAACCAGGCCATAAGAACCTGGCAAGTACCCAAAAACTAAGTCTACTCCATGTTACCATTGCTAATGGCAGTGGCTAATATTCTCTAAGTGAACTTAATAGCAGGTAATGGACTTCTCTTCCAAGAACTTATCCAATCCCTTTTTAAACACAGCTATAATAACTGCACTAACCACATCCTCTGGCAACAAATTCCAGAGTTTAATTGTGCGTTGAGTAAAAAAGAACTTTCTCCTATTAGTTTTAAATGTGCTACATGCTAACTTCATGGAGTGCCCCCTAGTCTTTCTACTATCCAAAAGAGCAAATAACCGATTCACATCTACCCGTTCTAGACCAGATTCAGGAGTAACATAAAATAATATTTCTTCATGAGTATTCAGATTTGTGGGAACAGTTAATGAGGTTGTGTGGATTTGATTATACAATTAAAGCAGGGGAGGCCAACTCCAGGCCTCAAGAGCCAAAAAGAGACCTGGTTTTCAGGATATCCACAATGAGTATGCACAACACAGAACTGCATGCACTGTCTCCACTGTATGTAAATCTGTCTCATGCATATTCATTGTGGATATCCTGAAAACCAGGCCTCTTTGTGGCTCCTGAGGACCGGAATTGACCTGGGAATATTATGCAGAAATATCTGTTTCTATATCCTGGCTCAAGTTTTCCCCTTCCATACTCATGCTTCAGCTGAAGCTAGTACATCGAATGAAATTGACTTTTTTTTCTGTTCCAAATGAAAAGTCAGTTTCCAGTGAAGGTGGTCATCAGAGCAGTAGTATGCAGTCACTGTAAGGGCAGGCGTTCAGACCCCTGCAGGACTAAATGTCAGTGGTTGTTCTTGAGTCTTTGTCCCCCTATGGAAGTCTCCATTATTTTTTTTTTCTGCGCTCATTCAGAATTCTTTACTTGAAGTTCCCGTCACGGTTAACAACGTTCTCTTGCTCTGACCAGCCTGCAGCCTGCAGTCCTATCCTCATTCCGGTGCAGAGTCCGCATACCGGGAGCCCTTGAAGCGAGAGGAACCAACCTCCAGTAAAGGCCGTTAACGAAAAAAAAAAAATCATAACAGGGCCGCAGAGCTATAGTTTTACAGCGTAATACAATTTTTTGTTTTCATTTCTTGCACGCTTGTTTTAATTTTTGCTTTGCAGTTGTCCGTCTAAAGCTGTAAGCTTCAGCCTCTGAATAAAAAACAACAGCATTTGAAGACCAAGTTGGATCTTGGTGACTGAAGACAGGAGATTTCTTTTTTCTTATGGAATCACTTTCTGCCCAGGCATCCAAGAAATCCTTCCTCTAGTCTGAATAACTACCATACACCAAACTTTCTAGTTATACATTAGGGAAAACAGTGATGTTCAAAGTTCGCGGTGAAACAGATAAGGTAGAGCATCATGATTTCAAATGGGCATTTTAGTCTGCAGGCTTGTAAATAATATGAATACAAAACACTTTGCCCAGGAAACGTTTATCAAAAAAAAACCTCTCTCTCTGAACTTCTTAGGAAGAACAGTTGTTAGCATTTTAATAACCTACTTTGATAACAAAAACTGATTTCCCGGGTTCGGAAGGGCAAGGAATTCAGTCAGATTTTTAATACGCTCTAAATTCTTTGACATTTAATTCTTAACAGGAGAGTTTCAACACTGACAAGGCTCATAAAAAAAACAATTTGCCATTGTAAGTTACCACTGATATCACAGAATACACATTGCACCCCCCAGCGCTGAATAAAAATACTTGTAACAGACAGTAAGTACCGAGAAAACCGGAATATCATTAATCAGCTATGCCCGTACTACTGGTGTCTTTACTAACTGTAATTGGTAAACAACTTGATCTTTTTCGCACACAAATGTAGGCATTCTAACATTATTATATTCAAATAAATATACAGAACTCTGGCCAATAAAGAATTATTGGTTGTAATACTTTCCTCAGGATATGACAATATTATGTGTATTCACTCTCCAGCCCCTCACTATCGCTCCTCTCTCTCTTCTCCCCGTACACTCTTCTTTCCAAACCTTCGCTATTCAGGTAAGTGGCTCGTATCTATAGCTGCCTTCTGCTCTTCCACCCAGATGCACAAAATGCTTGGCATGGATTCCCTATATGCATGCTAGGGATGTGCATTCGTTTTAAATGAATGCCCCAAATGCAACAAATGAAGCCATTTTCGGCTCATTCCGAATGGAATAAACTGAAAATGGCCTCCTATGAACGAACATACCTGAAAATGATTGGGTATTTTCGTATTAGTGGCATTTTTGAAAGAAAAAAAAAAAAAGACCTCAGGCGGGTCCTGGCAAGACCCCCCTGGCCCAGTGCCGAGGCCTACCAAGCACTGGGGCTTGCCTAGAGCTGGTCCAGCACAGAGGCCTACCCAGCGCCAGGATCTGCCTCCAGTATGAGGCCAACCATGAGCCAGCCTGGCGCCAATCTGGGGTTGATCTCTCTCTCCCTTCTACTTTTTAAAACTGCCAGGGCTGGGGGCCTTCCAATCCGGCTCCCATTTACCCCCTTCCCGGATCCTCCAAAACAGGCAGGAGTGATGGAGCCGCCTGGCTAAAGGACAGTGCTTGGTGACTTTCTCCGGTATGGCTGGTGTCATTTTTCTGTTTTTGTGTGGCCCATACAGCAAAATGGCATCAGCCTCACTTCAGTGCCATTCTCCAGGTGGACGGCGCCATTTTTTAAAACATCATGAAGCAAGCAGGAGCGACTTGGCATCGCTCTTACCCATTTTGAAAGATCTGAGAAGGGGGTAAGTGGGGGCCGAGGTGGGAGTTCCCTGGCTCTGGCAATTTTAAAGGGGGGGGGGGAGAGCGTGACTCTGGACTGGGCCCCCCCTTGGGACAGAGCCCAGTGCTGGGTAGGCCTTAGCTCCAGGCTAGCTTGGGGCAGGCCCCGGTGCTAGGTAGTAGGCATTTGTGCCAGGCTGGCCTTTGGCAGGCCTCGGCACTGGGATGGCTGGGGGAAAGCCCTGGGGATGGGTAGGCCTTGTTGCCAGGTCAGCATGGGGCAGGTCCAAGCACTGGGGAGGCCTTCGTGCTGGCTGGCTCAAGGCAGGCCTTGGTGCCAGGTGGGCGCTGGGCTGGCCCTGTGTCCTAGCAGGCCCCAGTCCCGGGCCAGATTTTTGGCCGGGGGAGGCTCTGCCAGTGCCACCAGAGGCCCAATTTTTTAAATTTTGCTCATTCTTTGTTTGTTTGGGTTTTTTTTAGGGAGGAGGGGGTTGTTTAATGTTTTTCTTTTGGTTTGACAAATAAATCGAACCGATAAAATAAAAACGCTTAACAAACCGAAAAAAAAACACCCACTCCCCTATGAAATAACAAGCAAAACAATGGGAGCCGCACATGTGTGCCAGGCTGACTCCCTCTCTCTCTCTTGCCAGATTCAAATCCAGCTTGAAAACTCATCTCTTTGAAGCTGCTTTTAATACCTTAATCCCAAAGTATCCCACTCAGGTAATAAGAGTTCTCAATCTGGCCTCTGCATTGGGGAATGCTTCTCAGTGTCCTACACAGAATTAGGGCCGATAGATATTCCAATCCTAGCGTCACACTATGGAAGTCAAGGCTGATCCGTAACAACTTGCACAACTGCAGCTCTACTCGAAACGTTTCCAGATACAAAATGTCCTACCTGAGGAGAACTCTTAAAAGTTGCCCCTCCTCAATTTAATCCCACTTACCTTAAATCTTTCCGTTCATCACCTTGCTGTTTTAACACAAAGCCTCCTGTTTATTTTTCGTTAGTGTATCCTGTCCATCTGCCTTGGCTTGGTTTTAACCTCCAAGGGGTAGGGGGCTGTTCATGATCTGACTCTGAACTGCACTGTGTGCGTCTGGTGTGGGCTGTACAAATCATGATAATAATAATAACGTGGAATGTTGTTTATTGAGGTAATCTTGATTTCTCGCCTCATCCCTGTGGGCCGTGTGCGATCACTCTTGTGCGTCTTTAGAGGGGGACTGGTCAGCCTCATCTTGGGAGGGGGGGAGCCACTTCATCTCTCAGCTGCCCCAGCCTACCAGTTAGTCCCGGGCTTTATAAACCGTGGTGTAAGCAACCGGAGAACTAGGGCTCAAGGCTGTAGGGCCAGCCTAGGCGCCGGTGAGATAAGGCTGGTTGGCAGTAGCGGTAAGTACTCAGGGAGAGCTAGGCTTGTTTACCTTTTAAAGTTTCTGTGGCTGATTTTACCTGTGCTCAGCCTGAAGCCAGGATGCCTTGCACCTGAACACAAAGTGTAGACTGAACAGTCGACTATGAACTGTGATTTCCCCAGCACCCAGTTTACAGCTGGCACCCCATATCGATCCAGTAAAGTGCGGCCGCGTTTACCCCGCACCTAACTCGCGTTCTACTCACTTTCCGGCCGCGTTAGCCCTTCCTGCGATACACTATCCCCTTTAACCTACTCCTACCGCGTCCTAAAATTCCCGGGCAACCCCTTCCGCACGCGGCATGTATATTGCATGCAAACAATCGAATTAGCTATTCCCTACCATCCAGTAACGCGCGCCCCGACTATCCCTTTTTTAACCTGCCGTTTTGCCCCGCGTTTGACCTGCTAACTTACCGCCTACCCCTACCCCTGCGTTAAGAGGCAGGGGTAAGGGTAGGCGGCAAACTTTCCCCCAGCACCCGCTCTCCTGCCCTGGCCGCGTCCATGGGTGCTGGTCTCCGGGGCAGCCCCAGTCCTCTCCCCTCCTCCCGAAGCAACGAAAGCAAAAAATATCAAAAAAAAAAGTTTTAAGAGAGAGAGGGGAGAGAGGACGGGCAATCCTACGCTCGGGATGGCCAGTCTTCTCCCCTCCTCCCGAGGCAAGGCGCAAAAAGCAGCCTTGCTCCGGGAGGAGGGGCGAGAGGACTGGCAGTGTGAAGCGACCAAGCGACTTACTTTTTTTTGCAGCCCTCCGGAGATGGCCATCAGCAGAAACGGATCGCGGCTCCCGGCGAAGATGGACGCCTGCACGGGGGAAAGCGGCCCGTGTGTGCAATTGGCTGCTCAAGACATGACGTCACATGCCGTGACGCCAAACGTCGTGACGTCACGTCTTGAGCGGCCAATCGCACGGACAGGGGCCGCTTTCCCCCGTGCAGGTGTCCATCTTCGCCGGGAGCAGCGATCCGTTTCTGCTGATGGCCGTCTCCTCCGGAGGGCTGCAAAAAAAAGTAAGTCGCTTGGTCGCTTCACACTGCCAGTCCTCTCGCCCCTCCTCCCGGAGCAAGGCTGCTTTCGCGCCTTGCTTCGGGAGGAGGGGAGAGGGCTGACAATCACCCGCCCGCTGGCTCCCGCCTCAATGACAGCACGCCCGCCCGCCGGCTCCCGCCTCGATGAACTCGCTCCCGCCTCGAACGCGCACCTGCCGGCTCCCACCAGTAAGTTCACTTTTTTTACACTTTTGGTTTTTACACTTTTGTTTTAATTTTCGCCCTGCGCCTTGCTTCGGGAGGGGGGGAACCATCCACTTCCTGGTACCTGTCATTTCAAATGTCAGTTGAAATGACAGGTACCAGCGCACCCAGGATACTGTATAGGCGCTGTATTAAGTGCCTATACAGTAAAATGGGTTGCATGGGCCTAACCCTTCGCAGACGCAGTTTGCATTTGCAAGCAATTTAAATAGAGTATCGAGCGGTATGTGAGCAGGACTGTGCGTGCGGCGAACGAGGGTGCGCCCGGCACTGCCGCACTCTTTCTAACGCGGCCTTGCTGTATCGACCTGTGTATAAGGGGTAAAAATTGCACGTCGAAAACGTGCGGCCAAACAGTGGCTCCGCCGGAGGACACTGTACTGTATCGGCCTGACAGTTCAGTCAGAAAGTACACCACAGCTTTCCAAACCCCATCAGATCCTCAGCATCCCGGAACAAAATGCCTGGCTCACTTTTGCATGCCAAATGTCAGCAAAACGTTTTGCGAGTGGCAAAAATCTTCGTACGGCGGATCGTAAGGAAAGAGCGGGCAACCTGGCCATTTGTGCAGGCTTTTATTTTAAGAGAAGGCAGAATCCTTCCCCCTGGACTGCACTGTGCTCGGAATTCAGGAGGCCCCTCTCCGTCCCTGCAATATGCACTTCAGTTTATGACTTCTGCCGGCATCCAATCTGCCGAACAGGATGTCACAGTTCACCCGGTCTCCCCTGCTTCTCATTTTCATCTCGCCGTGGAAGCCAGGAGCAGCGGGGACAGGAAAAAGCTATCTGATTTGAAAGTGCCATTACCGTGGGAGCTGCCGGCTCAGAAAAGCAATTCCGAGAGCAGACAGCTTTTCCCGCCAGCAGCCTCCAGTGGCAGAGATTACTAATGCCCGGAGCTGTGACTACAACTCCTTTCTGTCTCCCCGCGGAGTGGGAGGACCGGAAATGGCCCTTCTGCACCAGCTCGGTCCCCCCCCGTTTCCAAAAAAGCAACCCGACCACCTCGGAGAAGGGAGCGGGAATGCAATTAGGTGATTTAAAGCAGAGCAGAGGAATGATCCGTCTTTTTAGGCTCTGCATTCCCCTGGTCGTGCACCGGTAGACACATTTTATTTATTTTATACAATGTGACACGTTACATGCTTTTTTCCCCAATAAAATAACGCAAATGGCGCAGTAAAGCACATCAGAAAAGAAACACATATGAAATCACTCAGGACCACACTGTGGTACCCCAGTACAGTGCTGTGTCCTATACCGCAAGCAGTCATCAGGATCTCGCTCTCCCGTTTCGGGGATGGACAAAAAAAGGCGCCGTCTCCAAGAGAAAAAAAAACAAAAGATTGCAGGCCGCAGGGGGGGCCTTCAGAGCGTGGTAGGCAAGGCAACGGACAAGGTTTCTCACAGGGAGGCCTGGAGGGCGGCTGACCCCCAGTTTCAGGGAGGGAGCGAGGACAGGGGGGCGCGTGGGGACTCCCCGGGCCCAGCCGCCCCGGGAGGCGCTCTCCTCAGAAGCCGCCGCCGCCGCAGCTCCTCACAGTTGGAAGGAGCTGGGGGGCTTTGTTGAGGGGTTTTTTTTTCTTATTTGCAGCTCTGAAACGCCCAGACCGTGCTTTTCCCTCTAAGCCCACCCGCCCAGCAGTGGGGGTCTTTGGACTTGAGGCTCTCCTGCAAAAAAAAAGCTCTCGAGATCAGTTCACCGTAGGCTCAGCGGCCATTACAAGCAATACGGACGGAGACCAGGGGCTTCCCGAGCGTGCACTGTACAGCGCACTGTACAGCGGTGCAATCAGTGCCTCGCCCCCAGCAGGGCAACATTTTGGCACCTGCTTTCAGTAGGGCCGCATTCCTCGCTCCGTGAGCGGCATCACCCGCCCCCAATCGCCCTTATCCTGTTAAGGCAAACAAGCGGACGCTCCTGCATTTACCCAGCAGCGCTTGATTGTGAAAATAAACCGCGAGGCGGGATGATTGATACCGCAAAGGAAGAAGCAGGCTCGGAAATGCAACTGGAAACGTTTGCGGAGAGCCCGGATGGATTTAAAGGGGGCCAGCATTCAGCAGGGCAGGCAGGACCACATCCATGCCTGGAATAGGACGCACAGGGCCCCTGTTTGATTTCTTTGCTGCCCTGTGCGAACAAAATGACCGTGCTGCCCCCCCCCACACACACACACACACACACACACACACACACACACACACACACACACACCCACACCCACCTGCCACCATCCCCCCCACACCTATAGCCTGGCACAACGTTCCCCCAACCTCCCCCCGCAGCTCGCTCCACACATACACACAGTGAGTTATGGATTTATAATAGCATTTTATATAGAAAAAATATCAAAGTACCATATTCTGAGGTAAAAATATCACTTAAACTATATTTGCATGCACTACTGTGATGCCAACCTGAAATCCCTGCAAAATCACTTGGAACCCATATGGTATTAGGCCTGTTGTCAAATGTTTTGTGTGTAGGCTTGATCCTCTGAAAGCCCTAAAACACTAATACTCCTCCTATTACCAGAAACCTCACCTCAGGCAGAACATAAATAGACCTTCACTAAATAAAGAATAGAGCAACCATAAAGTAGAAATATAAAAGTGATAATACCTGAACTGAAAAACACAAGAGTCACACTCTATGCAGAACAACAATAAAAAAAAACCCCAACACAGAACCATCAGCATGCCTCAAACAATAAAATCAAGAAAAAAAATAAATGCATAATCATTATAGTAAAAACACACTAATAATAACATTACACAAATATGACAAATAAAAGATCGAATAATTAAAAACTCACAATTAATTTTAAATGTCTCAAACACCAATAAAATATTTCAGAACAGCAAACATTAAATAACACCTGAAAAATAAAATTAAAAAGGACTTTCAAAATTCACGATCTCCACACCTGGGAACATTTGCTTTCCAGTCACCCTGAGATTGAGGATTAGTGGAAGTGGGATACACAACCTTTCTCATCTCTTTCTTACACACACACACACACACTCTCTCCCTCCCTCAGACAAACCCGCAGGCATTTCTTTTTTGGTTGGGATCTGCCAGCAGCCCCAGGCCTTCTTCATTTCAGCTGCTGGCAGGTTGGGATCCACCCACAGCTCATTCTCTCTCACATACACCCAACCCAGACACACTCCCATTCACTCACTTATATGCCCCAGGCAGGCTCCCATTTACAACCACCCAAATGCCAGGAAGGCTCCCATCATGACACACACACACACACACACTGCCCATCCCAGGAAAGCTGTCATGTATGCATATGCACACACACCATACCCCCCCAGGCAGACTCCTATTCACACACATATACCCATCCCAGGCAGGCTCCTATTCACACACACACATACACCCATCCCAGACAGGCTCCCATTCACACACATGCACCTATCCCAGACAGGCTCCCATTCACACACATGCACCTATCCCAGACAGGCTCCCATTCACACACATGCACCTATCCCAGGCAGGCTCCCATTCACACACATGCACCCATCCCAGGCAGGCTCCCATTCACACACATGCACCTATCCCAGACAGGCTCCCATTCACACACATGCACCTATCCCAGGCAGGCTCCCATTCACACACATGCACCCATCCCAGGCAGGCTCCCATTCACACACATGCACCCATCCCAGGCAGGCTCCCATTCACACACATGCACCCATCCCAGACAGGCTCCCATTCACACACATGCACCCATCCCAGGCAGGCTCCCATTCACACACATGCACCCATCCCAGGCAGGCTCCCATTCACATACACGCATGCAACTCAGGCAGGTCCCCATTCACACACACACACACACACAAAACCCAGGCAGGCGCCCATTTATACACCCACCCATCCCAGGCAGCCTCCCATTCACACATTCCCATCCCAGGCAGTCTACCATTCACACACTAATACCATCTCAGGCAGCCTCTCAGCCACACACACTCATACACACATATACACACCCATCCCAGCAGCCTCTCATTCACACACACATGCAACCCAGGCAGTCTTCCATTCACACACACACACACACACACAAAACCCAGGCAGGCTCCCATTTATACACCCACCCATCCCAGGCAGGCTCCCATTCACACATTCCCATCCCAGGCAGGCTCCCATTCACATATTCCCATCCCAGGCAGTCTACCATTCACACACTAATATCCATCTCAGGCAGCCTCTCAGCCACACACACTCATACACACATATACACACCCATCCCAGCAGCCTCTCATTCACACACACACATGCAACCCAGGCAGCCTTCCATTCACACATTTACTCATCCCAGGCAGCCTTCCATTCACACACAGACACACACCCATCCCAGGCAGGCTCCCATTCACTCGCAGACAGACACACACCCATCCCAGGCAGCCTCCCATTCACTCGCACACAGACACACACCCATCCCAGGCAGCCTCCCATCCACTCGCACACCCATGCAGACCAGGCAGTCACGAGATGAGAATACAGGAACTTCTAGCACCGTGAATTACCGCAGGGCCAGCACCTGAGGAGGAGCTGCAGGACGGGATTCTTCCGCCACTAGCAGGATGGAGCCCACCGGCAGCCACACGGGCCTTCTGTTTATTCCACTGCCGGTGAGATGGGGCCCCACTGGTTTCCTGCTTCTTTTGTTGCCAGTGGGATGGAGTCCACCGGTGGCCGCACGGGCCTTCTGCTTCTTCCACCGCCAGTGGGAGCGGGTCCAGCAGCAGTAGCACGGGCCTCTACCAGCTCCCAACGCCGCCCTCCCCCACCCGGGTGGGCCGCCCTGTGCAACTGCATCGTTTGCACACCCAGTGGTGCCGAGCCTGAGGATGGACTGAAAGAAGACGTGATGCACCCTCAGCAGCTTATGTTATGGTGCCTCTTGATGGAAGCCAAACATGACAGCGCCTCAACCTATGTTAGCCTGTACTTATAGATGTTTTAACTTTTTTTTTTTTTTTTTTTTTTTAATAATTCCTGTGGCTATGACACTTTTATATACTGGAGAAGTAGGTGCAAGTAAAGAATATAGGCACGTGCTCTTTTTCTCCGTTTTGGCAGTGCTTCAACAAACCATCCCCTGGGAGAACACGAGGATGTCAGGAGTCTAGCTGAGGCCCTGAAGGGCTTATAGATATCGTTTATGCTGTTTGCTTAATTCTTTTGCCAGTCAAACAGTACGGCTGCTGCCTTCTGAATGATAAAAGGGACAAATCTATTGCAAGCACTCGGTGCATGAAATCTCGGCTCATTTGGGGAACTCAAGGATTTCACTGGATCCCTTCTTTGTTAAACGGTTTCTGGCTTTCTGTGCATTCCAAGAAATGAAATCCTTAACTTTACTAATTCTGGTTGAGAGATGCAGTAAAGCTGTAAATTCAGACTCAAGGCCTAGTATAGTAAATGCATGAAAAATATTACATTTACTTCTGTTTGACCCCTGGGCTAGCAGCCCATCACAGGACACCAAAGACCACACCTCCAATTAGATTTAAACTGTTAAACTGATGTTAAGAAAAATCTGATTTCCAAGATTCTCTGTGGGTGGAGTGGGGGAGAGATCACTTCCAAGTCCTGATGTTTATGACCGTCGGTCGCAGATGGCTGCGACCGCTCTTACTCACATCGTGTGCTGCCGCTCTCTCCTCTCTGGGTGAACTCGCGGCCGTGGCTAGCCACTCCCTATGAATGTTGCCCGGTTCCAGGACTCCTCATGGCGGCAGGGGCGCCGCCCACCTCCTTGTCTCCTCCGGGCTTTCCGAGGCGCGCGCTACTCGGCCCACCTTTAAGGACGCTAAGGCGGGAACCTCTGGGGCGTCTCCTCCTGATGACATCACTAGCCCTGGACTCTTAAGCACCACCCGGGCCTAGCTCTAGTCGACTTGGCAACAAGTTCCCTCATTGCTGCTTCCTGCTGCTGTCTCCTTGGACCCGCGGTTCCCGTGTGCTGTACTTCCTGCCATGAGACACTCTCTCGGGTACCCGCTCCTCGGGGGCTCGCTCCTGTCTCCTGGCTACCCCGCTCCTCGGGAAGGCTCCCACGCCTCTGAAGCCCTGCCTGCTGGCTTCCCCGCTCCTTGGGGTTGCTCCTGGTACTACACTGCTACTTGGGAGACTCAGCGTTGGTGTACCCTGCTCTATGGGCCACTGTGCCACGCTCCCCGTTCCTCGGGCCAGTGCATTGTGTTCTTCAGTGACTGTGCCACGCTCCCCGTTCCTCGGGCCAGCGCCTTATGTTCTTCAGTGACTGTGTCCCGTTCCCCGTTCCTCGGGCCAGCGCCTTGTGTTCTTCAGTGACTGTGCCACGCTCCCCGTTCCTCGGGCCAGCGCCTTGTGTTCTTCAGTGACTGTGTCACGCTCCCCGTTCCTCGGGCCAGCGCCTTGTGTTCTTCAGTGACTGTGCCACGCTCCCCGTTTCTCGGGCCAGCGCCTTGTGTTCTTCAGTGACTGTGCCACGCTCCCCGTTCCTCGGGCCAGCGCCTTGTGTTCTTCAGTGACTGTGCCACGCTCCCCGTTCCTCGGGCCAGCGCCTTGTGTTCTTCAGTGACGTGCCACGCACCCCGTTCCTCGGGCCAGCGCCTTGTGTTCTTCAGTGACTGTGCCACGCTCCCCGTTTCTCGGGCCAGCGCCTTGTGTTCTTCAGTGACTGTGCCACGCTCCCCGTTCCTCGGGCCAGCGCCTTGTGTTCTTCAGTGACTGTGCCACGCTCCCCGTTCCTCGGGCCAACGCCTTGTGTTCTTCAGTGACTGTGCCACGCTCCCCGTTCCTCGGGCCAGCGCCTTGTGTTCTTCAGTGACGTGCCACGCACCCCGTTCCTCGGGGGAGCGCCTTGTATTCTTCAGTGACTGTCACGCTCCCCGTTCCTCGGGCCAGCACCTTGTGTTCTTCAGTGACTGTGCCACGCTCCCCGTTCCTCGGGCCAGCGCCTTGTGTTCTTCAGTGACTGTGCCACGCTCCCCGTTCCTCGAGCCAGCGCCTTGTGTTCTTCAGTGACTGTGCCACGCTCCCCGTTCCTCGAGCCAGCGCCTTGTGTTCTTCAGTGACTGTGCCACGCTCCCCGTTCCTCGGGCCAGCGCCTTGTATTCTTCAGTGACTGTGCCACGCTCCCCATTCCTCGGGCCAGCGCCTTGTGTTCTTCAGTGACTGTGCCACGCTCCCCGTTCCTCGGGCCAGCGCCTTGTGTTCTTCAGTGACTGTGTCACGTTCCCCGTTCCTCGGGCCAGCGCCTTGTGTTCTTCAGTGACTGTGCCACGCTCCCCGTTCCTCGGGCCAGCGCCTTGTATTCTTCAGTGACTGTGCCACGCTCCCCGTTCCTCGGGCCAGCGCCTTGTATTCTTCAGTGACTGTGTCACGTTCCCCGTTCCTCGGGCCAGCGCCTTGTGTTCTTCAGTGACTGTGCCACGCTCCCCATTCCTCAGGACAGCGCCCTGTGTTCTTCAGTGACTGTGCCACGCTCCCCGTTCATCGGGCCAGCGCCTTGTGTTCTTCAGTGACTGTGCCACGCTCCCCGTTCCTCGGGCCAGTGCCTTGTGTTCTTCAGTGACTGTGCCACGCTCCCCGTTCCTCGGGCCAGCGCCTTGTGTTCTTCAGTGACGTGCCACGCTCCCCGTTCCTCAGGGCAGCGCCTTGTGTTCTTCAGTGACTGTGCCATGCTCCCCGTTCCTCGGGCCAGCGCCTTGTGTTCTTCAGTGACTGTGCCACGCTCCCCGTTCCTCGGGACAGCGCCCTGTGTTCTTCAGTGACTGTGCCACGCTCCCCGTTCCTCGGGCCAGCGCCTTGTGTTCTTCAGTGATTGTGCCACGCTCCCCGTTCCTCGGGCCAGCGCCTTCAGTGACTGTGCCACGCTCCCCGTTCCTTGAACCAGCGCCTTGTGTTCTTCAGTGATTGTGCCACGCTCCCCGTTCCTCGGGCCAGCGCCTTGTGTTCTTCAGTGACTGTGCCACGCTCCCCGTTCCTCGGGCCAGTGCCTTGTGTTCTTCAGTGACGTGCCACGCTCCCCGTTCCTCAGGGCAGCGCCCTGTGTTCTTCAGTGACTGTGCCACGCTCCCCGTTCCTCGGGCCAGTGCCTTGTGTTCTTCAGTGACTGTGCCACGCTCCTCGTTCCTCGGGCCAGCACCTTGTATTCTTCAGTGAATGTGTCATGCTCCCCGTTCCTCGGGCCAGCGCCTTGTGTTCTTCAGTGACTGTGCCACGCTCCTCGTTCCTCGGGCCAGCGCCTTGTATTCTTCAGTGATTGTGCCACGCTCCCCGTTCCTCGGGCCAGCACCTTGTGTTCTTCAGTGACGTGCCACGCTTCCCGTTCCTCGGGCCAGCGCCTTGTGTTCTTCAGTGACTGTGCCACGCTCCCCGTTCCTCGGGGCAGCGCCTTGTGTTCTTCAGTGACTGTGCCACGCTCCCCGTTCCTCGGGGCAACGCCTTGTGTTCTTCAGTTACTGTGCCACGCTCCCCGTTCCTCGGGCCAGCGCCTTGTGTTCTTCAGTGATTGTGCCACGCTCCCCGTTCCTCGGGCCAGCGCCTTGTGTTCTTCAGTGACTGTGCCACGTTCCCCGTTCCTCGGGCCAGCGCCTTGTGTTCTTCAGTGGCTGTGCCACGCTCCCCGTTCCTCAGGGCAGCGCCCTGTGTTCTTCAGTGATTGTGCCACGCTCCCCGTTCCTCGGGCCAGTGCCTTGTGTTCTTCAGTGACTGTGCCACGCTCCCCGTTCCTCGGGCCAGTGCCTTGTGTTCTTCAGTGATTGTGCCACGCTCCCCGTTCCTCAGGGCAGCGCCTTGTGTTCTTCAGTGACGTGCCACGCTCCCCGTTCCTCGGGCCAGTGCCTTGTGTTCTTCAGTGACTGTGTCACGTTCCCCGTTCCTCGGGCCAGTGCCTTGTGTTCTTCAGTGACTGTGCCACGCTCCCCGTTCCTCGGGCCAGCGCCTTGTATTCTTCAGTTACTGTGCCACGCTCCCCGTTCCTCGGGCCAGCGCCTTGTATTCTTCAGTGACTGTGTCACGCTCCCCGTTCCCTGGTATCACAGTGTCCTATTGGTTATCCTCCTTTCACCAGGTCTCTGAGAAGCCAGAAGCCTCTTCATCCAGTGCTATACTCTCTAACTCTCCCATCTTATTTTTTAGACTTTTAGCATTGGTATACAGACATTTCAAAGTATGTGTCTAGTTTGAATCAACCACCTGCTCATCAGTGGATGGGTAATTTGGAATCTTTCTGCACTTTACTTAAAGGCACCTGATCCCCTTCGGAATTTATTGCAACCTCTCTACTAGGATGCTGTATTTTCCCTTTTCTTTTTAGTTTCCTTCAAAGATACATCATTCTGAACCATGCGTTTCTGAGCGACTGTCAGCTTAAAAGCTGACAGTCCAGCCAGCAGCCTGGTTCCACTCTGGTTAAGGTGGACCCCATCCCTTCGGAAAAGACTCCCCTTTCCCCAAAATGAAGCCCAGTTCGTAACAAATCTAAAACCCTCTTCCTTGCACCATCGTCTCATCCACACATTGAGACTCCGGAGCTCTGCCTGCCTCTGGGGACCTGCACATGGAACGGGGAGCATTTCAGAAAATGCCACCCTGGAGGTTCTGGATTTCAGATTTCTACCGAAAACCCTAAGTTTGGCTTCCAGAACCTCCCTCCTGCACCTTCTTATGTCACTGTGAATACCTCCAAGCAATGGGGGTAAAAGTAGGCAACACCTGCACTTTCACCCAACGTGGAGAGAGGGCGATTTTCAAAAAGCTAAATGGCTTTGATTCTTGCCTCCGAATAATAATAGCAAAGACGTTAGATTTATATAAAGGCTTTTGTTTTTTTTCAAGCAAGGCAAGGCCCGATGTGGTAATCAGCTTAGAGAGAGATTTTTCCCTCTGCCCGTGGTCCTTGCAGGATCTACAAGCTGATTTTCAAAGGGAAACTCCCCGCATTGTTTATCCTTTGATACGTGGGCCATAGGGGCGCATGGGTATTTTTGTATCACTATCTACATGCTGGGAAGCAAATGCAAAATAAACGAATGGGATTTCACGATGAATTCCCCATGAGTACTCCCTCCTCCTCCCCCTCCCCCAAATTGCTTTTTTAACATGCGTAAACACACATTGACCTGTGCAAAAGCTTTTTGACTGTTGCCCTCATAGTAGTTGAGAAACATGCTAGCAGTCACCTCTGGGATGGAAAGACTACTTGCTGAGTTTGATGCCTGGTCTCCAGGAAAAGGGGAGAAAGGGGACAGATTATCCCTCTTGTGTTGTGCAATGCACACAAGGCCCTCACATCAGTAAACATGCCTGCCTCCGGTCTGTAGCTGCAGGATTGCCGTGCGACCGTTCTACAGCACGCGCCACTCAGCAGGGAGGTCAAAGATCGCACACGGGCACGGAGAGTGACTTGGCCTTCTCACCCATAGACGTGCTCCTCCCAGAACTGCTTCTGCTTGCGCTCCGCCTGTACTGAGCACAGATGGAGGGCTTCGCTTTGCAGTGCTGCCAATTTGCCACTAAATTCACTACAAAATGTAAGAAAAATAAATACACACACAAAAAAAAGGGGTCCCAACTGAAACATCGGATGTGGCTGCATATTGACTTGAGTACTGGGATGTCTTGTGAAAAAGCTTGAATCATGTACCCAGTATCCAACATCATAAATAGTCTGATCGGGGGTCCATAGTACCTGTGCTGTTATTGTGTGTGCCTCTGTTTGGTTTTCATCTCTGAATCCGTTTTTTGAACCCACCCTCATTCCTATTGGTACCTATTCCTGGGCTCATCAACTCCAGTCCTTGAGTGCCACAGGCAGGCCTGGTTGTCAGGACATCCGCAATAAATATTCATGAGCAATGTGGGCAGAGATAATGGCCCGAGGACCAGGTGAGAAGGGTACCCTGAAAACCGGACCTGGGTCTGAACCTTGAGGCCCAAACGTTGAGCCCTGGTCCACTTGTAGCCAGCTCGTCTAAGCCAAATTTATCAAAATCTCACGCAGAAGATCTCTCTCCTTTCATTTCTAATCGACATGGCCTTTTTTCTCAACGTTCAGACACCAATATAAATGGAAGGCAGCAAATATATTACTTTGGCGTGGCGGTAAGATTATTTAAGCCTGATATTAAGTTCCATGCCTCCAGGCTTTTTTTAAATCCTGTGGGGTTTTCCCCCCGGTGACGGATGGTAGAAAACTTTTTGCAACTTGCTACAAAAAAAAAAAAAAGTCTGCTGTTTTCTGGCTTCCCTAGAACAGAGAGGAGTAAATGAAGTGAGGAGGGCACAGGAAAGAGCTAATAGACAGCCGGACTAATCTTAGACCCCCGGGGTCACTGCGAAGCAATTCATTTCTCGGCGTCTGCAGCAGCAGCACAAGACATGATTTATCAATTCTGGAGCAAGCTTACAAACACGATATACATCTCAATCCTACATTCTTTGCACTGTGGAACTCCTTAAACGATGATGGATTGCTCATGGCCCACCAAGGTGTTTCTCTCTGCAAACACCAAAGTTTCATGGATGGGAGTCAAACATCACAGGAAAAAAATAAAATAAAAAGAGAGAGAGACTGCATTGCTACCAATTCACGGTACTTCATTATTTCACCTCAAATTAAAATTCTTCTAATTATTTTCGGCTCAGATTCAGGCGCAGATCTATTTATCTGTCTATATCTCTTTGCAATATTATACAAATATTGGCTGAGCAGCAAGATTACGATAGAAATTACTTGGCTCCGGGGTGGAAGCGTTACTAGTTGGGACTGGTAATGTGTGCAGATGACGGCTGAGAGGAATTATTGAGTTTTGCATGTGATGGTTTTATCCCTGGGGGGGGGGGGGGGGAGAGAAAGGGGGCAACAGTTTTTATTGCAACTTGCCTCTTGCACTAGTTGTCGAGCCGTAAACGGGAACGGGGAGGACTAGGAACGGATTTAACCCGTGAGTGCTGCGGAGCTCAGCTGCTGGCACTAATAGCAAGCAGCCGCCTCCCCGCAAGACGAAAGAGGCCCCCGGCCCCTGGGTTCCCGTTCTGCCGGGATGCTGCGGGCGCCGAGGACCCGCCGACATCATTCCTGAAGGGGGCGTATGAAAGTGAAGGCCCTTCTGGCAGTTACCTTCAGGAGTGGGCGGTAACATCTCGGTCCTGATTGGTTGCTTTTTAGCTGGGCTCACAGTATTTGGGGTTGGTTTTTTTTTTTCAGGTTAGCTTTGCTGATTTTCATTTTTTATTAATATGTGGGTTGTTGGGTGGAAGTGTAAATGTATTTACTTTGTTATCTTTATGTTATCTTTGGGTTGGACTGCACCTTTGGATATTTTATAATGCGCCTTGTCTGCAGCAGTGATTATACAGTATGTGTTGCTGTTTATATGGGGAGGGGAGGTTATTTTTAGAGATGTGTTACTGCTTTTTGTTGCCCAGCGAGAATGGGGGTAGTGATCAGCAGAATTCAGGGATTTTATTTTTTTATGTTATTTATTCTTTTGTCATGTATTATGTTTTCCGATTATGTATTGTTTTATTGATGTATCTATAAACTGCTTTGGGTTCCCCTTTTGGGGGAAGGAAGGCAATACATAAGCCTAAATAGAAATAGGTACACAGCAAATGGCAAAGGATGCCTGGAGCATGGAAGAAAAGACCACAGAAACATTTTTATTTCAGAATCTTAAGAGCTGAGATAAAGGAAGCAGCCCGTTATAAGGAATCCAGCCTGTTTCAGGACAGCTCAGGATGGGGCAAGACAGAAATAATTTAGTGTCCATATTCACTGAACCCTGACTAAGTTGCATGAGAAGTGTTGTTTTAAGCAGTGGTCACTGTACACTCTCCAACTTTGTTTGACACTTCTGTATCCAATTGGAACAGCCCCTTTTTCCCTCCAAGGAGTTACCTCTGCTCCATGTGTCCCCCTCTACCATTCTCATGAACGAAGGCTTTCCTTATGGAAGGTCTTCTGGCCCTTAAAATCTATGTCCCTCAGTCAGGGAGTGGTCTCCCCTCCGGTTTCACAACCCATGTTCCAAGCATGGAGGGGGATAGTTGGATGCTCTTGGAAATTTCCAAAGATGAAGAGAGAGAACAAAAAAAAAGAGAGAGTCCCAAAAGGAGAACGAGAACTCTTGAAGATGCTACAGAACTTGAAGAAATGTTCTTGGGTGTGGTAATCTCAGAGGAAGCTGGAGGGACTTAACAAGGCCCTGATTCCTCACAGCAGGAACCTCTTACGAGTGAATCCCTCTTCTGCAGAAATCATCTCTTGGATCAGTGGCCAGGAACCCAGCTACCTGATAGATCATATTCCATGGTAACTGCACGGATGGACCATGGGAGGAGAGGACATTCTGTGTCTTGGCACTTACTCGTTTGTCATTTCTTTGCCTTCTCCTCCAAGAAATATACTGGTTTATACTCAATATACATTGGTTTATACTCAATGTGCTTATCCTTTGGGATATCTTGCCTTGTTCATATGTTTGACATGACAGTTCTCAGATTGTTAATTGTTGTTTTTCTTCAATGTCTTCAATAGTTTTATGTAACATGTTGTTATAATTTGTAAACTGGAGTGAAGGCTACTCTGCTCTACCTCGGTATATAAAAAAATGCTAAATAAATAAAATAAATACAAAAGCTTCCACATGCTCACTTCCGTAAGTAAATTCTAACTGAAAACTGTGTGTTGCAGGGAATTGCCCTAAAGCAGCGTTCCCGAGAAACGATGGCTACCTTCGGCTTTCGATGTCAGTACTGCGATCGTATAAGAGAACTGAGCGATCCAGTACAGTATTAGACTATACACTACAATGGTAGAAGAAATAAGATGAGTGCCATTTCAAGAGAGTCCTTTTAAGGTTTATAAATCACTGTGGTTCTAATTCAGATGCCTTTTGAAGAACACTTTTCAATTTGGGTGCAATACTTCTAAAAGCATTTCCCATATTCATGTAACACCTTATCAATTAAAAAAAGAAAGAAACATTGTTGAAAATAAAAAAAATTTGGAATAAAAAAGAAAAACTGAAGTTTAAAATGAAGGTTGGAGGTTTCTTTGACCTATGATGGAATCAATGATTCAATCATTGAACTATGGTAGCCATGTCATCGATATTCTGAGGTCTTTTTCTTCCATTTAATAATATTTAATAACATTTACAATTCTGAATTCATGGGGTGAAGGGTAATTTGGCTGTGGAATTAGTTAAGGCCCATGTTTCAGCAGTAAATGTTTTCACTGAAAGAAAGTACTGCTAACTGCGCAACGCACAGAAGGCAAAGCTGTCTTTTAAGGGACTTGTAATGTGCGTGGAAGCA
Source organism: Rhinatrema bivittatum (assembly GCF_901001135.1). Classification (NCBI taxonomy): domain Eukaryota; kingdom Metazoa; phylum Chordata; class Amphibia; order Gymnophiona; family Rhinatrematidae; genus Rhinatrema; species Rhinatrema bivittatum. The sequence goes on from NC_042615.1 coordinate 34,998,757, forward strand.
GGAGGAAGGTACTTCTCACCCATCCTTGATGACTCACAGTGCCAGCTGCTCTCAGACACTTTGCTTTAAATGTTGCAGCACACCTGGCAAGAGACAGCCGTCAACGAACGAACGTGAAATGTGCACTTGCTTTGGCAAAGTTAAAATGCAGAAGGAATAAGCCTGGAACCCTCGGCTTTCCAAAAGTGTAATTTGCGCACATCTGCAAGAGCGACAGATCTGAAATGTTAAACGCAGCTCGGCGAGGCTCATCCAGGAAGCTAAAGAGAGAGAAAGATGTCTTGTCAAAGCTCCGGATAGGTGTGTGCACTGAAACACCTTGGTGCTCCTGTCACAGGTTTCGGAAAGTACTGCCTGCTTTAAACTCTTGCCTCCAGGGTCTCGTGCCTGGTGTTTGCACAGCATTATAATCATTTTCTGACCTGCTTTTCCAAACGATGATCAGGATGGCTTATAATATTCTCTAAATTCAGGTGCAATTACAGCCATTCCTCCAGAGAGCTTGCAATATTTAACAGCCGAAATTTCAAAACTGTCCACTGGACACTATTTGCATGCAGCTGAGCAAGTATTTTTATAAACTATATGGCAGGCGATGCACTGTTTATAAAATACCACATTTTTCTGCCCTGAAAGTATGCACATATATTTGTAATGCACATATCTTCTCTAACCCTTTTTAAAAAAAACTACCTGTGTAAATTTTATGTGCATAATAATTGTAACAATTCACACGTTAATAGCTCAGAATAACTTGCAGAAGCAGATATTTTAGAAAGTAGGCATGTTCTGCATTTCTGTATCACCTGCAGTACTTTCTCGTATACCGGAATTCACCAGCTTGCCAATACCTCAACTAGTTCACCCGGACTTTATCAGCTCACTTCGACCCATTTCATTTTGAACTCCCACCAGCTCACCCAGACCACCCACCCAAAAACTGCAAAGAACTGACACTGCTGTCACCAGTGCTGTGCAAATGCACAGGGCGTGTGTGTTCCGTGGACATCAACAGAGCCGCCTGTACGGCTGAACGTGGCCGTGATTGATGCTCGTCACTTCACATGACTGACCCTGACCCTGATATTACACATTTCTGCCCGCTTGTGAATATTCGCAAAGCACTGCTGAAATATTACTCCTCCGAAACCCTCACCTGAGTGTGGTTATGTATTTGATGTACTTGTGTAATGGAGAGAAAGGTTTACACAGAAGTTATGGGCAGGTGCTTTCAACAGCAGAGATTGAGAGTCACTGATCCAAAGCCAAACATGGCTGGAACACCCAATTATCTTCCCGAGGCAGATTAAACGAAGACAGCAATAACCCATCACTTAATACATGCAGGACATGCTTCTCCGTCTCGCAATCTCTTCTGCTAAAATATTTGTCCATGTTCTTTTCATTTTCTAATCAGATTTTTTTTTACAATTTACTCCACCAAGGCAGAGGTTCCCAGCCAGGGAACCGTGGAACAGCAGTGAGCTGGGGGAGAACCTCAGGCAAGCTGCGAAATCATTCTTGCCGCCTATAGAGAGAAGCCAGGGATGGGTCATAGCTGTCATTGCCAGCGACCAAATCCTAATCTCTCTCTTCCCCTGTCCACCACTTGATGGCTCCTGGCCAGAAGGAGGAATCAGCGAACAGCGCTTCTTATCTGCTTCCACCTCCAGCTCTGCTGGCTTTTCTCTGAGTTTTTATCTTTCTTTGGTTCTTGGTGTATTGTGTTTATTTTTATTTCAGACTTTTTACCTCGCTTATCGTGATTTTATGTTTCATCTTGTGCATTACTTCAGGTATCCTTTTGACCAGGGAGTCGATCGATAAATATTTTAAATAAATAAACAAAGTCAGAACTGAGCAGGAAAGCGGGTTTTGCGAGACAAAAGGGCTCAGCTTGGTTCCAGCTTCAGAGGGGCCACCGGCAGAGGAGGAGGTGGCGGCAACAGGGCAGAAGTACTGATTGCTTAATTCTGGCTGGAGGCCAATCCAGAGCGGGGCAGGGAAGGTGATACCAGGGGGATGGGTTGGAAAGAAAATGATAAAGCAAGGGGTGAGGGAAAGGAGGGAGGAGAAGGCGGTTATGCCAGAGGGTCGATGGAGGAACGTTGGGAGGGTGAGGGAAAAGATGGTGGTGATGCCAGGGGGTGGGAAGGAAGGGATGAAGTGATGCCAGAGGATGGAGCGGAACAAAAGGAAGATGATGCTGCTGGGTTGGAGGGGAGGTAATGGGGTGACAAAGTGAACCCAATGCTGGGTAAGTCATGACATAAAAAAGGTTGGCAATCACTGCTCTAAGGACTTCTTGCTTTGTCCTCTAAAACCATTTCAAAATTAAGCTACCAGGCTAATGTAACAGGAATCAAATTACTTCCCTTTTCTAGAACTTCCAATTGCCTCCAATTTGAATTTTGCTTTCAGTTCAAAATGTTGGTTCTTTCTGATTTCAGTCTTTCATTTCCCCCCCTCCAATCTCTGCACACTCCACTACTATCAGCTACTGTTCTCACCGCCCCGTCTATGATTTCTATCTCCTTACCCCACATCGGTGACACCTAGTGGCTACCCTCAGGATGCACGCCTGCCACAAGGCCTGAAAGAAGCCAAGGACTTGATGCTGTGATTGGCTGAACTAGATTGATGGGAGGTGCGGGGGGGGGGTGATAAAACGGGGAACAGCTACAGGCAGTTGTGAAGGAAGGTTCGTAGGTGCCTTAGCCCCAGAAGAGGCCAATAATGATTGAGCTGGAAGTCCAACAGGAGCAAGAAACTTCTGGATCAAAAATACAACTGTGAGAAATACAGGGATTGGGAGGATTCTTGGCCAAAAGAAAATATGAAAACGCATGTGGCTAATGCTTGGTACAACCAGAGGGACAATGGTTTCCGGCCTGTTATTCTCCACCTGTTTATTTGTATTCTTACAGCTCAGACACAGCCAGGGCTAGGATCTGACCTCACGAACTTTCATTAACATCTGCCCAGGGATTATATTATATATATATATATTTTTTTCCCTCCCCCACTTTAAATCTCCCCTCCCACCCCCAAACCTGGCTCGTTTAGACTGGATTTGGATTTAGCTCAGGCCTTTCTGTTGGTAGCGAGGCGAGTTACATTCAGGGACGGCAGATATTTCCCTATTCCCACAGGGCTCACAATCTGACCGGTCATTCATCAAGCCACGTTAGGGCTCTAACCAGCGTTTTATGGCGCGATAGACGCAATATTTCGCATCGTTCCACCCAGATACCCTCCCCCCTATTACAACGACCTTCTTGGCTTTCAATTTGCATGCACGGATTATGCAAATACATGCAAAGAAGGCCATTAACAGGCAATTTGATGCAAACATTTTACCATGGCTGACCTAGAACCACAATAAAATAAGAACACTTCCTTGGAAAGCGTTAGATGTGCGGCGGGAACCCAACATGGGTGCCTGCCGCACATTTAAAGCAACCGGGGGGGAAAAAAAACCCCGCAGCCAAACGGGGAGGTTGAGCGGGTCTCAGCACTGAACCCTCGTTTCAACCCGGGGCCACCAACTCCCCCCAAGAGCAGAAAAAAATGGTTTAAATTATCTGCACGACGACGGCAGCCTCCCCCACCCCGAAAGCCTTACTCCCACCCCCAGAGTCAATCACGTCCATTCCCACCCCCCACCCCCCCAATGCCACTCACAAGCTCCCCCTCCCTCCGACATCCATTGCAACTACCCCGACCCCCTGTCCCCTTCCCTAACAACAATCATAACCACCCCCACCCCCCCCCCCCAAAAAAAATTAATTTCAAGAAGCTGAGATGGCTCTGATCCCCGGAGCTTTCCCCAGTCACGTGGCGTTTTGGAAAATGGGTGCACCCGGCCCCAGCTTGGAATCCATTTTAAGGTAGGGGGCTTCTGGAGGGGGTTTGGGGTGCGGGTGGGTGCTGACATTTTTTTGGGGGGGGGGTTGTGTTATTTGTAATTGATTTTGGGGAGGTGGGAGGAGGTTGTGATTGGTGTCAGGGAGGCCATGGGATTGGGGGTGGTAGTGATTGACGTCGGGAGGGCCAGGGGATGGGAGCTGGGTAGTGATTGACGTCGGGGGTTGGGGGGTTGGGTAGTGATTGATTCTGGTGAGTGAGGGGTGAGGGTTTGACTTGGGTGAGGGGGGGGGAGAGGGCCGCCGCCTCCGCACACAGAATTTAAACAATTTTTTTCTATTTGTGGGGGAGCTGGGGCCGCCTTGACCAGAGGCCTTGTGTTGAGACGGGAATCAGCAATGACCCCCCGCTCAACTTCCCCGTTTGACCACAAGGTTTTTTTTTATATTTTGGGTCAGCAGTCCTTTCAGGTAATGTCGGTCCCATCGCGTTAAAAGGCCGCTTGCTGCATTCTTTTGTGTCGTGGTGTTTGGCCGTGACACAAAGGCGTGTGCTATGCAGCTGCAATGTGTTTTTATGGAAGGGACCCCCACTATTGTGCCAACACCCCCTGTGATAGTGGGAACCCCCCCCCCCCCCTCCTTTGAAAATACATCATGCCTTGATGAATCTAGGGGGTAAGTTTTGTACCTGAGGCACTGGAAGGCGAAATGACTTGCCCGTGGTCACCAGAAGCATCCGCGGGCTTTGAACCCTGACCTCCCTGGTTCTCCGCCTGCTACTCTAACCACTGGGCTACTTTGGTTTTTGCAGTGATAGTCCTGGGCCAGGGACCATGTACCAGGGGCACTGTAATCATGGGCACTGAATCCAGCCATGACCACAACTTCCTCTGCTCCATCCTGTACAATTCTGGTCGCCGCATCTCAAAAAAGATATAATTGCGATGGAGAAGGTACAGAGAAGGGCAACCAAAATGATAAGGGGAATGGAACAGCTCCCCTATGAGGAAAGGCTAAAGAGGTTAGGACGTTTCAGCTTGGAGAAGAGACGGCTGAGGGGGGATATGATAGAGGTGTTTAAAATGATGAGAGGTCTAGAACGGGTAGATGTGAATCGGTTTTTTACTCTTTTGGATATTAGAAAGACTAGGGGGCACTCCATGAAGTTAGCATGGGGCACATTTAAAACTAATCGGAGAAAGTTCTTCTTCACTCAATGCACAATAAAGCTCTGGAATTTGTTGCCAGAGGATGTGGTTAGTGCAGTTAGTGTAGCTGGGTTTAAAAAAGGATTGGATAAGTTCTTGAAGGAGAAGTCCATTACCTGCTATTAATTAAGTTGACTTAGGGGCGGATTTTCAGAGCACTGCTCGCCTAAATCCGCCCAAAACCGGGCGGATTTAGGCGAGCAGGGCCCTGCGCGCCGGGAAGCCTATTTTACATAGGCCTACCGGCGCGCGCAGAGCCCCGGGACTCGCGTAAGTCCCGGGGTTCTCCGAGGGGGGCGTGTCGGGGGCGTGTCGGGGGCGGGCCCGATCGTCGCGGCGTTTCGGGGGCGTGTCGGCAGCGTTTTGGGGGCGGGTACGGGGGCGTGGCTACGGCCCGGGGCGGTCCGGGGGCGTGGCCGCGCCCTCCGTACCCACCCCCAGGACGCGGCCCGGCGCGCAGGAGGCCCGCTGGCGCGCGGGGATTTACGCCTCCCTCCGGGAGGCGTAAATCCCCCAACAAAGGTTAGGGGGGGGTGTAGACAGGGCCGGGCGGGTGGGTTAGGTAGAGGAAGGGAGGGGAAGGTGAGGGGAGGGCGTTAGAGGATTCCCTCCAAGGCCGCTCCGATTTCGGAGCGGCCTTGGAGGGAACGGGGGTAGGCTGCGCGGCTTGGCGCGCGCCGGCTATACAAAATCCATAGCCTTGCGCGCGCCGATCCAGGTTTTTAGCAGATACGCGCGGCTCCGTGCGTATCTACTAAAATCCCGCGTACTTTTGCTTGCGCCTGGAGCGCAAGCAAAAGTAGGCTATTCGCGCTCCTTTTAAAATCCGCCCCTTAGAGAATAGCCACTGCTATTACTAGCAATAGTAACATGGAATAGACTTAGTTTTTGGGTACTTGCCAGGTTCTTAAGGCCTGGATTGGCCACTGTTGGAAACAGGATGCTGGGCTTGATGGACCCTTGGTCTGACCCAGTATGGCATGTTCTTATGTTCTTATCCTGTCACAGGGGCTATGAACGCTGTCTCCATGGGATCCCCAACCCCAGCCGGCCTGAAGAACAGAACAGCCAACTCCGGGATCGAACCAGCACCTTTCACATGGCAGTGCCTAGGGCTGGCTCACCAAAGTGACAATTTTATTGTTAACCAGAAGGAGCAGCTTTACCTGAAAGAGCTCTGCTAATTAAAATCCCGATCTGCATTGAGCTTTTATGGAATATGAATTCCAACGTCATCTTATGTTTCCTTTTTATGCATTGGCCTACAGGTGAGAGCAAACTTATAAGGCATTTTCTATGTTTGTAGAGAAAGAGCACAGAAACGGTAGTGCAATTAGCAGCTTACTTCAATCTGCAACACTTTCATGAAACAGATATTTCAGTTCATGAGGCAGGTGGCATGAATGCTAAAAAAAAACCGAGTATCAGCTTTTCAAGCAATTAAAGAATGAAAAATAAATAGTCAATGCACTTCTTCCTTCCTTGGGTTATAGTGAGGAAGCAGCTAACTCTGTACGATGAGAGCTGAATATGTAAGAAGCACAGAACTCAAACGCTCTTGCTCTGACTGGAACACGGGGAACGGTGAGCTCCGCTCAGACCAAAGGAATGACTTTTTAAGCAGCGCAATAAGATTTTTCAAATTCACTTTCTTTCATGAGCAAACTAAAAGGATGTCCATGTTCAAAAAACGAAGGCTCGGCATGCCGAAATAAAGCAGAAAACCACTTACTTTTCAGGATTTTTCACTTCTTCGGTAACAAAGTTGAGGTAAAACCTGTAAGCAGATTAGAAACAATTTGTAAAGCATCAGCTTATTGCAATACAGAAGACAAAATTTACCAAAAGGCATGCATTTGTGAGTCCTCGCTCAAGGGGATGTGCCTGACAACAGTAAAGATCACTAGCTGTCCAGTCCCCTTTGAGCATCAAAGAAGATGATAGGGATGTGCATTCATTTAAAGCAAATGCTGAAGACGTGAAGAATGAGGCCATTTTTGGTTCATTCTGAATAAAATAAAATAAAAATAGCTTCAGATCAAAATACCTCAAAATGTTGGGGCAGTTTTGCGTTCGTACTTTTTTTTTTTTTTTTTTAAATAGGGCTCCAGCAGGATCAGGCCTCAGCTGGTCCCATCTCTGAGGCCATATCCCAACGCTGAGGCCCAAGCTCAATGCCGGGGCCCATCGCCAAGGTCTAGGCCAGATCCTGGAGCTCAACTAAGGCCAGGTCCCATCATCAAGGCCCAGGCCTAGGCACAGGCCCAACAGCAGGACCCAGCCCAAGGTTGAGTCCCATCACCAAGGACTTTGTCTGATGCTGAGGCTGGATCCTGTCGCCAAGGTCCAAGCCTAGGCCAAGGCTCAATGCCAGATCCATTGCTTAGGTGCAGGCCTACAACCAGGTCTAAGACTGGGTCCCATCACTGAGGCTCAGGCCTAGATCTGACGATGGGGCCTGGCTTGAAGCTGGGTCCTGTTGCCAAAGTCTAGGCCTGATGCCAGGGCTTGGTCCAAGGCTGGGTCCTACTACCAAGACATAGGCCCAATGCTGGGCCCCAGCCAGACGCCAGGGATTTTTGCTGTGGCTCATGCCTAGGCCCAGACCCAACATCAAGGCCTAGCCTGAGTCCAGGTTTATGTTGCCAAGGCCAAGACCTAGGCTTCACAACATGTTCTATCTTTTTGGAAGGCAGAAAAATGGTGCTTTCCATTGTGGTGCCGTCCACCCAAGAGGATGGCTCCATATTGATATGTGGCATTCATTCCAAGAGCCTGAGCCTTGCTAATAGGACTTTGCTTTGGGGATGGGACACGGCCTCTGGCCAGGTCCAGGTCTGGGGCCTTGGTCTGGTCCTATGCCAGGGCCTCATCGACAAAACCCAGTTTCAGTCCAGGTCCTGGGGCTAAGCCTGGGCTTTCAGCAATGGGACATCTGGTGTTTGGTCTGCTCATAGGCTCGGGGGCTTGGCTATCGGCCGCAGCCTCTGGCCAAGCCATGGTATCAAGTCTGAGCCTAGACCTTAGCCTAGGGCCATGGCGACAGGATCTGACCTTGCACTTGGCCCTAGTATCAGGCCTGGATCTTGGCAACAGAACCTGAACTTGAGCTGGGCCCTAGGCCTGGCTCTGGCATTGGGCCTATGCCTAGACCTGGGCCTCAGCGACCGGACTTAGCGTCAGGTGAGGCCCTGGCCTCAGCGACCGGACTTAGCGTCAGGTGAGGCCCTGGCATCAGTCCTGGGCCTGGGCCTCAGCGACTGGACCTGGCCTCAGTCCATTCTTGGTATTGCATTGTGTGCAAATACCTGTAACTTGGATCATTCCTTCTGTACGCCCCAATTTTGCTTTCTCCAAAGACATTGTAATACATATTAGAACCAAAATTAGACCCTTTATTAAGGAACTGATATAGTTAAGCCCCAAATCTTCATTTTCATATAAGGGCATTAAAATCGCATGCAATAAAACAGAAAAAAGGTCTAACAATTTAAAACTTCCATGTAAGATGCACCTTTTCCTCCACTTCTGCGACTTTTAACTACATAATCCTGCAGGCTTGATGAGGGAACTTTAATGTCACACACTACTGTTTAGTAAGACAGAAATGGAGCGGTTGCTTATTCCGTGCCAGTCTCTTAAGGTAGTAATGCATAAGATAATCACGAAGATAACACCACCCCACCCCCCCCCCCCCCCCTCGACCACCAGGGATTGCCGAAGAAGAAAACACAAGTAGGCAGAGGTAGGGCTAGATCTGCCCAAATTCTTTTCATCCTCTGGAGGGAAAGCAGAAAATCTTCGATGTCTGTCAAATAGCAAATGTTATCAAGGTTGCCATTTGATCTGATATTCTGCCCAAAGTCCATATTCTTGACTGGGGGGAAAAAACCCCAACTTATCCAAGGAAGAGGAACCACCCTTCACGCCGCAGGCAGCTTTTGGCTTCAGCCCTGAACACGGCGAGGGCCAGTTTTGGTCCACAGCGCTACCCAATTCTGAATTGTCTGACTCAGCCACTTCGAGTGAAAAGCCTTTACAATCCGCGCTGATACTGACACCGAGACCCAATTTACTTTCTTAATTGGAGCGCTGAGTTGTCCAGGTTTTCAATGTCTTCGCACTGAAAAGTTTAAAAAAGGCGTTTGGCAGTGGAATTAAATAATGCATCTGACTCAGCTGCTGGAGAAAAGTACTGCTTACCAGGCAGCTCTTTTATGTGCGGTACTTTATTACCAGCCAGGGTAAGGAGCAGGACAGCAGCAGACGAAGCTCTCTCCAAATGAACTTGTCTATTTGGGCGGGGGGGGAGGTTAAGGCATGGTTTTACCTCTGTCTACGTTATTCACAGGCAATTTATGGCGATTTCCTGCAGAGGTTTTAGAGAGCAGAGTTGCAAAGTTGTCTGCTTAGGCCTACGTGCAGTGCAGCAGCTAACAGTGGAGGAGAGCCTTCTCTCGTACGACTGAGCTAGGCGCATCCACTAGGGGGCGCGCATGGAAAACGCTTTGGGTCTTTGTTGCGTTCTCTCTTTATTTGGGGGTTCTTCCATTTTTTTTTTGCTTTCGTTTTGTTAGCAAGGTTTAAAATAAATAAATAAATAAAACAGAAAGAACATGAAATGATATAGCACTTGTGCTTGTGTTGTTTCAGATGGAAAATGGCACAAAGGGAAACAGCAGCCCACATCTGGGCTACCTCTACCCAACTGGTGTTAACTTACTTCCTGCCTATATATATATAGATAGATATATATATATATATATATATACACACAGTATGCAATTCTTACCCAATGTTCCTACTTCCCTTCCTAATGTACCTCCTACTTCTTATCTATTTTCTTGCAAGATACCTTATATCTGTATGCATCCATTACTTATGTACTCGGCGCCTTTTCTGTTATGTAATCCGCCATGGGCCTACCTTTCAGAAAAGGCAGGGTATCAGATGGAAAGAAAGAAACAAACTGAAAAATGTGGTCATTATTTCCCTGCCATCTTGAAGCGACAGTTGAACAGGGGCAGTGGTGCAAGTTGAACAGGGGCAGTGGTGCAAGTCACCAGTTTGGCAGCGAGGCACAAGTGAAAGAAGGCCTCACCCCCCCCCCCCCCCCCTGCAAAAGGAGCTCTCCAAGCTTTACAGCGCCGTACCAGAGTTTGTATTATCGCATGTTATCCCGCACCTCGGAAGCAAATCTCTCCAGTTCCTCTGTTATTCTAGCGGTTCTGCTTCTTTCTGGTTCTTGTTGGCTTTAGTTATTTATTTATTTAAACCATTTCTGGGCTGCGGCCTCCATCGTCCGGCGCCTCCTACCCCCCCTTCTGCCAGATGATTAACCAAACCACAAGAACAGGCTGCCGAAGATAAAAGGGGGGGGGTTTCTGGTAATGGTTGGGATTCATAGTGGCTGTTGACTTAAGACCTCGTGCACTGACAAAATGAGATTCAATGCACGCCGCACGCACACAATCAAGATCGTTACACGACTGCCATTGTATTTTCAGCCAACAAAACTGCCATCATTGATGGACAGAGCACCAAGGAAGAGGCATGGTGCAGGCACATTACCTTCGTCTTCTCACAGGTATTCAAATTCTGAACCTGCTGCAACTTGTGTGGCAATTAGAATTGCATTTTGGGGGAGAGACAGACCACTTCCACCACTCAGGCCCCCCCATCTGTCAGGGTCGGCCAGTCCTGGGGATGCCGTGGAGGTGACGTGCCCGAGTTGCTACCGTGGCAGCCCCCCCCCTGCCAGCTGAAAGTGCCCGCCAAAGGAGGCGCACCTACAGCCCTCTGGCCAATGAGGACCGCTTGAGACGCCGCTGTTAGGGGCGGGCAGAGTAGTAAAGACTGCCGACAGAAAAAAAAAAAAAGGAAGGATACACCCCCTCCCCAAAATAAAACAAATGACATGCAGTATTGCAATCACTGCTGTTTTTCTGAGGACCCTTACCAGGCTACTTCTTGTGGCCCCCTTTTAATGCATACAGCATTGTGTCAGGTCTCTATAGAATAATACTGCAAGCCCGATAGCCGCCCAGATGTAAATTAGAATGTAAGATGGAATCTTTTTTTTTAAATTCATTTTCATTCACCGGACACACTTTTGGGGGCAGAGAACCCTGATCAGCCCAGAGGATCGTCACTCACGGTCAAACAGTTTCACACTTCCAAATGCAGACTTGGGTTTTACGTTTTCCTCCAGTACAGCTGGAAAGGGGAAGTGGACCTTGGGTGCTTCACATCAAAGCCTGTAATGGCTGTGACCGACAGGCGGTCAGGCTCCACAGATCTTCAAGCTACTACTGAGCACCAGCTTTCAGCAAATCCATTTCCGTTGAGATTATAAGTTATTATTGGATAGCACTCGGCTTCCCAGTAATAAGACAGTGGACTGCCAAAGCACAATTTTCTGTTGTGTGTGTGTGGGGGGGTCATTTTCAGACTGCCCGCAGGGGCTGCAGATCCACAGGCACTTTGTTATCACAGACCTGAAAGCTGATTTTCAAAGGGAAGCTCCTCAGGGGGTGTTTCCTTTTAAAGCTCACCTGGCGTCCATACTGGTGCTACAAAGAGCCAAAAGGTTCACACAGCGACTTAAAACAGGCATTGGGGAAAAAAATGGAAGTTGGAGGGTGCCATGGGCCCTGACAACCTTTTTTTTCTTTAAGAAAATTACTGCTGATGTAAACAGCTGTTCGCCGAGACTACCATCTCATTTCACGTAGGCCAACAAGTAGCTTTCAGAGGGTAATGGCTTTCATTCAGCACCTGCCCAACCTGGATTTAAGCTGACAGCCTGCCAGTGAAAGACTAACACTGTGCCAGTCCTCTGGGCCCTCCAGTTCCCCCCCATCCCCACTAGTTAATGCAATGTGTGCTGTTCTTAGAAAGGCCTTTCACTCTGTTTGCAAAATTCCCCTTCTTCCGTAGTCCATCTGTAGCTGCTTATTCTGCGCTGATGCTTTCGGTGTCATCACATGAACACGAGCCCAAGAACAGGTCATGCAAGTGACCGGCCGAGTGGCATAATATTCTTCCTCGTCTTAATTTCAATCTACAGCGAGAGACGTGGCTAAGTGGGGATTTCCAAAGTTTCAAGCGCATATTTCTCTGCTCAGGAGCAGAGGATTACAAATAAAATAAGGACTTTCATAGGGCTCTGTTTGCAAAAAAAAAAAAAAAAAGGGCTTCTTCCATTCTATGCGTACGGCAAACATCATTCAAATATTGAAGGGCCCTCAGTCACTTTCTTCCAGCTGTTGACTAAATTATTGGCAATCATTTTGCTTCGGCACAGAGGAAGGAGTCACACTGTGCGTGGCAGTGTGCCACTTTACCAGGAGAGACGTCATGGGACGGGCCTGCTCGCTGGTGAATGGAAGAACCTCGTTATCTCACACTTCCACTGCTATAACTCTGCTCCCATTTGTTTTATGGAAAATATATATATACCTCAGAAAGTGCTTGTGCCGTTCTCCATCCTATCACTGTTACATACCTAGAGGTGAATTTTAAAAGCCCGGTGCGCGCCAAAATTGGGAGATGAGCGGGCATGCAGACGGCGAGTGCCCGCTGTGTTTTAAAAGCCGCTTACAGGCACGTACCTCTCCCGCACCAGGCACACCTCACTTGCTTTTAAAAAGGGGGCGCGGTCTGGGCGTGACATGGGTATTGTGGGGCAGGGCAGAGCAGGGGCCAAGAGATGCGTGCATAAATATTTACACATCATATGTGCAGCCAGGCTATTTTATAACATGTGCATGCAAGTTATAAAATGGCCGCATCCCTGGGCCTGCGCCGAATTCGCACGTGTTATGTGCGCCCGTGCACCGGTTTGAATGTTACCATCCCAATGTTCACTATTCCAGAAAATGGCCTGCCAATGTGTATTGAAAAAAAGTGTAATAAGTGGATGTTTAATAATTGAGTTGTGAAAGATTGAGAGGCCCTGCAGGCTTTCTGTATTAGCAGCTAAGGTTCATTGCTACGGGGTAGCCGTGGGCTTGCATATCCCAAGGCTGTCCACCTGCAGTCCTCAAGGGCCGCACACCAGTCTGGCTTTCAGGATATATCTAACAAAAATGCATGAGATAGATTAGCATGCAACTGAAGCAGTGTGCATGCAAATATACTTCATGTTTATTCATTGGGGATATCCCAAAAACCTGACGGATATGCAGCCCTTGAAGACTGACGCTGGACACCCTGGGCATATCCTGTTCTCAGGTAACAACCCAAAGGCTGAAGAGGCTTAAACGTCATGCAAAGCAATACAACCTTGCTATGTTCCATTCAATTATATTTTATTGACCCGAACCGTGATTTATTTTTAAAAAATGTGAGTTTTTCAGATCACATTTAAAGGGCAGTTTGCAAAGGTGTTTTTGTGGGTAAAAGAATGTTTTACACACAGACATGACCTTTTTACAAAATTGCTCACCCGATAGGTGGGTAAACTTGCATGCGTACGTCATGTGTGCATGCAGATGTATCCAGACTGAGTGGGAACGATCCTGGGCTGGAGCAGGGGAGGTGTTTCAACATGCACGGGCAACCCCTGCTTAGGGCACATAAAAGATGATGGAAGGGGGTTTTCCCTATCTGTTAAGGGTCATCCCTTCCGAATTTATTCAGTGGGTTCTTGGAACAGGTCCTGCAGATGGTGAATGGACCTGGGTGAAGACAGCAGGGCTGGCCGGTAACCTCACTGCATGAACTCTGGCCCATGCTTCCACTAGGGCTGGCTAAAATTAAGTGCCACAGACACCACTTTCAAACTATTAAACTCTGTTTCTGGATGAACCAGCCAGCTCCCCCCAGGCCACGCCCACACCCCGTCCCTTTTCTGGAGCTTTTCATTTGCGTACGCAGCGGGAGATTGGGCGCATACTCGGGCGGCTTTTAAAATCCTTTCGGCACCCGCCAGCCTGGCATTTGCATATCTCCAGGTTTTGGTGCACGTCGGGCTTTTAAAATTCACCTTTAAGCAACTGCCAGATCCCTCCAGAAATTATTGCAAAATGACAAAAATAACTCTTTACCCCAAGGCATCAAGATCATGACCCATTCTTTCTAAGAAAAAATGGTTTCATAGTGGGATGGTTGCTTCTTTTAGAAGGACCATACGTGAAGAGCACCGCAAGGACGGTCTTCCCTTTCCATTCTTCCATACGAGTGTTTCTTCTCACCTTCCCCTTCACAAAATAAATGCTTGTGACCGAAGGGGATCTCTACCCAAATAAAAACTGAACGCCAGCCGAGAAGTCCAATCTCCTCGCTAGCGATGCTTTTGCCCAGTTGCAAGATTGTGGCTCGGCAATTTACAACACTTGGAATTTGGCATTCGTCTTGCTCCAGTCAATTTATCCTCTAAACTCAAAACACCTTTTGAGATGCTGATCCAGGTTTCAATTTGGTTACAGTGTTTTCACAGAGCAATGGCAGAATCGTTTCAGTCAATCTTCCCCCCAGCCAGTTTTCCTATCAATATGAAACACGTTATTTTTTGCTTTTCACTGCTGAAGGCCTTCAGTACCAGCTACACCATGATTTCATCCATGCTGGCTGTTGATTCGGTTGGATTAGTGCCTTAACATGTGCGCAGATCAGTCTAAGCTGCAAAACCATGCTAACATCAATTTCCTTCAGTCATTTGGTAAGTAGAATGAATGCCGCAAATTAGCGAGAGTACAGGAGCACAAGGTGACAAACATTTTGCCTGGTAAACATGACTAATTACTGTACGCAAAAAAAGCTTTTACGCGAAAGTGGAATTTAATGCCCATCACTGGTATAAAGTAAGATCAGCAATAGCTCATAATAAATATTTCAAGAGAAGCAGTCAGTCAGCTCTTCAGCAAAGATCAATCATACTGACGAGTGGGCTAGTTATCTTCTTCTGTTTTAACAACAAGAAGTAAATCATTGACCTGAAGCATGACTAGATGCAAGCCATTTCATTTCTAGTTTGCTTTCATGTCCCAGCGCCATTCATGGAGATGCAATTCTGGTTTTCTCAGGAGAGGGCAGTCCCACACCTCCATAAATGCACTGGGTTTAGCCTGTCTCGTTTTTTATATGAAGCCATACAGACTGGTCAGCCTACTCAATAGTTAGGAAGCCTCCTTCAGCCAGCTTTACGGCTGCACGGATTACATACAGTACCTGGTGTAATCAATAGTTGCTCTATTTATATCACGTAGCCTTCACACGAAATATCAAATTAAAAATGAAAGAAAAATTGCTGCCAGAGTAAAAAAAAATATCATTCTGGGGCCAGATATTTCAAACTTTTCAACTGGTCAATATTCAGACTTTTCCAGGGCAATTCAATCTTTTCCAGGAAACAAATGCATTCTGCATATCGGTTGCTTTTTTTTCTTTTGTTTGTTCTTTTAATGGGAAGGTTAATCCTCTTACCTTGGCCATTTGTATCTGCCCAGTAAGATCAAGTGCCAGGACATTAACATCCCATGTTGTACATGTTCTTAATTTCAGCCACAAGGCCGAGAAAGGAGCAGCCTCAACTTATGGCTCCAACCTTACATTTGATCTTGGTCAAAAAAGATAGCAGCTTTATAGAAGATTTCGAAGGAACATACTGTAATCTGGACAGAATCAGAACCTTTTCGAGGTATGTCACAGAAAGCTGCCTCTAATATCTGAGCGCCCGCTCTAGGGTGCTGAGCCAAGGTCCGTCACAGAGTAAGAAATCTCCAGCAGAAACCCTCAGAGCCAAGAAGAGTTGGGACCATGCTGATTTTGGATACTGGATGTTTCCAGATAATGAAAGTTCCCTGATATTTTAAAAAAGAAGCAGAGAAACCGCGATTATATTTTCTCACCAAAGATGATTTTCTCCAAATAACCGAACAGTTTATTGAGTACTTGGGTAATTTTGGATAATAGAATGGGGGTCAAAACGCAGGATTTTGATGGGAGCTTTTAGATAAAAGGAACTTTGGATATAAGGTGCTCTCTTGACTAGAATTTATTAACACCCCCCCCCCCCCCCCGATGATTAGATTCATAAGCTGGGTGCCTGGCTTTAGCTTTGCCCTGCTTCAGTAGGCACCTGTGCCTGTGCGTCCAGCCTTTACTGGCATCACTTATTAATTTGGGGGCTAGCTCCGGAGAGAACAGTAAACCACTTCCAATTACGTAAGAAGCGAGCGCAAGCCTCTCTTCCTTCCTCCACTTGCCTGCCAAGAACTGTGGAGAGAGACTTTCGGGGGGGCGGAGACAATTAATATTGGGAAAGCTCTGCAGACAAGGTTGTACCACCCTAACTGGAAGAAAAGCCACAGCTGGAGCCTCAGGAGTACCCCTGGGGTTCTCTTGGTGGTGGGGGGGTGCTCATGCATAATTTGGTGCGGCAACTTAGACAAATAATGACCCTCACTCCTCACTAGTGTAAAAAGACTGAGTAAGATGAAACGCCATTAAAAAGGGAATTGGTTGTTGTAGAGGCAAGAAGAAACATAATTCCAAATTATTGTTCTATGGGACTTAAGTCAAGGGGCTAGGAAAGGAAAAGCATGTGTTGACATATGTGCTTACATTTTTTTTTCTTTAAAGAGATCTACTTCCCTATAAGTACCGATTCTAGAGACCGTCAATGGTATTCATACCGTTTAAAGCAATCAGCAGATGTGGCTTTTCGTACTCACCACCCAGCGTAGGCATACATTCCGGAATAGAAAGCAAGAGGTAATCCCATAACACTGACGTCCTTTCCAACAAACGCATCTTTAAAGTGCTGAGTTTCTCCTAAAAAATAAAAATATCTTTGAACACATCCAACATAGCTCTAAACGTTTAGTCATAGTCAAGGAACGGGGGAAACCCTTTTTTAATTGTTTCTTTTTATTGGTTTATTTTAAAATCTTTGTTACCTGCCCTTCCTACGTTCAGGGTGGGGTACAATAGAACATACACAGTAATAAAAGCATAACAGATCAATATTACATACCATAAAGACAAATGAATAGAATAACAGTGATCAATCAGTGGCAGATAAATAACAAAGGAATACCGGGGCTATGTCTTCTCGTTGGACTCTATCATATACGCTGCCTGAAAGAGGTATATTTGTAAGGCTTTCTTTAAGAACTTGGTTTCACGGAGTAATCTGACCTCTTTCCGAAGAGGCAGTTCACAAGGATGTTCTGCATGAACCTCCCCGACATCGTTAAGATTGTCCGGCTGGATGGCTTTCACCTGCTTCTTGTTCCCTGCTTCGTCCTGCACACTCCTCCCTCCTTGTCTACACTCATTTTTCTCTCTCTGTCGCCTCCCCCTTCTCTCTGAGAGTGTGAGTGTGTGTGTGTGAGTGTGTGTGTGTGTGTGTGAGAGAGAATGTGTGTATGTGTGTGAGAGAAAGACTAGAAACTTCCAGCTGCAGCCTGGGTTCTCCTGCTTGGTGTCTATATGTTCTGAAATGGGAACAATGTTCTTGAGAATTGAGAAATTCCTTTTCTACTCTGGACTCTGGACCCTTGTCCAACTAGTCTTTTGGTTTTGTTGAAAGATGAATTTATTCAAATGACGATGAAACTGGTTAATCTTTCCTTGTCTGAAGGGATAGATCCGCAGGTCTTGAAACAATCTGTGATTTTGTTTGGTTGTTAAAAAAGGCAATCTGCTGATTAACAAATTAACTAGTTTCAGGCCAATTTCCAATCAACTATCCCTTGGGAAATTATTAGAAAAAGTAGTATTAATACAGTTAACCAACTATTCGCTCTCGGGGCATCTCTTACACGATAAGCAGTATGGTTTTCAATGACAATATAGCACTGAAACTGTATTGGTAGCAGTGAATGATTTTCTGTTGTGTACAATGAATTCTGGGGGTGCTGCAATTGCCTGATACCTGGGCATCTCTTCAGCATTTGATTTGGTTAATCATACAGTTTTGTTCACAAGACTAAGAGAACTTAATTTGGTTGGGATGGTTTTAAAGTGGTTTGAATCTTATTTGGATTCCCGTCAACAGTGAGTTAAAATTGGGGCCACTTATTCGGATCTGTTTTTATTGCACAGGGGGGAACCTCAGGGTTCAGAGTTATCCCCTACGTTATTTAATATTTATCTTTTACCTCTTTGTAAGTTGCTGGATTCGCCGAATGTCAGTTTTAGATGCTATGCAGATAGCATTCAATTATATTTTATGGGTTTTTTTCGGACCTAGACTATGTTGTGCGGCGGATGAGGATGTGTTTAGAAGCAATAGTAACTGAATGGATGGATGCAAACGAATTACAATGAATTAAAAAAAAAAGAAAAGAGGCTCTTTCAATTTCCAGAAATAAGAGGCCTGATGATTTAAACCAATTAGTTTTCAATAGGGAATTAAACTGCAGTTTCAGAGAGCGTACGCAATCTTGATTTCTTTTATGATCCTGAATTGACGCATGCTCAACAATTGCATCACATCTTGTCTACCGTGTATTTCAAATTAAAATTATTGAGACATTTAAAAGTCTTTCTTGGATACCTCTGATTTCTGACACTTAGTTCAGGCTTTTATTCTGACATCCATAGGCCATTGCAATTCATTGTATATCGGTCTCCCAAAATGCCATCTGCATGCTTTGCAACTTTTCGGGAACTCGGCAGCACGGTTACTGATAGGTGTGGCACGTCACGGACATGTGACCCCAATGTTGAAGAGGTTACATTGGTTACTTGTAACCCATCGCATTAGATTTAAAATCAGAACGCTTGTTTTTAAGTCCATTCATGATGAGGCTCCCACAACATTTGTCTCAGCTCTTTCAGCAACATCAGCACCGTGCACTTTGCGGTCTGCTAGCCAACAATTGCGAGAAGTTCCTTATATTAAATCTGCTCATCTGCAGCAAACCCGCCAACGTGCCTTTTCTGTGGTAGGCCCCCATACGGTGGAACGCGCTGCCGGATGATGTGAAACAGGCGCAGGATGTGAAATTATTTAGAAAGAAGGTAAAGAGTTTTTTTATTTGGTGATGCTTTTAGTTGATATTAGTAGTGTTTATTTATATGTGTGATGAAGTGCAGGCTGCTTTAAAGCAGGAAAACCCGGGCCGGATCAGTACTGGGAGGACCCGGAGCCAAGCTAGGCAGCAGAGGGCACTATTTCAGTCCATCGCAAACGAGTTTCGGGAGGGAGGCTGATAGCTCCCTCTCGACTGAAACATGAGAAAAAAATTCTATTGCGGCTCCTGCATCCCGCAGGAGACGTAAAAAAATGACTGAAAACTGACGTCACAGATGGTACTACCACTGGCTGTCTAAAGGGGTCTTAGCTCTGAGCATGGGGAGGGGGGAAGGAAGTTACTTCTGCTCAGGTGTCTCACTCCTGGGACCACTTTGAAGAGAGGATGGGGGGCCATAACCCAGGCAGGGGGGGCTGTGGGGTTGCTCCCATCTGCCCTAGTGGGACCCCAAGGCTCGTGACTAACTAAGGGCGGGAACACCTCACACTTCCCGTGCACGCACTCCGAAGGAGGGCGTGCGCCACTGCCCAAAAGAAAACCCCTATTCGACCTAAAAGAATTTAATATGTGCACTGTCTTATGATATTTGTAATCATTAGCCACTCTTGGCCGCTATAAGGACATTTCAGTGAATGACTGATGATTAAACTGGGTATTGTGCTCTAAGGTCATACCTAAAAGACCGACCGCACCGCAAACACCAGGCCACTGAACCAGGAAGGCTTTTACTGAGAGAGCCGTTGGTACAGTAGACATGTATGATGGTCATTCACTTTTCCAATATATGATATTGTAAGAGTCATCCTAGCAGAATTTCTATTTTTTTGTTGAATACTAAAGTTTCTGCTTGTTAGGGGTCTACATATTTCTTGTTGGGCACTACGGTATGACATCCAGGTGGAATCAAACCAGGCACCTACTACAGTGCACAGGCAGAAACAATACCCCTTAGTGCTCTGAAGGGACCATCTCTGTTTTTAGATGGGGAAGCATTTGTTCTAAAAGACCTTTTCAGGTTTTTTTTCCCATGAGAGATGATGAACTGCCTTCCTCCCACAATGTTCCTATTGAGCGTTTTGAAAATGTATTCAGTGATGTCACGGCACTCCCTTTCTTCACGGCAGCATTTTTAGCTAGGTCTCGTCTCGGGTTCTCTCGTGCTAACCGCCTCCGGCCACTGAAATCCCAGAAGCTTCCTTTGCCACGGTTTGCAATGTCTCACGTGCTTAGAAATTTGAAGAGCACAGCATATAAATAATGTATTCAAAGCACTTCATTCAGTGGTTGCTTTTGCAACCATTGAATTGAGGTCTAATTCTCTGCTTTGGTTTGGTTTAGATGATTTTTTTATTTTTTTATTTTTGCATTCAGATGTCTTAATTTCAAATATTGGAGGCACAAACGGTATCCAAAGTCAGGAATGCATGGGATAAATGCAGGGGATCTTTGAGGGGTTGATAGAAATTCTAAGGGTTAGATAAATTAGATGGCTGGGCAGACTGGACAGGCCGCACGGTCTTTTTCTGCCGTCATGTTTCTGTAATACCAGTGCCACCCTATGCATCTCCACCTCCGCTCCATTAAGGGCCTGATTCACAAAAGCTTTTCTCCCATTACGAGTCTATGGGAGGAAAAAAAAAAAAAGCTTTAGTAAATCAGGTCCTAAATCAACAGCAGAGAGATGAGGTTTAACCAGCAGGCCCTAATTAGGAGATTGGGTTTTTTTTTTGTTTGTGATTGCACAGTGTATATAAGGAGGAAAAAAAATAGATAAGAGCTAGAAAAACCCGTGTTTGTTTTTTTTTTTCATACCTTTCATTAGCTGCATCACTCCAGGGACTATAATTATCAAAATTGCTACAAGCTTGCAAAAAGTTAGAAAAATCTGGATTCGGGCACTCCAGCTGACGCTCAGACTATTCAGCACCATCACCGCAGCTGGGAAAACACAAGAAAAAAGAGAAAAGCGTGAAAACCAAAAAAAAAAAAGAACACTTCTCATTCAAAAACATTTACACAATATCTGAGGATCCCATTTAAGATTCTTGCCACAGGTACAGCCTGCACCTGCCTGGATAAAAGCATTTTAGAATAAGCACCTATGATCCTTAGGTACTGTCTCCCATTCCGTTTTTACAGGGAAGAGTCCTCCTGGGTAGGGAGAAGGTGGTGCACAAGCGACTGTATAATCGAGGGTCTGGAAGAACAACTCAAGACGCAATATCATTTTTGTTTGTTTCGTTTTGATTTAGTGCGCACTAAAACACAGGAAGTCTAACTTTCGAACCTGTCCGCGGAACATTTGCGGGTGAAACTGGACGCGCGGAGACGTGCTAGAACTTCATAAACTGGGATCCACAAATGCGCAGGTATGTTTTAGTACACACGACTATTTCTAATGCAAGAAAACACATACTTTCTCTACCCATTTTATATTTTAGATGCATAAGAAAAATAGCATGTACGCGCGATAACCCCATATGCAGGGGCAGGTACGTGCTTATACCATTCGTAAAATACTTAATTGCACGCGTACTTGAAATCACGGTTCCCCAATACCTCTGCCGGTTCACCCAGTCTGTCTCCAGTTCACCTAAACCCTCCAGCATTTCACCCTGAACCCCCACCAGTTCACCCGACCTCCCGCCCAATAATTACAGACAACAGACGAGTCTGATTTCACTTTCGTGAGTCAGTTATGGGTAAATATGTACAAATAAGTTTGGTAATATATACACATATGCCTCTTACACAATAGCAACTAGTCTGCATTTTTCTGAAGCTTGTCCCCAAACACCGCTAGCCAGCACCAATTATCTGCCAGTAAAATGTATGCACAAAATGGATAATATGTGCATACTCTTGACACTTATAAAATAGCATATATGTGACACTATTCTTACACACAAAACCTCTTTGAAAATGTACTTCTTACTGTACACTAAATTGAAGTAGTCTGCCTTAAATCAACATAAAATGAAAAATATGCAACATGAATAAAAAAGAATAATTTGGGCTGCACACCCTAAGCCGACAGTTTACATCTACAGGTAGAGTTAAGGATCAACCCACAAGCTGCAGGTGATACCTTTTTAGTGGACTCACTGAATACATCCATGCCTGGCTTTTTGAGACTCAGCTGTGCTCCCTTCATCAGGTCAAGACTGACAGGATCATATGCAGAGCTTGTAACGTGGTCACCACGATACTTTGCAGCAATACATTGTCAAGTTAATTTTCAAAGGAGCTGCACATGGAAATGTAAGATAGCAATTCTCAAGAGCCCATTTGCAGTAAGCATGAAAAGTGTACGCATGCAGGTACAACCTATTAACAATTCAATAACATATAGTGCAGCAATTTTTAAAAGCCTACTTACAGGGGTAAAATGCATTTACCCATGTAAAACCCAGTTTTAAGCATGTACATGCCTGTGAAAATCAGGCCTGGTAATTCTAAAGTTTTCTCATGGGCTATTGCAGCAATCCACTACAGCTACTCCAAAGGAAGTCGTTCCTGGTTGCTGCGGTTGTTTAAGACAGTTGTTAAGAGTAAAGCGACTTCAGACATAAACCGTGGAGGGGGCTTAATAATCACATCTTTTACTATACTGTGACACTACTTGGTGAAAATGTCATCCATAAATCTGCCTGGCATCCACCTCACACATCAAAAATGAGAAACACTAGGCAAACTCTGACAGGCCACGGCTTTTGTGTGACTGGCCCTCTTCTAGTGGGAACTGTGCAATAACTCACCGAGTGGCAGTAGGGAAGTGCAGATGGCGAGTCACACTGTGAGCCTGAGGATTGGAAACACTGCAAATAAGACAGGTGCTCAGAACAGTGGCTTTCAGTTCAGTTCTCATATGTCTATTATGCTATCATTTATTTAAGGTATTTTTATACCACGCTATAAAAATGGCTCTAAGTGGCTTACAAAGGATTAAAATATTCGTAGCCAAGGGAAGTCTTTCTTCACCAATCTGCTACATTTTTTTGAAGCTATAAATAAACAGGTGGATAAAGGTGAGCCGGTGTATCTGGATTTCCAAAAAGCATCTGACAAAGTCATTCATGAGAGACTTAAAAGTCATGGGATAGAAGGCAATGTCCTGTTGTAGATTTTGAGTGGTTAAAAGATAGGAAACACTATAGAGAAAAGTGAATAGCGGAGTGACCTAGGAATCTGTACTTAGACCACTGCTTTTGAACAAAAATGACCTAGATATGGGAATAACGAGTGAAGCGATCAAATTTACAGATGACACAAAATTATTCAAAGAGGATTGTAAGAAATTGCAAGAGGACCTTGCAAGATTGGGAGACTGGGCCCGCAACTGGCAGATGACATTTAATGTGGACAAGTGCAAAGTGATCCATTTAATCTAGGAGCAATCCAAATTATAGCTACACAATGCAAGGTTCCACATTAGGAGTCACCACTCAGGAAAAGGATCTAGACGCCTTCATGGATAATATGTTGAAATCCTCTGCTCAGTGTGTGGCGACAGCCAAGAGAGCAAATAGAATGCTATAAATTATTAGGAAAGGAATGTATTTATTTGTTTATTTACTTGTTGGCATGTATATGTCACCTGTGCCTAGGCTCCAAAACAGAGAATATCATAATGCCTTTGGATCGTTCCATGGTGTGACCACATCTTGGGTGCAATTCTGGTCACCACATCTCAAAAAAGATCTAGCAGAATTAGCCAAGATACAGAGAAGGCCGAGCAAAATAATAAAAAGGATAGCACCAGTCCCCTAAGAGGAAAGGCTAAAAGAGGTTAGGACTCTTCTGTCTGAAGAAGAAATGGCTGAGGGGAGATATGATAGAGGTCTATAAAGTCATGAGTGAAATGGAACGGGTGAACGCAAATCTTTCAAAAAAGTACAAAGTCTAGGGGACGTGCAATGAAGTTATTAAGTTGTACATTTAAAACAAATAAAAGAAAATATTTTTCATTCAACGTATAAGAGGATGTGGTGAAAGCTATTAGTAGGGCTGGGTTTAAAAAAGGTTTGGCCAAGTTCCTGGAAGAAAAGTCCGTAAACTATTATTAAGGTGGACTTGAGGAAATCTGTTGAACCTAGGAACCTTGCCAGGTACTTGTGACCTGGATTGGCCCCTGTTGAACAGGATGCTGGGCTTGATGGACCTTTAGTCTGACCCTGCATGGCAAATCTTATGTTCTTATGTTCTGAATAATAAAAACAAAAGGAAACTAAAAAACAAATAAAACAAACGAAATGAGACATTCAAAGCTCTATCTTCAATGGATATGCATGAGATGCATTACTCTATAATGTGGGCAGTTCATGCAAATATTCACTCTGGACATCCTAAAAACTAGACTGCTGGGTAATCCCCTGAGGACCAGAGTGAAAACCAGTGACTGAATAACGGGGGCTCATGTTTTTTACTTTTTTTTTTTTGCTTCTTCTAAGCTTTCTCTGCAGTCGGGTTTCTCCTTTGCTTCTGTTTCTTCTGTTCAGCTTAATGAGTTGAAGGGATGCCTTGCCATGCCGGAGCTCGAAGCTTTGATTACTGAGTCTTGGACCTGGGTTTTTTGGATTCCAAACACTGCAGAGAATTGCTTGGGCGAGGGACAAATCTGGACTTTTTTCAAAAGTGACCCTTCAGGATGCCAGAGTAGTTTTTTTTATACAGGGTTCTGGAGAGAACCCTAGAAGTCAGTGGTTTACTGGGAGAAGCTGCCCCAGAAGCTGTAGAAAGAGATCCATGACACCTAAGATTTGGCTACCAAATTTCTCTTCCACAGCTTCTCCCATCAATAAGGAACAAAATGGGTCAGGAAGCTTTGTGTTGAGAAGAGGTAGAGTGACAACATCAACTACAGAACAACTGAAAAGTAGGGGGAAATTCTGATGCCTGAGTTCTCCATTGGGCTTTCTATGGAATACAATTAAATGTACTTATGTCCTGACTCCCTGGTTTTGTGTATAACTTATGGTGCAAACACTTCTTGTACTGAGGCTCTCATGTTGCCCATCAAGTACTATAATCATTTGCTTTGTGAACTGTTTTCCTAGCTAATCCTCCTGTTAAATATTATATTTTTTGTTGGAATGCTTAATCCCATTAAGACTTTCAGTAATCTTGATGGAATTGATATTAGATCTGAAGCATTATGCCCCAGTTTCACTAAAAACAGGACCGAATGTGGCTCTGCTCTGACCTCTGCACATGACCAGGCTTTAGATGGTTTCTGAAGCTATTATAGGGAATGTTTACGTCGAACTGCTCAAAGGAACATTTTTCAACAGTCAGTAAGGGGCAGTGAGGAATCTGAATAAAACGCCATTAGGAAATAAAGTTGTTGGTATAGATGCTCATAGTCTACGCAATACAATTATAAACTTGCATGCCCCAATGGCAAAGGTAGACCTCGATGTTGCTACTGTTACAGAGACTGGTTCAATGAGTTACATGATTCGGATATAGCCATACCAGGATATATATTCAGCCACAGCTGCGGGGCCTAAATCTTGGTGGTCACATTTTGGCTGTCTAATTTAGGAACTTTCAGACCAAAATCCAAGTGGCTAGCTTTGTCTATAAAATGTACCTAAATTTGGCTGCCTGAATACATTTACAGAGGCATAAGCTGCCCAGGACCAATCTGGACGTTTATCCAAGGGGAGCAGAGATTTCCCTACCCTGATGATCTCACACAACAGGCCATTAGCGAAATCTGGTCAGTAGTCTGTGTTATCCAAGCTAGACTCATAACATGTTCCTTGCCTCATGCTGACAAAGAACAAAACTGGAGTTTTACTACTGCTTTCAGACAATCTTTGCCAACAGAAGAAATCATGAACCGTGCTTTCAGTAAGTCAATGGCTTCATCATGTACAGACACCTATTGCTGGTTTAAAGAGGTGAAGAAGAAAGTGATGACTGTCATGTACATCAGAAGGGTGAGAACGCAAGAGCAATTGTGGGACGTGACCATCATCACAAATGCACCCAACTTATTTTCCCCTTCAGAACAAATGGAGCCTGCCACATTCCCTTCTTGAGTTTACGTTTTATGAAGCATCAGTGGGTGATGCTTCATAAAAGGGCATCAGACTACATAAAATGGTGATACTTCATAAAACGGATCAGACTACTGGTTGACTGACACGCCCTCTGTCTCATTGCGTGTACATTACCCAAGCTTATGCAAAATGTAAAATCCCCTACGGGAAGTGAGGGGAGGCTTTTCATTTGGTGAAAACCAGAATTAAGGATCAGGGAGAAGAAAGTATTAGAGAAAGCACCAATGTTGCCCACATGTTTGGGTAACACTATAATAAGTTCTGATGTCAGGACCCCTTACTGGCTGCACTGGTCTAGCAATCCTTTAGCAAATGAGCATTCATGCGATGCTCTTTTCTTTTTTTTCACCCTGCTCACTGTTGGCTGGAAGTCTTTAGCACCGTTGCTACTGTATTTGGCCTCCTTTCCCTGCCCTGTCTCCTGCCCTGTCCCCTACCGGGTTATAAAATACTATGGTAAATATATGCACGTATATGCCACCATACACAGTTGTTTGAAAGTTATCCTCCCACTTTGCTGGACTGATCAATTGTCCTGCACTTGGAGGGTTTTAACGCACGAGAGGAAATAATTCCTCTAGTCGAATGAATGTGAAAGGGATTTCGGACACGTCCCTCGTTCCTACTGCACAAATTATCAAATGTCCCATAAAATAGCGAGAAAGGGTTGCTGACTTTGAGCATGCTAACACGTAGCAGCAATGCCACTGTTGTACGTCTGAAGATATACGACAAGGACAAGGTGCTAAAGTTTGCAGAGTTGAAAAAAAGGCCACTTTGTGCACTATGTATTTTCCCATTCCCCCTTTCACATAGTATTTGCCCTTTTAGGGCATAAAAATTTAGGTATTAGCATTTAAATAGCTATTTTGCAAGCACAGCTTAACTTCTGTGAAGTTTTATGCAACTTCATAGCTAATAAGGGGCCATAATGCAAAATTATGCAAAGCGGCTCATTAGCTATGAGCACATAGCTGGACTATGACAAAAAATAACTTTGCAAGCCAGATTTCACAAAAAAAAACCCAAAATGTTTTGGTGAAATGGGAAAAGTAGACGCATTACTTTGCTGCCAGCTTATTTGCATAGACGTTCGGTACCGAACGCTGTGCACTATTTACTAAAGAGCTCGTGCAGTTCTGTGCATTTTAGCATGCCAGTCTTGGTGCTAGGCCGTAAATTCAGTTTAACCAGCGTCTTCGCAAGCCTGGTCTGGACCCAAGGATCCTGCTTAACAAGAAAAGAAGAGAGCACCATTTACTCAACCAGAAAAGCAAGGCAGTTTGCTGCCTGTTTTTGGTAAAGTCTTCTGCTTGGTACGGTGTTGCCAACTGGCTCCCTTTTCTTTGATCCATCCCAGGCATGACCTTGTAGACTTGTAATTCCGATTTCGCCATGGATTTTCTAAAGAAAAGCAGGACTACGAGCCCATTGCATGCAGCGGGATAAAACCAGGGCCGGGTTGACCTGTCCTGAAAACAAAAAAAAGTGGGGAGCCAGTTGGCAACCCTGCGGCAGGCAGCTCTAATTTTCAAGCAACAGAAGGGGAGAGAGCCCCCCAATCATGAAGAAACATTTGTTGATATATGTTTCAGGAATACACTTTCTATAGGCAGGTTTTTACTGGGATCTGATATAAAAAAAAATATTTTCTCAATAACTGGACAGATGCCCAATGCGTCCTCTGGAGTGCTCTTTAAACCAAGTCATTATGTGCATTCCAGAGCAGCTTAGAAAAATAGTTTGGGAATATTAACTGGACGTGCGCCTGTTAAATTAGTAGAGCAGAAATGACCTTGCCAGGTGCACTGCCTCTTTCCTTACCCTCTGTATACCTTTTGCAGGGCAATTATTATTCTACCATTTAAGCCTTCTAGAAACTCAGATAACTGCAGGAAAGCAGAAACCCTGTCCAACTAGGAAACGGTTACTGCCTCTGCCTCGCTGCCTCACAAACTATTTCCTCTGCAGCAGGCACCGAGATCTGCTCCAGAGAGAATTCTCAGGGCCTCTTCCGATCGTCCACATCTAGCACCCTGTCATTTATTTATTTATAAAATTTTTTAATACCGGCATTAGTAAGAAACATCATGTCGGTTTACATTTTAACAATAGGAGTGAAAGTACATCATAACAAGGGCATGGGGAAGGGACAACATAGCAAAGCACTGGAAGAACAGGTCAAACTGCAAAAGTAACAATACAAAAGTATAACTGCAAGAGATAACAAACAAATAGAGCTAACAATGTATCATCTTAAAAGGATGAGATGGCACTTAGCACGGACTAAGTGGGGGATAAGGGATGGTACGTTCAGCAGGGGGTGTAGGAGGCAAGAAACATAGGGGGGGTGAGAGAGGAGAAGAGCTAATCCGGATAGGCCTGTTGAAACAGCCATGTTTTAAGTTTCTTTTTGAATTTGATTGGGCGAGTTTCTAGGCGGAGCACTGCGGGCAAGGAATTCCAACGTGTA
Source organism: Rhinatrema bivittatum (assembly GCF_901001135.1). Lineage (NCBI taxonomy): Eukaryota > Metazoa > Chordata > Amphibia > Gymnophiona > Rhinatrematidae > Rhinatrema > Rhinatrema bivittatum. The sequence goes on from NC_042615.1 coordinate 35,027,362, forward strand.
GGCCCTGCAATAGATAAGGCACGGTCTCTGGTAGAGGAGAGATGTGCTATCATCAATACTCTAAGACCAGGAGTCTGCCGAGGACAGGGAAATATCCGCTGAGGCGGAACAGGAATCAAACACAGATATGCTAGAATAAAAAGTGTAAAGTTACCTGGCTAAAATTTCCCAGGTAACTTTAGGACTGGTCAGTTTCCGGCCCCGACTCGCCCAGACATTTTCTGTGGAATTCGGCTGAAAATGCAGCCGGGCTGGAAGTGTTTAAGCAGCAGGCAGCACTCCACTGGAATTGCATGCACGCAAGCCTTTAGGAAACAGCAGCCCAAAGGTAACTGACCTGTCCGTTCCTTTTAGACCTATTTGTAAGCCTGACCCCCGGTGTGCCTGTCCTGCACCTCTGGGGCCATAAACTTATTTGCAAGTTCTTCGGAGCAGGAGCCAGGCAGTTGGCCGGCGCGGGCAGCTTACTTCAGCCACAGGGCCGAAGGTAGTTTGAAAACAAGAAAGAGAACAAGAAAAAGGTAGGGGGGAAAGGGCGGGGGAGGTAGGGGAAGGGAAGGTGGGGTGGGGGGAGGGAATGGGGGAAGGCAGCGCGGTAACCAAAGAATTAACAAATAAGAATCAAATGTATATTTCCTACCTAATATATAAGATAAAAGAAATGAAATGGTACTCGGTAATGAAACTTTTCAGAGGAGAAACCAGCCCAAATCCTTTTTTTTTTTTTCACCTCCTAAAGAAATTTCTCTCAATTTCCCTCGCTCTGTCATGCTTCAGAATAAATACATTCACAACCAGCCAGGCCTGTTGGTCTGTCTGCTTAGCGAGATAGGGTTAAGAAGAAATAAAAAAAAGAAAGAAAGATTGACCTGCAAAAAAAAAAAAAAAAAAGAGAGAGAGAGAGAGAGCTCTCGGCAGCGCAAACCTCTGGTCGGTCCAGCCCCAGCGAGCCGGGATAAGTGCAGTTTCGGCCCTCAGTCAGACGCAGTCTCCCGGCCGTTATTTGGGCATCTCGAGGTCCTTTGGATGGTCGCACTTCCTCCCTCCTAGCCGCACCCCATAGGCAGTGCCCAGTGCCCGGCATCCCGAGTCCAGCGTGACCCCCAGCGTCCTGATCCTCGGAGGTGCCTGTAACCCTTTGTCGGGGGGGGAGGGGGGGACAGGGCTGCTGTTTCCCCATGGCCACAGAGGTATTTTTTCTTCGGGGGCTGCTTTCGCCTTCCTTCCCCTTCTTCCTGCACCTCCCGTGGGGGGGCGAGCTCTCCCTGCGGGGGGAGAGAAAGGATGTACCCTTCGTGACCCAGGTGATGGGAGTGCGTCTCTCCGGTGATGGTTTCTCCTCGGGGACAAACGGGCGGGACTCAGACTGGGCGGCCAGAGGAAGTTTATTACTCATTGTTTCCGAAACGTCGGTCACCGTCCCACGAACCTTCCGCCCATGAAACCGTACGTTTGAACCACTGGCATTGCCTCTCCGCTGGGGTGCTGGGGTCCGCCTGCAGCTCCTGGAGAGGGGAGCTTGCCGCTGTCTCCTCATCTGTACAAACAGCCCAGGAGATTGGGGAGTCCATGAAAAGGTCCTACCCGAGTCCAGAGTTCTGCCATCTGCCCACAGCCTGCTTCAATGCCTTTGGAGTGGAGGTCCAGCCGGGGAGGGGGAGGTCTCCAGGTCTTCATGTTACAATCCCGTTCTCTGGGAGAGATCAAAGCTCTCTGTCTCCTTCCTCCAAGTTGTGAAGAGGGATGGGGAAACAAACAAAAAAAAAAAAAATCCCCTCCGCACTAACAAAAAGGGGAAAAAAATCCAAACGGCTCTAAGTCCAAAATATCTCCTGCTGGGTGGCGCTGCCCTGGTCTCGCTTCCTCTCTACCTTGTTTGCTTCTTGCCCTGACCTTTGCTTGCCTTTGACTTTGTACATACTCTGCATGCTGCGACCTGTCGCTTGCCTCTGGACTGTGACTTATCGCCACCTGCCCTGCCCTTGGCCTGCTTCCTGACGAACCCATCTGCTACCCTGTTCTGGTACCTTGGTCCTGACCATCAGCGGCTGTGAGTCCACCCTCCAGTCCATGCCGGCAGGAGAGACCAAGGACATACACCAAGTGCGCCTGCTTAAACCTGTTAGATCATTCGGCCCTTGTCCTGATGTCAGAGCTTCTTCACGTCTTATTCCAAAGCAACGCGCAGAAGAATCTCTTAGTTCAGCCAAGAAGCCATTCCCCAAACCTATCTTATTACACATGGCTGCTCCTCCCCAACCTGTCTGTATTCACAACAGTACTTCCCCCCCTCTCTCTCTCCATGCACCCCCAAAAGGATGTTGTTATTCCATAAGATCTCCACTTTCTTTCACTGTTTGAGTCAGGGCACATTTCCAAATTAACTAAAAAAAAAAAAAGTCAACTTCATTTCTTCTTTAAATTGTTCATCTATTTTCAAAATGTTCTAATGGGATTTCCCATCACTGACCTTGAAGATCACAAAGCGTCTACTTTGCTGTTTTTTCTTTACCAGATACATATGCCTGCCTAAAATAAAATGTTTCAATTCATTAACCTCTGAAAATTCCTTAATTCAACTCTTAATGAAGCCCCAGGTTTTTGTAGAGAAACCACCGTGGTCAGTTATTGATTTTTTTTTTCATTGTCTTTGATGCTGAGGTATTGATTTCCATTTCTTCTTCTGCTGTCCCTGGTGGAAAGAAACGAAGTCTTGCAGAACAGGCATCACTTTTCTGTGGACTGCAGAGCAAGGTCGGACTCAATGCAACCATCTGAATGAGGTGAGACTCGGCTGTGGGGTTCTCTCTGCACAGAGCCTCAGCAGCAACGCTGCAGCAGGATGATGAACCCTGCCATCTGGACTGCCAACAGGGTGCTGGGTGCCCTTCTGGCCATTGCTTTGGCCAGTAGATTTTGCAATGTTACAGCCAATGTCTTAAAGGCCAGTGTTCTAAAGGGAGAAAAAGTATTAGCAGAAGCCACTCTGCACGCCAAAATTAGCAAGAGTGCATTTTAAATGGGAAAATCTGCATTATTTGCCCTTTAAATGTGCATAATGATGCTATTTGCTTTACAAATAGCTCGTTTTTGCAGCAGTTTTATACTTCTGAAATTTAGATACATTGACAATGAATGGCTGCAATACAAATTTATGTAAAACAAGTCATTAGCTACATACACATGTGAAAAACCCTTCATAAATGCAATTTTGCAAAAAAAGTTAAAAAGGTGAATTTTTAAAATGATGGGGCAGATTTTAAAAGCCCTACGCAGGTAGTGGGATTACGCACGCCGGGCCTTTTTTCAAAAGGCCCAGCGGCACGTGTAAAGCCCCAGGACATATGTAAGTCCCGGGGCCTGAAAAAATTAGCGGTACGGGGCGGGGCGGGGGCGGGGCCAGAGGCTTCTGCAAGGCCTCTGGGCTGGGGGATCGCGCGCCGGCAGTCGGCCGGTGTGTGCAAGTTACGCCTGCCTCTTGCAGGCGTAACTTCTGCAACAAAGGTATGGGGGTTTCGGGCTGGGGGACGGGACAGGTAGGGGAAGGGAGGGAAGGAAAGTTCCCTCCAAGGCCGCTCCGATTTCGGAGTGGCCTCGGAGGGAACAGGGAAAGCCAGCTGGCCGCACACGTAGGTTTTAAAATCCGGCCCGATATGCGCGCCAAAACTGGGAAACGCATCATTTATTCACACAGGGCCAATTTTTTAAACCTGCCACACTCGCGTACAAGTACTGATTGCATGAATATCTCGTGTCAGGAAAACAAAAGCGGAACGGGGCAGGGCCAGGAGTTATGTGCATAGGTAGTGAAGGAAATGCGGCGCACGTTCGGTCCATTTCAGCGCAAATTTACTTCTGCCCACATAATAGTCAGTATGTTATATAGGGATATTACTGAGCCATTTTTGTATTCCCTTTCATTACAGTCCCTTCATCAAGTTACTGCACTGAAGGGAATATAACTCTGGGAAGCAAGTCATTTGTCCAATAAAAAGGTAACACCTACAATGTGTTTGTTTCCTTTAATCTCTGGGCATTTAAATAACCTAACATGGCAACTACCTTACTGTCTGACTGATGCAATCTCTTTGATACCAAATGTCACGAAACGATGAAATGTGACGCAGTAAGGATTACAATAGACCTGCCGTTGCCTCAGCTTACTGCGCTTGTTCCTGTATCTGCTACATCAATGTATTTTTATTTATTTATTTAAAATATTTCTATTCTGCCCTTCTCAATGCAAGGCGGATTGCAAAACCTTTCTTAATAGCTGATTGTATTAACTAGTGTTCATAGAAACAAAGAAGCATAGAAATGACGGCAGAAAAAGACCAAACGGCCCATCCAGTCTGCCCAGTAAGCTTTGCACTTTTTATTTATTTTTTCCTCATACTTCTGTTAGTCTTGGCTCTTAGTAACCTTTTGGTTCTATTTCCCTTCCACCCCACCATTAATGTAGAGAGCAGTGTTGGAACTGCATCTAAGTGAATATCTAGCTTAATTAGTTAGGGGTAGTAACTGCCTCAATAAGCAAGCTACACCCATGCTTATTTGTTTACCCAGACTATGTAATTCAGTCCTTGTTGGTTGTTGTCTGTATATAGATCCACTTTTCTTCATTCCCCCTGCCGTTGAAACAGAGAGTTATGCTGGATATGCATTGAAAGTGATGTATCAGACTTGGACAGCGGCATGGGTATTCCCAAAAAGCTGTATTTTCATTCCCATGAGCATTTTTGCCGCTATTTTGAGAAATCTTACATTTTCCAAATTAAGCACTTTGAGGATATCCAGGATGATATCTGACCCAAAGGTGGAAGTGGGTAAAATTTGGGCATTCTGAAACATTTCATCAAATTCACAAAGAAATTCAGAAAAACCTGAGAGGCACTGCAAATGTAATAAATCAGTAACATTTTGTCATTTTTCTTGTGTTTTGACACATCGTTCCTATTGAGCCATACGGTGAAAATATTCAAGGAAGAAGGCACTTGACACAAACATGTGAAACGTCTAAGAGTCTGCTGGTTTTCTGTGGACATTTTCACATATCTCTCTGAGGCGATTTGTTGCATCTAGGCTCTCTTTATTAAAGACATTACTGTGGATTTTCTGACAATTCCAGTAAAAACTAAATAGTAGTGGAAACAAGGTATAGGGACGTCTAACTGTATTACCTACCAAAGGGCATCAGTCACAAGCCAACTGCCACCCACACAGAAATGTAGGAACATAGAGCATTATTGCGGATAAGTTTAGGGTCCAACTGGTATGCCCATTCTCCCTTCCTATGGAAATACTTAGAAACAAACAGGCTGATACAGTGCGCTCCGACGGAGCGCACTATTAACCTGCTCTTGGACGCACGTTTTCCCTTACCCCTTATTTAGTAAGGGGAGGAAAATGCGCGTCCAACCTGCGGCACCTAATAGCGCCCTCAACATGCAAATGCATGTTGATGGCCCTATTAGGTATGTGCGCGGGATACAGAAAGTAAAATGTGCAGCCAAGCCGCACATTTTACTTTCAGAAATTAGTGCCGACCCAAAGGTCGGCGCTAATTTCTTCCGGCACCAGGAAAGTGCACAGAAAAGCAGTAAAAACTGCTTTTCTGTGCACCCTCCGACTTAATATCATGGCGATATTAAGTCGGAGGTCCAGAAGAGAAAAAAAGTTAAAAAAAAAATAATAATAATTTGAATTCGGCCCGCGGCTGTCGGGCCGAAAACCAGACGCTCAATTTTGCCGGCGTCCGGTTTCCGAGCCCGTGGCTGTCAGTGGGTTTGAGAACCGACGCCGGCAAAATTGAGCATCAGCTGTCAAACCCACTGACAGCCGCCGCTCCTGTCAAAAAGGAGGCGCTAGGGACGCGCTAGTGTCCCTAGCGCCTCCTTTTCTCCGTTTTTACCGCACCACCTCATTTGAATACTGAATCGCTCGCACCGGTGAGGGGCCGGTGCGCGCGCCGGGAGAGCGGGCATTCGTCCGCTCTCCCGCGGACTTTATTGAATCAGCCTGATAGTTAATGTCGGCAGATAAAGACCAAAATGGTCCATCTGTCCAGCCACTCTGTGCAGGTTACCCCCATGCCTTCTGCTCCACACTGGTACTCCCATTCAGAAGTGTAAATTATGGGTTTAATCCATTTCTTCATTTCCATTCTCTGGCCACTAGGGATCTTCTGTGTTTGTCCGATGCCCTTTTGAATTCCACTACCATTCTCATCTTCACCACCTCTTCTGGAAGGGCAGTACTTGCCTCCATCACTCTTTCCATGAAGAAATATCTCCTGGCATTGTTCCCGAGTCTTCCCTTGGAGTTTCGTATCGTGACCCCTAGTTTTACGGCTTCCTTTCCTTCGGAAAAGGTTTTACTTGCCTCTCTCTAGACTGCTTCCATCCTGTCCTTGTCCTTTTCTGAGATATGGTCTCTGGAACTGAACACATTACTCCAAGTGAGGCTTCGTCAACAACCTGTACAGGGGCATTATCACCTCATTCTTCCTGCTGATTGTACTTCCATCTATGCAACCCAGCATCCCTCTGGCCTTAGCCACTGCCTTGTCACAATGCTTTGCTACCTTCATATCACTGGTCACCATCATCTCGAGGTCTCTCTACCGGTCCATGCACACCAGTCCTTTGCCCCCTCCCCCCACCCCCCACTGAATACAGCTCACCCAATGGTCCATCCAGTCTGCCCAGCAAACCTTTTTTTTAGGGTATTAAAAAAAAAAAAAGCTTGCTGGGCAGATAGATGGCCCATTGGGTCTTTTTCTGCCATCATTTACTATGTTACTACTGATACTATGCTCATTTTCTCTACTCCTTCAGGTGTGTCCACTCTATGGCAGATCTTAAAGTCATCCACAAAAAGACAAACTTTAATTTCTAACCCCTCCGCAATATCGCTCACAAAAATATCAAAGAGAACCAGTCCCAGAACTGATCCTTGAGGAGCGCCACCTATCACTCTCCTTTCTCCATTTGCAAATACTTCCTGATATTGTCAGCCAATTTGTTATCCATTCCACCATCTAGGGACCCACTCTGAGGCCCCCTCATTTTACTCACGAGCCTCCTATGTAGGACATATCAAAAGCCTTGCTGAGAGATCCAAGCAAACATCATCACGTGCTCTTCCTTGATCCGATTCCCTAATAACCCAATCAAAAAAAAAAAAAAATCAATCAACCTTGGCTCCTGCAACCCATTGGATTGTAGATAGCTCACTATCCTTTCTTTCAGTTGCCTTCTCCATTCATTTTCCCACCACTGTGGTAAGGCTAACGTTTCAGCCTCCTCCCTGCTACTGCTTTTGTGACGTGGGAGCAAAATTGCTCTTCTCCAATCTTGTGGCACCTCTCCAAGGATTTATGGACCAGGTCCTTCACTGGACCTGCCACGACGTCTCTGAGCTCCTTTAGTACCCTTGGATGGACGTCATCCAGCCCCGTGGCCTTGTCCATGTTCAGTTTTGCTCGCTCCAGCCAAACCCTCTTTTCTGTAAGTGGGATTGTACCTGCCCCGATCCCATCTGTACCACTGCCAGCAGGGGCCGCTCTCCATGGTCTTCTTTACTTGTTTAACATTTCTGCTCCTCCCTCACCTTTCTCCACACGGTGCTCCTTTTCTCCTTTCAGTCTTACAATGCCACCTCGGACCTGCCTCCTTTCTCTGATATACCTCTGATATACCTGAAAAATGCCATCCTTTCTTCTGCTCAGGCCTTTCTCTATCTGATTTATTTCCTGGTCTCCTTCAATTTTACCAATAATCTTCCCGGTGCTCCTCGTTTTGAGTTCCTCTGTACCTTCTGAACGCTGATCTTTTGCTCTTTATTTTCTCAGCCACCCGCTCGGAGAACCAGCTCCGTTTCTTTTTCCTTTCGTTTCCTTTTGTTTACGTAAACGTTTGTTGCCTTGTTCTAGCTCTTTTTAACTCGACCCTCAGCGCCGTTACACTTTATCTCGCCACGAATGGAGATACTGCCGCCATTTCAGAGTCCCAGGCCTAGTACAGAAACCTCCTCTCATGGGTCCCATCACAGTTTGTCTGAGCAGAGGCCCCTTGAAGGGCCATTCTCAGTCTTTCTACTTCTTGCAGAGTCTGCAGCAGGAAATAATAATCCAATCCGTATCCAGGAGACTCCAAATCTCACCTTTTGGATGTCTTTGGCCAGATCTCCGACCATTTCTTCTAGTTAGTTTGGAGGCCTGTACGTCACATCAGTGTGAATGCAACTACTAGAATAACATCTCTTCTTGTCCTCCATCAGAAAAACACCACACACGTCTTTCTAAGGGCTTTCCTCTATTTTTAAAACACTGGCTAAACTTTTCCCATGGAAAATCCACTTTTAACGGGCCAAAAGTGTTGCTTTTCCCTGTGGGGATTGTGGTGCTAGCCTTTTAAACCCTATTTTGGCCTACATTGGCAGTTTAAATCTCATGTAAAATATGTACAACATCTCTCTTATCCTTATCTAGGCCTCTTTTTTCTTGCTTTTTGCAGATTCTTCTCCAGTAATTGTCCAGTAATTGTTACATTACTATGTTACTGTTTCTTGGCTCTCAATGGTACCCTGAGCAGCCCCACACGTTTGTTTTTTATTTCCTTGTATTCCTTTATTTCTTTGCTACTTATTTGTTCTTATGTGATCCTCTCCCCGATACCTGTTCATTGTAATTTCCATCCTGCAGTTCTGCTGTAAACCGATATGATGTCCCCCACTAATATCGGTATAGAAAAGTCTTTAAAGAAATAAATAAAATTACTTTCTCTCTTTCATACACACATTTCACACTTGCACTCTCTACATTATCCTTTTTTTTCACTTTTAAGGTGTTATCAATCGAAACATAAAACACCCATCCATTCAGGATATACACAGTATTCACAGGACTTTACGGATATCCAAAGACACAGCAATACATCTGCGCTACCATGCACGCATGCCACACCTCCCATTACAACTCCTAGCGCTAGGACAGTCTCTACCATAAAGGTTACTGCATACATGAATCATTCATAACCCCCCCCCCCTCTCATCATATACACTACTCAACTGACAGGCCATTGGTTGTATCTTGTCTGCCGAACGCGGTAGTAAAGAACTCACGGCATACATGAAGCTACATTAAAAAAACGATTCCACAGGTTTAATCCTGCATGAAATCTCTGTTTGTGTACCTTGCACTTGAAAAATCATTTCATAAGAATGATATTTGTACTTACTGATGCCCACAGCGGTGATAAGCTTGATTGCGAGGTCTGGGATTTCACACTGAATGAAAAAGGGCTCCAGCATGTAGCGTCCAAACGCCAAGGAGATCACTGCTGTTGCAGCAGGTCTATGGGAAGCAAAATGAACACAAATAAAAGGTCATAGTTGAGGCAGTCCGAGTAAAAGACGACAGTGGCGCTCATACTGCCATGTCGGCACATGGCACAGAATCGGCGCCGTTCCTAAACTATCTTTCCCACCCTTCAGAGATTTGCCCGATCAGCTGCTTTTCCAGCAGCCATAATAATGCAAACAAGCTGGTAAAATGCCTTCTCCTGACCCTCGGATACATTTGCCACCTTCCTTCTCTCAGATTTGTCTCCCTTTGATTTCGGTCATGTTTGTTTGCCTCAGCCCTGGTTAGAGTCCCGGGCTGCCATGTTCCTGTCTTCGTTTCTTCTCCATGCTCCATAATTTAACCCAGACATCTGTTTTAATCCCCTAGTGCCCAGCCAACAGGCTAAGAATTCATGCTCCACACAAAATGGAGGAATCCGAGACATGCGCTAGCATCTACATTTATAGTGGATCCTTAAATATTCTTAATATTTTTCCAGTAGTACAGCATTTTAGTGACCGTATGGATGCTAGAGAAAATCGTGCACTATACCTGGGGACAGGGGCAGTCTTCTAGGGTGCAAAGCACCCGGGGGGATGGGAATGACTATCTGCCAGCCTGAGCCAGCAGCGGATGAAAAACCAAGAAGATGAAAAACCTCTCACCATGGAGCACGAGGAGGAGGAGGGATTGGATTGGGGTGAAGAGAGGAGAGAGAGCGTGAAAAAGGACTGGGGATCAGGGTGGAGACAGGGGGCCTGACCCGGTTACAGCTCCGATTTATACTGCTGTCAGGATGCTGTCACATTGTCGCGCCGTCCACCTAAAGTCCCTTGCCTTCCCCGTTCCCGCCATGCTGCATTCTTCGATAGCTGACCATGATGATTCCTCGGGTAATCTCCTCACCATGGCCTCGATGTAATAGGTCATGGGTAAAAAAAAAAAAAAAAAAGTGTGCTGAACTTTACTCAGGTGCCAAAAGAAGAGTTAACTCCTGATGCAGTAGATTAATGGTAAGCTAATGCACTTGGAGGTGAAAAAGGCACGCTAACTTGCAAATGTGTGAATAAAAGGCTGCTTAGCACACGTAAAGGGCATGATTTATGCTCTTTGTGCACAAATGGTGTCCTCTAAGCATCAAATATAATGTATGCGCTTAAAGCACCCATGCACACAACTGCGTGTTAATATGTGCGCTCAGCCAAGCGCAGCGCATCTTATATTACATCAGCCTGTATCTGTGGGTGCAAGTTGGCCAGGTACAGTCTTTTGGGGAGCGCAGTCAGTGCCTCCCACACTTATGATAACGCTGGCTGATGCTATTCATGTCTGAAGAGAGCACCTCCCTATTCCCAGGCTTTGGATCCACAACGGCAGTCTCTCCCACAACACCCTCTGGCCTGAGCTGTATCATGGGTTCCCTCTGCCGCTATGGAAAAGGAAGTTTTCCCAACATGAAAGCCGTCGAGGTGCCTATCTTAATGGTTTGTTGTGGAGGAACGAACATCTGCCAAGAGCACGTTTCACTGCAGCAGATTTACAATCAAGAGTGGGGTAGTGGGAGAGGAGGAGGAGGGAGAGGGGAGAGAGGGAACCTGGACTGTTAGGGAATCCAACTTGGAAGGAAAAAGCACTGCGATTGGACAGAAGGTGGAAATATTCAATTTACGGCACAGTCAGCTGCCTTCTCTCCACTGTCTCATGAAATGACTAGCCCAGGGGATTATTTTTTTTCAAACAAAATGTTGATTTTGCAATGAGCTATTCCTCAGGAGGGAGGGAGGGGGGATGTGGCTCTTACCACACATCCTGGATACAAGAGGCTGTGTCTGCTGCCTTCTATACATGCTTAGGGTGTGTGGGTGAGACATTATTAACCCTCTGACTTGCAACACACCCCAGTGCAGCTCATCGCACTGTACTAATTAGGGTCTGATTCCTGTGTCTGCCTCCAGGGACGGGAACCCTCGTTTCGTCAGCCGCTTTATGAAACCTTCTCTGACGGTGGTGCAGCATCCTGATGATCAGCCTCCGAGTCACCGTGACTTAGCAGGGCTGCGATTACGGCTTGCGGCTGTCCAGACGTCGCCTTTTCCGCCCTGGCCTCCAGCCAGGGCCTTTCGCAAGCCAAGCTCTCGTTTTATTGCACTGCCCCGGGAACCTTTCACAGTTTCCGTCCTGGAGCAGGCCCGGCGCGGCTAACACCCGGGCACGGCCCTCGCCAAGCCGGCCCCCAGGAAGGACAGTCTGAATGGCAGGGTCACCCTGGGTTTAAGGGAGAGAGGGCTCGCAGTCTGGAATCGATGCAAGGATTTCTGCCTCGCGGTGTCTGTGATTATTAACCCCCCGGGCTGGCTCTGCGGCGTCAGCAAACACCGAGCGATAGAGGGGGACCACGTGTTCTTTGTGCCTTCTGCGAGCTGCTTGGAATTCTTAAGCTTCCAGTGGCTTGAACGATATTTTAATAAATCCACGCGTAACATTAAACCAGGCATTAGAGAAAAAGGGGCCTTTCTTTGAAAGGTCTTGATTTTTTTGTATTCCAGGATTACCGGGTGATGGAAGGTAAAGAGAGGGAGCATCTGGGAACGTGTGAGGCACAGGCTGGGGCTCTGAAGTACTAAAGGGCTTTTCCCCTTTTGGGTCCTGATGTACTAAAGGGTTTTGTAGGTTTTTTTTTCTTCCCACTTTGTGTCTAGGGGGTAATTGCTTAGTGCATCTGCTCCTGCACCAGAGCTTGTGACAGGCTACATGAGAATGTATATCACAGTCACCTTGTGAGTGTGTGACAGGCTACATGAGAATATATATCACAGCCACCGTGTGAGTGTGTGACAGGCTACATGAGAATGTATATCACAGCCACCGTGTGAGTGTGTGACAGGCTACATGAGAATGTATATCACAGTCACCATGTGAGTGTGTGGCAGAGACTGCAACAGAGTGTGTGACAGGCTACATGAGAATATATATATCACAGCCACCGTGTGAGTGTGTGACAGGCATGAGAATATATATCACAGCCACCGTGTGAGTGTGTGACAGGCTACATGAGAATGTATATCACAGGCACAGTGTGAGTGTGTGACAGGCTACATGAGAATGTATATCACAGCCACCGTGTGAGTGTGTGACAGGCTACATGAGAATGTATATCACAGCCACCGTGTGAGTGTGTGACAGGCTACATGAGAATGTATATCACAGTCACCGTGTGAGTGTGTGGCAGAGACTGCAACAGAGTGTGTGACAGGCTACATGAGAATATATATCACAGCCACCGTGTGAGTGTGTGACAGGCATGAGAATATATATCACAGCCACCGTGTGAGTGTGTGACAGGTACATGAGAATATATATCACAGCCACCGTGTGAGTGTGTGACAGGTACATGAGAATATATATCACAGCCACCGTGTGAGTGTGTGACAGGCTACATGAGAATATATATCACAGCCACCGTGTGAGTGTGTGACAGGTACATGAGAATATATATCACAGCCACCGTGTGAGTGTGTGACAGGTACATGAGAATATATATCACAGCCACCGTGTGAGTGTGTGACAGGCTACATGAGAATATATATCACAGCCACCGTGTGAGTGTGTGACAGGTACATGAGAATATATATCACAGCCACCGTGTGAGTGTGTGACAGGCATGAGAATATATATCACAGGCACCGTGTGAGTGTGTGACAGGCTACATGAGAATATATATCACAGCCACCGTGTGAGTGTGTGACAGGCATGAGAATGTATATCACAGCCACCGTGTGAGTGTGTGACAGGCTACATGAGAATGTATATCACAGGCACCATGTGAGTGTGTGACAGGCTACATGAGAATGTATATCACAGGCACCGTGTGAGTGTGTGACAGGCTACATGAGAATGTATATCACAGCCACCGTGTGAGTGTGTGACAGGCATGAGAATATATATCACAGCCACCGTGTGAGTGTGTGACAGGCTACATGAGAATGTATATCACAGCCACCGTGTGAGTGTGTGACAGGCTACATGAGAATATATATCACAGCCACCGTGTGAGTGTGTGACAGGTACATGAGAATATATATCACAGCCACCGTGTGAGTGTGTGACAGGTACATGAGAATATATATCACAGCCACCGTGTGAGTGTGTGACAGGCTACATGAGAATATATATCACAGCCACCGTGTGAGTGTGTGACAGGTACATGAGAATATATATCACAGCCACCGTGTGAGTGTGTGACAGGCATGAGAATATATATCACAGGCACCGTGTGAGTGTGTGACAGGCTACATGAGAATATATATCACAGCCACCGTGTGAGTGTGTGACAGGCATGAGAATGTATATCACAGCCACCGTGTGAGTGTGTGGCAGAGACTGCAACAGAGTGTGTGACAGGCTACATGAGAATATATATCACAGCCACCGTGTGAGTGTATGACATGCTACATGAGAATATATATCACAGCCACCGTGTGAGTGTGTGACAGGAGAGTGGACGCTCTCCCGCGATTTTTACTGTATCGACCCGCTAATGAGACAATGTGGCACAGAGCACAGGGGCGTGTAAATGGGTTGAATGAGAGCGTGTAAGTGTGTACACTTAATAAAGGCAGCGTGAGGCATGGTTTATTCGTACTAGAAGGTCGGCGTGTAGTTATTTTGGCATGATATTTGAAATTTGGTGTCGCACGAATTATGGGATGTGTTTCCAAAAGAAACTGAAAGCTTGGTTATTCACAAGGAGCAGTGGGGAGCTATACGTTAAGCACATACATATTTTATTGCTAATGTGAGATGTCAGGGCTTATTGATTTTAAGTTCTATGTTGAGAAGGATGCTTTTTCTTTCATATTTTTATATTTAAAAAGAGGGATGGGAGATTTATTGATTTTTAGAAGTGAATTTGAAAGGATTTTTGTTATTATTTATGTATTGTCTGGCTGCTTATTTGTTTAAATAATGATAATTTTTTTTTGTAACTCACTTAGATCTCCTAAGTGCATACTGGCAGATTTTTAAAGCACCACGTGTGCCAAAGCCAGGAGATAGGCACGTGACTCGACCCGGCGCGCACCGCGCAAATTTTAAAAACCACTCGTATCTCCTGGTACGAGCACAAATCAGAAAGTTCAAAAACGGAGACGGGGCGGGGCGGGGTCTGAGCAGGGCGTGGGCGGGCTGAGTCTGTAACATGAAGTCTGTGCGTAAGTATTTCTGTGCACAAACGCACGCTGGTGTCCCCTACAACTTCTGCTATGGACGGCGCGTAAATAATAAAATAACAAAAACTAGGCTGGTCAGCGGGGATTTAAGGGTCGGGGCTAATAGGGTAAAAGGGAGGCAAGTTACCTAGGGGGTTTAGGAAGTCTTCTCCTTTACTGGGGTGAACTGGGAACGAACTGGGGAAACAGGTAACTGCGTCGGCGTGCGTGTCTACTAAAATCCCCCCCCCCCCCCCCACTTACGCGATCATGGCGGCATTTGCCGTGCACACACACATGTACGTGCATAGAGCCAACTTTATAAAAGGTGCAGGTATACACGCATGTTTTATAAAATCGCTGCGTCCACGGGTGGCGAGCCGGCAAAGGCGCGCGGGTCTTAAAATTCACCTCATAGTGGGAAGATTTATTTATTTATTTATTTAACATTTTTATATACCGACCTTCATGAAAGAAATTCATATCAGATCGGTTTACAAATAACATGGGGGAATAACAAAGTCAAATATCGAATAAAACTAAGCCATAAACCTAAACCCAGGGGCGGTGGAAGCACTAGGCGAGCTAGGCCTGGGGTAAGGGCGCCAACCTTAAGGGGGCGCCGCCACTGCTCGCAAGCCAGAGAGGCAGGGTGAGGCAGCCACTTCAGGCGGCAGAATTTTAAAAGGGCAAAAATTGCCCCTTCAAATTTCTGCCCAGGCCCCGTCTCACCCTGCCTTCTTCCCCATCGTGACCGTGACACCCTTTCGACACCCCCCCCCGCCAAGATTCACAGAAAGACCCAGTGGTCCAGTACTGGGCCTGGGAGCGATCTGCTCCCGGGCCGTCGGCTGCCACTAACCAAAATGGCGCCAGTGGCCATTGCCCCTACCATGTGACAGGGGCCATCCAATGGCACGGGTGCTCCCTGTCATATGGTAGGGGCTAAAGATCACTGGCACCATTTTGGTTAGTGGCAGCCGAAGGCCCGGGAGCGGCACATCGCTCCCAGGCCCCGTGCTGGACCACCCGGGCTTTTCATGAGTCTTGGCGGCGTTTGAGAGGGTGGAGGGTTTATTTTATTTAAATTTGGGTGGGCGGAACAGGGGACGGGGAGTAGCGGCAAGTGATCCCCGCCCTGGAGTCGGGGCTGTGACCGGAAGTGGGACGGCGCAAGGCAGAAGGTGCACAGGGTGCCCAATCCCCTTGCGCCGGCTCTGCCGAAACCTGAAAGCCAGTGGCCGCAGGCAGCGACAATAAGAGGGAGGCCTGGGGAGTTGAAGCCTTCTCAAACTGCCTGAAAGTAACAAAGCCGCTCCAAACCAAAATGTGTGCGAGCCAGTGCAAGAGTGGCAGCCACTAGCCAGACGTGACCGGTGCAGAGACTGGGGATGCACGAGCCAGAGTTGTATGGGGCAGTGCGCGGCACAGAAGAGAAAGACGTGTGCTTGCCAGCTGACGCCCGCACAGGTTCCTGCCAGAAAGGCAGCGTGAGACACGGCCAGCTTGAAGGAAAGAGTGAGGATGAGACACAGAGTGTAGAGCGGAGGAGCCGGCAGCACCCCCTCCTCCAGATACTGAGGAGCAGCAGGACAGTGAAGGCAGCAGAGCCTGCACAGGCTCCCTCAATGCATAGGTAAGCAGCAGCCATGTACAGGGTGAGGGGATAGGGAGCTCCATTTTCTGCCCAGCATCTGCCTTCCTCCCCCTTAGACAAGGTCAAAAGGGTAGCAAGGGGTGGGCTGCTGAAAGTCGTTTCCCGCTGAAGCCCATCTCATGGTGCCCCTCACTGAAAAGGTGGAGTGGCCTCGTCGGAGCCCATTCTGTGGTATTCACTGCTGAGGGGTCCAGGATGGGGCAGCCTTGGCAGAGCCTATCCCAATGGTGCTAGCCACTGAAGAATGTCTGAAGAGATCGACCCTGAATGGAGATTTTTAAAGCTCACAGGTTTAGCTGCACTGATCTTGCAGTGCATGAGATCATCACCGCCAGACGGCGGATTTTGGAAATACTCATTCAGTGCCATCTGGTACTCTTTGTTGTCCAGATCCATGGGATGGCCCCACCAAGGATGCCGCGACCTGCCTTTTTGGTGCCTGGTGCAGCAGGATGGACTTCTCCTCCTCTTCAAGAGAATCGTTTATCTCCTGTGCTAACGAGTGTGAAGGTGTAGCAGTATGAGTGTGTGCAACAAATATCACCAACACTCCCCGTTTTTAGACTCTAAAGTTAATGATAATTGTGAGCATAGAGCAGATATTGTGACGGAGAAAAAAAATATTAGATCGGTAAATTACGTTTTTCCTTCCTTGCTTCCCCGTGTCTATAAAGAATATCGTTAATGGAAGACAGCTAATTTCCCTTTGCATTAATTAGCATGTCTCTTTTTCACTTTTGGCAGAGTTTCGCTATAACATAACACATCGTTGCTCACTTCACAATGCTTGAGCTATGCTTTCTGAAATAATAAATAGAAGGCGTAGACTTTTTTTTTTTTGCAAGCTTAGTTCGACTTTCTTTTAGCACCTGAGATGTTTCCAGAAAAAAGCTTACCGTATGATAAGGAGCTCCACCCAGACTCTGACAAATGCGGGTAACGGGCCGAAGGCCTCCAGGATGTAGATGTAATGGCCTCCAGATTTCTTTATGCATGTCCCCAGCTCAGCATAGCATAGAGCACCTGGTGGATGGAAATGATTTTAAATTATCCATTATTTATTTATTTATTTTTCTGTTTTCAAACTACCTGCGACGGGATTGATGGAAGCAACCGTTGTGAATCTGGCTGCAGTGGGTCGGTTGGACGACCTCCTCATTTCGTGGCAGCAGTAGGTGAACCTTTTTGCTGCTCAAAGCTGGGCGAGAGAGGGGAGCTGGCACTTGTCTCTCCCCCTCTCCGCCCAAGAGTATTGTCCGGTGTAATGGATGGACCTGCTGAATGAGAAAGTCACCGGCACTTTGTATTCAAATTTCACAAAAGCTATAGAACCAGATATTCAGAAGGCAACATTAAGAGTTAGGCCCCTAGACTCTGGAATGTAAACGTTTTGCTGGGGTCAGCACCTAACATTTAGAGGCATTTAAAGCACAAGGCACTTCGATTTAAAAGGAGGGATGATCGGTGATGGTGTTTATAGGGCAGGGACACAAATGTAGGTGCTTCGTGTTGATTTCTAGTGCTGGGCACCTAAATAAGGTGTCTAGACTTAGAGGAGTCAATATCTCCACCTAAGTCCTTTTTACTGCCTCTAAGTTGCCTTTGAAATGGCTGAATATAGGTGTGCAAAGAGGACTCCTAATTCAGGCCACCTTAAACCGGGTGCCAAGCCCTCCTTGAATATGGGGCTCATAGCATTACCAGCAATCTACAGGGCCTAGGTCAGCACACATTTCAGGAAGGCCGGAAAAGTTCAGCATGGAGAGAGATTGGAAGTAAGACCCTGACCTCACCCTAGTCTACTGCGTGCAGTCTCAACAGCAAAATCCTTAAATACGCAGGAGCCTATCTACGAAGGGTGTCGCTATCTAACTTCAGCAGGTAGGCAGCCAAAATCTGATCCTGTTGAGCGGGTAAACGAAGCCGCCTGGCTTCACTCAAAAGAAAAAAAGAACATTCTGGGAAGTCGGGTGAATGCACACATGAAACGTTCAACTCTGTCCGCACAGTGGGCCACAAGGTTACCTGGACATCTTTCTGTGGTTAACTTTGCCCAGATATTCAGCGGTGGCACTCACCCAAGTGAAAGGGCCGCTGACAATACTCGGATAAAGTTAATCAGATAAAATTATGCCGGTAACTTTGCTGTTCCCTGGTCTACTGGGGAAAGAGCAGGGGGGCCAGCAGTGCTCCCATCTCCCCTCCCTCCCACTCGCATGGTAAATAATAATAGCAGGGGGTGCTCCGGTCCCTCTCCCCACCCCCATCTCCTAGTTAAAAAAAAAAGCGGTGAGCCGAATCCCCATTCCCCCCCCCCCCCACACACACACACACCAAAAAAATAAAGTGTCTGCAAAGCCCAACAGGAGGAGGAGAGGCCCTTAGCTCCTGCGGCTGAGCTGAAAAGCTGAATACTAAGTGCTGGTACCGCTGACAGCTACCGGAACTTCATATTCATGTATTCGCGTGACTCCGGGGAGGGCAGACCAATCCCAGATTAGAACGCAGAATGGTAAGCGCCAGAAGCTGTCGGCTGTACCGGAGGCACATCTGGCGGGCCTCAGCTGACGCGTCCGGGAGTCCGGCGGCAGGGATTTGGCCCACCACTTTTGCTTCAGCTAGCGGAGTGAGGGAATCAGTGCCCGTCTCTATTTTTTTTTTACCTTGTGAGGGGACATTGGGGGGTGCCACTGGCATGGGCCTTTTTATGCCATCCTGGGTCAGACCAAAGGTTCCCTTCAGCCCAGCAGTGGCCAGTCCTCGACACAGGTACCTGGCAGGATCCCAGGGAAAAGAACCTATCCTTCTTCCAGCTCTCACAAGACTACACGGCCAATAATGATTCTATGGACTTTTCCTCCAAGAACTTGTCCCAAGCCCTTTTGAACCCAGCTATGACAACTGCTTTCACCACATCCTCTAGCAGCAAATTCCATAGTTTAATTGTGCGCTAAGAGAAAAAACATATTTTTTACAAGTTGTTTTAAATGTGCTACCTATTAGTTTCATGGCATGCCTCCAGTCCTGTTTGAAATGGTAAATAACTGTTCCCTTTTTACCTGTTTCACCCCACTCATGATTTTGTAGACCTCTATCATATCTCCTCTCCTGACACTTCTCCAGGCCGAAGAGCCTTAACCTGTTGGGCCTCACCGTATGGGGAGCTGTTCCATTCCTTTGATCATTTTGCTTACTCTTCTCTGCACTTTTACTAGCTCCACTACAGTATCTCTCTTTTGAGATGGGGATTCCAGAACCGCTCAAGCTGTGGTCACACTCTGGATCGTAAAAAAAAGAGGCATCGTGACATCCTCTGTTTTATTTTCCATTCCTTTCCTAACAATGATTAACATTGTTTGCTTTTTTTGACTGCTGCTGTTGCTGCTAACTGGGCCGAGGATGTCAAATTATTGTCCCACAAATGACTCCAAGATCCTTTTTCACATAGCTAGAGTTTGGTTTATTCTTACCTGGGTGCATCATTCGGCATCTGTCCACATTATATTTTATCTGCATCTGGATGCCCCAATCCCACAAAGCCATCTTGCAATCTCTCCCACACGGCTCTTGATCTGACAACTCTGAAACATTTTGTGGTCATCTGTTAAATGTGATCACCTCGCCCCATCGCGCCCTTTCCCACCGTAAAGCAGGGGTTCCCGTACAGATCCCCGCGGCACGTCACTATTTACCTCTCCCCGGTGGGAGAAATGACCGTTCGGCCCTACTCTTTGTTTCCTATGCTTCGGCCTTTTTATTTAGCCCTTGCTATTGCTGAATACCCTGGCTCGATCAACAAACTGAAACCCCGCCCCCCAGAAATGTTCTCCAAGGCCTCCTCTCTTAAAATGTGGCTAAAGTTAATGCAGGCAACGATTTGCCTGGATAACATTTATCTGGGGAGCAAGGAGAAATATCAGACATTGGGGTTTGTCCAGCTAACGTCAAAAGCTGGGTTTGGGACTGAGTGTTACAGCTGTGCTAAAATGTAGTGCACCATTGCTTAATGCACACCCAAACATTTGCCTTAACTCAGGAGGCAGTAAGCTAACGGCATGCTAATGCACTGGGAGTTAAAAATGTGAGTAAAGGAAATGCTTAGTGCACATAAAAATATAATGTATGCACATAAACCATGGTTTCTGGGAGATTTACAGAATGTGCATATATGACAAACTAGATAGGCTGCATGCTCTTTTTCTGCCTTCATGTTTCTCTGTTTCAAGTCACACTTTCTACACATAAAATATGATTTAGGTGCACAAAAAATGTTTTCTATTCAGAAAGCATTTTTTCTGCTCATGAATCACGTTTTATGTGCAGAAAACATGCCTTGTGGGCACCAAGCATGCCTTCTGCACATAAAATCCCAGCTTCAGGGCCTGGTGCCAGAACTCCAGCGTCTGCCTAACATTAACCCTGGAAACTGTACTCCACCTCAGACTAGGAGTTAAGTTTCCAGAGTTAAGCAGGCACCTCTCTCTGCATTTCCATGTGAGGCTCCTAAGCTCTAGGCATGGTTGTACACGCGCAGTTTTTGTGTGCAAACCTCCTTGCTGCATCAGCAGTAAAATCTGTGCATAAAAAAGGTGGCCCACAACTGCAGGTTAATCCAGCTGACTCAGCATATTACCTTTAATTATTCGGCTCCAGGCTTATCAAATTCACTTCCCTGTGAGTTTAGCCAAGGAAACAACCTACTTAGATTTTGGAAAATAATTAAAGTGTGGTTGTTTTCTCAAATTATTGGAATATAAAATGATTTTACTATTTGTATTGTTAGACTAGTACCTCAGGCCATTGTTTACATGCTTTTAACGTGTAATTAAGTAGATTTATAGTCATCTTTATTTATTACCTTTATTAATTATTGGCTGGGAGTACCGAGAGGAGAGGATCACCTTGCTGGTGGCTGAAGAGAATCAGAACGGAAATTTTAGAACTTAAAAGTTTTGGGGAGAAGTAAATATAGGGGTATATTCTTCTTTAGTGAGTTTGAGTGTCTGTATTAAATAGCTAGCCAGAAGGCAGGCAAAACCCAGTGGAGCACAGGATGGCAATAGTGATCATAATACGATCAAATTTGAATTAAAGACTGGAAAGGGGACAGTAAGTAAACCCAGGACTCGAGTACTAAACTTTCAAAAGGGAAACATGGATAAAATGAGAAAAATAGTTAAAAAAAAAAAAAACCAAAACTAAAAGGTGCAGCTACAAAGGATAAGGATAAGATAGGGATAGCAGGATAAGATAAGTTTATCCTGCTAGCTAGCAGAGCCATACAGTGGCTGAATGTGGACCTTTCTGTATTGTATGTTTTATTATTTTTATTTTGTATTAAATGATTAGTTTGGTTAACTGCTTTGATGCCTAGTGGAAAAGCAGACTATCACATTAATAAACTGAACTAAACAAAACTCATACTGGACAAGGAAGGAGTACAAGCATCAAATTAATAAACTGAACTGGACAAGGAAGGAGTGCAAGCACGCCAGATTTCCCCTCTGTGTCTCTTAACTGCCTCTCCTAAGTAAATCTGGCCAATCCCTTGTCTTTCTTAGGACCTCAAACCCACACCATGGGATCCAGTAACTTACACCCAGACCAAAGTTTGGTGACCCCCAATATCTTCTAGGGAAATCAAAAGAAGGAGCCCCGGCAGAGAGAGCACCAACAGCCAGGGTAGCAAATAACTCTACTGCCTAGCAGCAAGACAGAGAAAGCAACTTTAAATCCCGATAGCACACGGACATCCGGTCTGACATCCCAGACAACCCATGGACCACTAACTCATAATAACTGATTCCATCAAGCTGAGGATTATTCCTGACAGACAAAAGTCTTTTTTGTTTTTTATAAGGCCTGTCCTCATTTCTCTTCCTAGGGCTCCTTGAGGAGAAACCAGGCATTAGTGGCTAGGAGTCTGATCTTGGCACGCCATCCTTTATGGTAAGACCACTACAGCCACTTTTGGTCTGGGAAAAACCAGAAGGCCTGGAGGGAAATTAGCAACAGCCCAGGACAGGTCTTGTTCTCTTGGGTTCCCAAAGGCAGATGCTCCTATTTTTCAGATTCCTTCCTTTTTGAAAACCCATTGTTTCAGGACCCCTGGAGGCTTTCTGTTATGCCACACTCACCTAAAGGCAGCGTGACATAACTGCGACCGAGTACTGCAGAGCCAACTGCTCGTAACAACCACTGGTAAAGGTTAAGTAACAGAGGTTAAGCACACATTGTACATAATATAAAGGTCAGCCTTTCGAGACTAGCATGAAGGACGAGGGTCTTCCACAAATTATTTCTCTTTAATTGCCAAGAGATCCAGGTTCTGCAGACTTTTTAGCCACCCCTGGTTTCTGAATATTTTCTTTTCATCTTTACAGGATTTCACAAATAAGACACACAAGAAACTCTTGCTCCAGGAATAAAGAATACATAACCACAAATATAGTTAAATGTATCACAAATTAACAAGACCTCCCTCGCACTTCCCGCCCCTCGGGTCTGCCTAGCGCCATCCTCTTGGAGGACTCCGCCCAAGCACTGCTCTCCAGCCTACCCGCTTCCTGTGGGGTCCCTCAGCGCTGTGTCTCTCACTCTGCTCCTCAGGACCTTCCCACAGAATCTCTCCCAGAGCTCCTGCTGTACCAGACCTCGCCTCCCGGCAGTGTGGACCTGTGATGCTCCTCCCCACAGGTGGTAACAACTCCCACCTCGGGCCAAGTGCCCACGAAACCCACAAATCATACCAGGAACTGGGTTGAGAGAGTGGGTAAAATGACATGGGGCAAGTGGGTAGCTAGCTGTGTTGATTTCAGCGCTGCGTGCATCAAGTACATCATTGCATACATTGAGTAGCATTATAGAAGTGTTAAGTAGTAGTAATAATAAGTAAGGGAACTTTAAATTAGGGTTGTGCATTCATTTGAAACAAATGGTTTTTTTTTCATAATTAAAAAGCCAATTTTTTATTTGTTCTGAACCGAATCAGTAGCACCTCCGAAAAGAATGAAAAGGTTTGTTTGCATTCATTTATGGAAATATGTGCATGCAGTTTTGGGTTGCACGTGGAAAAAGCACTTTGTGCGCACACGTCGGACGTCGCGTGTGCAGATCGCCAATTTGCGCACGCAGCTTCCGATATGCACGCTCAAAAGTGCTTTTTTTGGGGGCATGCAACCATGGAATATGAACAAAAAGGAAAGAAAAGAAAAAAAAACCAAATGAAAACCAATGAAAATCCCCACCGAAGCGAACCGAAATAAAAATCTTTGGCCTGCCCACCCCTAATTGAAATGCTATTCCACCCAAAGTGGTAGGGAACCGGAAAGGAAGCCAGGTGAGTAGAAAGGGTGGGCCCGTTGGTCTTAATCTGCTGTGTGTTACCGTGCTGATCTCCCATTCACAGTACTATCCTCGAGAAAGCTCTGATGGCAGCAGGCTAGATTGCTGGGAGAGTAACAAAGAACGGCGTAAGCGAGCACCTACAGTCACACTTAGAAAGCTCAGGAAGGCAGGCTCTCCTCCCATCTGCACCAGCTTACCTTAGCAAGGAGAGATTTATTTCAGCTGTGAAAGTTCTCACCAGAAACCTTCAATCATAAATTCTCTATTTAGATTGGAATGGCTTACCTAGAGGCTCAGCAGCTGCTCTCAATTTGAAGCAGACACATCAATAATAACCACTGAGAGATTGCAGATGACAGACTTTTTTTTTTTCAGTGAATATCAATGCACAGACAGGAAATTAGTTTCCCATGTACAAAGCCATTAAAGAGACTGTGCACCGTATATATGTATGTATGCATGTATGTATATATGTTGAAAAACTTGAATATCAGGAGAATTGATCAATTTTCTATGTTGATTATAGTGCATGCTCAAAACAGCTGTTCTAAAAGGTATATACCATGTTCTAAAAACTATTAGTTGCATTCCAAAACAGCTTTCCCAAAGTCAGCAAAGGTTGAAATACTGTACTTGCAAATGATGTAAGAATAATATTATATTGTTCATTTTCTGGAAGTCAAAATGGCTTTCATGATTTTTAAACGTCTGTTTCTATGAACTTTTTTAATTGCAGGAAATTTGATAAGGATGGTTAAGAAACTGGGCATAGTCTTATCAGCTATTAGTATTCATCGGTAAAGGGTGAGATGAGCAGAAACATTTATAAGGGGGGTGCTTTACAGCGAGATGCAAAACATGACATACACAGAAGTAAATCTCAGCAGACAGAGCTGATTCAGGCCACATTTCTTTTTGCCTCACTCCTCAGTGAATTATTGTGAAGGCACTAGGGGCATTTCCTTCAGTGTGCATTCATAGTCCAAGTAAGGCTGGAGCAATTGCTAATCACTTCTGCCCTGCTATGTCCTTACTTCAAAGCGGGGATTGCTCCTGCTCCGTTGGGACGTATGAACCCCAGATTTGTGGCTGGGAGGGTAGGGGCTGTCCTTGAATTTTTACAATTTTGGGAGCACTGGGTTTTTATCAGCAGGGGGAAGGGAGAATCATGCCAACTTGACATTTTATTTCAGAGGTGGTCAACGCCAGGCCTCAATAACCACGAACGGGTCCGGTTTTCACGATATCCAGGATGAATATGCACGAGAGAATGTGCACGCAGTATCTTCATTGTACGCCAGTCTATACCCATTGTGGATATCGTGAAAACCAAGCCTGTCTGTGGCTTGTGAAGCCTGGAGTTGGCCACCCTTTCTATTTTGTTCTTTAAAGAAAGAAAGAAACAAGAGATCTGGTAACCAGTAACTCCCAAACCAGTCCTGAGAGATCCCCAGCCAGTAAGGTTTTCAGGATATCGGTGATGAATATGCATGAGATAGATTTGCATGCACTGCCTCCATCGCATCATTCAAATCTGATGTGCGAGGACAGCTTTAGGAACCACTGTGTTAGGCAATCTGAAGGCTGGACTTGATAGATTTCCTGGTTTTCTGGCATTCATGAGAAAAGATATACTAGGCGTGTAAAACATCATTAATTGTGTGATTCAAGCAGCAACTTGCATTCCGATTCGTTAGTCCAGGCAGAGACAGAGACAGTGCTAGTCACCAAGTACAGAAGGAAGTGGCCAGTCAGTGTATGTGCAGTGCCAGCTCAGCAAGGAATGACTGCTTGCGTGGGTTAGAGGGGATAAGGTCATAAAACATGGCCAGCTCTAAAGCCATTTTAGTTATGAAAACAGCTGGGTGGGAATGGGAAACGGACACCTTTTATTTTTCCCTCCGAGTGTGGTACAGCTGCAGCGTTAGCACGAGTCAAGGATGAAGATAGAGGAAGAGGCTGGAGAGTACGTGGACGCGCTGCCTCTCTCACCTTGCCAGCGAGCACCCACCAGCGGGCTGTACTAAGGGTCTGCAATAGAAGGCTTTGTGTCTTACGCTTTTCTGGTGGCAAAAAGGACAGATATGCACGGGCAGTTAGCTTTGCTGGCGGGCTGTAGCTCAGCTCTAGGGGGGTGTAAGAAGGAAGCACCTGGTTACTACTGCAAACGTGCTCAGCCACCAAGCCCTTTCTTTCCCAAGTCATTGATGCAGCCAGGATGTCACCTGACAGTAGTTCATAGTAACATAGTAAATGATGGCTGGAAAAGAGCCAAGTCGACCGGGGAGGGGGGAACGCAAGGCAGAATGTTTGCCTAGGGCACCTAATACCCTTGCACTGGCCCTGATCATATGTCCCTGCCTCAAAGAGCTCAGAATCTAAGCGAGTACCTGAGGCAACAGGAGATAAAATGACTTGCCCAAGGTCACAAAGAATGTCAGCAGATTAAACCTTGGTTTCCCTGGGTTATCGCCCAGTGTTCTACCCATCAGACCACACCTTCCTCCTTCCCACCACTCGATACTGATACGGTTGAACAAAGGTATAAACCGTAAACACTACTTAGGGGATTCCCTGAGCACATATTTACCGTCACCCCTGGGCTTGAGTTCTGGGAACGCCGTGGCAGTGCATTAGCTGGAGGGCTGTAATGTTGCAAGAGACTATTAGAACCTTGAAATCAATTAGTTTACGATTAATGGAAATGAATAGGTCCCTCAGGGAGCAGAAGACTTCTTATCAAGTAACAGCACTGTCTTTTACTTAGCACAACCTGCAGGCTCACAAAACTAATAGGATGAGGCAGATATATATGCCAGAACACCAGTAGTTAAATTATATCTGTTGATAATGTGACAAGCTTTATTTATGTATTTATGAAAAAGATTTACAACCCATGTATGCCCAATGTGCATTTGCATTGGTTGTATATACAGGATATGACACTGACATGGTTCTTATTGGACTAAACGCACACCCCAAGCTGATCCCCCCTCCCTCAGTACAGCAGCTTCCCTGCAAACTAATCACCAGCCATACGCTGAGGTGCAATCTTCCTGTCTACCATTCTCCTCCTGTGACTCTTCCCTTCCCACAGGGTTATAACCTCATTCCTCGCTCATGCAAATATTGGATGGATGGCGCGTTGGCATGAAGGAGAGAGATGAAATATTTTGGGTTTGTTGCTGCCAGAAACACATCTAAGGAAAATGATCCAGCATTAAAAATGCTTCCTATGTCCAGGCTTGGAATAGGACTCTTGTTACTGGTGTCTACTGGAGTACAGGAACTTTCTGCTCTGAGCTCAGAGTCCAGTACTCCAATCCACATGCAACAGACTGAAATATCCGACCTCACACTTACAAATCATCTCCAGTAAATCTCTGCTAAATTTTGATCCATCTCTCTTTCTTCCCTGTGCTCAAATTCTCTACATCAAAGCAGTAGTTAAGAACATAAGAACATGCCATACTGGGTCAGACCAAGGGTCCATCAAGCCCAGCATCCTGTTTCCAACAGAGGCCAATCCAGGCCATAAGAACCTGGCAAGTACCCAAAAACTAAGTCTATTCCATGTTACTGTTGCTAGTAATAGCAATGGCTATTTTCTAAGTCAACTTAATTAATAGCAGGTAATGAACTTCTCCTCCAAGAACGTATCCAATCCTTTTTTTAAACACGGCTATACTAACCACATCCTCTGGCAACAAATTCCAACCTCTAGGGTAGCCTACATTACTACTGCCTCCTCTGTCCATATTTCTATTTGTGTTGCATTTATGCTTTCAAGAGATCACTGCTACAAAATTCCCGATATCATTATATTAACAATCTTTTATGAGTCAAATATTACAAGTCTATATATCCATTCTGTACCACAGGGGTGCTTAAACCAATCCCGGGGCCTCCCCACCAAGTCGGGTTTCAGGATATCCCTAATGAATTTGCATGAGAAATATCTGCTAACATAGAAACATAGAAATGACGGCAGTAAAGGACCAATGGTCCATCCAGTCTGCCCAGCAAGCCACGGTAGCTTCTGCTGCGCTGTGCAGGTTCCCCCCCATATTTAACAGATTCCCAGTCCGAAGAATTTGGGGCCCTCGTTGGCTGTTGTTTGAATCCAATTCCCTTTTTCCCCTGCCGTTGAAGCAAAGAGCAATGATGGAGTTGCAGCAACATTATGAATGAAGGCTTATTGGCTAAGGATAGTAACCGCCGCACCAGCAAGTTACATAGGAGGTGGTGCATGCAAATAAATCTTATGCATATTCATTAGAGATAATCCTGAAAACCCAACTGGCTGGGAGTGGGGGCCTCCAAGGACCAGTTTGAGCACTACTGCTGTAGCACGTTGCATTATACATGTAGAAAGAGTTTGCTATAAAGATATTTGACAGATGCAGCATCTTAGTATCAAAAGACTATTCCAAAAGTTGTGATGGGGACGGTGGTATCTTTTCCACTAACAAAGATGAAAGAGAGCTGCAGGTCAGGGCTACTTGTTATGCTCTTAACCTTTTGAAAATCCAGTACACTGTCGCAAAATATCTGTCCCATGCGTGCTCAATAACGCTCGAGTTCTAACCGTGCTGATCCCATGCAGCCCTCTTGGAAGACTCCTCCATGCAGGCACGATGCCACTGTACCGCTGCTGTTATGTTTATTGGTATAACAGCAGCCATACAGCAACATCAGGCTTCCAAGAGGAATGGGGTAACCTGCATAGGGTGTCCATGGTTATAATTAACATCACTAAGCGTGCTTGGGATAGATATAAATTTGAGATCTGTGTCTGATTGGCTTAAGTGGTATAAACTCATCCTGCAAATTTCATAAGACTGGAGATTTAAAAAAATAGGAATAGGTAGTTCATTATTCCATCTGCTTTTCTCTGGGGAAGTCTGTGGTACTAAAAAAATCTCTTGTAGTTCTACTCGATGCAATATTTACTTTGGAGAAACATACTGCCCAGGTGGTTTGGTTTTCATTTGCAAAGTTAAAAGCAATTTAAAAAAACTTTCTATTTTTTTTTTAAGAACGACATCTACTCAGCGTGGTTATCCAATTGTGTTATTGGTGGATCCAGAAGGGTGTGTCCTTCCGAACTGGCAGCTGGCACCAAAAGGGGCAGGGCAGGGGTGTGAGACGCCGGGCCTACTCACAGCGACTATTCCTGTCCCAGTTCCAGCACTACTGGCATCAGCCAAGGCTCCTGGTGTGCTGCTCACACAAAGTTGCTCAACTACCTCTCTCCAGCGAGCCAGAAACCAGGCCATAAATCAAAAGAAGTCTTATTTGACTACATAAAATTAAAGGCCCTGTATGTAAAAAGCATTTTCCCCAGGCACAGAATGGGGAAAAGCCCAATTTACTAAGGTCCAGTTGTTTACCATGGGACAACAGAAACGGGTAAAATCGGTGCGCAGTTTTAAAAAAGGCAAACACGTGAGTATGTTTTTTCAACAGCGGGCAAAATGTTATTGAACAGCTACCGGTCAGTTAAATTTATAGCCCTTTGAAGGAGTCTAAGGCAAACTCTAATAAAGGAAGGCAGAGCTTAGAGAGGCTGATTGCAGAGTAATCTGCAGAAAAAAAACAGACTGCACTATAACCGGATGTAAGTGGATGGTCTACGGTGCTAGCACCCCCTGCGATCGGTGGGGCCAGCAGCCCCAAGCATCCTACCCACCCCGTCGCCAGAAGGTGCCATAACCAGGGCTGGCCAGCTGCCTGGCCCTGGGGCCCCGCGCCCAAAGGGGCCCCGACGCACGGGGCGAGCGTTGGCGTCACTCCCCCCGCGAGGGGCCCCCACGCAGCCACAATTAGGTGCCCCGGGCCCTGCAACCCCCCCGGTTTGTCCTAAGTTCCGTGGCACCGCGCTGAATAATAAGAGAACTAAAAAAAACAATAATAGGGCACAGGAAAAGAGGTAAAAAAAAAAAAACCCAAAACAACGAGATTAAAAAATGCCAACGTTATTGCAGCGGGAGTCTGTAAAGCACCCGCTCCGCTAACAGGAAAACGTTGGTTCATCTCCGTGGGCGAGCTCCTCCGCTTTCAGTCTGAATCCCGGCAACGGGGCTGCGGACAGACCGCGCAACTTCCGGGAGCCCGCACGCATCTCTCCATTCATTCTCTTTATTGTCATCGCTATTCTTAAAGCCGATTGTTACGTTCTCAGCGTGCGGATAAGCGCGAGGGGCTCTGCCTGCCCCGCCCCTTCCCCTGCACGCACAGAGGGGGCTGCTTTATTCGTGTTCTGCGCTAGGAGTTATCCAGGAAAACCATCTCGGCGACTTTCCGGGGGTGGGGGGCGAACCATTTCATGGAGCAGCATCAGAGGGGTTGGTTTTTTTTTTTTTTTTGGTCTGGCTCGAGGCTAAATCGTGGCTCTGAGGAAAAGAGCCTGCGCGCTCAGACGTGGCCGCACTGTGATGCCGTCGCCTGACAGGTGCATTGCAGTAACGTTTAAAGAAAAGCCCTGGATCATCTTACCCGACGAACTCTAATTCTCTTTGCGGCTGGTGGAGGGAGCTTGGAGAAATTATCATATTCATTCGTTTATGTGCAATCAAGGCAGCTTACAAATGTTACACAGTGACAGCTGCGTAATCCACCTGTTAAAAACATAATTCTGCCGCATAAAGTGGCAAGATATCCCATGTGCCAAATAACATGGTGTAAAAATCACCTTCCCCATAATCCCTTTCTCATGTATAAAATACTACAGATCAATTTACTTGCTATGGTTAGCTAATCACCTTGTTGCCATGGACTATAGGCCCATCAAACTGAACAATAACTAGTTCCCTGTCATCCATGGGCCCTTCAAAGCAATCAATAATAAATTCTCAATCAGACATTTAAAAAAAAGAACATCATTCCCCACAAGCTAATATAGCTATAAGCCCAATACTCCTTCTGCCTCCCCATGGCCAACTAAAATTCAGCGGAACCTGCTAGAATCAATTCCAAACACAGAATCTAAGGCTAGGAAGGTTACCCCAAGCCCCAATAATAGAAAGTAAGAAGATAAGGTTTGACATACTGAGACTGACCAAAGGTCCATCAAGTCCAGTATCTCCAACAGTGGCCAAACCAGGTCACAAGTACCTGGCAGGATTCTAAGAGGTAGATAGAGTCCAAGCTGCTTATCCAAGGGATAAGCAAGGGATAAGCAGTTCATTTCTCCAAGACTTTAATAACTGTTTATGGACTTTTCTTCCATGAACTTGTCCAAATCTTTTTTAAACCCAGCTACACCAAAGGCTTTCACCACATCCTCAGGCAACAAATTCCAGATTTTAATTATGTGTTGAGTAAAAAAAAATATTTTCTTCTATTTGTCTTAAATGTATCCCCTACTAACTCCGTTGAGTAGCCAGGTCTTTAACCCACATCTAAAACAAGACGGCCCTCAGACGAATATATTCTACAAAGAACATTTCATGGGCATCTGTGCTCAGACGCTTCCACGATGGACATCCATATCTGGCACACTTCGGTGTAATGGTCACAGGTGCTACCCCGCTCCAGAACATCTGATAAAATGAAAAAAAACCAAAAACCCCACATACAGAATTCCCTCCTAACCAAAGGGTGGGTCAGCGGCTTGGTTCTGACCTTTTCCAGACTTACCAAAGAGCGAGAGGATGCCGCAAGCCGTCCAGACAACCAAGGACATTCCCACGCTGCCGGTGTTCTGCAGGATCCCCTTAGGGGAGATGAAGATGCCGGCCCCGATGATGGTCCCGATTATGATCGAGATTCCTCGCAGCAGGGTTACTTTTTTCTTCAGCACCACTTTTCCTTCCCTGGGTGGCTCCTTGCGGCCTATCGGTGGCAGCGTGCCGTTTGGCTCGCCCCGCAGGTAGTCCCCACCGGAGACGGTGGCCACGGTCACAGCAGGCTTTCTAAACATGTTTGCCGCCAAGGTTCCCCACCCCCCTCCCCCTATGCAGAGCCCAAGAAAATATTCAAAATAGAGCTCCGGGCCAGCCCCTGTGTTTTCTGTCCCTTGCAGCTGATCCTTCTCTGTGTACTACAACTTCTGGAACCAAGCTGCTCCCCGTCTGAAACTTTAGGGCTGCTCCCAGACACCTGTTCCTCCAGGCTGCTCACCGCCCTATCGTTGGAGACCAGCTCAGCTTCCGCATGGGCTTGTGCGGCATTTAAGCCCTCTGTCACACTGGCTTAAGGGCTGCTGGGTGATGATGCAAATTCCCCAGGTTTGCATCAGCCACATGGAAAGCCCTGGGATTACTCAGCACTTTTTGCAGAAGCAGTCCTGTTGCACAAGGTATTAAGGAGAAAACAAAGAGAGAGAGAGAGAGATTGGGAGACAGAAGCTCAATCTACCAAGAACAAAGATCTTGCTTAAACAGAAATCTGGAGGAGGTCAGGGCCACGCCTACCACACAAAGCAGATCACAGTGACATGGAAAAATCCTGTGTGTGAGAGCACCCGGCCCGACCAGGAGAAAACAAAAATAATAATCCCTTTCTTTTACCTTTCAGGTTGTTCAAGCACTCGGTGACAGACGTTTATTGCTTTGGTTAATCTGTTTACTGAAGGATGCTTAAGATTTGTAGCCTTCCTTTTATCGAGAATAAAGAGAGACAAAAAGAACAGGAGGAATTGTTTAAAAGCTGCATCTGGGCTGCCTTCCACCGTGACCCGGCTGCTGCTGCTGGAAGGAGCAGGATGGCTTTCCGCTGATGGATCTCACCTGGCCTGGGGGGGGGGGGGGGGAGGCCTGGTTGCTATTAGAGCAGAAGGAGTACCTCGCTAGCCAGGGGCTCCCCATCGCCCCCTCCCCCGCTTCCTATTGCAGCCCTGCTGGTAGAATGTGGCTTCTCCGACCATTTTATCCAAGGGGGGGGGGGAAAAAAAAGGCATCATACACCCTTATGCAAGGTCAATTTGGTCACACCCCTTCCAATTTCAAGCATTTACCTCCTTACTCCTGTGTTTTGTTAACTCACATTTCTGGTGGCCGTGACAGTCTATTGCCGTGCCCATGTGATAAGTGTCTAGCTGTTTCTACCCCACTGGGCCCAGCAGTGGCCCCAATACAAGTACGAGTTTGCTCCATGTCAGATCAAGGAAGGAGTTATATTCCCAGGGTAAGCTCTCCGGGGCTTGCATCTGCAGCTGAGCAAAACATAAGCTCTCAGCTGAAGAGAGCATGCACTTTTGGTATTGTGCATCGTGACTTTGGCATCCTGTTCACCTGTAGGTGTCAGACCCAGAGAGCTAACACCTTGTTCATTTGTAGGTTCCAGCCCCAGGAAACTGATATTGGAAATTTAAGTCCTTCCTGGGTCTGAGGTGGAATACTACACTGAGCACAACAAAAGGCAACATTTGCCTCCAGAAATGTGAGTTCACCCCACCTCAGACCCAGGAGTTAAATCTCCCCTGCAAGCTCTCTTAGGAAGGCACTAGCCACAGGCTTTGTTTTCCAGAATTGCTGGACAGTACACGCACGGTGCTAACGTTCATACTGTTCAGCTGCTGGTGTTCATCTAGCTGTAGGTGCCTGCCACAGAGAGCTTATGCTTTGATTCTACTTGCCATTCCCTGCTAAAAGGGCCTTGGCTGCAAGAATTTGCTCTGGAGTGGGCGCTTACAGCTAGCTGAACAAAATGTAAGCTCCCTGTGGTGGGCATCTACAATTAAGAAGTACGCCAACGTTGGGCTGCACAGTGGCAGAATTCTGTTAAGCTGTCGGTGCCCGCCCCAAGAGCTTCCATTGGAAAGTAAACTCCTGGCTACGAGGTGGAGTAAACTCACATTTCTGCTGGTCAGTTATTCTGTTCCTATGTCCGGTCTGGTAGAAGCATCTAGACACTACCACCAGAAATGTGAGTTCCTGATCATCCTGCCAGACCAGTCTATAGCCACTTGTAGAGACTGGTCTGTCAGGACTACAGGAAAGCCAGTTAGCAGGTAGGAACCTAAGTGAGCCTTAAGTTTTTCCTCCTGCTCTGACCCAGGAGTTAAATTTCTAGCATTAAGAAAATGTGCTTCAAGCTGTCTGCCCTTTAATGCACTTTTCTGTATTTCTGAGGAATAGCTAATGCCTTCTTTTACATGGGATTTGCATGCACCCATGCAAAGTACATGGCGGGTTTCTTAGCGGAGGTTTTTTCCTA
This sequence comes from Rhinatrema bivittatum, assembly GCF_901001135.1. NCBI lineage: Eukaryota > Metazoa > Chordata > Amphibia > Gymnophiona > Rhinatrematidae > Rhinatrema > Rhinatrema bivittatum. The sequence goes on from NC_042615.1 coordinate 35,061,080, forward strand.
CCCTAAAACCCATGTTACATACCTGAGTAAAGTTAGTGCTCAGCGTGGCTTATTACAATCGGCGCCCCCAGCCTCTGAGGCTCAGGTTCACTAACATGCACTGTCACTGAGGCTCTGCTAACCTAACAGGTTCCACTTCTCTTCACCTTCCCTATTTCCTCTCTCTCTCTCTTCCCCAGATATCACTCCTGATGCTTTTCTGGCTTGTTCAAGGAGCTCCTTCCTTAGTCAATCCAGTGGTTTAATTGAACAAAGTCAGCATGGCTTTACCCAAGGCAAGTCTTTGCTCACAAATCTGCTTCACTTTTTTGAAGGAGTTAATAAACACGTGGATAAAGGTGAACAGGTAGATGTAGTGTATTTTGATTTTCAGAAGTTGTTTGACAAAGTTCCTCATGAGAGGCTTCTAGGAAAAGTAAAATGTCATGGGATGGTTGCGATGTCCTTTCATGGATTACAAACTGGCTAAAAGACAGGAAACAGAGAGTAGGATTAAATGACAATTTTCTCAGTGGAAGGGAGTGGACAGTGGAGTGCCTCAGAAATCTGTATTGGGACCTATTCTTTTCAATATATTTATAAATGATCTGGAAAGGAATACGATGAGTGAGGTAATCAAATTTGCAGGTGATACAAAATTGTTCAGAGTAGTTAAATCACAAGCAGATTGTGATAAATTGCAGGAAGAGCTTGTGAGACTGGAAAATTGGGCATCCAAATGGCAGACGATGTGGATAAGTGCAAGGTGATGCATATAGGGAAAAATAACCCTTGCTGTAGTTACACAATGTTAGGTTCCACATTAGGTGCTACCACCCAAGAAAGAGATCTAGGCGTCATAGTGGATAACACATTGAAATCGTTGGTTCAGTGTGCTGCGGCAGTCAAAAAAGCAAACAGAATGTTAGGAATTATTAGGAAGGGAATGGTGAATAAAAAGGAAAATGTCATAATGCCTCTGTATCGCTCCATGGTGAGATCCCACCTTGAATACTGTGTACAATTCTGGTTGCCGCATCTCAAAAAATATAGTTGCGATGGACAGGGTACAGAGAAGGGGTTGGAACAGCTCCCCTATGAGGAAAGACTAAAGAGGTTAGGACTTTTCAGCTTGGAGAAGAGACGGCTGAGGGGGGATATGATAGAGGTGTTTAAAATCATGAGAGTCTAGAACGGTAGGGGGGTTTAGATAGGGCCGGGGGGGTGGGTTAGGGAGGGGAAGATGCGGAGGGGTGGAAAGAAAGTTCCCTCCGAGGCTGCTCCAATTTCGGAGCGGCCTTGGAGGGAACAGGCAGCGCGCGCCGGGCTCGGCGCGCGCAAGTTGCACAAATGTGCACCCCCTTGCGCGCGCCGACCCCGGATTTTATAAGATACACGCAGCTATGCGTGTATCTTATAAAATCCAGTGTACTTTTGTTCGTGCCTGGTGCGCGAAGAAAAGTACGCGCTCGCGCAATTTTATAAAATCCGGCCCATATAGTATACCATGACAGGTTAGGTAGCAATATGAGTTAACATATGAGAATGCAAATCTAGGAAAGAGCGTAATTGAGGCGGATCAAAAAATACATATCTTGTATTATTTAATTTCATCACACATTTGCTTGGGTAGCGAATCTGAGCACCAAGGTTTCTTACCTCTTGGCACATTGCTAGGAACTTCTTCCTTCGCTGTTGGGTAATTCTTGTTATATCGGGATAAACCCGTATCTTCTGGCCATAATATAATTTGTCTCTGTTTCACAAGAAAAGTCTCAGTGTAGAATCTCTATCTGATGGAAGTACAAAGCTGACAAACAGAGTTCCCCGAAAGTCTATTTGTTCCTCCGATGACTGCTGAAGTAAATCTGTTAGGTTGCCAGTTCCAGGTGTCTGTACTGCTATATTCTAGGGATGTGAATCGTGTCCTCGATCGTCTTAACGATCGATTTCGGCTGGGAGGGGGAGGGAATCGTATTGTTGCCGTTTGGGGGGGTAAAATATCGTGAAAAATCGTGAAAAATCGAAAAAACCAAAAATCGCAAAACCGGCACATTAAAACCCCCTAAAACCCACCCCCGACCCTTTAAATTAAATCCCCCACCCTCCCGAACCCCCCCCAAATGACTTAAATAACCTGCGGGTCCAGCGGCGGTCCGGAACGGCAGCGGTCCGGAACGGGCTCCTGCTCCTCAATCTTGTTGTCTTCAGCCGGCGCCATTTTCCAAAATGGCGGCGAAAAATGGTGGCGGCCATAGACGAACACGATTGGACGGCAGGAGGTCCTTCCGGACCCCCGCTGGACTTTTGGCAAGTCTCGTGGGGGTCAGGAGGCCCCCCACAAGCTGGCCAAAAGTTCCTGGAGGTCCAGCGGGGGTCAGGGAGCGATTTCCCGCCGCGAATCGTTTTCGTACGGAAAATGGCGCCGGCAGGAGATCGACTGCAGGAGGTCGTTCAGCGAGGCGCCGGAACCCTCGCTGAACGACCTCCTGCAGTCGATCTCCTGCCGGCGCCATTTTCCGTACGAAAACGATTCGCGGCGGGAAATCGCTCCCTGACCCCCGCTGGACCTCCAGGAACTTTTGGCCAGCTTGTGGGGGGCCTCCTGACCCCCACGAGACTTGCCAAAAGTCCAGCGGGGGTCCGGAAGGACCTCCTGCCGTCCAATCGTGTTCGTCTATGGCCGCCGCCATTTTTCGCCGCCATTTTGGAAAATGGCGCCGGCTGAAGACAACAAGATTGAGGAGCAGGAGCCCGTTCCGGACCGCTGCCGTTCCGGACCGCCGCTGGACCCGCAGGTTATTTAACTCATTTGGGGGGGGGGTTCGGGAGGGTGGGGGATTTAATTTAAAGGGTCGGGGGTGGGTTTTAGGGGGTTTTAGTGTGCCGGCTCACGATTCTAACGATTTATAACGATAAATCGTTAGAATCTCTATTGTATTGTGTTCCATAATGGTTTAAGACGATATTAAAATTATCGGACGATAATTTTAATCGTCCTAAAACGATTCACATCCCTACTATATTCTACAAATCATTTCTTTCTTCTCAGTATTTAAGAAATATATCTTTGCAATAGGTGGTTTTGCTTCCTGAATTATATGTAAAATTTCCATCAGATATTTTTTAAATTGCTCATGTGATGATATCAAATTAATGTGAGTTTAATACTCTCAAATTCCTATATATATCGCATCACATTTTCCATATTTTCTATTTTTCTTGAATTAGCCAGTTCTCCCTGAACCAATCCAGATTGTACAGTTTTCAATTGAGAAACTCGGGATTCCAAGTCATTTATTTTATTAGTATGTGAGGTTAATAACGGATCCATTTGCCGAAAACGCTGTTGTGTCTTGGTCATTATTGAAGATAATGTTACTATTGACAACTCTAAAAAGAGTAATTCTTTCCAAACATTTTCTAAAGTAATCGTTTGTGGTTTGACCGCACTCAAAGTAATGGTAGTGCTTACCCCACCATCCTGACGGCGTTCCTGCCCCAATAATGGGGCCGCAATCAGTCCTACTTGCCCCTCCGGTGTAGAGATTAACGGGGTTAGGTCTGGATTTTTTTCTCCACTCGTTTTCAGCCGTTGCTGCAGCGAATGTGTTGAGAGACCAATTCCTCTGAGAGCCTGTTCGCTTATGGCGTTGTCTCCTGGTTTCACCTCAAAGGTTAACTCTTCCGGCAATACCCGCCGAGTAGTCAGACCCGAATTCAGAGACTGCTCGTAGCTTGGGGGCGAGGGTGTCCTGGGAACCCAGGGACTCAGAGATTTTTGTATGTCCAACAGATCCGGTGTTTGCTCCTCACTGGCAGCTATAGTGGGCACTTCATCCAGGGATAATATATTTACTGGGCAGAAGAAGCCCTCAATTGTAGATTGGGAAACGGCAGGTGTAGGAATAGTCGAGGTTTCCACTTGTATCTTGCCCTTTCTCTTTGTATGAGGCATTACGGCAATGAAGAAAATTTTGTCAAAGAGCAGAGCGTCTTACTTCCCGTCCTCCCTTGAAGCCGCTATCTTGGATCTGCCAAAAATTCATTATATACATTGAGAACTTTACAGTAATATAACAAAAAAATCAATTAAATTCATCAATCAAAATAAACACTAAAATAACATATTCCAAATATAAAACCATAATATTCCCAAAACTAATTAATCCCTACTCCTAAGCCCTTACTCTCTCCCTAAGAACTAACCAATTACACCAATAATTACCTAATAGGTTCACATGATAAAATCTATTCAAATAAAATAAGAACTCTAAATACCTGTAACCCTTCCCTACTCTCGGAAGAGAGCGAGCAAGACTGCATGTTCTGTCCCCAGCAGTGGGTACATGTTTGTATCTGTATATACTGTAGTTTAACTGTGTTTAGTGCAGCCTCTCCCTTCTGAGGATTCTTGATACTGAAACACTTTTTGTAACCCTTTATAAAAGTCTGTGAGCCTTGCCTTTAAGAGGAGCCTTTGCTCTTAAGAGAAGCTCCCTCCTCCCTTCCATTTCTCTCACTATCTGAAGAGCTCGAATGCCCCTCAATCTAACTTGAATCTTCCTAGGTGCCTTATAGGCTCAAGGGACTGTCCTTCATGTTCCCCCTTTGTCACATGGTTCTTAGGCTCGCTGCCATTGGACCTTGCCCCCCTGCCCCAGCTTGTGCAGGCGTTTTCCTTAGCAGCTCGGGATGAAAGCCCAGTCTTGCCCATGCGGGCTTCAGAGCCAGCAGCATCCTGTATAACCCTGTGAAACGACTGAGTTTTTACCTTTTCTCTTACTGCAAATCAGCCTCATATCTCCTATGCTTCCTACCTCTACCATAAACTAACTCCTGCAACTCAAGAGACCTCCTTCTCCTTCCTGCCACCCTGTCTCCAGCTACCAAAGATCTCTGCCTTGGGGCAAACGTTTGAGATGCAACAATTGTAAATAATGAAAAATTACCTGTACAATAAATAATTTCAAACTTAAATAATCTTTGCCGTGAGGACTGATTGAAGAAAAAGTTTAGCTGTCTGGATAGGAAAAAGCATGGATGTTTTCTTGATCCAGAATACTGCATCACATATCTAATGAATGATGGGTAGGAGTACAAGCATACGATTTATATGTGTAAAGTCTGGGTACACTAAGCACAAATGCATTCCGAGTTTTCAGCAAGACTCCATCTCCCATAATTTGGGCAGTTATGTCTCCTTGGTTGGATCATTACTCCAAGAACAATGAGCACTTCGATTTGAGCAAGGTTTTCGAGAAGGTTTTCACATCCCATTTCGGGGGCAATTATGGGGGTGCCACCACTAGCAATGCCCTATCATCCATACTGCACGCTAACATGTGCAGGAGAAACTGGATGGCGAGTTGGCTGTGGGGAGCATAGTGGGTCCTTTCAACGCTCCTCCTTTCACTGAGATGATTCTTTCGCAGTTTGCCATGGTCCCAAAGAAAGAGCCTGGGAAATTCAGGCTTATACAGACCCTGTCATACCCCAAGGGAGAATCCGTAAATGACTATCTACCCATGGAGGAATGCACGGTTCAATATGCGTCTTTTGATAGTGCAATAGCACTGCTAAGAAGATGCAGAAAGGGTACTTTGATGGCAAAAGTCGACATCGAGTCTGAGTTCAGGCTGCTGCCAGTGCACCCTGATAGTTTCCCACTCTTGGGTTTTTGGATCAGGAAGCAATTCTATTTCAACAAATACATGCCTATGGGTTGTTCAGGATCTTGCGCCTATTTCAAACTGTTTAGCTCTTTTCTGCACTGGGCATTGGTACATTGTTCTGGGATCAATAACACCATACAATACCTGGATGACTTCTAATTTGTTGATTTGAGTGAGTCTAACTGCTGTTCATGCCTCCTCTGCATTTTTCAGGCTATGGCATCTTAATTCAGAGTCCCTTTGGCACAGGAGTAGACCGAAGGCCCCACCACCTGTATCTGTTTTTTGGGCACTCAGCTCGACTCTGAGGAGATGACATCCAGATTACTGGAGAATAAAGTAGCAAAGTTGTGAGATATGATGAATGTAGCTGCAAATGCAAAGAAGCTGACTCTCTGAGATTTGCAATCCATCGTGGGAAGTCTGAATTTCACCTGTAGAATGATACCCATGGAAATGATATTCCTCAGGAGACTGGCCGTGATGACTGCAGGTGCACACAGGCTTCACCACTTCATTAGGATCTCAAGACCTATGTGCAACGACATTGCTATTTGGGTATCCTTCCTGGCCGACTTCAATGGGATATCTATGTGGCAGGAGTCCCGACTTTCCAGTAGGGTTTTAGACATACACTTCGACTCTTCCAGGGGATGGGGTTTTGGGCTGTATTGCCAGGGTGCATGGTCTGCCGCATCTTGGCCAGATACATGGGTGGAGGCAGGATTAATTCGGAACGTTACATTCCTTGAGTTATTTCCCATACTGGGGCTTTAGTGCTTTGAAAAACTAAGCTGCAGAATAAGCTAATTATATTCTGGTTTGACAATCAAGTGGTTGTTCATGTGCTCAACTGTCAACACGCTAAGTGTCCGCGCATAGCAGAAATCCTTTGAGAGGTGGTACTGGCCAGTTTACACAGCAGTACCACTATTAGTGCAACATGTACCAGGGGTTAGTAATGGAGTGGCTGATGTTTTATCTCGAGCTAAGTGGGATTTATTTCGTAAACAGATACCCACAGCGGAGGAGACAGGAACCGAAGTTCTGGACCACCTACGGGAGATTGGTCTCTGACTACCAGAGACCTCATAAAAGAATCGTTACCTGGTAGCACATGGTCAGCCTACTGCAGGAGCTATGATCACCTGCAGGAATTTTTATCTAAGCTTGACTGGATGGCTGGCCCTATACCAGAGACCTTCATTATCAAATATATCTTCCACGCTAAGGATTCAGGTGCCTCCAGGGGATCCATAATCAAGCACCTAGCGGGGCTAGCCTTTTTTGCAAAGGCACACAGCTGGGGCGACCCTACCAAGTCGTTCGCAATTAAGAGGATGCTCGCAGGTTGGTCCAGGAAAGACAGACTGATGGATGATTCTCACCTCCTGATTACACTACCTATTGAAAAAAACTATGCATGAGATTGCCAACCATATGCATGTCCGACTTTGAGGTTTGCTTATTTCGCTTGGCTTTCTCATTGGCACTCTTTGGAGCACTGTGAATAAGCGAGCTAGTGACATCATCCAAATGCAACTCCGGTTTCAACAGCATCTTATTCGAGTATGTGACATGCGCACCGTCGTGCATCTCCATAGGGATACACAAGTCCAAGACTGATCAGGCCAGCAAAGATGTCTCACTTACATTGAACTCCATTGGCTCCTCGGTCACCTGCCCAGTAAAAAACATGAAGAACTACTTGGCCATTCGGCCCCAAGGAGGGGCACACTTGCTTATTCACCCGCTACCAATTTTCTGGTATATTTCATCTCACAATAGACAGATTGGGTCTCATTCGGGAAGCCCGTGACTAACCTGGGGCAGGGCTTGGCTGAATTGCAGCAGCCCCCCTCTCCCGTGGTGGGCCCAGGACCGGCGAGGCTCTCCCGCCAGCAAGATGTTGCAGACGCAGAGTGCCGGTGATGTCATCGGGGGTGCCGGGCTACCTCTGATGATGTCGGCAGTGGGGGACGGTCGGGGGGAGGTGCGGTCCGATGACGCACGGGCTTTTTAAATCCGAGGCCCATGCGTAATATCTCCTCTTTCCCTGATCCTTTTCTTCCCCACCCTCCCCACCTTTGTTCAAAAGACTCTTGTATGTTTTGCTAATATTGTGTCCTGTATTTGATGTGAGGGTTAATGTGGGTATGGGGTTATTTAGGTATCAAATTGTCTTTTAGCAGTACCTGATGTTAGATAGATTCTACATCTTTATATATTCATTCGGCTTTGTTGGGCAGACAGTATGCAATTGTCAGATGGCGGATAATTTGTTTTTGTTTATTGTCGCAGCAAGCCAATGGCACGCTTTGACAGGTGGTGTAAGGTTGCATCATGGTTTAGGGAACGCCTCTACAGTGGCGATGGAGGGCGTGGTTGCGCCCGGACGGGTGGCCCCCTTGCCTGGTACCAAGGCGGGTGACCGGTGGTGAAGATTGCTACCTTGCTTGGTTGTCACAGCAGGTGGTGAATGACTCGGGGGCACAGCCCCCAGTGTCCATAACCACGGCTTGTGTACATGTGTTATTGTTCTATTATTGTTATGCTAATAAAGCTGCGGCCTTTACAGCCAACGATTTGGGAGTTTTGCATTACTGTATCGTCTTTTTAATTGAAGAACGCGAGGAGGGGGAGAGGGTGATCAGGATGGAAGGGGCGTGTTAGTCCCTGGTCCCAGAGTTAGGGTCTGGCAACGCTCTTTCAAATAGAGGGCATGCTGAGGAGATAGTGCTTTTGTCTCTTTTAAAGTGCCTTTTACCTTAGAGAGTACAGCCAGTGATTTTTAAAGAACAGAAAAATTGGTCTTATTATGGCATGTGACTGAGTGAAACAAGGCAGTTCATTTTTTTGAGCCAGAGGAAATGGGTGGTTGGAGGTGCTAAGGAAGCTGTAGGTTATACAAAACTCAGCCGCCAGGGTTATGTGCGGTAGATCTAGGAAGGAGCCTGCAGCTCCTCTTTTGAGGAGACTACATTGGTTACCAATCTAATTGCGTTGCAGGTTTAAATATTTGGATTTGGCCTTTAAGATTCTGAGCGGGGCTTGCTCTCAGTAGCTGCCTAAGCGCTTCAGCTGGAGATGTTCTAATCACCCTTTAAGATCTAGTCAGCAATTTACTCTGCAAATCGCTTAGCGCTTTTAGCGTGTAAGCGATTCATAAATCTTAATAAAGATACAGATAAAAGATAACCTAACTGACAGGAGCGATTTGACAGAGAGACATTCAAACACCTCAAAGATATAAATAATGCATAAGAAGAAAATCGTCTTCAGAAGAGAGAAGCCTTTAGAACAAGTCAACAGTATGAAGAGCCAGGGGGATAGACGCTGGAGCATCAGGACGCACGTCCTCAGGGGAAGGTGTGGCGGATGCCTGGAGCAGCCTTTTAGGGGAAGTGGTGTAAGAGAAGGCATAGGAGAGGCACGGGGGATCCTTAGTTCATTGCAAAGCAGTGAGGGGAAAGCCAGAGGTCAGGTACACACTCGGAGGCCAATGCAAAAACACTGAGCGTTGAAACTGTGTGCTGAAATTCAGCGCAGGGTTTATTAATGCACAAAGTTTGATTTATGAGCACAAAAAAAAACAAATGCTTCCTGCACAGAAAACATTTTTTGTGCACACAAAATAACAAGTACGGGTCCCGGTATTGGAACTCCAGCTTCCGCCCGGGGACTAACATTTTTACTCCAGCAGGAACTAGGAGTTAAGTTTCTGGTGCTAAGAAAACGCGAGGTAAGCCAGCGCACCTCTCTGGAACTGGGAGGGTAATAATCCCATGCCTTCATCAGCATGGGATTTCCATGCAAGGGAGCTAATTAAACGCATATTGTCATAAGCGCATTTTTTGGATGGAAACCTCCTTGCTGAATCAGCAGTAAAGTTTGCGCAGAAAAACAGTGAGCACCATTGAGGGTTAAACTTTGCACCGTGCTGACTGTGCCTTCTTGCATCAGCCTGATTGATTGTGAGCCCTCTGGGGACAGGGGAAATACCTGCTGTACCTGAATGTAACTCGCCTTGAGCTCCCAATGAAAAGGTGTGAGCTAAATCTAAAAAAAAAACATAACAGCAGCAAAAGTCACAGGTCTATGAAATGCACCAGGCATGAAGCTGAGCACGCGTGGCAGGCCTTACAGCGCTTATTTTTCATATTTTCTATGCCTCCATGAATCTCCGACCAGTTACCTAGAGTTTCAATGAGAAGGCTGCGTGCTACTGAGGAAATCTCCAGAGATCTAGGAAGCGGATTACATCGGTACCTTAAATATTGAACTCAGTTACAGTAATGTTAGCAACATTTTGAGGAAGCTGGGCCAGCCACAGGACTCAGCCTGAGTATGGGAGTCAGAGGAAGAATTTCCACTCCTGCTCTGTATTCGTTTCAGGGCGCTGAATGCCATTCGTGCCATTATCACAGGCCTGCAGCACATGCTAAGCCACAAAACAGCTCCTTCTTGTATCCTAGGTTGAGAGTGAGGCTAGTCATTAGGGATGGGGTTTAATCATGCGAACCCCTGATTAACATATAGGTGGTCGGTGGATAAGAAGGGGGGCCAGGGGCCAACAGGATTTTTTTTTTTAGTAGGGGTGGGGTCATACTACAGGCTTTGTGGCCCCTTTAAGATCACGGCCTGGGACTGTCACTGAGGGCAGAGCACAACTGTACATTTTCCTAACACACAGACATGGCCTGGGGCAACACAGGGTTCGCTAAACTTGTACTACTCACTTATTGCAATTTTGTGAGTCCTGCGAGAATTTTACTTGTGTTAAAATGGTGCTTGCAGCTTTGGGTTAATTCTATTTTTACACGTGCACAAGTTATAAAACCGGGCATACATGTGTGCGTGCCGGGTAGCATGCGCACATATACGCCCGCGCGCTGGTTTGAAAACTCTACCCCTAAATTAACAAAGGAGCAGTAATCATTCACACCAGAAACTCCAATCAATCTCAAGAGGTCCCAAATGGCTCCCAAAGAGGTGATCCTCTTCGGTTCGTCCCTTTGGGAGTGACCTGTTCCTGTCAGCTGGCCCGAATTTAGCGGGTCTGAGGATGATTACATCACCCAAACTGGCTGGACTGAGCAGCAACGCCAGACTGCAGAGGCGACCGAGCAGGGGCCTCTTCTGACAGGAGGATGGAGTCCCCCCCCCCCCCCCCCACCAGCCAGTTCTTCTGCGAGTAGGAAAACTTTCCAGCAAGAAATGAATAAGCTGTTCTGGGAGGGTAAAAATAATTATATCCCGAGTTTGCAAAGTACTGTTGTTGAGAGACTCGGTGCAGTTCTAGCAGCTTCACATAAACCTCCTGGACTCAGCTTTAGACTTGTCCCAGGTCTCTGCTGCAAACCGAATTCTAGTTTTATCAGAATATGGAGAAGGCTCATTTTTCCTTTTCAGACACTAAAAGTCTTTCTACAGCATAAAAGGGAAAATGTCAAAGTAAGCGTGAAGATGGGGTCCTTTTTTGGATTTTTATAATCTGGGGCATTAGGTTTGCAGATTGCTTTGTTTTATTGGCTAATAGAGTCGATTTTTGGTTTTGTTTGCCTCTCATTGTTAATTATCCTTTTTGTAGTTTGTGCTGAGGTACCCATTCATTTATTTTTGCTGCATTCTTATCTTTATTGTCAGTTTGCTTTGCTCACATCTGCAATAAAATAGAAAGGTATAAAAAAAAAAAATCCAGAATTGGAAACAGGAGGACATACATAGAAAATCACTTGTTAAGAGTTGTAAAAATATAGAAGCCAATGACTTAGAAAGGTGCAAGTCATGAACAACTGCAGTTTTTAAAGGCAAACGTATCCCAAGGCTAAATAAAATCTTGTTTTGTTCATGCCTCTACTCTGCCTTCTTAATTGATTAATTGTTCTCTTGTCCCTAAACGTGTTACCTAGTGCAGCTCAGAAGGAAGAGCATTATCTGAAGACGCAGGCCCCCTATTTTTCCAATGCTATGCCGGCCTGACAGCCATGCCATGGGGCACCTTTAACAGCACCTGAGAAGGAGGACTAGAAAACACCCTGGCATCAGGCCAGACACACACCACATCTACTATAATAAGATAGCAACAGAGTCAATGAGGACAACAAGAGGCCCGAATGGTCCATCCAGTCTTCCCAGCAAGTTGTTTAGAGTAGCAACTGCCGCTGCGTGCAGATGACCTCCAAGCCTCATCGCCAATGTTATGATTCCATTTCTAGCAGGGCCTCCCAAACCTTTCATGGTGATTCGACCGCCAGCTAGGTTTTCAGAATATCCCCACTAAATATGTATGAGATCAATTGGCATCGACTGAGTCTCCATCTGACAACCCACAATGCATTGCATGCTGGCTGTTGAACACACTTGAATGTTAACACTCCACTTGTTCATTGAGTCCCTGAGGTACAACTATACCCAAAGTAAAAAGCCCACCTCAATTATCGAGAGCAATTATTGGTTTTTTACTTTGGATAAAGTAGTACCTCAGGGACTCAATGAACAACTGGAGTGGCACACTTTATTTTAATAGTATCCATATATTTAAATTTGCTTTCTCCATATTTAAATTTGTTTTCTATTCAATTGGAGAAGAGACGGCTGAGGGGGGATATGATAGAGGTCTTTAAGATCACGAGAGGTCTTGAACGAGTAGATGTGACTCGGTTATTTACACTTTCAAATAATAGAAGGACTAGAGGGCATTCCATGACGTTAGCATGTAGCACATTTAAGACTAATCGGAGAAAATTCTTTTTCACTCAACGCACAATAAAGCTCTGGAATTTGTTGCCAGAGGATGTGGTTAGTGCAGTTAGTGTAGCTGGGTTCAAAAAGGTTTGGATAAGTTCTTGGAGGAGAAGTCCATTAAAGGCTATTAATCAAGTTTACTTAGGGAATAGCCACTGCTATTACTGGCATCAGTAGCATGGGATCTTCTTAGTGTTTGGGTAATTGCCAGGTTCTTGTGGCCTGGTTTGGCCTCTGTTAGAAACAGGATGCTGGGCTTGATGGACCCTTGGTCTGACCCAGCATGGCAATTTCTTATGGTCTTATGTTCTTATGTTTCACAGCGCTGCTCGACTTATCTCACTGGCTAATTTAAATAACAGTTTAATTCTGTCATTGGCTGCTTTGCAGATACAGAACGTCCTATAAAAGCCGGATGACGTTGCATGCTGATGTGTGACCCGGGCCATTTGAGTAAGCAATGCAGCGTTTTGAAGAACTAGGTGCTCCTGACAAAGATTACTTTTGAAACGCAGTACGTGTCAGGCGCTTTATTCATAGAAAGGACTGGACTAAGACGCTGCAAAGGGCCACACGTATGTTTTTATCTGCATTATAAAAGATAAACATTTGTCATTCACAGAAGAAGTTTTTTTGGACTATGGTAGAGTATCAGAGCTTGAGTCTTGACCATACTGATGCAGCTTCTATGCGCGCTAAGACAAGCCCTAATGCTGCGTTTAGTGCCGCCAGTATACAAAAGCAAACAAGGGCACTGCTCTACGTAAATAACAAAAGAAGAAAGACAATCCGAATGAAAAGTGCGCTCAGTCTTGAAACCTGTGTTTGGGTGAACACCTGCAATGAAGGGAGGACACCGATCACACTTGTTATATGCCCAACAGCACTCATGTTAGAAAAGGGAGCATCAGCCCGTATCAGCTGTTTAATGTTCTTGCCACGAGTATATGAAATAAGCGGCATGTCCAGAAAATAGAGTGGATGGATAATGCGTTCCACCGCTTCCTGATGATAGCGGCAGATCGATGAGCTCTATTAGAATACGGTAATGTGCACACGTGTTCATCACAAGGCGTTGTAGGCTCGCATTCAAGCAGAAGTGCTCAGTCAACCATAAGCATTCCTGATGGTTTGGCTGGGTAAGCTCAGGTAAGAAGAAATCTATGGTGAAAGTCTCTAGATTATAATTTGAAATCTTCAATATTAGAGCATAATCGACGAAGCCAGAAAAACTGGCTCACATTTTATAATGGGAAGCACACCCCATTTCTGGTGCCCCTTAAGGGAAAGAGTGGGGAGGGGGGAGAGGGGGGAAACTGTTGAGGGAAGGGAAACTGACAGCCTCCTGCAGTAGGAATTGAACTGCAGGGCAGGAAGTGAGGGGGAGCAGAGCTCAGGTGTCCACCTGATTAAGGAGAAGGAGAAGCCAAAGGGGGGGAAGAAAAGCCTTGGAACCAGAAAGAAGGGGGTGAAGCCCCACTCTTAGGGTATTACCTGTGACCTTTGGGCCTATGGAACTCTGTGCTGGTTTGGAGTGCTGGCAGCCTTATACTCCTTCCAGGGATCCTGCAGAGGGAATCTGGCGGGAGAAGCACTAGCAGTGGAGTAGGGTGAAGCGGACAGTGTGCTGGGGGACACCCAACAGATGACCGGAGAAGGCCCTGAGATGGAAACCTTACAATTTGTATGACCTTGAGAGATAGTAACTCTGAAAATGGAGATAGTTTGATTTATGCACACAAAATATATTTACTATACAGAAAGCAATTTTTGTGTGCATAAATCATTTTATGCTTGGAAAATTATAATATATGCATGTAAACCATGTTTTTTTCTGCAGGTACCAGAACTCCAGCTTCCGCCCATTGACTTACATTAGTCCTGGAATCTTTACTTCACCTCGGACTAGGCGTTAAGTTTCCAGCACTAAGATAAGCCAGCGCACCTCTCTGCATTAGGGAGTAATAGCCCATGTCTTTCAAGAGCATGGGACTTCCATGCGAGGGCACACATTTAAATGCACATTATTATATGCACATTTTTTGTGTGCAAACCTTCTTGCTGTAATGTTTGCACACAAAAGATGTGAGCACCACTAAAGGTTAAACTGTGCACCGTGCTGAGCGCGCCTTCTTGCATCAGCCTGATTGATTGTGAACCCTCTGGGGACAGGGGAAATACCTGCTGTACCTGAATGTAGCTCGCCTTGAGCTCCCAATGAAAAGGTGTGAGCTAAATCTAAAAAAAAAACATAACAGCAGCAAAAGTCACAGGTCTACGAAATGCACCAGGCATGAAGCTGAGCACGCGTGGCAGGCCTTACAGCGCTTATTTTTCATATTTTCTATGCCTCCATGAATCTCCGACCAGTTACCTAGAGTTTCAATGAGAAGTCTGCGCGCTACTGAGGAAATCTCCAGAGATCTAGGAAGCGGATTACATCGGTACCTTAAATATTGAACTCAGTTACAGTAATGTTAGCAACATTTTGAGGAAGCTGGGCCAGCCACAGGACTCAGCCTGAGTATGGGAGTCAGAGGAAGAATTTCCACTCCTGCTCTGTATTCGTTTCAGGGCGCTGATTGCCATTCTTGTCCTTATCACAGACCTGTAACATATCCTAAGCCACAAAACAGCTCCATCTGGTATCCCAATCTATCAGTTAGCTCTGATCTTCTTTTCAAGGGTAGTATACAATCATATCTCCAGTTGTTGAAAGATCTGAAGGGGAAAAAAGCTCTTTGACTTTCTTTCTGAAAGACAGATAGCTTCAAGACAACAATATGGGAGGAGTGGGTGGCATTCCATAGGGCTTAGTAAATTATTTTCTCTCACCTTCCGTACTTTGTGGCTGTAGCTCTCTCTATATTTGTATCGTAAATTAACAGTATTATTCCTAAGTAGTTTTGTGGTACCCACCTGTATTTAATTTTTATTTATTTATTTAAAAACTCTTCTATACCGTCGTTAAGTTGGATAACCATCACAACGGTTTACATATAGGCACGATAAAAATTATGAGTGGTATAGATTACAAATTAATCATGTGCCATCATAGTACGGTAACAGTGCAAAGGGGTACGTGTGTAAGATACACGCGTAACCCCCGAAAAGCTGCCCCTTCCACCCACTGCGCTTGCCCCAGGATGCGCGTAAGTCCCGGGGCTTTCCTGGGGGACGTGCCTCGGGCAGGCGTAACTTGTGAAATAAAGGTACAGGGGGGAATTAGTTAGGGCCAGGGGGCAGGTTAGTTAGGGGAAGGAAAGGGAAGGTGGGGGGCGACGGATTTCGGAGCTTGGAGGGACCTTGGAGGGAACGAGGCAGGCTGCGCAGCTTGGTGCGCGCAAGCTGCCAATTTTATGCGCGTATCTATTAAAATCCGGCGTACTCTTGTTTGTGCCGGGTGCGCGAACAAAAGTATGTGCTCGCGAACTTTTTAAAAATCTGCCCCTTTATTTTTTAATTGTGTATAACTATTCTGCTTCCCAAAGTCCTCAGACTCAATCAAAGCAGATTGCAAAGTTCATGAAAACAGAATACAGTACATCCAGTCACAATCAAAGCTCATATTTAAAATCCTATCATCCTATAGGTTTATACAAGCATAATTAACAACTAGAAGTAAAATAATAAACTTAATTCACTACCCACATCCTAAACTCCCAATAATCATAAAAACAAAAAGCTGAAACTATTCCATCAAGATGAATGTTTAGCAGTTGCTAATCTACTCTGCATGCAAATGCCCTCTCAAGGTCAAAACTGGCTGAGGAAGAGAAGTCAGTGCCCCAGTATAGAAGGAATGCCAAGAGAATTCCATCTCCAGTTTGGTAAAGAGGAAGAGGATAAATGGTCTGTAACCACCTGACCAAATAACCTCCTCTCCTTGACAATTGCTGAAGGAGAAGGTGTGGTCTAATTGTTAGTGCAATGGGCTGCAAGGATAGGAAACAAGGGTTCAAATCCCACTTTCTCCCAGCACTCCTTGGTCAAGTCACTTTATCATTCATTGCTTCAAGAACCCATTTAGAAGTCCATATTCAAAGAACCACTGTTCTGCCTCCACAGTGTATATAGATGTTTCTTTGTTACACTGCAACCTGCGTCAATTTATGATATTGCTTAGCTTAGAGTCTCTGCATATGTAGTACTTCCTTTCTTCAGTGGCTATTTTTTAATGATTCTTTGCTCTCTATTGGATCTATTCCTTTTTGCTTCCTCTCTCTGTCTGTATTCTCTTGATTCTTTCTGTTGGTTCTTTCTTCCTGCAGAGATCTCAGTTGGGAAAGGGCTATTGGCAAACTAACAACGCTCCTATATCCTCTTCAGGCTCCTAGAAGCATTGATTTTTTTACCTTTATTTATTTCTCATCCAAACACTGCAGCACAAAAGATCATGGTGAGCGTACCTTTAATGCAATGGCAGCTCCAACCTCACGGGACTACCATTGCCTTAAAGAGCCAAAAAAATAAAATTGAGGCAAATGGGAAGGTTGAGTGGAGGTCAGTGCCGAGCGGTCAGTCACATGGCTGGGGAAAGGTCAGTTCGGTACCATTTTGGAAAATGGTACCGACCAGGCTGGGTGAGGGTGCACCCGGCCCCAACATGGGATCCATTTTAAATTATGGGGGGGGGGGGGGGGGGGGGCTGCAGGAGGAGGGTCGGGGATGGGGGAAAGGAGGGGCTGGGACACAATTTTTTATTTTTTCCTTTCAGGGGGAGGGGGGAAGAGGGGTTGAGGGGTAGGGCCCAGGACCATTTATTTTTTAATCTGGAGGGCTGTCAGATTCACTTAGGGGTGGGTGGAAGGGGTTAAGACTATTGGGGAGCCATTAGTATAACTTGGGGGTGGGGGGAGGGGTCGAGACTATGGGGGGGGGGGTATGTTACTTGGAGGTTGTGGGGTAGGGATGGGAAGGTGGGGCCAGGGCTGGAGCTTTTATTTTATTGAAGGCATTTGAGGGGTGGAGGGCCAGGGCCATCGCCACTCCATGCCACTTCAGGCTACCGGACTGAAGGCACTCTACTGAGGGAGGGACCGAATGGTATCACCACAGGAGACATCAGTGCTATATCAACATCTTGTCTTTTTGATGTCTTCTTGATGTCTTCCTTTTATTCTTTTTTTTTTACTCATAGGCAGTCCCCAGTAGGGAAATGCATGTTCACCATCTACTGGAGATAGAGAATACTGGCTGGCTGATTTTGGGGCAGGACTATATATCTGTGATGTCAGCTTTTGCTCTGTCTCCATCTGCTGGCAGAGGTGCATAACCCATTGGTGGGAATTGGCCTGCCAGAATGCAGAGGAAATGACTATTTTCCCCCTTTAAAAAGGCTGTCTGAAAACTATGTGCCCAGTTCCTCAAGGCACAAACTTTAATATTCACTGCTGAAAACTGGCTCAAAGCCCGCAGGTAAAAAAGTGCCCCAGTAATGTCTTAGGATGGATGCCATCTGACCCCATAGCTTTGTTCATTTTGAGGGACCAGGCTGCTCTACTTATCTTCTCTCTCCACTCAACAAGAAGCCATGAAAACACACAGAATTTAAAGAGAGAGAAGCAGTGGAAAAAGGGCCTCTTCGAAAATGTTATGATCCCACTGTGCATGCATTTCTGTTTTTGTCCCGAGCGTTTGAAAGTGGATTTAGCAAGTCTAATAAGTAATTCAGTCAGGTCAGGGAAGCAGTACAGTATATGGATGTTAATTGTGTTAAACTCTCCTGAAAACTGCCACCAATTACATATTCCTCCTACACTGTAGCATGCCCCTGGGCATTGCAAATGAGCCCTGCCCCATAACTCAGTCATACTAAGAACCCAGTAAACTCAGCTGAGGAACAGTATGGTATAGGGAAGTAAAATGATTTACTCAAAGTCTGTCCTCCTACAGCTGGAATACACCACCTCCCATTATGCAAATATTATAATGCAAATACTTCAAGAGCTCTGTGCATGCTTCCAGGGTATGCCTTAGAGGGTTCATGCCATAGTCATTTTCAGCTCTTGCCCAGCAAATAGGGAAATTAAATTCTTTCTCAACTTCCACCTTTAACCCAAGGAATGATGAAATCACCCCTGGTATGGTACTGACAGGAGAGTTTACAGCATAGTCCTGATGAAGTCTCCTTTCTCTCCTGCCCCAGGGCCGAGGTTAGTCTGGATAGTAGGGATGTGCAATCATTTGCAACAAAATAGGAAATAAAGTCGATATTTCCTATTTGGTTGCATTTTGGGAATAAAAAAAAAAAAAGATAGGAAAACCCATAACATTTTGTAAGGTTTGTCCTAGCGTTTTTTGGGGGTTTTTTTTAGGGGGTAGTTTAAATGCAATTTAATTAAAAAAATAAATAAATAAAAACCCTTTCTATTTATATAAATATACAGCCCGCACCCCCTCCTACCTCCCTAAGAATCACCCAAGCCCATGGTGGTCCAGCAGGAGGGTAGACCCAGGAGAGATCTCCCGCTCCCGGGCCAGTGGCTGCCAGTAATCAAAATGGTGCCCGCGGCCCTTTGACCCCACCATATGACAGGGGCTACCGAAAACATCCCAAAAAAAAAAACATTTGCACACCTCTACTGGATAGTGCTCTCAGAGAGTCCTGAGTCTGAATATCAAGAAATGGAAATAAGCAGGTGGAGACGGAGAGACTATGAGGTGTATCTGGGTTCCCAATCCATGAATTACTACTGCATAAAAACATAAGAGCATAAGACTTGCCATACTGGGTCAGACCAAAGGTCCATCAAGCCCAGCATCCTATTTCCAACAGTGGCCAAGCCAGATCACAAGTACCTGGCAGGAACCCAAGGGGTAGACAGATTCCAAGCTGCTTATCCCAGGATAAGAAGTAGATTTCTGCAGCTCTACCTTAATAATGGTTAATGGACTTTTCCTCCAGGAACTTGTCCAAACCTTCTTCAAATGCAGCTACACTAATAGCTTTCACCACATCCTCTGGCAATGAATTCCAGAGCTTAATTATGCACTGAGTAAAAAAAAAATATTTTGTCTTATTATTATTTTTAAATGTATTACCTAATAATTTCATTGTTTCTCCCCCGGGTCTATGTACTTTTCAAAATAGTAAGCAACTAATTAATGTTTACTCGTTCCATTCCACTCATTATTTTATAGATCTCTATCATATCTCCCCTCAGCCATCTCTTCTCCTATTCTCTTTAGCCTTTCTTCAAAGGGGAATTGTTTCATCCATTATCATTTTGGTTGCCCTTCTCTGTACCTTTTCTAATTCTGCTATCCATTTCTTGAGATGTGGTGACCAGAACTGCACACTATACTCAAGATGAGGTTGCACCATGGAGTGATACAGAGGCATTATGATATTCTCTGCTTTATTCCCCATTCCTTTCCTAATATTCCTTAGGATTCTATTTGCTTTCTTGGCTGCTGCTGAACACTGAGCAGGAGATTTCAATGTATTTTCAATGATGACTCCTTAGTGGTGATTCCTAATTTTGAACCTTGCATTTTGTAGCTATAATTTGGGTTCCCTAAGTGCATCACTTTACATTTGGGTTCCCTAAGTGCATCACTTTACATTTGGCCACGTTAAATTTCATTTGCTGTTTGCCATTTTCATGCCCAGTCTTCCAGATCAGGAATGTCCTCATTTTCGGTTCGGATATGCCGATCGTTTAAAACAAACGCACATCCCTACTGGATTTGACAGGGAAGATGAAAAGAGGACAACAGTTAGCAGGGCAGGTAGAGTCTAGTGAGGATTTTTTGAGGAGAGTTGCAATCACAGAATGTTTAAAGGCAGCCTGAAAGACTGAGGATGTGACAAACTAAGGGGATGACTGCAGGGGAATGAATAAGGCGGAGCAGAAAATGAAATAAAACTGAGCAATAATTTGTGGCCAAGTTGCATCGAGATTTTACAAAACATTTTTAGAATTCTATTTGCTGTCTAGGGATTGTAAATATGTTGGAACTGGATAAGGGTGTCTATCCCAGCATCACTCATCTTTGTTCTGGTTGAGTTTTGCAAGATCTTTCACATCTGCTTTGATGTCATAACAGTTGTATTTTATCGCACATAAATATATTTGGATGTCTGTTAAATTTCGCCATTTAAATTCTAATGTAACAAATTTGGCACCGTAAAAAAATAAAATTGGCTCTTTCAACCGTGTGCTTTTTTTTTTTTCTGTCCCAGTATTTTTCAGTTTTGGAAAAAGGAATGCGACGAAGCCCTCCTTCCTCTTCACAGATACCTCTTTCAAACTAGTAGTGCCCCAGGCAGCATCATTAAATGGAGACCACGCTCGCTCGGCACTAGGGAGCCTGCTCCTGGAAGGACTCTGGAGAGTTCCGCTCTCTGAAGAACAAGCCCAAAATCAATAAACGCTGCAAATAAAACTGCTGTTTCTTCAAAATACTTACACCTTGCAATAAAGGTCAAGGCCAGTGGCAAAGCAGACACAAACTGCAACGCCCTGGCCCCAGGCAACAGAAAAGAAGTGGCCTGAGGCGCTCGGATCAGCAGTGGGGGAGAGGAGAAGTAGAGATTCACAGGTGGCCACCACCGCTGCCGCTTCTGGGTCGACCCGGCTCCAGGTCTCCTGCAGTAACTCTGTGGAGAACGGGGAATTCCGCGGAAAGGGTCAGATTTTTCAGCCCTCCCCATGGCTGCAGAATTCCGGGAGAGCGGGGGCATTGCTTATAGTGTAAATGTGAACTATCTACAATCCGATGGGTTGCTGGATCCGAGGCAAGGTCATGTCAGACAAACCTGATTTTCATTGGGAGACTAGAGTAATAGGTAAAGGAAGAGCACTCAATGCGGTTTACTTGGATCTCATCAAGGCTTTTGATACAGTCCCGCATAGGAGGTTCATAAAATGAAAAGCCTGGGAGTGGGTCCCAAGAGTGGTTGAATACATTTCCAATTGGTTGACTGACAGGAGACAGCGAGTAATGGTAATTGGAGAGGGAATGGTGACAAGTGGAGTGCCTCAAGGATCAGTTCTGTTCAATATCTTCGTAAGTGATATTGCAGAGTGATTAGAAGGAAAAGTACTTTTGTGGATGACACTAAGATCTGCAACAGAGTGGACACACCTGAAGGAGCAGAGAAAATGAGAAGTGATTTAAAAAAAAACAAAACTCGAACAGTGGTCAAAGATTTGGCAGCTAGGATTCAATGCCAAGAAATATAAGAGATATGCATTTGGGGTGCAGTAATCCAAAGGACCTGCATGTGATGAAATGAAAGACTGATGTGCACAGATCGAGAGAGCGTTATCTATTTTATTTATTTAAAATATTATATACCGCAAAATCCAAAAAATATATTTTTTTTTCAAGGCCGTTTACAGCATCACATACATAAAATATCTAGTTAACAATATAAAATACTTCACACATAACCAAATATAAAAAATAAATAATAATTAAAATGAATCACAAATTAGTTTTAATCATCCGTCCCTTAGGGTGATGGGGACTGGTGGTCTAAAGGTGGTGAAGCAATGTGACTAGGCAGTGGCTAAGGCCAGAGGGATGCTGGGCTACACAGAGAGAGGCATAGCCAGCAGGAAAAAGGTGATAATGCCCCTGCACAGATCTTTGATGAGGCCTCACATGGAACACTGTGTTCAGTTCTGGAGATGGAATGGAAGCAGTGAAGCAAAATGGTGCGGGGGTCTGCAGCACCAGAAGACATAAGATGAGAGTGAAGGATCTGAATATGTACACCCTGGAGGAGAGGAAGGACAGGTGAGATCTGATGCAGACTCTTAAATACCTGAAAGGTATTAATGATGCACAAAAATCAAAACTTTCCCGACGGAAAGGAAGCTGTAGAACTAGAGATCATGATATCAGGCTCCAAAGGGGGTCATCTCAGGATCAGCGTCAGAAATATTTCTTCACGGAAAGGGTGGTGGATATAAGGAATGCCCTCTCAGAAGAGGTGGTGAAGTCAAGAATGGTAATGGAATTTAAAAGGGCATGGTACAGGCACTATGGATCCCTGGAAGCTAGAGGATAGAAATGAGGTAACCTATGTTAGCTTTAGGTGCAACATTTCTGCAGGAGGATTAACCTACACGAGGTGGCAGTTACTACCCTAAGCAACTTGCTGAGCAGACTGGATGGACCATTTGGGTCTTCTTTTGCCATCATTTAGTATGTTATTATGCAATTTTGTGAATTCATTATGGCTAAAAGAATGGAAAGGATTCAACAATTCTATGAGATACAGATGTATGGAAATTGCACTTTCCTGGCACGTAGACAGATGGACTCAGGACCAGTGGGTTATGCTGCCCTGCCAACAGTTGGAGACGGAGCAAGCTGTCGTCACAGTATATATACTCCTGCAGTGACCCCAGCCTGCCAATATTCTCCGTCTCCAGCAGATGGTGGACATGCATCTCCCTATGGGGATTGCTTCAGATTTTGGAAGGAGAATTTAATATAGAAAAACAAAAGCCCCGCTCTCCTGCAGTGATACCAGATGGTCCCTCCTCCAGTTGAGAATTCCTGAGGTGATTTCCGTGGTCCCTGAGATGTGTGCCTCGGTCCAGTAGCTGGGTTTCCTGGCGTGGATTTAGCTGATTGTACAGCTTAAAGGCAGTGGGTGCAGGAGGCCGAGTGCAGCGGAGACGGCAGATGCCCTCTCCCCCCACAGTCGGAGACCGTCTCTGTGCTCAGCCAGTAAGGGCTGAGCTTGGGTAAGTTTAAAAAAAAAAGAGAAGAAGTTAGAAAAGGCAGAGACAGTATAGAAGGGTTTGCAGGACTTCCTCCAGTCTCCATGCTGTTCCGATGTTCGTTCCCACTCCCATGAGGGTTAGGGGAACTGGGCAGCCTGGCGGGTTGAGTGGCTCCAGTGGGCTTTTTGCCTGCGTGTCGCGTTTAAGGCCAAAGTGGCGTTTTCACACGCTTCTATACGTACTTTACTGCCCTCTACAGGACGTCGGTGTGCACGGTGCTCAGCTCTGCACACAAGTTGTGTGCTCAGTTTAGGCACGCCTTTTGCGCACACAAATTTCTAAATGTTGGTAGTGCGCCCAGGCCTTGATGCACAGTTTGTGCGTGTGTTTTTTGCAGTGCTACTTTTGGGGCTTCTAATTTTTGTGTGCATAAATTTTATGTGTTTGAAATTTTTTCAGTGCGAGCCAGCTGGATGCACATTCTCCATCGCCTGTACACTGATGGCGCTGGTGAGCAAGAAACCTAAGCGCCTTTCTCTTTGTCTTGCCTGTCATATTCAGGCACCTCAGCCTGACATGTCCTCTAACCCATGTCAATGCTGTTTAGAGGCTCAAGAAGAGTTGTCTTCCTCTGATTTCGCTAAGCCTGGATCCTCCCAGCCTGATGATGGTCTGGTTAAGGATCTGTCTGGAGGTATGCTGGATCTTGAAACTTCCTTGATGGTTCCTCCGCAGTAGATGGCAGTTCAGTGGGCCCTGCTGCAGTTCCTTCTGGTTTTGGCCTGGATCCGGCTGCCATTTTTGGGGTGGAGTTTAAGAAAGGTTTACCATCCTTTCTTCAGGCGCAGTTCTCAGCTTTGCCCGTTCCTGTCAGGTTGGACGCTTTGCCAGTGGCCCCTCCCTCTTCCACTCCTATGGTTAAGCACCGAGGCATGCTTCGGTTCGCTGCAGGTATTCGATAGGAACCCGGGTGTTACTGATGATGAGGCAGATCCTGATTCCCTGGAAGATGGGGAAATTCCTCTGGGACTGGAAAGAAATACGACAAGTGAGGTAATCAAATTTGCAGATGATACAAAATTGTTCAGAGTAGTTAAATCACAAGCAGATTGTGATAAATTGCAGGAGGACCTTGTGAGGCTGGAAAATTGGGCATCAAAATGGCAGATGAAATTTAATGTGGACAAGTGCAAGGTGATGCATATGGGGAAAAATAACCCATGCTATAGTTACACAATGTTAGGTTCCATATTAGGTGCTACCACCCAAGAAAGAGATCTTGGCATCATAGTGGATAACACATTGAAATCGTCGGTTCAGTGTGCTGCAGCAGTCAAAAAAGCAAACAGAATGTTGGGAATTATTAGAAAGGGAATGGTAAATAAAACGGAAAATGTCATAATGCCTCTGTATCGCTCCATGGTGAGACCGCACCTTGAATACTGTGTACAATTCTGGTCGCCGCGTCTCAAAAAAGATATAATTGCAATGGAGAAGCTACAGAGAAGGGCTACCAAAATGATAAGGGGAATTGAACAGCTCCCCTATGAAGGAAGACTAAAGAGGTTAGGACTTTTCAGCTTGGAGAAGAGACGGCTGAGGGGGGATATGATAGAGGTGTTTAAAATCAAGAGAGGTCTAGAACGGGTAGATGTGAATCGGGTTTTTACTCTTTCGGATATAGAAAGACTAGGGGGCACTCCATGAAGTTATCATGTGGCACATTTAAAACTAACCGGAGAAAGTTCTTTTTCACTCAATGCACAATTAAACTCTGGAATTTGTTGCCAGAGGATGTGGTTAGTGCAGTTAGTATAGCTGTGTTTAAAAAAGGATTGGGTAAGTTCTTGGAGGAGAAGTGCATTACCTGCTATTAATTAAGTTGATTTAGATAATAACCACCGCTATTACTAACAACGGTAAGATGGAATAGACTTAGTTTTTGGGTACTTGCCAGGTTCTTATGGCCTGGATTGGCCACTGTTGGAAACAGGATGCTGGGCTTGATGGACCCTTGGTCTGACCCAGTATGGCATGTTCTTATGTTCTTAACCGTATCGGACCATGTTACAGCTCTTTCATAGAGATGAATTGCCGGCCCTGGTTTCCCGGACCTTAAAGATGCTGGCTGGGGCAGGTTTGGCTGGAGCAGGTCCTATGTTGGAACCAAAGAAGAATACCATTTTGGTTTCCTTGCGTAAAGCCTCTTGCTTTTTCCCTGTTATAGATACCATTCAGGAATTGATTGATCTTGAATGGGGCGACCCAGAGGCAAATTTCAAAGGGGGCCAGACCTTGGAAGGCCTGTAACCCCTGGATCCAGCGGTGAGGGAGCATTTACGGTTTCTCAGTGGATGAGCTGTTCTGAACCATCTCTAAGCAGATAACTATCCCCGTGGAGGGATGAGTGGCCCTGAAAGATGTACATGATAGAAGGATTGAGGTTATCCTTAAGCAAGCCTTTGAAGCAGTAGCGATGACTTTATAGAGAGCTTCTTGTTGTGCCCTAGTGGCACGATCTTGTCTACTTCTCTCTTAGGAAGTTGATGATACTGGAGTGAATTTCAGAGCAATTATGGAGCCTGCTGCCATCTTTTTAGTGGATGTGGGCTGTGATTTGGTCCGTACATCTGCCAGAGGCGTGATTTCGGTGATAGTGGCCAGGCGTCAACTATGATTGCAGAACATGTCAGTTGACACAGCCTCCAAAGCTAATCTTACAAAAATGCCCTTTAAAGACTCGCTCTTGTTTGGGAGTGAGAGAAATTGGGGCAAATCTCTGGTCCCTCAGTTGCCGGAGGATAAGAAGCAGTTGCAGCATCTCTCTGGTATGAGGGAGTCATCTCCAGGATTCCAAGCATTTTCATCCCTACTGAGGATTGACCTTTCAGGGGACTCAGCCTTTCAGTAGGTCTCAGACCTTTCGTCCCAGACAGCCCAAGAGTGGTATTAGGGTGCCATTATTATTTCAGGTGCTGCCTTTTGGTCTAGCCACTGCTCTCAGAATATTTTTCACGGTTATGGTGGTAGTAGCAGCGGCATTGAGAAGAGATGGGATCCTGGTACACCCATATTTGGACAACTGGCTGTTTCAAGCCAAGTCTCAAGAAGAGAGCCGCCTGGTGACCCACAAGTTGATCTCCTTGTTGCAGGAACTCAGTTGGGTGGTGAATCTAGCCAAAAGCAGTCTTCAGCCATCTCAGTTGTTGGAGTATCTGGGTGTTTGGTTCGACATGAGGCAGGACAAAGTTTTCCTTCCAGAAGTTCGGATTCAGAAATTGATGTCACAAGTGCATCAGTTGGTGAGCACTGAATGCCCGACGGTGCAGTCCTATCTACAGGTGCTCGGTTTCATGGTGACAACCCTGGAAGTAGTGCCTTGGGAAAGGGCGCATATGCATCCTCTACAGCGCTCACTGCTGTCTCATTGGAATCCACAGTCTCAAGACTACTCGGTTTGACTCCACTTGCCAATGGAAATCTGCTCTCGCCACCAGTGGTAGTTGCAGGTGGCTCATCTGAGAA
Source organism: Rhinatrema bivittatum (assembly GCF_901001135.1). NCBI lineage: Eukaryota > Metazoa > Chordata > Amphibia > Gymnophiona > Rhinatrematidae > Rhinatrema > Rhinatrema bivittatum. The sequence goes on from NC_042615.1 coordinate 35,087,694, forward strand.
AGGGTGTTTCCTTGACCTTCCCAAACTGGTTGAAACTCACAACAGATATGAGTCTCCAGGGGTGGGGAGCTCATTGTCAGGAGCTGATGGCCCAAGGACACTGGAATGCCAAAGAGTCCCTCTGAAACATTAATCGCCTGGAAGCCCAGGCGGCCCAGTTGGCATGCTTGCAGTTCAGCCACAGACTGCAAGGTCAAGCGGTCTGAGTGATTCAGACAACGTGATGATGGTGGCCTATATCAATAGACAGGGAGGAACCAAGAGCCAGCAAGTGTCGCAGGAAATAGATCAACTTATAGAAAGGGCGGAATGGCATCTACAGATGCTCTTGGCCTTCATATTGCAGGAAAAGACAACCTAAGAGCAGACTTTCTCAGCAAGAGGAGTCTGGACCCAGGAGAATGGGTGTTGCTGGATGAGGTGTTTCAGCTGATAGTGGATTGCTGGGGCCTTCCGTTCCTAGACATGCAAGTGACTTCTCGTAACACGAATGTTCCTTGATTCTTCATCCACAGGAGAGATCCATGGTCCCTGGGCATAGATGCTCTCTTACAGGACTGGCTGAAAGACAAGTTGCTTTATGCCTTTCCTCCATGGCTTTTATTGCGCAGGATAGTTCTCAAGATCGAAGGCCACAGGGGGATGGTACTCCTAGTGGCACCGGATCGCCTAAGTGACTGTATGCAGATCTGCGAAGACTCCTGGTGGAGACCCCCCTTCATCTTCCACCACACAAGGATCTATTGCAACAGGGACTGGTTCTTCACGAGGATCCGACTCAGTTCTGTCTTTCGGTTTGGTCCTTGAGAGGGCTCGCCTGTTGAAGCATGGATATTCTTCTGCAGTGATTGCCACCTTGCTCTACACTCAAAAGTTCTCCACTTCCTTAGGCTATTTACGTGTTTGGAGAGTGTTTGAGGCCTGGTGTGAGGATTGTGGTGTTCTTCCTCATTCAGTTAAAATTGCACTCATTCTGGAAGTTTTACAGGATGGGTTAAATAAAGGATTGGCCCTTAATTCCTTGAAGGTACAGGTGCCAGCTCTTGCCAGTTTCAGAGGCTCAATGAATGGTGATTCCTTATTGTCTCATCCTGATGTGGCCCGTTCTTTTGAAGGGAGTGAAGCATCTTCGGCCTCCCTTGAGGTTACTGATTCCATTGTGGAGTCTTAATTTGGTGCTGGCTTTCTTGGCGGGTCCTATGTTCCGACCACTGTGTAGCCTTTCCTTGCAGTTATTGACCTTGAAGACAGTGCTCCTGGTGGCTATATATTCTGTGTGTTGAATTTCCAAGCTGCAGGCCTTGTCTTGCCAGGAGCCGTTCCTTCGGGTTACTCCAGGGGCATTACAGCTGTGCACTGTTCCATCCTTCTTGCCTAAGGTAGTCTCAGAATTTCATTTGAATCATTCCATTTCCTTGTAATCCCTGGATAAGGTCAAGGATGCGGAGGAGTATCGCCTCCAGCGTCCCTTAGATGAGAAGAGACTTGTCATGTGGTATCTGGAGGTTTTTTAACCTTTCTGAACGTTGGATCACCTGTTTGTTCTTCATAGTGGAAGGAAGCAGGGCAAACCAGCTTTGCGGGCTACTATAGCTCGCTAGATTAAGGAGGTAGTCACAGCCGCCTATGTGGATGCTGAAAAGTCATTGCCTACTCAAGTTAAGGCTCATCCCATTAGGGCTGAGGCAGAGTCATGGGCGGAGATTAGATTGTTGTCTCCCATTGACATTTGCCGAGCTGTGACATGGTCCTCCTTACATACTCCTTACATCCAGGTTTTATTGTCTGGATGTGCAGGCCCGGGAGGATGTAGCCTTTTCACGTATGGTGTTGACTGGACCGCAGCGAAAAGCCAAGTCAAGCTTGATTTCCAAAAAAGCTTTTGTGCAGCTTAGATTAGTAAGGCAGCTGTGGTCGTTTTTAAGACCAGAACACTTTCAAACCGTATTCTCCCCTAAAATCACAAAACTGTGCAGTAAAATTAGTGGTCTTAAATCATCATAAGTCAATAAAAAGTAGTCTTAAATCATCTCGACCACTGCAATGCTATTTACATTGGGCTTCCGGAGAACACATTAGTGAGACTGCAGATGGTACAGATCATGGCTGCTAATACAGAGCCAAGAAGCAAGTAGTGGGATGGAGCATCACCACTGTTGGTCTCTTTCCACTGGCTTCCGATCTCTACGAGTGAAATTCAAAATGCATGTCTTGCCATTTGTGTACTTCAAAGGTGTTGGACGTGAGTATTTCTCTGTAAACTTCCATGATAGGGATGTGAATCGTTTTAGGACGATTAAAATTATCGTCCGATAATTTTAATATCGTCTTAAACCGTTATGGAACACAATACAATAGAGATTCTAACGATTTATCGTTATAAATCGTTAGAATCGTGAGCCGGCACACTAAAACCCCCCTAAAACCCACCCCCGACCCTTTAAATTAAATCCCCCACCCTCCCGAACCCCCCCAAATGACTTAAATAACCTGCGGGTCCAGCGGCGGTCCGGAACGGCAGCGGTCCGGAACGGGCTCCTGCTCCTGAATCTTGTTGTCTTCAGCCGGCGCCATTTTCCAAAATGGCGCCGAAAAATGGCGGCGGCCATAGACGAACACGATTGGACGGCAGGAGGTCCTTCCGGACCCCCGCTGGACTTTTGGCAAGTCTCGTGGGGGTCAGGAGGCCCCCCACAAGCTGGCCAAAAGTTCCTGGAGGTCCAGCGGGGGTCAGGGAGCGATTTCCCGCCGCGAATAGTTTTCCTACGGAAAATGGCGCCGGCAGGAGATCGACTGCAGGAGGTTGTTCAGCGAGGCGCCGGAACCCTCGCTGAACGACCTCCTGCAGTCGATCTCCTGCCGGCGCCATTTTCCGTACGAAAACTATTCGCGGCGGGAAATCGCTCCCTGACCCCCGCTGGACCTCCAGGAACTTTTGGCCAGCTTGTGGGGGGCCTCCTGACCCCCACGAGACTTGCCAAAAGTCCAGCGGGGGTCCGGAAGGACCTCCTGCCGTCCAATCGTGTTCGTCTATGGCCGCCGCCATTTTTCGGCGCCATTTTGGAAAATGGCGCCGGCTGAAGACAACAAGATTCAGGAGCAGGAGCCCGTTCCGGACCGCTGCCGTTCCGGACCGCCGCTGGACCCGCAGGTTATTTAAGTCATTTGGGGGGGGTTCGGGAGGGTGGGGGATTTAATTTAAAGGGTCGGGGGTGGGTTTTAGGGGGTTTTAATGTGCCGGTTTTGCGATTTTTCGATTTTTCGATTTTTCACGATATTTTACCCCCCCAAACGGCAACAATACGATTCCCTCCCCCTCCCAGCCGAAATCGATCGTTAAGACGATCGAGAACACGATTCACATCCCTATTCCATGATACCAGCCTTGTCAAGTGCTGTGTCCCAGCCAAGAAAAAAAAAAGTATCTGTTTCCTCACTAAAAACCCTCCGGCAAGAAAAAAGAATAGCAAAGGTTTTTTCAGGAGTGATTCCAAAATTATGCAACCTTTTGCCTTTCCAGCTCAAGGAAACTGAGGATTTTTTTTTTTTTTGCAGCGTTGTTGCAATTTGAAAACTTATCCTTTTGCTCTTTCTACATTTTAATTAGGATTTGGTCCTGGTGGTACGTAGATTATTTGCTATCATATGACTTTGCTTTCTTTGGGAGGATAAAACACTTTATATGGGCAGTCAGGGTTTTAGGTTTGGATAAGACTCCTGTATGACTTTTAAGCCTGATCTTTTGCATAGGTTTACCTTATTGTTATGTTAATGTCATTTTATTATTGTTTAAGCCTTCTTTTTTATTTGTAGGGTACACTAGATGGCAAAGCTTCATCTTTGTTAATGCTATCAAAGTATTATTAAAGGGAGGGGGGTCATTGTCATTGTGTATTGTGAGCCGCCTTGAACAGGTCTGTAGTCTGAAAAGGCTGAATACAAATTGTAAATTAAATTAAATTAAACAGCAGGCTCCCTCCATTCTCCAGATCTACCTCAGCACTCTAAGGATGCGGTGAACGTCCAACCCAGAAGGCTTCATGTGGATGCTCTGCCGCTTTGTTGCTGATCAAGTCATTTTATGGGCTTGTGCTGCTGTCTCCTCACGCTGCGGCCGCTTCTGCACGGAGGTAGGTCCCGCTCAGCCGGTGACGCACGACTCCGCTCTCCATTCCTGACGTGCACCGGTACCGGAGGTGCCAAGTCTGATCATGCGACCCCCCTCTCTCCTGCTCAAGCTACATCGGCTTCCAGTGTCTCTATGAGTCCGGTGTCAGATTGGAGGCCTGACTTTTACAGCTCTGCACTGAGGCACCCCCTTATATCTTTCTTCTTTAATTTCTCCCTACCTGCCAGCGTGTTCACTGCGCCCCTCCCAGTAGGGGCTATTCAGTAGTGCCTTCTGCCAAAGGAATACATTTTGAAAGATCCAGAGAGATCTGCTCCTCTGGAGTTCATTACAACTTAGTATCCTTCTTGAGATCAAGCCCTAAAGACTCATTTCTTTCACAAGCTTATCCACATCTTAATTCTGTTCTAACCTGATCAACGGGCCGATACAGTAAGGTGCGGTAGAAAGAGGTGCGTTAGTGCCCGGCACACCCGCGTTTGCCGCACGCACAGTTCGGATCACCTACCGCTCGATACTGTATTTAAATGGCATGCAAATGCAAGCCGCGTCCAACGCGCGTCCATGAAGCGCAATCCATTTTACTGTATAGGCGCTATACAGCGCCTATACAGTATCCTGGGTGCGCTGGTACCTGTCATTTCAAACGTCATTTCAAATGACGTTTGAAATGACAGGTACCAGGAAGTGAATGGTTCTCCTACAGACCCCGCTGCCTTGAGCGCCCGGTGCCAGCAAGCCCCAGCAGCCGGCGATCAGAGGCAGGGAGCGCAACAAAGCACCCTCCTTCGGATGGACAAGAGAGACGAAATTTCACAGTCCCAAACCAAACCAACCCAATCCAAGCCCCAGCAGAGAGAGACGAAATTTCACAGTCCCAAACTTTCCCCCAGCCCCCGCTCACCTGCCCTGGCCGCGGCCACGCAAGCCCCCAGCAGCAGCAGTAGAAGGGTGGCGAGAGAGAGCGGCGAGAGAGAGCAGCTTCAGCAGCCCCGCCAGCAAAGGTGAATACGCGCACGCCTGTAGGTCCAATATGGGCGCTCAAGGCAGCGAAGGCGCATGCTCACATGCCGTGACCGGCTGGACGTCGAAGGTCACGGCGTGTGCGCATGTGCCTTCGCTGCCTTGAGCGCCCATATTGGACCTACAGGCGTGCGCATATTCACCTTCGCCGGCAGGGCTGCTGAAGCCGCTCTCTCTCGCCGACCTTCTACTTCTACTGCTACTGCTGGGGGCTTGCGTGCCATAGGGATCGGTGTTGGGACGGTTCTGTTCAACATCTTTGTGAGTGACATTGCGGAAGGGATAGGAAGTAAAGTTTGTCTATTTGTGGATGATACTAAGATCTGCAAAAGAGTGGACACACCGGAGGAGTACAGAGAATGAGACAGGATTTAAGGAAGCTGGAAGAGTGGTTGAAGATATGGAAGCTGGGATTCAATGCCAAGAAATGCAGAGTCATGCATCTGGGCTGTGGCAATCCGAGAGAACTATGGGGTAGATTTTTAAAGTTATGCGCGGGCGTAGATTTGTTCATGCAACCCGGCGCGAATAAATCTAAGCCCGATTTTATAACATGAGTGCGCTGCCGCGCACTCATGTTATAAAATCCAGGGTCGGCGCACGCAGGGGAATGCACAATTGTACAACCTGCGCGCACCGAGCCGAGCAGCCTGCCTCGTTCCCTCCGAGGCCGTTCCGAAATCGGAGCGGCCTCGGAGGGAACTTTTTTTCCGGCCCCTCCCCACCTTCCCCTCCCTTTCCCTACCTAACCCACCCCCCAGCCCTAACTAAATCCCCCCTACCTTTCTTCACAAAGTTATGCCTGCCTGAGGCAGGCGTAACTTGCACGCGCTGGCCAGCTGCCGGCGCACCATTCCCCAGCCCAGGGGCTGGTTCGGAGGCCTCGACCAAGCTCCTGGAATGCCCCCGGGCTGGCACCATGCCCACAGCCCCGCCCCCGAAACACCCCGCATGCCGCACTGCCCTGACACGCCCCTGGCACGCCCCCCAAGCAAAGCCCTGGGACTTACGCACGTCCCGAGGCTTTGCACGTACCGGTAGCCTATGCAACATAGGCGCGCCAGCACGTAAGTCCCCTGCACGCGTAAATCCAGCTGGATTTACGCACGCAGGGCTTTTAAAATCTGCCCCGGTGGAGCACACTGTTACCCCGTTTTGGACGCGCTAGCTTTACCCCTTATTCAGTAAGGGGAGGTGCACAGTGAACACGCTGGCAGATAGGGAGAAATTAAAAAAGAAAGATATAAGGGGGTGCCTCAGTGCAGAGCTGTAAAAGTCAGGCCTCCAATCTGACACCGGACGCATGGAGACACTGGAAGCCGATGTAGCTTGAGCGGGGGGGGGGGGCGGGTGTCGCATGATCAGACTTGGCACCTCCGGCACCGGTGCACGTCGGGAATGGAGAACGGAGTCTTGCGTTACCGGCTGAGCGGGACCTACCGGCGTGCAGAAGCGGCCACGACGTAAGGAGACAGCAGCACAAGCCCATAAAATGACTTGATCAGCAACAAAGTGGGGGGGTTGGACGCGCGTTTTGGACGCGCGTTTTGGACGCGCTAGGTTTACCCCTTATTCAGTAAGGGGTAATAGCGCGTCCAAAACGCGCGTCCAACCCCCCGAATCTAATAGTGCCCGCAACATGCAAATGCATGTTGATGGCCCTATTAGTCATTCCCGCGCGATACAGAAAGTAAAATGTGCAGCCAAGCCGCACATTTTACTCTAAGAAATTAGCGCCGACCCAAAGATAGGCGCTAATTTCTCCAGGCACCGGGAAAGTGCACAGAAAAGCAGTAAAAACTGCTTTTCTGTGCACCCTCTGACTTAATATCATGGCGATATTAAGTCGGAGGCCCCGAAAGTTAAAAAAAGTAAGAAAAATATTTTAAAAATTTGAAATAGGCCCGCGGCTGGCGGGTCAAAAACCGGATGCTCAATTTTGCCCACGTCCGGTTTCCGAGCCCGTGGCTGTCAGCGGGCTCGAGAACCGACGCTGGCAAAATTGAGCATCGGAGGTCAAACCCGCTGACAGCCGCCGCTCCTGTCAAAAAAAAGGCGCTAGGGACGCCCTAGTGTCCCTAGCGTCTCTTTTTACCACCGGCCCTAATTAAAATAAATTAAAATACTGAATCACACACACAGGAGAGTGGCCTGTGCCCGCGACTTTTACTGTATTGGCCCATCTGTAAGTTAGGTGGTTAAGATATTTAGATGGCTAAGTTAGAGGCGTTCTGTATCTGGGAGGAGTTGTGTTAGCCGGCTAAGTTAACTATCTAACTCCAATATTCAGAGTTAACTGGAAGACTTATCTGGCTAAATCTGGTTAGGCCAAAGAGCTGCCCTATAATTAGTTTTTCTATAATTAGCTGGCTAACTTTAAGATAGCTGGTTGTATTCAATAGTGCGGTTTCACATTTGAATATAAGTTAGCTGATAAGTTTATCCAGCTAACTTTACTTGCTGCACTCTGTACCTCAGCTTTTTTACTTACATTTTTGTTTTGTTTTATTTTATTTTATGTTTGCATAATTTTTAATATTAGTGAGGTAGATATTCAAAAGCCATTTAGATGGATAAAACAGAAGTTATATGTAGCATATTCAGCCACTTATCTGGCTAAATTATACCCAGATAAGAGGTTATTTGGCTTTAATTTAGGCAGATAAAATGGGGGCGTTTCAGGGGCATTCCTGGAAGGGGTTGAGTTATGCAGCTAAACTAGCCGAATAGCGGGTAACTTTGAACTGCTACTGAGCTAGAGGCAGCAATGGAAGCATAAGCGTGAGGTGACCTTACCCTTCCAGCGCCGTCTGTTTCCAGAAACGGCAAAGATGGCATCAGGGGGAGGGAGATAGGGAGGGTCGGAGGGAGAGGGGAGGTGGGAGATGGGGGAAGGTGGAGTCACCGCAATGTTTTCAATCCTTGCAGACGAGTGGGAGGGAAGCTGCTATAGAATTATCTCATTCACCGGGATGGGAGTCTTTCTAAATTTGGTGGGTTTTAGGGGTCAGCTGCGCATGGCTCGATAGGGCCTTTAAGTTATTTTGGAGGGGAGGGGATTGGGCTGCTGGCCCATTTATGTATTTCTATTTTATTCTGTAGTGAAGACTACTTAGCATGTCATCCGGCCAGATAACTAGACATCTATCTGGCTATATTGAAACATAGCCGGTTAGGTTTTTTTGTCATCCGGCTAAAGGTATCCAGATAACTTTAGGATGATATATTCAGTGGGACTTTTATCCCGCTGAATGTAGCTGACACGTTATCCAGCTAACTTTAGCCAAATAACTTGTCTGCTAAATGGCCTATTGAATATTGCGCTCGGTAAGTTTTCGTTTTAGCTATTTATATTAATTTGCTGTGAACATCTCTCTGTTTTACTAACGTAATAAGTTGCAATTCATCAACAACTAATAATCATAAACATCAGATTAATGCTTTCCGACCACAAAACCCAACTAGCCTCTATCCATTAACTGTGGAAGGAAATCCTCCATCCCCCTAGCCAGAGCTATACAAAGAATGAGCAAATCACATTAGATCCATCGGTCTGCTTTCCTTGGGAATCCCAATAGTAGAATCACGCATTGAACTTGCCAGCCAAATTTCAGAAAGCCCTGGAAATGTTTCTTCAGCAGCCGGACCGATTTCTAGCCAACACCAAAGCCATTTAGGTCTAAGGACTTACCAGCATGCAGACCTTAACCAGCAGACGTAATTCAAAAAGAGAAATAGGGGAATAAAGTCATTTTCTCTCCTCTTTGGGAAGAACTAGTGAATTAGCTGATCTTAAAAATAAAAAAAGGAGGTAACCTTGCCCTGATTAGTATACAATTATCACTAATACTCTGCAAAGGCTGTGGCCAACTCAGACAAAGTAGCCACCCTGTCCTCATGCATCTTAAGCATGTTTACCTCTCAGGTCCCTGGCTAAGATCCCAGAAGCCTTATTCAGCATTTCAAAGAAGAAATGGTTTCATTGTACTTGCTCATTCACCATGCAGCTGAACTGTGCCTGCCACAGAGCCCTACATAGCCAGAGCAGATTGCATCATCAGACACCAGGACTAGGAAGAGGCCTGGATTTGTCAACAGGCAGTAAAGATCTAGGGGCAGCAGGCTGGTTTAAGATCTGCTTGCCTTCCAGCTGATGCTGAATCCCCCTCAGCAGAGAACAGACCTCCTCCTCCTGATCCAGCCCTTCCCCTCCCAAGCAGGGAAAGAAGGGGAGGGGGAGAGATAAGGCAGAGCTAAGAAGAGCTACTCTGTCCTTTAATCCAGCCCCTCCCATCCTGGCCATCCAGGGACAGGAGGGGAGGGCGTGAGAGGGGGGAGGGGGAGCAATGTTGGTGTGTAGGAGAGGGAAGAGGTTGGTGTGGGAGGCGTGTGGGTATGCAGATTGGGTGGGAAGGGCTGGATCAGGAGATGCAAAGCAGAACAAGGTGGGGGAGCCTGCCCCCTCCTCACCCTGCCTCCTTCCACCACTGCATTTCAGATCCTTTCTCCCTTCATCTCGGATTCTGTTCCCCAGATCCTGGAACCCAAACCCTCCTACACCTTCCTCCCCTTTCCTCAGTCCCAGAGCCTTGCTTCCTCTTCCTCCTCGTCACAAAGCCACCAAGTGACCACCCAGACACGAATATTTATTTTGGTCACTTCAGGCCGGCTCAGATTTGAAATGAGCACCAAAAATAACTGAGTTTTCATGCCCTTGCCAATCCAACTTCATGCTCGGGACCTTAAACTTCCATTCCACCCCAGCTTGGCTCTATGAAATATCTCCAAAACCCGATTGTTCCGAAATTCCTAAAATCCAACCAAAGGACAGATCTTTTGCAATCTTTTAAGCAACCGATGTGTTTGGCAGCTCAGGATCAGGAGTGGGATGGCAAGCTGCTATCGTATTTGTTTCCTCACCTATTTCCTGAACAAAATCTCACAAAATCCCTAAAATAAACCAGAAATTCACACAACATACATCTTCTGTTACTGTCTGCCTGACCGCTCGTTTTCCAGCAGAGCTAGGAGACAAAATCATGTTGTCAGATTCTTCTTCTCAAAGGGACTTTGTGTGCAAGATTGTAACAAAAGAAAAATATAAGATCAAGAGAAGAAATATACATAGGAAAATAAGAACAGAACACAAATATAGGTGGGAGAAACCAGCATCTAATAAAGTGGACCTTGGTACATCCACAGTGCATGATTAAAAAAAAAAAAAAAGTTCCAAAAGTTTCACACAAGGTTGGAAACTGTTTTGCCAAAAGCACATTGCAGGATTCGGGGATGTCTGAGATCCTTACCAATATGCAAACTTCCCCTGCAAATAACAGGTGACCTAAAATCATGCCACTGTAATTCTTCATTTGTCTGGGCCTGATTCATTTATTTATTTATTTAGTGATTTTTATATACCGCGGCACGTAAAGATATACATCACCTCAGTTTACAGTAAACAATAAATTAGCAACAGGCTTTACATACAACAGGCTTTACAGGAAGTAAACAAATAACAACAACAGGCTTTACATAAATAACGGATTTCAGGAGTGCCTAAAATAACTCCTTTAACTATTAAGAACAAATGCATATTCTATTTCAATAACGAAGCAGGAGAGATAATATGCAAATAACCTGCTACAGGCCTATTCCATTAGTTAATGTCAAGTCACAATTATTGCAAATAGGGATCGCAGGCGTAAAGGGAGAACAGAGAAATTAGCCGATTGAAACAAACATAAGGGAGAGAAAAGGAACAGGGAGCTAGTGAAAAGTAAACAAGAAAACGGCATTTCAGATTAATCAATGATCATTGCGTGAAAGCTTGTTCGAACAACCAGGTTTTGAGGTTTTGTTTGAAAGTTTTATGGCAGAATTCGAGACGCAATGATTCATGACTGAAGACTTCTGCTGTAGGCACCATCCGAGAAGCGAAGGTTCGTAAGTCTTAACTGGCACGTTCCCATGGGAGGCCTCCTTGGTTCTGCTCCTCGCACATCGGTAACCACGGCCCCAAACCAACAATCGAGCAGCATATACTGACACTGATACTACCGATAGTGATCAAGAAACTGATTACAATATACAACCTGACTCACAAGGAACAGCAGAGTTTTTCAGGCCTACAGTATGGTCCTGGGAGTAGATAAATAACAGCTTTATCAAATGCTAATGTTTACTTTAAGCAATATCCTTGCCTCATTAGTCCACTTAGATACTTAGAGATAAAGATCAGCAAACAAGATGCAGATAACAACATTAACATTGGACCAAATTAACACACTGACCCGATGAGTGGCCTTTAAGTCTTGAGAACTAATCACAAATATTGTAATTTAAATTAGACTGTTCAAAAGGCAGTGACGGTCCTCGGCTGGGGACCCTTAACCAGGGCTCCTTGTTGGAAGCTTGCCAGCATGAGCCCTAAATCCAAGCAGCAGGTATAGCCCCTCCACCAGGCCCATGACTCCCTCTTCTCCAGGGGCCATGAATGCTGCCTCCGCAGTAAAAGATCTGACCTGGGAATCAAGACCAGGTGCTTTTGCATGGAGGTGCACAGCACTGCTGCGGAGACACCCGGGCAGCCCACGAGACACCGGTGTCCTAAAGCTGGAAGTATGAAATGATAATTCCTACGGTACCCCCTCGGTGTATTTCCAGTTTTTTTATGACAAGCCATTGTAAAGCAGAGGATGATCCTTAACCAAGAAGGCTCAGTCCCGAAGATTGTTTTTACTGCTCTGCACCTCTGTGCCAGATAATTGAAGTTTCAAATAAAATCAGACTATTGTTTTTAACTTATTTTGAGAGCTATCCTGATCAACGGCCCTTACCAGTGGCATTATGGATGAAAGTGAAAAGCACGCTGGGTGTCCGTGCCTCACAATGCAGGGATCTCATCCCGGAGTTCCAGGCCGCTCACCTGAGGCTGATGATATTAATAATGGCACTAAATGAGCTCCTGGGATAAACACTGCAGATCCCGAAAAGGCCATGGGGAAAAAAACTGTGGATCCCTATAGGCATGAAGAAAGGGATGATGTAACATTTCCGCATGGGGTTACCCTGCACAGAGCATCAGTTACTACCCTTAACAGAAACATGGGGGTAACCTGCACAGAGCGGCAGTTACTACCCTTAACAGAAACATGGGGTTAACCTGCACAGAGCGGCAGTTACTACCCTTAACAGAAACATGGGGGTAACCTGCACAGAGCGGCAGTTACTACCCTTAACAGAAACATGGGGTTAACCTGCACAGAGCGGCAGTTACTACCCTTAACAGAACACAGGGGGGTAACTTGCACAGAGCGGCAGTTACTACCCTTAACAGAACACAGGGGGGTAACCTGCACAGAGCGGCAGTTACTACCCTTAACAGAAACATGGGGTTAACCTGCACAGAGCGCCAGTTACTACCCTTAACAGAACACATGGGGGTAACCTGCACAGAGCGGCAGTTACTACCCTTAACAGAACACATGGGGTTAACCTGCACAGAGCACCAGTTACTACCCTTAACAGAACACATGGGGGTAACCTGCACAGAGCGGCAGTTACTACCCTTAACAGAACACATGGGGGTAACCTGCACAGAGCGGCAGTCACTACCCTTAACAGAACACATGGGGTTAACCTGCACAGAGCACCAGTTACTACCCTTAACAGAACACATGGGGGTAACCTGCACAGAGCGGCAGTTACTACCCTTAACAGAACACATGGGGTTAACCTGCACAGAACGCCAGTTCCTACCCTTAACAGAACACATGGGGGTAACCTGCACAGAGCGGCAGTTACTACCCTTAACAGAACACAGGGGGTAACCTGTACAGAGCAGCAGTTACTACCCTTAACAGAAACATGGGGTTAACCTGCACAGAGCGGCAGTTACTACCCTTAACAGAAACATGGGGGTAACCTGCACAGAGCGGCAGTTACTACACTTAACAGAAACATGGGGTTAACCTGCACAGAGCGCCAGTTACTACCCTTAACAGAACACAGGGGGGTAACTTGCACAGAGCGGCAGTTACTACCCTTAACAGAACACAGGGGGGTAACTTGCACAAAGCGGCAGTTACTACCCTTAACAGAACACAGGGGGGTAACCTGCACAGAGCGGCAGTTACTACCCTTAACAGAAACATGGGGTTAACCTGTACAGAGCGCCAGTTACTACCCTTAACAGAACACTTGGGGGTAACCTGCACAGAGCGGCAGTTACTACCCTTAACAGAACACATGGGGTTAACCTGCACAGAGCACCAGTTACTACCCTTAACAGAACACATGGGGGTAACCTGCACAGAGCGGCAGTCACTACCCTTAACAGAACACATGGGGTTAACCTGCACAGAGCACCAGTTACTACCCTTAACAGAACACATGGGGGTAACCTGCACAGAGCGGCAGTTAGTACCCTTAACAGAACACATGGGGTTAACCTGCACAGAACGCCAGTTCCTACCCTTAACAGAACACATGGGGGTAACCTGCACAGAGCGGCAGTTCCTACCCTTAACAGAACACAGGGGGGTAACCTGCACAGAGCGGCAGTTCCTACCCTTAACAGAACACATGGGGGTAACCTGCACAGAGCGCCAGTTACTAGGGATGTGCAGACCAAAAGTTTATGTTCATAAGTCCATAAGTCGAAAGGGGGGTCAATTTCGGTCAATATGGACATATGTAGAATTCCATAAGTTGAATCTATGTCCATACGTGCACCGATTCCCTAAATACAAATACACGGTGGACCACGTGACGTCGGCGTCACGTCGGAGTGACGCGACGTCACGTGATTCCCCGCGCGTCCGCTCCCGGACCCTCGTTGGACCCAAACGGAACTTTTGGCCAGCTTGGGGGGGTCAGGAGGCCCCCCCAAGCTGGCCAAAAGTTCCAACTTATTCAACATAGCTATGTTGAATACGTTGGAAATCGCGATTGTTGATCCTAAATAAAAATTTAACCCCCTCACCCTCCTTAATCCCCCCCCCCCCCCCCAAGACTTACCAAAACTCCCCAAGCTGGCCAAAAGTTCCGTTTGGGTCCAACGAGGGTCCGGGAGCGGACGCGCGGGGAATCACGCGACGTCGCGTCACTCCGACGTGACGCAGACGTCACGTGGTCCACTGCGGTTCCGCTCCCGGACCCCTCGTTGGACCCAAATGGAACTTTTGGCCAGCTTGGGGGGGTCAGGAGGCCCCCCCAAGCTGGCCAAAAGTTCCGTTTGGGTCCAACGAGGGTCCGGGAGCGGACGCGCGGGGAATCACGTGACGTCGCGTCACTCCGACATGACACCGACGTCACGTGGTCCACCGCGGTTCCACTCCCGGACCCCTCGTTGGACCCAAACGGAACTTTTGGCCAGCTTGGGGAGTTTTGGTAAGTCTTGGGGGGGGATTAAGGAGGGTGAGGGGTTTAAATTTTTATTTAGGATCAACAATCGCGATTTCCAACGTATTCAACATAGCTATGTTGAATAAGTTGGAAATCCGATCGTTTTCGCCTCATCACTTTTTTAAGTAAAAAAAAAAAATTACGTTGCGTTTTACATATGCGTTGAAAACGAATGCACACCCCTACCAGTTATTACCCTTAACAGAAACATGGGGGTAACCTGCACGGAGCAGCAGTTACTACCCTTAATAGTACTCATGGGGTATCCTGCATGGAGTGGCAGTTATTACCCTTAACAGAAAGCATGGGGGTAACCTGCACAGAGTGGTAGTTTAAACCCTTAATTGAAACATGGGGGTAACCCGCACAGAGGGGCAGTTACTACCCTTAACAGAAACATGGGGTAACCTGCATAAGATTGCAGTTACTACCATAGGCAAATTGCTGGGCAGATTAGATGGACCATTTGGTCTTTATCTGTCATCATTACTATGTTATTGCGCCTGCTTTTAATTAGTAGTTTCATGAGCATCCTTTCACTACGAGCACAATGAAGCTCAGCAGTTCTTATGCTGAAGGAAAGCAAGTGAAATCGTTCACAGAGGCGTAAAAGCCTTCCACCAAGCACCATTTCTAATTTGTAGATTCTGGGAATGAAAGGCAAACTTTTATGAAACCATGGATGAAACGGACACATAACATCATGCGTAACGTCGTCCCGCTCTGATAAAATACTTCTCTGGGATTTCGCTTGAAAACCTCAGTCAGCTGAAAAATACCAGCGTTTCTGGTACTGACATTGCAAAAGGAATCAATGTTCCTCAGTTTCCCTCAGGAACCGGTGACGTGTGGAGCAGACTCCTAACTCCTTTTGACTTGCTTCACACGGGAGTTAGGGTATTGTTTGTCCAGCACTAGGCCGGGGACTAAGGGGCTTGCACGGTGGAGCTTTATCAGCTCAGTTCCTATTTCACGTGCCTTCTTTTCTCTCATTTGATACCCACTCACAACAATAATCTTCAAAAGCTGACAGCTGTCACGCTGCAGGTCAGCTGGGAGTAACTTCACTTGAACTCTGCCTATATATCCGGGTTATTTTTATTCAAAGCACTCACTCAAGCACACAGTCACTCCCAATGCGTACTGGCTACTTTTTCTTTGCTGTTTTCCTATGTTTATTAACTTTGCTAGGCCTCAAGAGGAGAGCAACTGCACAGCTCTCCCTCTCAGCTTGGTTTCTAGAGCTGCCACACACTTTTCCATCGGGTTCTTGTGCTGGCGCTGATGCGCGCTTAAATAGTTCTTGAACCAGCTCGTACAGCCCAAAGGCGTCTTAATTCTGCTGCCTTTCCTTTCCTGCCATGTTGCTGTGCCCTTTGAAGAATTTAGAGAATCCTGAATACTCTCTAGAAGGAATTTGTTGGGTCAAATTAAATTGTATTTTGTCTTTTTTTTTTCTGGTGTCATTACGCAGGCCTCATCACCCTGAAAGCCTTTGTGCTGCCAAGGTGATCGCTGGAGAATGTATCAGTCTGATGGCTCATGCTGTGCTGTCGGAACTTGTTTCCTACCTAGACGTTTGACGCGGTAAAACCCAGCCCGGACTGCATGAAAGTCACTGGACTGGAGTTCACTTTGCAACCAGTTTAAATTTCAACTTTCAAAAACACTCAAAACAAATTCTTTAACACCTGAAAACACTTCCTACAATGTTTCCCCCTAGCTCCCATGCCCACAAATGCCCATTGCACCCACAAAACCACTCACTCACACCAATACCCACCCTTTAAAAATTGTGCACTTTTCTACTAAAATAAACATTTAGCAGTGATTTCCAGACACCCCTCTGGTGTCCCCACCTGCATTTAATTGCTTTCGCACATGTAAAGGGGTTTTCATTCCCAAAATCCCCATGGCCCAAATGAGTCATCTTACGTTTTAAAGATGCATTTCTGGGGTATGGCAGGGGCATTTCTAGGCTCCTCACACCTTGCCCACCTGTGCCCTCTACTTGATTTAATTTAATTTTACGTTTTCAGGCTTTATTTTGACATTTGTTATAGGGCCCCTGATGTCGGCAGGATTGTGGCTCCAACTAAATTGTAAGGCCCCCCCCCCCCTCAATGCCTTCTGCAGCTCCCCTCTCTCCTTCTCGCGGTGGCACTAGGCTCACCACGGCGGCCAAGCTCATTGTGGGAGGGCCGGCAGCTGCAGTGGATCGACACGCAGCTGTCCGCTCCAGCCCTTCACCTCGGGGACACCTCCTGCCCCCCTCCTCAGGCCGCGGGGAGCCTGTCAATGGGCTTCCCGGGGCTCCGCACACCCGCGGCCTGCAGCTGCTATTCTCAGCCCCTCCTCCCTGCAGCCTCTGCACCGCGGGATCCCCCCCACCCCCCCACCCCCCCGGTTCCTGCAGCTAGAATCGCGGCCTGTCTGCTCTTGGCCCACTCACCCGTGCGACCAGGGACGGCCCACGGAGAGAACCATCGCAGACTCCCTTGGCACCTTGCACGTCGCGGCTTACTTTCTGCTTCTGCCCAATACAGATCCCTGAGGCACTCCACTGTCCACTCCCTTCCACTGAGAAAATTGTCCATTTAATCCTACTCTGTTTCTTGCTTTTAGCCAGTTTGCAATCCAGGAAAGGACATCGCCACCTATCCCATGACTTTTTACTTTTCCTAGAAGCCTCTCATGAGGAACTTTGTCAAACGCCTTCTGAAAATCCAAGTATACTATATCTACCGGTTCACCTTTATCCACATGTTTATTAACTCCTTCAAAAAAGTGAAGCAGATTTGTGAGGCAAGACTTGCCCTGGGTAAAGCCATGCTGACTTTGTTCCATTAAACCATGTCTTTCTATATGTTCTGTGATTTTGATCTTTAGAACACTTTCCACTATTTTTCCTGGCACTGAAGTCAGTGCTCCTTCCCTCAGCAGAGCATTCAACGTCACAACCTGCCAAGCGCACAAGTGCTCTCTGAGTACCGCAGCTTGGACTCTTATCCCGGCAGGATGTGTCTGCTGTAGCATCTGGCCCAGCTCTACTGTCCGCCTCTAATGCCTAGCAAGTTCCTCACAGCCAGGCCGCCTCTGCTGCGTTTCTCTTCCTCTCCCCCTCGCCCTCTCAGTTCCTCCCCTTTTATCTAAAGCTGTGGGTGAGGTCTTGTCACGTCCTCACGTCAGGCCTCCACCCTTGGGTGCCCCCCCCCCCCCCCCCCGGGACATCTCTCCCTTGAACCGCAATGTCCGGCTGCCTTCCCCTGCAGCTTGCCTGCCTCTTTGGCATTGCAAACGGAACCACTCTCTCTCTCTCTCCCTTCTTCCGTATCTCCCCTTGTGCGGGGTGCGGACCCCATCACAGGGGGCTGGAGAAGGCTGAAGGAGTTGCCCAGCGTAACTAACCGAGTCCTGTGCTTCGTCTTCGCTGCTGTTCATTTTCCTGAAGGGTCAAAGAGCTGCAGGCTTGGACTTCGGTTCTGAGTACCCAAGGACTTGCAGTTTATTTTTCTGAGGGAGATGTTTACAGAAGATTTAGAAAAGATAAGTCCGTTTATAGTCTGAATGCATGAGAGTGCTGAACAGGCATTTCCTCAACTCCCAGGGCCAGATTAAGTCGGTGTGCGCCTATAGGCAATGGTGGGAGGGAGAGTCATCCTCCCCCTCCTGCCCAAATTCCTTTATCTCAGGTGCCTCCCCACCCTCCCTGCCTCCCTCCCCTTTAAGCTGTGGAAGGCCCCATGTTGAGTTTTCTTTGAGGTCTGTGCTGCCGCCATGGGAACCAGCGCCGCGAGAGAAGCGAAGCAGCGCCGTGGCGGCAGACGTAAGGTTTGGGCGCAGGCAGCAGCGGTGATGTTCCAGTGCTTATAAAGATTTGGCCCCCCCAGAAGTAGTTGCCTATGCCTAAACCTGGCCCTGTCCACTCCCCACTCCCCGTAGTCTTCTAGGCCAGACAGAGGAGCAGGTCTTTCAGTTCCAAGTTTGGTCTGACGGTCCCACGACATAGGGGACATCTTTTCGCTTGAGACACAAAGGATTCCAACAATGCCCATGCCAAGTTGTTAGGCCCAGCAGTGGTGTTACTGCCTGGTCCCTCTTCCAAAACCTGCGGTCTGTCACAGTCCCCCCCCCCCCCTCCCCCCAAAAAAGCTGGAGCATGATCAAAGACTGATCAAGCTTGACAGGTACAAATGTGACTGGGCTAGGCCAGTCACTAACATTATCCCGATGTGATTCTTCTCTCTAGGGGCAGAAGGACGGGTTTTGATATTTTTTATTCTTCCCAGTGCTATAACCCCACTTTTTTTGGTGGGGATAGGTTTTTTGGAATTTTTTTTTTTTTTTTAGAATTTTGGAGCATGCCCAGCGCTTCGGTGGGAAGGTGACAGAGGAAGAGTGAGGAGCTGAAATCTTTCTCAGTGTTTTATTAGAGAGAGAGGACTGAAGATCAGAGATTTCCCAAAGATCTCATAGCAAGGTGTTGGAGAGCTGGAGATTCCCCCTGGATCTCACAGAAGGCAATTCGAGCATTTTCGTAAAGAGGTTTTGAGGAAGAGAATTTTGAGAAGATTTTTGGATTTTGGCTGACCAGTGTCTGAGGAAAAGGGCGTAGCCCTGGTATCCCGAAGGACTGGAATAAGAGATCTTTTAACCCATTTAACCAGTTAACAGATTGGGTGAAGAGAAGGATGTAGACTTCTGAGCCACTAACTCAAGAGACTCGTATTTTTGATAGTTGACATTCGGTTGAAGATTTTTGCTTGTTGGAACCCAGTTTGGATATTTTTGCTTGGGGATACTTTTCCAGACCAGTTCATGTGTGAGTTATCTCACTCGCACAGGTGACAATATTTTCAATCACGATGAAGGTGCAAAAGCTAGAAGGGACATGAGTGGAGTACGGATGGACAGAGAAACCATTTGGTTTTTGTTGATCATTGGATGTATGCCCATTCTAATTTTTGTCATCTTGACCTGGATCTTCTTCTTTAAGTTACCGTACAGACTATCTTTTATTTGAAGACCAACTTTTATTAACTTTGACCCAAGTGCGGACTTACTGGGTGGGATGGACCCTTCTGTTATTTCCTGGTTTCTCTCTGTTGTGCTGGTTTTTGCTTCCCTGCTTTTATCCTTCACTATCTGGCACGGAGATTGTGGTGGATAATAGCACCAGCGGTCCCAGAAGAGAAGTCTTCCTCCACATCCAGACCTGAACCCAGAGCTGTAGCACCCCTAGTCTAGGATAAAGCATCAAAATGGGGGACTGGCAACACAAACTTGGAAAAATGCAAATCCCTATTAACAAAATACCGTGAACAAATCAATAAAGCAAAAAAAAGACTATTACGCTAAACAGATTCATGGAGTAATATCTAACTCCAAACTACTATTCAAAATAGTCAAAAACCTAATCAAGGATCCATCCACATCTATCTCAAATAATCACAATTTTACAAAGAACTCTTGCTATGAATATGCCACATCATTGCTAGACAGTCAATAGGCTAACAACACAATTCTCCACCTACATACCAACAAAAGAACAAGAAGAAAAACCCGAGCAAGCCAAATTGATCGCATTTGACACAGTAAGAAAACTTGAAACTAACCAAATCATTACTAAATTTAAACCTGTTATTCACCCACTGGACCCAATCCCCGCAAGTCCCTGAAATCAGTACACAGTGTAAAACTCCAACAATCACAAATATAATCAACTACTTGCTATCAGAAGGATTGGTCCCAGAAAGAGCAAAACAAGCTGTGATTAAACCAATCCTAAAAAATAAAACTGGCACAATTGATGATTGGGACAATTATAGACCAATATCTAACCTGCCTTTCATCGCTAAAGACCTATAAAAAGCAGTGCTATCACAAGTAGAAAGCTACCTAGAAGACAATAATATTCTATACCCAAACCAATTCAATTTCAGAAAAGACCACTCAACAGAAGCCCTACTCATTTCCTTAACCGACCCAGTACTACAGGGGTTTGACAATGATGAATCCTATATCCTGGTACTAATTGATCTTACAGCAGCCTTCGACACCGTAGACCACACCCTGCTGTGCAATAAGTTGAGAAAAACTGGAATAGATGGAAAGGTCATCGACTGGTTCTCTTCCTTCCTAGCAGATAGATCCTTCCAAGTCAAATTAGACAATCATCTATCCCTCACCTTTCCAATTGATACAGGTGTCCCCCAGTGGTCAGCACTCTTTGCTACCCATTTCAATGTATATTTGCTACCCCTATGTACATTACTAGTGGAACTAGGAATCAACTTCTTCCTATATGCTGATGACATACAATTTTACATACCATTCATCAAATCATTCAAAAAGCTGCTTCAACCCTGTCCACCTACATGAAGGCAAGACAAAAACTATCTCAGCTGAAGGTAACGCTAAACACAAAAAACCCTGAGATTATGTTGTTGAGAAATTCCACGATAATCAAACTGCCAACCTTAGACCTAGGAAATTTTAACATTACAACTCAGATCAAGTACGAGCCCTTAGAATATAAATTGATGAGAACTTTTCAATGAAACAGCATATAAGCAAATTAATTAAATCAGGATACACCAAGTTGAGAATACTACACCGACTGAAACCACTACTAACAATACAAGACTTCCACACTGTTTTACAAACTTTAATATTTTCAGACTTAGATTACTGCAACTCCCTACTACCAGGCCTACCCTCAGGACTACTAAAACCACCACGGTTACTACAAAATGCCTCAGCTAGACTCTTACTAGGGAAAAGGAAATTTGACCATATCACCCCCCTCACTGATAGAACTACACTAGCTTCCTATAAAATCCAAAATTAATTATAAAGTATTAACCCTCATTTTTTATATTATCAACAACATTAATCCGTGTTTAATAGGAGTAACTATTCAACCATACACCCTTCAGAGAACACTAAGATCACAAAACAAAGGACTTCTAAGGGTACCACCAACATGGAACACACCGCTAACACAAATAAGAGACCGAATGTTTTCCCCGGTGGGTCCTAAACTATGGAACTCTCTTCCAGAGTCTCTGCACCAGATAACAGAAAGAAAGAGTTTCAAACAAGAACTGAAAACATGGCTTTTTAGAAAGCCATGATCTAGCATAAAACTCCAATATGCTAATATCATCACTGTCAGAACCTGTGATTACTCTAATAGATTGAGCAATAAGTACTAAGCACTATTCTATATAAACCGATTTAAACATGAAGGATAATGAAATGGTAATCTTTGGTTATAATTCCACATCAAAGCATCCTAATGACCTTGTACTCGATGTTGTTTTATCGACTCAGAATACACAATTGCTGTTGAGACGAACCAGATTATGTATAAATATGCCCTAGAAATGTATTTAATGGTATATTGACCTAGAATATGAACATTTAAACAGAATGGGATTGTTGACCCAGTAAATGAAAGCTGATCTTGTAAACCATTGTGATCTAATTTTGGGACAATGGTATATAAAACACCTAAATAAATAAATTACTTTTAAAATAAAGTTTCATCCATACTCAATCTCTGCTCCTGGGATCTGGGGAAGGGATCTCCAACTCTGTACTCACTCTAGGTCACCTATGATGACTCTAGGTCACTCTAGGTCACCTATGATGACCTAGAGAAGAGATCCCTGGGCCCACACTTGCACCCATCCTGTTCCAGGCCCTGGGGAAGGGATCTCCAGGCTTATGCCAATTTTTTCTCCTTTTGGACCCTAATCAGGGTCTCCTCAGGTCAGCAGTCACTCCCACATTAACTGGAATCCTGGTGTGGGGTATAATGATCGTCCGACCGAGGCAGCCACACCACAGTCGGCTCTCACCCACCCCAGCTGCCGCCAGGCCTTCCATGCGATAGGATCACCACTATCACACACCTTCTCTGAGCCTCCAGTCAAGGCCTGCCTTAGGTGTGTATGCATGCTGTGGGCCTCTATTTAAAGGCTCCAAGATGAGAAATGCAAAGTGGTGCTGAGTGACGATGTCATCACTGGCCGAGGTTATAAGGCTGGTCCACGCTCCCATCTGGCACCTCAGCAACAGGTCCTCCTGCTCTGCAGTGTGTGTTGCTTCATTCCTGTCTGCCTTGTCTCATTCCCGCCTGCCTAGCCTCACCAGTCTTGTCCAGCCTGTGTAGCCTTTTCCTCCCTGCCTTGCCTTCTTCCAGCCGCCTTTGCCTTGCTCTTCCCCTACCTTGGCTCCACCTTACCCCAGTATTCTCTTGATCTTCCGTGAACTGATCCCTCATGCTTTGACCTCTGCCTAGACCTCGACCATGCCTCTCTGCCATCTGCCCTGACCACTGCCTGGACCTCGACTGTGCCTGTCTTCCACTTGCTCCAACCTCAGCCTGCCCCTCAGCTTCATCTGTTCCTTAAGGGACCCTCGCCTAAATCCTGCTGGCCTCCGAATCAAAGGGCTCAACCTGCGGTGGAGGAGGCTGGTATAGGTGAAGCTTTGATCTGGTCCCAGTTCCTGCAAGTCCGCCTACTGTTGGAGGGGGCCCGACTGGGTCACCAGTTGGGCTGCGCAAACCTTACCACAGTACAAGGGCTCACACACCGTGACACGGGGATCCCAAAGTTCATTATCACTCTCTCCAACATAGTAACATCCAATATGCCAAGTTACTCTGGTCTACACTGGAAAGGATATAACTTGGCTGTAGAAGCTTGGCCATTTATAAGATACCACTCCTTTAATCCGACTGAGTTTTTACTGTCTTCCCATCCTGGGTAGATGTACATACAACTTTCCAAATATAACCCAATACCAGCTCCTCCCATTCTCCATGTTCCGTCAGCAAGCTTTGTAATAATCTGAAAAGCTGCCAAAACTAGTGTAACCCCTGGGCGGATAGTCCTGGACAGAAGTACTACCAGCGCAGGATTCCCTGAGTGGGGGAAGATAATTCTTCTGGGCCCTGTGCATTGCAATTAATTGAATCGCCAGGTAGCAGTATGGCATGCAGCAGTGACGAGTGCTGACTTATCTGTGCTGCAGGAAACACACTGAAAGCTGATTTGGTTTCCAACAGTACTTTTACCGAAATGGTGTGCAATGATGCGAGGACCTTTACAGCTGTACAATCCCTGTCTGCATGTTACCATCAAGTTCCTTAGTAAATTTGTGACCTTTGCTGTTCTTTAATTTATTAATAAATGTAAAAGACGATTACCCAAATACTAGAAATGTCTCTTTTCCCTCCTTTGGCCTGGTAAGGGGCAGTGGTAGGAGGTTAATGATCGGTCACCTGAATCTCCCGCCTCGCCAGCAGTTTTCTCCCGCCTCTCTCTTTCTCCTCATAGCATCGGAACGATTAGGGGTTGTGCTCCCCCTGCTCCCAGGATGTATGCACACGCAGTCCCCGAAACTCCTTTCTCCCCCTCACTCCTCTCCTCTGGGCGGCCGTCAGTCGTCCCTCCTCGGGATGCAGATGATCCCAGGTCCCCTCTCACTGCTTGGAAGTCAAAGCAAAAAAAGACTGAGAGCCCCTAACTGATGGGAACCCAGATAAATTAAAATAAGTCTTTTTTTATGGAAAGAAAATAAAAAAAGGGAAAAACACACGAGGGGCAAACTTCCAGCTCAATAACGGGACAGGAGGATGGACAAACTTCCAGCTCCGTAAAGAAAAGGTGTCTTTAAAAATCCCCCTTCAAACAAAGGAAGTCTCTCAGGCTCCGTGGCCTTCCCAGGTCTCACTTTTGAGAAACTCAGAGGCTTTTTATTTATTTATTTGAAGACATTTGTTTACTGCCTATAACAGGCCAATCTGATCTAAGCGGTGTGCAGAGCATATTAAAACAGTTTCCCCGACGATACATTGTAAAACAACATAGAGCAAATAATATAGCTTAAAATACCAAATCCCACACACACACTATTCAGTTGATAAAATGGGCAAAAGCTTCTTGAAACAAAGTCTTCATATGTTTCCGAAAGACTCCCGCATCTTCTGCAGAAGGCAGCAATGACCCATTATTTCCCTTCAGCATAATCAAAACAGGGGACAGCCGGCAGCGTGCCACCCCTGCAAGGGAAGCTAAAGTTTTCCACAGGTAAAATGGTGGTCAGAGGGCGATATATCAGAGGGACTGACCATTTCACCTCTCCCGCTTGGGGGAGCCAACCAACCACTCACACTATTATTTGTTCCCTCCCCAATCAAGAATTGGTTTAACCCTGAACTGGGAGAGAACCAAAAGGGGCTCCACACTAGTGAAGCTGTTGCCTGATCATTTGACCTCCTAAGTCCCCATGGCCACCACCAACCTGCTAGCATTGACCCCGTTGGTTTTTGAGGAGTAGGTTCCCACCCAACTACCCCATGACTTTGGGTGTTGCTAGCTTGTGCTTTCTCTGTTCCTGCCTTGTTTTTACCCCTCGCCTCTGCTCTTGAGGGCATAAGGGGCGGTTTATTTACAATAATGCGGCATCCTAACCTCGCTCCTTGCACTGTCCTCTATGTCTGTCCAAAGCGTGCTTGAATTCTGTCGCAGTACTGGTTTCCAGCACCTCATCAGGTGGGTTGTTCCAGGCATCTCTCACCCTCTCATTAAAGAAGCATTTTCTCATGTTTCCTCTGAGCCTTCCTCCCTGCAGCTCCAGATCACGAGCCCTTATCCTTGAATTTATTTGTCTATGCAAGATTATTGTACCTTCCTGTACTTTAATGAATCCTGTCAAGTATTTGAATGTTTCTATCATTTCCCTTACTTCTACAAAGGACACTTTGATCGTCTTAAGCTTCTTTGTAGGCTTAGTGTTACAGGTCTTATATAATTTTAGTAGTCCTGCTCTGAACAACTTTCATTTCTTTAGTGTCCTTATCAAGATACAGCCTCCAGAACTAAATGCAGTACTCAAGAAATTTATACAAAGGCATTATTATGTCCATTTTCCTGCAGATGATATCTCTACATATTCAGCTGAGCATTTGGAAAGCTTTTCCAGTTGCTTTACTACACTGAGGTTATCTGATGTGCTTATAAGTACATACGATTTGCCATACTGGGTCAGACCAAAGGTCCATGAAACCCAGTATCCTGTTTCCAACAGTGGCCAATCCAGGTCACAAGTACCTGGCAGGATCCCAAGGGGTAGATTGCATGCTGCTTGCCCAGAGATAAGGAGTGGATTTCCCCAAGTGCACCTTAATAATGGTTTATGGACTTTTCCTCCAGGAACTTGTCCAAACCTTTTTGAAACCAAGCTACACTAACAGCTTTATCACCTCCTCTGGCAATGAATTCCAGAGTTTAAATATGCACTGAGTAAAAAAATATTTTCTCCTGTTTGTTTGAAAAGTATCACCAAATAACTTCATTGTGTGTCCCCTGGTCTTTATACTTTTTGAAAGTAAACTCCTATAAATCTTTCTTGTCTGGCAGTTTCCAGTTCTTGTCGTTCTAATCTATACGTGGTTAATGGATTTTTGTGTCCCAGGTGCCTGATGTTACTCTTTTTAACACTGAAGCACATTTTACATAACTTTGACCATTCTTCCAGCTTTTTCATATACTCTTTCATTCCCTTTTCTGGATTATCATGTAAGGCTAAGAAGAATTTGTGAGTGATAGCGTCCATCTCCTGCAGGCTGGGCCTGTGTCCAGATTCTATCAAGGTGACCTCATGAGTCACCAGAGAGAGGCAGTAAGGACCTGAGAGGCAGCAAGGGAGAGGCAGTAAGGACCTGAGGCTCTCCCAGCTCCAGGAAGGGAAAAGGGGTGCTTGCATTTCCTTTCCATGGGGGAGCAGTACGGCTTTCTCAAGTTGGATGGAGTGAGAGTTTCCGGGGGAAGCTCGGCAAGCAGCGCCCTGGAGGGGTTCGTTTCTCGAGGGAACAGGTGAGTCACTGGGGTTGCTAAGTGCAACCAACAATGCATGGCGGTGCCAGTTATTTGTGGGAGAAGGGGACCGCGAAGATTTGATCAGGTGTCTGGGGGGGGGGGAGGGGGGAAGAGTCCTGCTTGGAGCCAGTGGAAGCTCCGAGTGTGCTACAACACTTACGTGGCATTAGGAACTGCGCTTTTGGATCTTTTGCTCCCCAGATTTGGGAGACCTGATCCTTTTGCGTCGTGTGCATCTGTAGCACTGCTTTACTTGATATGCATTTCAGTAAAGTATATTTTTTTTGCTGTGGAACAACATCAATTGTACGGACGTATTTATGAAGAGCCTGAGAGGCCAGTAAGCTAAAAATAAGAAAATGTGCCCTGCATTTCGGTGCACGCTTCCCAATGCAGCACACTAATAGAATGTAAATGCATTGGGAGTTTTTTTTAACAAAAGCACAACTTATGCTCCTAAATTAGGAAAACAAAACATAAATTATGAGCACAGGTTATGCTTTGGAAAGCTGTGCATAAAACATGAGTTAAGAGCATAAAATGTATGCTCATAGACTGTGTGCAGAAAATACATAAACCAGGTTTCTGCTTGTATAAATCCCAGGTTCAGGACCACAGCACCCCAAACTCCAGGGTCAACCGCATAGAGTTACACTAGCCCAAGAAACTTTACTCCACCTCTGATCAGGAGTTAAATTTCCAGTGTTAAGAAAATACATTGTAAATAAGCAAGAAGGGATGGGAAAAAATATCGCCAGACACATGGACAGATGCCGCTGGCCTCTGAACATCGCACCTCTTGCTGGCACTTAAAGGGACCACAACAGGAAATCCCCCACAGCCCCTATTCATGACTTCAGCACCTAGGCCCTATAAAAAGGTTGGGCTTTAGACACAACTTGCTTCAGCAACAGGTCCAGCTACTGCCTTGTAGTGCGTGTTGCTCAGTCTTCGTTCCAGCCTTGTTTTCAGTCTTCATCCAGTTTGTCTTCCATATTTGCTGCCTGCTAGTTCTTGCCCTTGCCTACCTGCCTGTCTATCCATCCTTCTTCTCCTTCCTTGGATGGATACCTGATCTTGACCCTTGACTGGACCCGGATATGCCTAAGAACATAAGAAATTGCCATGCTGGGTCAGACCAAGGGTCCATCAAGCCCAGCATCCTGTTTCCAACAGAGGCCAATCCATGCCATAAGAACCTGACAATTACCCAAACACTAAGACGATCCCATGCTACTGATGCAATTAATAGCAGTGGCTATTCCCTAAGTAAACTTGATTAATAGCAGTGGCTATTCCCAAAGTCAACGTGATTAATAGCCTGACTGCTGCCACTTTCCTATGACTCCAGCTATCTTCGGACCTTCTCTTCAGCCTTCAGAAAAGACTCCCCCCCTCCCTAAGTTCTGCTGGCCCTGTCACCCAAAAACTCAACCAGAGGGGAACGTGGGCTGGTATAGGTGAAGGCCCTAACTGGTCTATGCTTCGCCGGGCTCCTCCCTGCACGTAGAGTTAATCCTGCCTTAGCCCAAGGGTTCACAGACACAGCAGTTAGGGCCTGAGAATCCCACCCTTGTGTCCACCAACCACCTCAGGACAGAAGAGAGCAGAAAAGATCCCTCTTTTGGAAAAAGAGCCCCCCCAAGAAGAAACTAGCTGAAGTGAAGTCTCAGCCAGTGTACACCAAAAGAACCCCGTGCCAAATGGGCTCATGGGTTTTGTCAAAACACCATAAGAGAAACTACACCTCCCACTGGGGACTGTCAAGCCACACTTCTCCACTTCAACTCAATCTTACCTCATCCACCAATGTCCTTGGAGACACTTTGGAGACACTCTTGAATTTACAACTAGTTGATGACCCAGGGAGCTCAGATCTCACTGTTGCAAGCTTTTATCATGGCTACCATAAAAGACAGTTTGGTTCTTTGCACCAAAATTGAACAATTAGAGAACTTCACAAGGGACAGAAATCTGTATGTATTAAGTTTTCCACAAAATTAGGCTGTTTTCTCAACAAAATCTGCATAGGAAGTTTGCCTGCCTAGGATTTAAGCACTACAGGCCGGGTAAGTAGGTGGAGTTGTTGGGATCAAATTGTGTTGTGCATTTGAGCTGTTTTCTTGAGGCCAAGGTTGGCTTTTTGCCTGCGTCATCTTCTTGACCCTCCCTTAGCCAGGCATTGGCAGGACCATGGGGAGCATGGTCTTGACCCTCTAGTAGCAGGACCATGGGCAGGCAAAAAGGCAAAGCTGTTGTAAAGCTGCCTGTAAGCCAGCTGTCTGATGTTATTATGAAAGTGGTGCAAAACCAGTTTTCCATCCACTGGGCCCCTCAGCCTTGGCTCTTCCATGGAGCAAGGTTTGTCCTTTGGAGATGTTAGTGGTTTAATGAGTTGTTCTTCATAATGAGGGGGACCTCCCCCCCCCCCCCCCCTCAATAGACAGCTACGTAACAGATTGAATCCTGCTATTTATGACACAATACACTAGTGAGAGGCAGGAAAAAGGGTGTGAGAAATGGATTGGGTAATATGAAGGAAAGAAAATGCTAATTGATCTCAACTCGCCCTAAGATAAACACAATTAAAGCTTTACAACCTTGGCTTGTATTTGTTTTTTTCCCTGGCAGCATCATTTTAATGAATAGCCATTTCTTCACAGACAAGAAGCAGTACCAAGTCACAGGGAGTGACAGCATATTATCTACGTGCTCGTCATTAGGTGGATGATAAAACTCTGCAACAGAACCCATGCTTGCCAGATTATCCCCCTACAGAAATGTCTTTTTACTGAGGCCATGTTTTTGTTAACGACATGGGCTGCAGGAAAAAAAAAAAAAGCAGCAAGAGGTTCAAAAACTGAAGTATTAATTCAACCTTTGAGTACCTCTGGCTCAGTCTGAAAGCAGATGATACGTGGACTAACTTCTCAAAAAACTAGAATCCAGTGATAAATAAAAGCCGTGACGATCTGTCCTCAAGGAGCTCAATCTGAGTAAGCAAACATTCTGATAGGAAAGCACAGATAATGAGTTCTCTAAAGAACCTTCAACAAAATAAAATATGACAGCATTGCAAGCTAAGTGGGTTTTGCTATTTGAACACACTAATAATTGATCTCTTTTAGGAGTTTTAGTAGCTGTACGGGGCCGGCAGCTGCAAACAGACTTAACTCAGAAGTTCTTGAGGCCGGAGGAAATGAAAAGTGAAAATAGACTTGTCAGAATTGCAGGAAATAAGTCCCAGTACAGTCAATAAATTATCATTACAACAGGGATCAGAAATACTACCTGTTCTGAAGAATGGCATATACTGAGGATAGACTGCTTTTATCAAAGATGCTGTTATCAAATGAAGAGTCCATTATTTTAAAAGTAAAAAAAAAAAATAATAATAATCAGCATAGCTCCACCTGGTAAATACAGTCACCTAGTTATATATTTCACAATTAAGCTGAGCATTCAACTCAAAAAGAAACAATCGGACTGAAATCATGAAAAAAAGACAATAATAAGCAGATATTTCACAAAATTTAGGACTAAGCCCAATATATTATTATCATCCCAATTAAATTAGTCCCAAAAATGGAAGAATCAAAGAACACAATGAGAAGTAATAAAACTAGAGATCTCAGGGGATCGAAAGTTCCAGTTCACCTTCTAGAGAAGTACAACCTCATGATCAATTAGGGAACAATTCTCTTAACTACGAGCACACATAGCTATGGGTTCCGTGTAGGAGTCACCATCCAGGAGAAGGACCTTAGAGTCGATCTCTGTATTAGGCCCCTGGCAGATCTTATGCGATCTGAGGGGGCCTGGTTCTAGATGTATGCTGATGATATACAGCTGCATTTGCAGCTGGGCCCCAGGAGAAAGAAAGAGGGAGCCCATCTTAATGGCTCTCTCTCAAAATTTGCTCTCTGGATGACACAGAACAGGTTAACACATAATACCCAAACAAGAGAGGTTCAATTCATACTATTGATCCTTTTTTTTTTTTACTTTTTAAAGGATGTAGTACTTCTAAAAAGTGGTCAAGTTCGTGTGTTGGGAGTTCTATTAAATCATGAATTGATCAGGGTCCCACCTATAGCATCTATTGTTGTCATGTTTTTTCAATTACATCACCTCACCAACTAAGAACATTTTTTGGGAAATCAGATCTGGTTACTCTTATTCACACCTTTATTATCAATTAACTGGGTTAATGCAGTTCTTTGTTGATCAATCTAACAAATCTTTAGCAAAGTTGCACGCAATACAAAATGCCTCCACTCAGGCCTACTGACTAGGAATAAGATTATATTTCTCCTAATTGGATGCACTACATTGGTTTCCTATAAAATTTAGATGTAAATTTGGAAATGATCTCACTGATCGTCCAGGCTGCAGAGGGCAAGTGTTACCGTGTTGCAAAGGTTTTTACACCATGTGCCCAAATCTGAGAATATACGCTCTGATTCTAATGACCACTACCACTTTCAAACAATATACATTGGGAAGGTCATTTTCTGGATAAAGTCTCTATGGAGGAGATTAACACATGTTTACATAGAAGTTGACATGACAGTTCTGATGAGTCGGGGCTTGCGTCACAGACAAGGTGACTACCTACAAGGTGAAGACGATATTGCACTTTCAGACCAAACATACTGAGATGTTCCTCATGAGGCATTTTAAGCTTCTAATATTTGCCTCTCTTTATAAATAACTCTTTTCCATTGCACTAGGATCTAGCAATTCCCTCATCCTGCAAGCAGAAGACCAGCCTCACACCCCTTCCCACCTCAAAGGAGGAGGAGCCTGCATCAGCAGCAAGCTCTAGAAGAGCTGCAGCGACTGCGCAGGGCAGTCAGCAGGGCAGTCCTGCAGTGTGAAAGGGTGGGCCTGCGCAGCAGGCATAGAGCGCTGGCACGCCGGTTGCTAGCCCGACGTGGACGATTACAGGCTAGTAGCTGTGCCCTACGCTGGCTGGTGGTACACCACCCTTCATATTTGGGGGGCCACCCCATAATATGCAAATGGAGGGGGGGGGAAACTATTTTTGTATATAGTTAATAATCTTAGTTTTTGTACACAATAAATACGTTTGTTATACTTTATATCAGGTGTTGCGTTTTTATTCACCACTGAAAACTGCATATCACTGACTTGTGACTTATGCATATATCGTATTTTTTTTCACAGACATTTTTTTTTTTAGATGATCATTTCCCTATTACTGCATCTTCAAGACATTTTGTGCACAGCACCAGAAATTTAGGGTATTCCTGACAAGCCAGTTGTGCAGCCTGAAAGAAGCAGAAGAGAAGACAGCAGCATCCTTGGGACATGGGAGTAGATGCCATATGCAGTCACCCCCCCGCAAAACCCAGCTCCCGCACACACTGCACACACTCCCGCACACACCGCACACACTCCCGCACACACCGCACACAGCTCCCGCACACACTGCACACACTCCCGCACACACCGCACACACTCCCGCACATATTGCACACACTCCCGCACACACCGCACACACTCCTGCACACACCGCACACAGCTCCCGCACACACTCCCGCACACACCGCACACACTCCCGCACACACCGCACACAGCTCCCGCACACACTCCCGCACACACTCCCGCACACACCGCACACACTCCCGCACACACCGCACACAGCTCCCGCACACACTCCCGCACACACCGCACACACTCCCGCACACACCACACACAGCTCCCGCACACACTCCCGCACACACTGCACACACTCCCGCACACACTCCCGCACACACTCCCGCACACACCGCACACACTCCTGCACACACTGCATGCCGCGGAACAGGTGTCAGGCGACTCTGCAGGAGCCACAGCTTCCCTTGTTTCTTACTCCTCCTCCTGAAATGTAGCTTCTTCTGTACGGCACACACATGGAAAGCTAGAAAGAAATAGCTTATCAACCGTTATATGACAACGACTCCAGATCACAAGATCCAAGACAAGTGTTGGTACTGGCAAAGCAGGAGATGATCATGAAGAGAGGAGGTCACCGCCAGGAAAGTGGTATAAGAAGGGTTAACTTACCTCCCTTTAAATGTTTTCCACTCACATGACAACTCTGTCCAGGCCACACTCTAGGGGAACTTTTAGGCCCTCATCCTGATGTGGTAATCAAGAAGGGTGCATCGTCCCCCAGAGTTTGCTTTTCACCTCTGCATTGTCCATCTCTCTATGGCGGAACAGTCCAGCAAATGGAGTCCTTAAACAGGTGAAAGGTCCAACCTACTAAGTGGAATAAAGCAGAGAGGACAGTGCACAACTTAAAGCGCTCTATATGTCACACCGTAACACACAGATAACAGAGCTGACACCCCTGCTTAACATAATGAATTGGCTATCTGTAAACCAGACTCATATTGATGACTTTGCATCTCCACTCTACAGAAATCAATATTGCAGAGCGTTGTGTACAACTTCAGAGGTGCATCCATAGATACAAAACCTCAATGCATCATCTCATTTGAACACAGAACTCCATGCAGACTAATAGATTTTATTTTATTTTTTATTTTATTTAGATTTTTATATTCCACTTTTTCTTCCCCAGCACTTCAAAGTGGATTACATTCAGGTACTATAGGTATTTCCCTATCCTCAGAGGGCTTACAATCTAAGGAGGTTATTTTTCAAAGCATTATTGCGTGCGTTAGGGCCTTGTCGCACGCTATAAGGCCCTAATGCATGCAAAATAATGCAAATTAGGAGGAGGGGAGGAGTCAGGGCGGGGAGGGGGAGGAGTCGGCTGCGGCACCGCTGCCGGCGATAATGTGAGGAACATTATCCGGCAGTGGCGCAGAGAATAGCTAAGCCTTTTACGGTGTCGCTATTCGCTGCGAAAGGCTGCAGCCGGCCCCACCACGGCTGGCGAAATCGCACAGCCTTTCGCAGGCTCACCCCCTTTTTCGCGGGATTCATCATTCCGCGAGAAATGATGAATCCTGCCCCAAGTTGGTACCTGAGGCAATGGAGGGTAAAGTGACTTGCCCAATGCCACAAGGAGCGACAGCGGGACTCCAACGCTAGTCTCCTGGTTCATAGCCCTCTGCCCCAACCACTAGATTTGGATCCATGTGAAATATTAGCCTATACAGGCTGTTCGGAGCTGATGACGGATATTCATGTGTGCATATATCTCTCCACAGGAAAAGCATTTCTGTGTAAACAAGCCTTGTGTCCCCATCAATTGCCTTTCAAACACCAGCAACCAGAAACAGCGAGATCACCTACCATGTAAATCACACATGAGGATGGTTTTTCTTAATATTGTTATTAGTCACTCATGAATTTAGCCAAAAGGACTATTAACAGCTTCCGCACTAGCAGACCTGCTATTCAGATATTATTTATTTATAAATTTTTATATACCGTGGCACGTTAAAAACATCACCTCGGATTACAATAAACAATAATTCAGCAACTAGCTTTACATTCTAATGATCATAGAACAAAACAAGTACAAGAAATTCAATGAATGAAAGAAACATATAATACAAGTTAAACAAAAATATCAAAAAGCACGCCCAATATACTTGTCCAGATAAGTTTTCAATATAGCCAGCTAAGTGCAAAACAGTCTAAGAGCTGTGTATCCGCATAAAGTATGTCCGGCTATGTGGCAAAGCTTTATCCAGCTATCATCTCATTAAAAAAAAAAAGATAGCTGTCCATTTTACAAATTTGGATGAATATATATCTACTTGCTTCCCAGAGTCGGAAGCTTGGCAGCATGTGCTGGAAATGAGCCAAAGTACCATTTTTTTGCTACTTAAAGCCAGCTGATAATTAAAATCTGTATCTATAACACACAAAGACACAGATGTGGAACAGTGGGGCGAAAAACGATTGTTACATTCTGAGCACTGTTCCGGTCTGGACGCCTTTTGCTTTGTCACATGCTGTCATCATGGAGTTCATATTTACCTAGAAATGTTCCTCTATTAAATTGAGTCTTAGATGATGGCCAGCAGCTGGTGCCTGATTTTGGATGTCTGGTACATCATCGGAATCATGAAGTTCTCCATTGCGCTCCTCTGGTCCCGGAACCCCCTCGTTGGGTTGCAGTGTTTGTGGAGAATGCAGCAAGTGACAAAGATCTGGCACACTTTTGTCTGGACTATAAAGTAAGACTCCGCCCATCTTATCCAGACATCGGAAACATATTGTCAAAATGCCAAAGGTTCACTCAATGACAGATCTGGTGTGTTTGTGAGACCTAGTGTACCTTTCCTGTGCTGGAGTCTGTTGATTTCTAAGGGGGGGGGGGGGGGGTGAACAGCTTGGTTTTTTGCAGATAGCCTCCATCACCTGTGCAGTGGACAAAAAGATTGGTGGATCACAGCATCTAACCTTTTATGGAGACCAGCATAGTGTAAGGTTTGGAGGCTAAAAGGAGGACCCCCAGTATCAGTATGATGTGATGCACTACTCTAGACAGCAGGAAGCTCCTTCAGAGATCAAAGGTGACTGTGGGCCAGAAGCTAACAGTACATCTTGGTTGTGCATGAGCCAAAAGAAGCTCCTGGGGGTATGTGTGATAAGGAGACAATTGTATATCTTGGATTTTCTGCATTATTCCCAATGCTACTTGCCAGACTTGTACATACTAAGGCATATAATAATATTTAAAAAAAAAATTTGGAAGGAGCTCTGACTTACCCTCCAGTTTCAAAGGCCTCTTCCAGTCAAACCGTGCAAGAATGAAAGCATCATGGCAGGATCCTGGATACTCGACAAAATCATCTATGATTATTCCCCTGGCATTACAAACTGCCCGCACATTCACAGTGAAAACCTTTCCTGTTGCTACAGTCTCTTTCCTGCTGAATTGGAGGTCTTAGTGCCACATGTGTGCAGCCTAGCTATAGCACCCATCACTGATGGAAAATCCTCTATGTGATAGAAGTTCTTCATAGTTTCTTCTCTCTGCTGTCTTGCATTTAGAAGGGATATGTAGTCATTCAATCTTTGGCATAAAGCATAAATAAATTGGTTTATTACAATGAGACGTGGCTGACTGAGTTGTGCCAGTAGTATCAACCATAAGTGGTCTGGAAACTGCCAGTGGCTAAAAAGGCCAAGGCAGTGGTGATTTCTATGTGTACTGGCAAGGCGTGGCCTCTCTGTGTGGTATTCTCTAGATCCGCTTTGAGCAAGCTACTGGCTTACCACTAAAAGCATACACCCACCTCCCCTCTCTCCCTTTTATGTCACCCTACCCCCTCTCCTACCCCTTCTCCCCTCCCTTCTCCTTACCTTCACCCCTTACCCTGCACATATGTTAAATTATGTTAATCCCTATTATTGTACATATTGTATATACTTGCAATTTTTGCCTACAATAATTTTCATCTACCTTTATTCTTCTGTCACTTTTCCCTTCAATAATTCCTCTGTCACTTTTCCCTACAATAATTTATTAATCTAACTTTTTTCTGCTGTCACTTTCCCCCCCCCCCCTTTTATCTTCTTTTACCCTTTTGTAAACATGTTATTTTAATTTTAGTTTAATTCTTTATTTCCCCCACCTTTCCCTTTACTTTCTAGTTATTATGTTTCAATATGTTCTAATTGTATTATGTTAAACTTGTTCGATGTAAAGCGCCGCTACAGGCACTAGTTTTATGTTACGCTGTGAACCGATGTGATATCATTGATGAATGTCGGTATATAAAACCTTTTAAATAAATAAATAAATAAATATCCAAAACTGTTTGTTTGTTTGTTAAAACGATACCTGGTGAATGCTTGCTCTTCTGAAAGATCAAAATAGTTTATACAGCCCCTGTACACTCTTTCGGGGGCGATACCTCCTTCTTGGTTGCTGCCTCTGCTGCCTACAGCGCCACCGCCAGCACCAAATGGGAAGCACGTTGCACCCTTGCAAGCCTACAACCCGAAGCTACTGTGCTACAGATGCTGAAAATGCCAGCTGGATAAAGTTATTCATGTAGATTGAAAGGCCCCACTGCCGCAGACGCCTAAACATCTGGCCTAAAGTTTAGCTGGATATAACGTCAGACTTAAACGCCTCAGAAAAAAATGAATTTCTGGTTTATCCAGCCATATTTTGACCATGCCCACGATATGCCCCAAAACACCTTCTTTATAATCTGGCTAAAGGGCGCTGCTCAGCTAAGGTATTCGGATAAGTCACGGCCGCTGAAAATACCCAGTGGCCGGATAACTGCTATTTTATCTGGCTAAGCAGAGCCTAGGTTTTTTGAATATCGACCTCATTGTGTTCTGTTTTATTATAAAATAACATAGCTGTGATCTCACAACAATGTGGAAATCGAGGGCTTCCTGGTAACATTGTTTTCTATGAAAATAATATCTTGTATCCACTGTAAACGAGAGCTACATTAAAGTTGCTAATTTGATTGAAGCATCAGGGAAAACAAGACACCACATGAATCTAGCGTGCATCCCAAAGCTACTCTCCCGGTGTGGGAACAGGCTGAAGTTTCATACTTTATTTGGAAAGCGTGACAGGCAGTAAAAAAGTAACAGATGGAAGTAGGCAGAATAATTAAAGGCAACTCAAGGAGTGGTCAAGCGCTCATCGGTTAAATTTCAACTGCTAAAACAATGTCGGGTACCTTATCCAGCTAATTCGGGGCCTCCAGGATACCCCCAGAACGCCCCCGATTTATCTGGCCAAATGTTTGCCAGATAAAAAGTTACCCAGCTAAAAGTTAGGCAGATATGTACCCAAATATTAATTTAGTCGGATAACTTCTGGGTTACTTGGCTAAATGCTTCTGAATATGGGCCTCCTCGTGTCCAATACCTAGCACCAAGAGTGAGTCGCATAGGAAGGCCCATGCTCGACCAGTGATGGCCAATTAGAAGCAGTACCCAAAGGATGAAAGCAGAAGGCCCAAGCTTGGACTGCTGACTTCAGGGAAACCAGCGTGTAACTCTCCTCCCCTCCCCTCCCCCCTTCCAAAACCTGGGGAAAATGCAAGAAAACAAACAGCATCTACTTCAATTTATTTTAAGAAATTAAGAGGAGTAGTGCCACTTTTCAATTATTACACATATACGGGTCAATAATCAAAATTATTACGCAGATAAACATTTGTTTAAAAACTGTTACATACCATTTTCCTGAACAAAAGATCATCCAACGTGGTGTGTAATTTAGGAAACCGAGTTACCACGGTCATAATAAATAGCAGACAAAATATCATATATGGTAATACTAAAATCAATTTACATTAGACAAAGTACCCAGCGTAAATTGATATAATTATAGGCCTGATTTTAAAAAGCATTTACATGTTTAAAATAGCATTTTACACGAGTAAGTGAGCTTTTGAAAATTGCTACAATATATGCCATCGAATTGTCCATAGGATTTACTCTTGTAAGTGCACTTTACGTGAGTAAAATTGCTACGATAGGGTGTAACTTCATTGAAAATTACCTTCTATGTATCTGACCTCTCTCTGAAACCCAGAAACAGCAGGCTGCCTACATCCATGCAATCTGCCTGGGTGCCCGCCTATTTCTTTGACAACACCATGGCATAGAACCCCTTTAACAACACAGGGCCTATTATTTAACTCTCATCTTCCCACGCCAGCATCACGCAGTGACCCAAGACTATTTAAAAAAATTGGAAGTACACATATTTTTACCTTCTTTCTCAATGTGAGAGATTTCTAATGCAGGAACAAGAAAAGTGCTGAAAAATTGGCATTTGGGATCCGATCGATATGCAAATATCAGTTAAGGACAAGGAATCTCAGGTTAAGCCAGTTGGGGAGGCTAAAATTCTGACGGTGACCCTTGATGCTGCTCTCAGGCTGGAGACCCAAATGGGTAACCATGGTGCGATGAGTATATGTGGTTTTGCACTTAATCAGACGTTTGTGCCCTCTGGTTGTTGTGCCCGTCGGTCACAGATGGCTGCGGCCTTTGTTGCTTAACCTCCTTTTCTCCCACAGCACCAAGTCTAGGGAGGATGGCCGCCTCCGCTTCCACATACCGACCTCCATGGAGTGCCCGGGACGGCGTGGGTGCTCCCGGCAGCCATCTTGTATCAGGGGTAACCTAGGGCATGCGTGCCCCAAAACACCTTCTTTATAATCTGGCTAAAGGGTGCTGCTCAGCTAAGGTATTCGGAGAAGTCACGGCCGCTGAAAATAACCAGTAGCCGGATAACTGCTATTTTATCTGGCTAAGCAGAGCCTAGGTTTTTGGAATATCGATCTCATTGTGTTCTGTTTTATTGTAAAATAACATAGCTGTGATCTCATAATAATGTGGAAATCGAGGGCTTCCTGGTAACATTGTTTTCTATGAAAATAATATCTTGTATCTACTGTAAACGAGAACTACATTAAAGTTGCTAATTTGATTAAAGCATCAGGGAAAACAAGATACCACATGAATCTAGCATGCATCCCAAAGCTACTCTCCCGGTGTGGGAACAGACTGAAATTTCATACTTTATTTGGAAAGTGTGACAGGCAGTAAAAAGTAACAGATGGAAGTAGGCAGAATAATTAAAGGCAAATGTGTAACCGTGATACGATGAGTATATGTGGTTTTGCGCTTAATCAGACGTTTGTGCCCTCTGGTTGTTGTGCCCGTCGGTCACAGATGGCTGTGACCTTTGTTGCTTACCTCCTTTTCTCCCACAGCACCAAGTCTAGGGAGGATGGCCGCCTCCGCTTCCACATACTGACCTCCATGGAGTGCCCGGGACGGCATGGGTGCTTCCGGCAGCCATCTTGTATCAGGGGTAACCTAGGGTATGTGTGCGCGCCTGCCCCCTTCTTGTACACGTCATGGCGGGAACCTTGGGGGCGTCCCCACTGCATGACGTCTTCCGCTCTCAGTACTTAAGCTCAGCTAACCATCCAAGCTACAAGTTAGCAAGGATTCCCGTCCTGCTTATGCCGCTATTCTGGGACCTTGTCTCGTTGTTCCTGACTGGGTGACCTTGGTACCTGCTCCTCAGGGGCCTTGCCGCCCCTAGGGCTATCTGCTCCTCAGAAAGCCATCTCATCTTCTCACCCTTTCTTCTAGTGAGTTCTTCAGCGTTCCTGGGACGACCCTCCTACGCTCCTGTTCCGGGTCTCCTCGTTGTCTCCTCTACATTTAGCTTCCTCTGACTCTGAGTGAGTTCTGGACCTAGGCTACCTTCTTCGTGTGGATTCTTGGGTTACCCCGCTCTGTGGACCACTACCAGATCCATACAGTCTTGTGCTACCAACACCACCGGCGTCCAGCTTACCCCGTGCTACAGACCACTACCAGAGATCGCCAGCACATCTTTCCATCAAGAGAAGATACTCCCCGGGTTACCCCGTGCTACGGGTCACTACCGGATCTATATCATCTTGTGCAACTTCCAGCTTTAGTCTCCGGCCTACCCCGCACTGCGGACCACTACCGGAGACCATCAGCACAAGTCTTATTCAGAGGAAGTATCTCCTGGATTACCCAGCTCTGCGGACCACTATCGGAGAAGCCTGCTTCCAGGCTATAAACTTGGACTGAGTATATTAACCCACTCCTCAGGTTATTCTTGCCGCATAATAAACTATTTGCCTCTGTTGTCTATCACTGCTGAGATCCCGCCTGTCATGGCGTGTCCTCACAGGGCTCCACCCTGTGGGTTGAGTCATCTCCTCCACGACCCAAGGGCCCACTGCCTAGTTTACACACAAAACGTAACACTGGTGCCAGCTAGGGCATGTAAGTTGGTCATGAATGAATTAGTTACCCCCTCAGATTGATTACTCTAATGCTCTCTGTGGGTCTCCTGGCCAAGAGTATGCATAAATATGTACTTATGCTCTGGGTGTGTACTACTTCCCGTAAATTTGAAATACATCCCACGAGAGATTCAAAAACATAAAGACAAAATGCATTAGACACTCTGAAGGAATGCACGTCAAACTTGTTTGTCTAAAAGTTGAAGGAAGACGAGCTATAAGTGACGGAGATCACTGAATCAATCTCATCAATGGAAGGAAAGAGTTTGATAGTTGCAAATACAAAAAGGGGTTGAATTAGCACAGGGTTGGAAATTGTGAGCAGCAGCACGAATCGTCGAGGCTTCAACCTTGGCTACTGTCCATTCACACATCTTTCCGATGCATTCACAACTCAATCAGCTTAGAAACAGAATCATCTGTCTGGAGTGAGCGTACATCTCACGTTTACTCACCCCGTGCTTGGATCAGAAACGTCTGGGCACTAAGGGGCTGATTCAATAAAGGAGCGTAGAGAGCGGGCACTGAACAGTCAGCGCCTGCTCTCTTAACGCGCCCATGGTGCCCCAAAGGGGGGGCCGGCGCCATGCAATATTTAAATTAGGGGGTCGCGTTAGCAAGGATGTGCTAGGGTCGCTGACAAACCCGGCGTCGGGCGGGGCGGTGCCTGGTGGGGAGGGGCTGCGGCAGACGTTGCCCGGGAAGAGCTGACGTGCGACTTGATCTCCCGCCTCCTCCCCCTCTCACCCAAGCAAAACCCATCGCAAATACGTCTTTAAAATAAAACGGAAGCGGAAGGGAATAGCGGCGGCGCCGTATCGTGGACCTCTCGTGGTGGGTGCTTGCCGGGACGGGTCCGATAGGTGCGGGCCGCTGCTGAGGTGAAGTGTGTATGTGCGGTTCAGCAGGGAAAGTTACGCTCCTCGCCCTGGATTCGGCTGCACCATGGTTATGCATTAGATAGAAACATAGAAACATAGAAATGACGGCAGAAGAAGGCCAAACGGCCCATCCAGTCTGCCCAGCAAGCTATGCACTTTATCCATTTTTTTCCCCTTTTTCTCTCTCCCACCTGTTACTATTGGCTTCCAGTACCCTCCAGCCCTAATTCCCCTCCACCCCACCACCAATTTAGAGAGCAGCGCCGTATCTGCATTCAAGTGAACGTCCAACTCAATTAGGGGTAGCAACCGCTGCAACAAGCAGGCCACACCCTTGCCCCATACTCTTACCCACCTCTGTTTTTATTTTTTTATGTTTTGAGATAGCAGCCCTCCATCCTTCCGCTCTGTGAAGGTGGAACACCAACTACTGGCCATTGGCATCCCGCTCCGTGAATGCCTCTGTGGCTACTGCCGCTCCGTGCAGTGTTTTGCTGCCTCCTCTTTATTCACGCCCTCTAGACTTGATGGATCCACAGTTTTCATCCCACGCCCCTTTGAAGTCGTTCACAGTTTTAGACTTCACCACTTCCTCCGGAAGGGTGAAGTCTAAAATAGATATAGATATAGATATAGAGAGATATTTCTTTTTCTTGTTGGGGTTGGTAGGGGGATTTGGGTTTATCGGCGTCGGTTTTCGTGACTGTCCGCGGGTAACTAAAACCGATGCTGTTAAACTTGGCGGCGATTTTTGTGATGGGCCTGATCGTCCAATTTTTTTTTCTTTTATTTCTTTTCTTTTTATTCTTTTTTCGATGCGCACATCAATTAACGCCTGCTCCTGGAAGGTGCTGGAAGATCTAGAATGTGAGACTATTTGGACACTGCTATCAGATGGCGATATGCTTAAAGCATGACCCTGTTTTCCATTGGGTGAAGGAGGCAGTCTCCTAGGGCTATCTCACTCCTGATGGCCGTCTGGCCGATATCAGATGGCATTACGCTGTGGTATTGCGAGACCCTGCCAGTGACTTAGTCTGAGCTCTGTGCAAGATGCTGATGGAGTCAAAGCTTGCGGTACTGCGATTCCACCCCCTGTTATAGCGTGCCGAATGCGAGGCTCAGGCGTGGTATGAGCCGTGCAGCTGCACAAAGCCCGACTGTCGTGTAGAGAAGTATTAAATCAGGAGATTCATGCTGGCACCGCATTCCCACATCTGCACCCCCCCCCCCCCCCAACTGCGTATGTG
This sequence comes from Rhinatrema bivittatum, assembly GCF_901001135.1. Classification (NCBI taxonomy): domain Eukaryota; kingdom Metazoa; phylum Chordata; class Amphibia; order Gymnophiona; family Rhinatrematidae; genus Rhinatrema; species Rhinatrema bivittatum. The sequence goes on from NC_042615.1 coordinate 35,130,054, forward strand.
GAAGTACTTCCTTGTTGCACTAGTCCTGCTGCTGCTGGGGGGGTGTGGGGGGGGGGGGGGAATCAGAGTCAGAATGGAAATTACACCCAGGGACTATGAGAGTGAATACTTCCCTGTCGTGAGCATCCATCTAAGGGTCATTTCAGTATCTACAGACCTAACACAACAAACCCTAAAACTGCCCAAGGGCTGCAAATCAGTCAGGTTTCAGGGTTTTCACAATGAACAGGCATGTGATACATTTACATGCATGGCCTCCATTGTATGCTAACACACCTCGTGCACATTCATTGTGGACTGCTGAAAAATAAACCCGTCTGTGGCCTCTGAGGACCCCGTTGGGGGAATTTTGCCCTAAGCGTACAGGGCACAAAACAAAAAAGGATTCAAAGAAAATACTATTCTGACAACGTGTGGCTTCGTCTAAGTCTGAGGCCGGTGCTTAGCCACTAACTGCAGTATCTGTCCCCGCTTCCTCTCTGGCTCAGCACACACTCAGACACCAGGCAGGCTAATTTACACCTCTCTGTACTCCTTCATCAGAGGGGAGCAGAACGAGATTATGTGGTGGGTTCTCACTGCCAACCAGCCAGTGATTTATTCCAGGTGAAAAATGAATATGCCTGATGCTGAAATTCTAAACCCAGGACATCAAAATTCCATCAGAAACAGTCAAATGCATGGGAAAATTGGATGCACCAAGTTTGATGGAATTTCCCCAGCAAACCTGGAGACATTTAAAAAAAAAAAACAAAAAAAAAAACCTGATGAGCTTGAAGCAGACAGAAATCCATCTCTAGATATCACCAAATAATAAGGCGTCACAGGTTAATTGTGTTGGATCAAATATGGCCTATTCTACACTCTTTCTTGTCCCAGGATTCTGAAGCAGAAGCAAAAGGTTACTATACCACACCCTGAGAACTGTGGGTAGGAGGATAGTGAGTATTTGCTGCAATGTAATTAGCCTGTAAGTCCGAGGTTTACTAGTCTGATTGGATTTTACTGTACTGCAGATATGGCTTTTTATGCACATAAAGCACAGTGGATATACTTGAGTGGTATCAAGTAATCCACTGAACTGATAATTGCTGCTGAGAATAAAATGAGAGACTTTATAGCATTTATGTTTTAGTCATGCAATTTTTAATATTGTGCGGGAACCATTGCTTTCGTTTCATTTCTGCCTAACGTTTGCACTGAGTTTTGCTGCACTGTTTCAGTAAATTTCTACCTAATTGCAGCTCTCCGGCATCCGAACACTGTTGACCCTAATGGGGGCGAGTGTACCCCTCTTTTATCCATGCAGAAACTGCAGCCCGATCTCATCTTAACGAATCCCGGCCTTTCTACCTGCAACAGAGGGACGACGGGCCTTGTTTGCCCATATTCAAGGGGACGAACATGGCAACCGTGCCGTGGAAGAAGCCCATAAAATAGCTGCTGTGTTGCCGCCATGGCTTTTGCTTTTGTTGCTTTCTTTCAGCCAGATGTTCTCCTAGGGCTCCAGTGTCCCCCACCCCCCATTCAGGTCTTCGAAAAGTTTCCGGCTAAAACAGATTTTCCATTTTGCATAAAGAAATGGTAGCATCTATTAACGGTTATCGCTTGAATGAGACTAGAGAGTGAATGTTTGCGATGTCAGGGGCCAGTGCTTTAGAATAACCTTCCTGATGACATTCCCTCCGAGATGACCTTTTTCCTAAATGACTTTATGCACAAGAGGCTGGTTTTTTTTTGTATTTAAACATGCATTTGGTGGGGTTTAGACAGACCTATTTAGCAAAAGGATAGCGGGTCCCTCTAAAAAAGGCTTTGATGGTGGGTTGCCAGCCTTTGTAGACTGTATTCTCAATACATGTGGACATGATTTATTTGACCTGTTATGTTTTATTGTATTTATTGTTTTAATTTTTTAATTTGAGCTACTATTATGCTTAGTATATAGGTATGTTTTATTGGACGTCACCTAGGAACATTTGCTAGGTGAGTTATAAATTTAATAATTAATTAATGAATTGGATCCTTCCATGTGAAAATGGCTGCTGAGAAGCTTCGCACAGCTCTAAATACCTGAATAAATCCTTTATAATTGGGATCTGAGGTTGGTTCCTGCTGTCCCATGAGTAGTACATTATCGGCTTCATTACAATATGTATGAGATTCACTATCCCTTTTCAAACATGCAAAGTCATTCTGCTGACATCAGTGACATCTGGAGAGGGTGGTGAGTGAGCAAGCTTAAGGCTGTGATGATGTCAGTGCGAAACATGGGCAAGAAGCCAAAAATGCTTTCCCACATGTCACTTACGACTCCATTTAATTATCCTCTTAAACGCTTATGCAGCTCCATAGGAAACACTGGGGAAATGAGCAATGCCATAAAAGCTGTAAAGTAACAACCGAATCTTGTATAACACATATCCACTCGTTTATGTCAGGAGAATTGTTAGGAATCTAAAAACGGGAAAAGCACAGAAATGTGTACAATGTCTAATTGCCGCCTCACAGCAGGAAAGTAATTAAACACCTCTGAAGTATAATGTTATAAGAGTTCCTATGATGCCATGACAGCCAACATATTATAATTACATTCTGACTCGCACATCACTTGGAGCTCATGAAAGACCCAACACTTTTCAACCCGTAACAGGAAGCAAACTACCTACAAGAGTTCCACAACACAATCCACTCCTTCTCCTGCTGTACAAGTGAAGCGTTAGGTGATCTCCATGCTGATGGCCACTTCCAGAGACAGAGCAGCTTGCAGGGACTTTCATCTCTCAATAATGAGCTTTTGCTTGTAGTAGCCAGGACCTCAGTTAGCCCTCAGGCTTTAGGAACCAGAGGGACATCAAGGATTTAAAGACAACTGGCAAAAACATCCAGACAGAACACAAAGTGCCAACTCTCTTTGGAACAAGGTAGAGGTCTTGGTCAGGATGTGGTCTCACATTTCCCTTAACACTATGGGAAGCAGTCTAGGACCGCTACAAAATAAGAAGGTCTGGTGGTAAACTAAATCCCAACTGCTTGCTGTCCATAGCATTGGAGTGGAACCCAAGAAGGTGAAAGAACAGAAACCTAAGAGGTAAACATGGATGTGGCGATTTTCTAACATACATGCGTATATGCATGTATACTTGTGCCTATATGTGCACGTGATTTTATTCTGACACGCGCATAAGAGGGGGAATTTTATGTGCACCGATGCAATAGCCCTTTTATCCTAGTTCGCTCCCAGTTCAGCCCAGTAAAGAAGAGGATTTCCAAATCCACTTAGTTAACTTGCCTCCCTTTTATCCTACTACCCTGACCCTTAAAACCCCGCTGGCTAGCCTATTGTTTTTGTTACAAGACTTACACTCTGTCCATAGTAGAAGTAAAGTTTTGCAGTAGGGGACCCCGGCACATGCTTGTGTGCATAGATACTTACACGTTAGATTCGTGCTACAGACCCAGTCTGTCCATGCCCGGCCTATGGCCAGCCCACACCCCTCCCCATTTTTGGCAAAAAGATTTTTGTGCACACAACGCTCACATGGCCGCGAGCTTTTAAAATCCGTCCGAGTCACGCACATATATCTCCCGGTTTTGGTGCGTGCAAGGCTTTTAAAATCGACTTGTAAATGAAGATACGTGACAGCATGGGATTTCTCTAAGGTTGTCAGGATGAGGAGCCATGCCAGAGGCACCAGAAGGGGCTCGTCCCTTCTAGAATATCTCAGCCCCTGGAGAGACAGTGAAGAATGGAGAAAACAGACGTGTGGAGAGAGGGAGCAAACCAGAAAGACGTAGTACGGGATACAGCAGATGGCCCAGGAGAGAGGAAAAATTGGAACAAATGGGTGATTTAAAAACAAAGAGACAAAATAAATTGAGGAACGAGAGAGAAAAGAGAATGAATTAAAACAAACACTTAGAAAAAAAGTGAAACGGAACAAAACTGACCACCTCACATGGGTGGTAAAATGCAAAAGGCTGTTTAAGTTATGTTAGGATCGCAGTTGGTGTAATTTTTTTTTTTTTTTTTTGTGGTGTTATGTGATTTGACTTGGCTTGTATTTGGTCTCAAGGCCAGGCTGGATCTTTTGCTTTGGCTCGTCTTGGCTTGACTCTGATGCATCTATCAAAATATCTTACTTCCTACCTGTAGAATTTGTAGGACAGCTGATGCTGGGAATATTGCAGAATGAAAAGCTGATTTGTTTTATTACATGGCTTGTCCCAACAGGGCTCTACCAGCTCATGTTGTGCAATTCTAAGGAAGGAAGAGGAAAAGTCTCATGGGAATATGTAGGCTGGCCATCTAAACTGGTCCTTGGCTAATATCCAAGCAGGCAGGCAAGAAGCTCGGGGTTGATTAAAAGCTAGATAAAGAGGAAGGCATTATTAGAAAGGAGCTTCTTTACAAGTTGTCTTGACCTTTTTGGTTGAACCGATAGGAAAACTCACCTCAGATCCAAAGTCAGAATTCCTTTTTTTATTCTTAAGCAAATAGTGTATGGGTAGTTTTGAACCCGACATATTTTACAACAAGGATGCTTCCAGCACTCCCACTCTGGCCTCATAACTCACAAAGCAACTGTGGGGTTTAGAAAAAAACCTTTGTCAGGGGGCTGGGCCATTGGGTATTGCCTTCATTAAGTGCTGCATTGCACTTTGATCGCTATCAGTATGATCCACATTTAAGGACAATAATGTCACAAATATGTGTGAAAAAGCTTTTTGAGCCAGTTACCGCACACAGTTTTGAAATAGCTCCTATATCGCCACATGAGCCGGCTTAGTCCAATTTCTGGAAGAGAAAACTTTCCAAAGAGTAATTTGCGCAAGCAAACCCCTTCCGCAAAAAAATAAATAAATAAATAAAAATCAACGACAATGGGTCTTAATTTATTTATGTTAAGTATTTATTATTATTTCCTTAGATTGCCAAACTCTGAAGGAGGTACAAAAGGAAAACATAAAATCATGGCATCTATCCAATCTCCTGAGTTCTGCAGCCCTCTCTCCACACCATTTTGCTTTTCACCTATTTCCATCTTTATTGTGTCAGATCCGCCCAGCTGATGGCCAGGTATAGCTCTCACAAACAAACTCTAACCAGAGCCAGCAGAAAGGACTGTCCTCAGAAACACACACCAGAAAATGAAATCCCTCAGAATATAATACAATGAAGCTAAGTCTCATCCAATCAATTCCGTTCTCATCAAATCAATCCGTTCTCACCAAAGGCTACGCCATCTCAAACACTATCACTAAGCAGCATGTAGGGACAAAAGAGCTACGCAAGCGAGGTCCGGCAAACAATTCAATTCAGGCTCAAGCCTGAAAATGTACAGATTAAATTCTCAAATGCTGCTAATCCTTCAAGGCTTGTGAAATGGTGCAATGCCTGGCAGACGCTCAGTGGAAACCTTGAATGCAGTCCTTCTTCCTCTCAGTACCTTGAAAAATGAAAAGATTAAAAGAAGTTCTAGGCAGTACTTTCCCATCCCCCTTGATGTAGATCTTTTCAGCTCAAAAATCATACTTGAGGCTAATTAGCTATAACTTACGTTTATGTCTTTTTTTTTGTCCCGTTATCTCCTGATTCTTGTCTTTTCACTTTCTTTTTGTTTCAGGATCATTCTTGCTGGGTTGATGTTTATTAAGCAATAAATGCAAGATATTGCATCAGTTTTCTACCCTTGTAGGATTACTGGGTATTCTCAGATTTAATATGTACATCTTTAATCCTGAGTGTGAGTTTTGCCAGATTGCATGTTTGCAGCAGCTAGGAGTGATCGCGGTGCACCTTCACGCCAACACTGTGATAATGTTCTTGCTTCTGGTAGATGACTTTGTGGAAATTTGAAGGAATCATGGCCGGAGGACTCTGGGGGTGTGAGCTGTTTTACAGACGCTTTCTTCCACCGTTGGCCTCTTTTGCTGATCACATGGGCCCGGGATGTAGTTAGGCATGAAGGCAACCATGGCATCATAAAGAGCTGACACTTCTGGCGACAGAAGACTGACTGACCCTAGTCCTACCTTCTGCCATCCTCATGAAGAAGCCACTAGCCAGGTGGTGCAGACTGCAGAGCAAGTCAGCATTTTTATCACCACCGCCGAGCAAGGAGTACGGGCTGTGTGACAGATGAGTTGTCCACATGGGAGATGAGAGGTCTGGTCACGTGAAACCTTTCTCAAAGCAACTCTCTCTCTCAGCAGTTCTAAATTTAGCCTGAGATGAAAGATTAGGTTGCATGAGACTCAAAACCTCCCATAATGATCATAGAAGATAGGGTCACTTGTTGAGCCACAAACATTCAAAGACAAATCCATCTTAGAACAGGAATACAGATCAAATGACACATTCTGGGTTTGCTCTCAGTCAGGTTTTGTTCTTTCGCTTGCATATGACTTTTCTATCTAAATTTCTGGCTACCTACCCGTAAACGTGATAGGGCAGCTGCTACTGAGAGTATTCTGATTTATTGTACTTTACATGGCTTCTCCCAACAGGATTATACAAACATACTTTGCAGAATTAAGGACACAGAAAAGTATGTGCACATACATTGGACACACGGTAACAGACACAAAAAGGGGTTGAATTAGCAGCACAAGGTTTAAACTTGTCAGCAGTAGTGCCTGTCACTGGCTAGGGTTCAAGCCTTGATGTTTGATGCTACTGCTCACAAGTTTCAAACTTGTGCTAATTCAACCCTTTTGAACTGAAAGAAGTTTCTGTCCCACAGATGAGTCAGCTCCTTTATGGTTGTCATGGTTGCCTATGTACCTGACTACTACTCATGTACTTTATTGCAAACAATTATCCTATGAGCTCTGTCAGTCTTCAACAGCACTATCCCTGACATTGGATTTTGCTCATTTCTCCTCAGAACCCGAGAGATGGCAGTAACAGGGCACGACCTGTGAGTGTGAGATCCGGACAAATGGTGGCGAGTATGGGTGAACTGGTAACGGTCTAGGTAAACTGGGGGAGGTCCCAGCAAACTGCTGCGTGGAATTGTGCGCACGTGTTTTCATTACTGAGATACGTGCAGCCATCAGCCAACTTTATATAACAAAACCCTGCCTCCACGTATAAAGCGAGGGTTATTACATGCACATTACAATGTTGAACACTTAAAATGTATGCATATACTTTTATTAAATAGATGCACAAGCTGTATGGATCCCTATATTAGAAAAATGTGCATGTACTGTACATTATAATACTGCACGTGATAATAAGATCTATGTAGGATGCACAAAATGACGGGTAAAAATTAAATCCATAGAACACTGAAGCTGTATATCCATGGTTAAGTCGCAGGTTCCAATAGTACAAAATTATGTACTGAAACATAGGCACATACTTTTGGGGTGGTGAAATTCGGTATTTCATAAACTGATTGACTCCTACTGCACAGGTTATAAAATACAAGCATAACTGTACTAAGGGCAGCCACTTATCTGCTGAATATTTCCACTATTGAAAATTACCCTCCCTTGGTGTGCCATGCACTTTATTCTGCTATGTATGGCATACAAGGTGTGAGTGTTGAAATGTAAGTTGTATTGTATATGTGGTAAGAACAAGGACCTTCATTTTCAGATTTAAAATTTCTCCTGGAAATTTATCAGTTTATTACAAGAAGAAGAAATACAGGAGAAAACCAGGGGAAAAAAATACTTCATTTCATTTTTCAGGGTAAAATTCAGAGTTTATTTTGGTGGACAAAAGCAGGTTTGGTAGAACAAATTGAACCCCAAAAACCTTATTGAAAAAATCAGGTACAAACTTAGACTGTAAGCCCTCAGGGGATAGGGAAATACCTACAGTACCTTAATGTAAACTGATGTGATATCTCAGATTGAATGTCGGTAGAAAAATATATATAAATAAATAAACTCATGAATATGGAAAAAGGTCCTATCCAAAATATATTTTATTATTATTCAAAGCCAGCTGTAGATTCAAATGTAGACTTTTGTATAATAGAGCCTAACTTATAAAGCCTATATAAGGGTTCCTGAGCATGTATAATCATTTGCAAACAATGCTCATTTGTATGCTTTCCTACTGTGGTTAAGAAAGCATACCAATGAGCATTGTTTGCAAATTATGGGCCTTATTTTCTAAGGCTAGCGCACGCTTGCGCTAGCAGCGCAAGCATGCGATAGCTAGAAATCATAGCACACGCCTGCGAAGGGGACATCGGGACGGAGTTGGCCCCAGAAGAGGAGTCGGAGCGTCACCGGGGCCGACTCCGTGAAGACGGCGCAGACAGTGAAAAGGTAAGGATCCTTTTCGCTGCCTATTTCGCGCCGAATAACTGCACCTTTTATGGTGTAGTTATTTGGTGCATCGCCGACAGCGATCGCACAGCGGCTGTGCGATCGCTGCCAGCTAGCGCAGGCCCGCCCCCCTGCCCCCTGTTACCACCGGATTTTCTAAGTTCTGTGAACTTAGAAAATCCACCCCTATGAGTTGTTATCATAAACAATGAACTACAATTCGGAATTGGCATGTGCACTAAGTTATACCAACAAGTCATCGTTTCAATATATCAGTATTGGCATGTCCTGGCTCTTCACGAAATATTCAGATCGCCTCTCTGTACTGCAATAATAGGAGAAGGAACATCCTTGAGGTTGTAGCTTTGTCAAATTTGTCCACCATACAAGATAAAGCCGAGGGCACAACACTGCATATTGTATGCAGTGCTTGTGATATCTGTAGTACAACCATTGATGGAGCTACCTGGTTTCATTCAGGTTCAGATAAAGAATATCAATATGGCTCAACCAACTGCCTGTCATCATGTGTCATATACATGATAGTATGTCGTTATAATAAGATCTATATAGGACGCACAAAATGACAGGTAAACATTAGACTCATAGAACACAGAAGCTTTATATCCATGGTTAAGTCGCAGGCTCCAATAGTACAAAGTTATGTAGAGCAACGTCACCAATTTTCAGCCTTATGTTAGACAGTTGCAGAACAGATTATCCATTCACCCAGGGGTGGTGATTATGTGGCTCAATTGAGCTTATGCAAACAGTATTGCCTTTTTATGTTGAATGCGGTAACCACGTTTGGACTAAATGAAGCAATAGAATGGAATTCTGTAATTTGAAATATGATTTTTATGTTTATTTTCCACAGATGTTTTTAGTGGATATGATTGGAGGATTTATACCAAAGTGACCAATTAAAATAATATAAATATCGCTATGTGATTGGCTGTTACAATCTTTCTGCTATTTTAAATATATGTTGCTTGTGCGTCCTTCCAGCTTGGAATGCCGCTGAAGTAAAAGCATTAAATATATATTCAAGCTGAGTGAATTGCATACCAGCAGTGATTTCTTTTATTTTTATTTATTTATTAGCTTTTTTATACCGACATTCATGGGTACATCATGCTGGTTTACAATATAACTGAAAGGAGGAACCAACAAAAAACAGGGAGGGGAGCAGCTGAGAAGAGAGGAGGAATGAGTGAAGAGAGGGAAAGAAAGACAGATGGAAAAGGTAATAGGAACAGTGCCTGAAGGAGAAGGTACAAGCGATGGGATAGATGTGCATCGTTTTTTGTGTTCGTGTCGTTCTTCGTTTTTCGGCCACCATGGAAAATGTCGTTATTTTTCAGTTCGGGACTTTTTTTTCGCGAAAAATCGATTTTTAGTTAGTGCGCGCTAACTCCCAGTTAGTGCGCGCTAACTCCCCGTTAGTGCGCGCTAACTCCTGTTAGCGCGCACTAACAAAAACCGTTAGATTTTGTTAGTTTTTGTTACTTTTTGTTAGTTTTTGTTAGTGCGCACTAACAGGACTTAGCGCGCACTAACGGGGAGTTAGCGCGCACTAACTCCCGTTAGTGCGCACTAACCGGAAAAACAAATTTTTGCGAAAAAACAGGAAAATCCTGATTTTTTTCGGGCTCCCTGAAACATGCCGAATTGGACAATTTCGTTGCAATTTTCCAATTCGGCAAAAACGAATGCACATCTCTAATAACCATATGATAAGCACTATATATAACATTGCAAAATATACACTCTAAGGGGGACTATATATATTATATAACAGTGAAATTATACATTAAGCATTATATATAACCTTGCAGGATAAGTACAATGGACAGGGCACAATCTCTGAATGAAGAAGTTGGGTCCGAGTCTGGGTAAGCCAATTAAAAAAGCCATGTCTTAACCCCTTTTTTGAATTTACGAGAACATGGTTTTAATCGGAGCTCAATTGGCATGGTATTCCAGAGGGTGGGGCCTGCAATGAATAGGGCTCTTTCTCTGGTGGAGGTGTGGTGTGCGATTTTAAGGGTGGGGGTGTAGCGTGTTCCTGCGAGTGTGGTTCTGGTGGGACGACTGGAGGAACGGAAGCATAGTGCATCCTCGAGCCAGGAGTGATTGTGGTTGTGCAGGGAGTTGTGAATGATGGTGAGTGATGGGGGAGGAAATGGGTAGCCAATTGAGGTCCTTGAGAATGGGGGTGATGTGGTCGGCTTTGTGGGTATTAGTTAGAACTCTAGCCATAGTATTCTGCAACATTTTAAGGGGTTTAATAGTAGAGTAGGGGAGACCCAATAATAGGGAATTGTAGTAATCCAAGTATGATAGTATCGTCGCTAGTAGGACTGTACGAAAGTCTTGAGTATGGAGCAGTGGTTTAAGTTTTGAGGATGTGGAGCTTGAAGAAACCTCCCTTTATAATAGTGTTAATGTGATTTTTGAAATTTAATTGGTGGTCTAGGGAGACACCCACTGATGCAGGGCAACTCCTTGAAACATTAATTCATATTGGGATTAAATTAAGTTCCAGTACTAAACAGAGTGCATTATTTTGTACAATAGGGATGAGTTTCAGAATTAATATTTTATAGTGCATGCAATGTTGACTTAGGATACTAATGTCACTTTTGGTGCCAGTTTGCCACTTGAGATGCCATCAAGGGTTCATGGCATTGTTGCTTGTAAGTGGTAACCTCTTTTAGAGCCTTGGAGTGTTCTTCTCACACTTGATCTCGTCTTGGTTTGCTATACCGGGACTACGTTTTAGTTTCTTGCTGGCACTGCCAGTGCCAGAGCCAACCTGGCCAACGTTGGACAGATTTACATTTACTTTATTTGCTCTGCCTTTTCCTATCCCTGACATGATTGTTTTTATGTGATTGGGGATGCGATGATTACAACAATGATTTAATATTTTGTATTGGTACTGTAATGCCCACTGACTATGCCAGTGCCACGGGGCTGTGTGAAGAGCACAGAGAAACTGCTGCAGTGAATGTCACACTGTCTGCTCTGCACTACTTTTCTGACACTGGCAGGCAGAGAATACTATCCCTGTTAGGCTGCACTCTCTGCCCTGCCCTCACTGCTCACTTATGCCCACTGCTTATTGCCCACTGCCCACACTGGGCCTGCTGCCAGGCAAAAATCTCAAGTGTACCTAAGGCTTCAATTACCAGAAAGGAAAAGCAGAAAAGAAACTGCAAGTGAAGCAAGACAGATCTGCTATGAGACTCAGATATTGTGAAGCGGCGCTGCCTCACTGCCTTCCTCTCTTGTATGATTGACTGTTGCTGGCACAGTGAGAATATAAAATATGATGCAGCAAAAAATCTTTAACAAGAACTCAGAGACAGCACAGAGCTAGGCTTTATAATCAATGTGACAGCATCACTGTTCCCGGTCTGCAGCAATAGGTCAGACTGGCACATTGCTTCGCTGGGGTGCATCATTTTTCGTGTCTCCTTGACAACAGGCTCATCTTCCCCTTCTCTGCTGACCGCCTGCTCTACACTGTATCCATGTTTATCTGTACACATGCACCTGTGGTTTTCCTATAGTCCATTGACTAGAATGGCTTAGAGAAATCATTCAATTTAAAATGAATGAAATGAAGAGTATTTGTTTAATTTATGGGGCCCCTTTCAATTTGTTTTGGGGACCTGTGACAGGGTGACCCTGTTTTTTCCCCTTTAAACTTGTGGGGAACCAGGCATGGAGACTGGTCCACCTTAAATCCCACAGAGGGAGAGAGCTAGGTGGGTGGGACCTAGCTGGGGCTGGGATAAGAGTGTAAGTCCAGCTGTGTTCAGGATGCCCCTCTGCTTCCAGGAGGAAGGCCGCTCCTGTAAAGGAGTGGCTTGGTGGAATTTTTATCTAGCTAAAAAAAGTAAATGATAAGCAATCATTCCCTGTCTTTAATTTCAGGGGGAACACCATTCACTTTTCACAATTTCCTCAAACTTCACAGTCCCCTCTAACTAGCATGGGCTCTATTAGACCACATTCCTGTTCGGCTTTAATACGATTAACTACCCTGTCCCTTTTGTCTTTACTTTCCAAAGCACAGGAGTCATTCTGGAATCTGGACTCAAACTTCTTTTATTTTCTTCTTTCTGCTTCCAAATCTCCTCAGGGACACAGGAACAGCGGCGTTAATGGTTCCTGTAGCGCTTCCCTTCTGGTTCAGGCTGGCTCCACCACAAATTCTTTTGAGTATGGCAAAGCTGACAATCAGCACTTCTGCCTCCTCCTCTTCCAAAATCCTCCTGCTTTCTGCTAAAGTCCCCACCTGCAGACCCTTTCCCCTCAAGGAGCAGAGTGTGAAGTTTGAGGAAATTGTGAAAAGTGAATGGTGTTCCCCTGAAATTAAAGACAGGGAATTATTGCTTATCATTCACCCAAGTAGTGCCACTGTTAAAAATCTCTTTCTTCCCCTGGCACTGCTACTCGTCTCAATAAACAGGCAGACATGTCAGCCACATCTATTTAATGTCATAATCTTTTACGGTGGCTGTGCTGTCCCAAACCAGCTCCCCAGGGGCTGGTCACTTCACTTTTTAGTGTTCCTACACTGGCAAATCGCCTCCAAAAATCACGAGGCCTGCCCTTGTGCTTTTCTGTCTTGTTGCAGGGAATACAGTGAGCCTGCAGGGAAAACCTGGACTGGATTCCTTAAAGACATGGAGTCCCGGAACAGAGACTTTCCTCTGGCCACCAAGATATGCCAAAACCCTCTAGTCATGGTGATGGAGGCTAATACTAACCAGCGCAACGTCCAAACATTCAATTTAAATTGTTTTCCCTAGGGGCTGCATGACCTTAACTCTCAGGTCTTCCCTGCCTCTCCCCCCGGGCACTTTCTCCCAAACAGCCAAGCAGCGGCAGATACTGTCCCAGGAGTCTTTGCTCCTGTCCTTGCTTTCCTCTTCCAAAACAGAAGCAAACCACTTTAAGCAGACCTCTTATCCCCTCCAGCACGGCTCCGGTGGCCACTCCAGCCTCTCTCTCCTCAGCCGCAGCAGCAGAATCTCCGTGCTCCCTCCTTTGGTGCAGCTCTAGTGGTGACTCTGGCTTTGGCGGTGGATCTGGTCTCCCTCCTCCACCGGCGGGATGGGCATATAGTCCTGGCTGCAGCACTGCAAGCGCACGCAGCCTCTGCACCTTTTTGCTACGCGTGCAGGTTGAGCCCAGTTCCCGTGCATGCAGCACATGAGCCTGCAGCTAGGTTTTTTGAAGTTAGGGTGCAAATCAGTTTAAACCAATTTTCATCTTTGCTAAAAATTGGGGAATTTATCAGTGAAAACCTAGTTTAAACTGAAAACAAAAAGCTATCGATATGCTAGAGGTCTGTGAGTTATTTATGTGTGCAGTATCTTGTATGTTAGTGAAACTGTATGCCATGGTGCAGTCGAACACTATGAGTTGTATTATAAATGTTTTAATTTGATATTGGCCTTTTACCAAGCATGGCCTCAAGATGAATTACAGCAAATTTATAAACAGATAATACCATTTGAATTGCTATAAAGTTAACATCAAATTCACAGTTGGCATAGCAGTAAGAATCCAAAGATGTGTAATTTTTGGCCTTCAGGATAGGTAGTCAGGTAGTTCAGGTCAGCAGACTAGAGGTTTCTGCCGGGAAGGTCTGGGTAAAGAGCCATATTTTAGCTTTTACCTTTTGAAAGGGTCAAGGCTTAGTTAGCGGTATTATGTTCCAAATTTTTGGTGCGTAGCAACTGAAGGCTCAGAGTTTAATACAGGGGGAAGGAAGCAAGGCCAATTGGGAGGCACAGCGTTTTCATGTGGGGTGTAAGAGAGAACAAGTTGAGATAGGTACTGTGGGACCTGTTTATTCACCCACTTAAAGACAAAGCAGAGAATTTTGAATTTAATCCTGATATCGACTGGGAGCCAGTAGTATTGGTTTTACGTGGTCCATTGCTTTGGTTCCTACCAGAATTCTTGTGGTTGTACTATACTATTTTGTGAGATGCCATTGAACAGAGAGTTGGAGTAGTCAATTCTACTGGTGATTAACATGAAGATCATGGTAGAAAGATAGTCTTTATCATGGTATTTGCACAGCTGGCAGATCTGGTATGAATAAGGTTCTTACTACCTTCATGATGTGAGTATCCATACTGAGGATCTTATCAAATTGAACTCCTAGGCATCATACTGATTATTTGGGAAGTGATGTAAGGGATGCCCTTGGCAGCTGATCCAGAGGAGTTCCAATTTGAGTTTATAGTTGCTAAGCCATTGGGCTACTGCTGCAAGAAAGTTATTGAGATTAGCAATGGAGGAAGTTTGGTCAGTCCCAATTTTGACACAGAGCTGAATGTCACCTGCAGAAACATGGTACTCAATATTGAAGGACTGAATGAGGTCACATATTGGGCGAATGTAAATTTTGAAAAGGATAGGAGAGAAGACTGAGTCCTGGGGCACACCATACACAATCTCTAGGTTTGGAGGGAATGTTGGCCCAAGTAATAGATTGTGTTCTATTAGACAGAAATGCCTCAAACCATTTAAGGACAGTACATTTGATGCCAATGTTGAAGCGGGAGTTGGTGATCAACAGCGCCAAAAACAGGAGATAGATCTAATAGGAAAAGGAGGGCGTCATTGCCCAAATCAGCATGGAGGTGGATTCTTTTTGAGTTGGCAAATAGGACAGATTCAATTCCATGGCCATTCCTGAAGATGGAGTGGTGGCCTTGCAGGATATTACATTCCTCTATGAAGTTAAGGAGGTGGAGGTAAACCTCTTTCTCCACTAGTTTGGACAAGAAGAGAAGGTTGGAGACTGGGCGATATTTGTCAATTATTTTCCAATCAGAGACAGGTTTCTTCAGAACTGCCTTTTTGAGTGAGTGGATAATGTATTTATTATAATAGCTTACTAGGGGGTTAGGTTAAGCTTCAGATTGCAGGTGAATCTGGTCGGGATAAGGTTTAATGGGCTCATTTAGGAGTATATTCTCTACCTCTTGTGAGGAGGTTGTTCTAAAGTCGAATGGTGGGATACAATCAGGAAGAAGTTGTGTTGATTTGTTCAAGATTTGGAGGAGGTATAATAGCCTTACTAGGGTGATCAGGAGCTGGGTGTAAGGGATAGAGGGTATGTAAGCCCTTAGTGCTGCAGCGTAGTTGACACAGCCTCGAGGGCAAGCCCCCAAGGCCTACGCTGGTAGCTGACAAATGTGTCCTGTAGCGGGACAGAATGGAACTTCATCTTTACCAGCTGTCTCTTCTGCAGGTTGAGCCCTTGGAGTCTGGTGGCCAGCAGAACGTAAGCAGGTCCATAGGGTAGAGGCAGTACTTGGAAACCATAGACACACCAGAGATAGAGTAGGCAGCAAACTTACAAGAGTCAGAGGAAAGTCAAGATCAGGGCAGGCAGCAGGCAAGAATAGTCAGGTAGAGGCAAGGAGGCAGGTCCAGGCAGCAGGCAAATGTAGTTGAGCCTAGGCAAGATGTCAAGATCCAGGTAGCAGACAAACGTGGTCAGGTCCAAGCAAGAGCTCAAGATCTGAAGTGACTAGCTGAATGCAGATATAGACAAACAGAAGACACTGGATGAAACAACAAGGAAGACAACCTGGGCGAGGCTGGACTGGAAGGCAAGGCAGGACGAGACTGGACTGGAAGACAAGGCAAGATAAAGCTGGGAATGCAGGAATGCTATAGCAATACACTCTGGTAGGTAGAAGACTCATTGTTGAGGCGAGGAGGGGAAGTTTGGGAAACCCTTTAACTAGCATATAGTCTAGCACATGTACACCTAGGGAAGAATGGAGGAGCAGCAGTGATTGTGATATCCCATGCCACATGAGGGGAGCCTGGCAGCATCCTGACGCAACCTCACAGCCAGCTGCTGGTGACATTGGGGATAAGTCCAGGAGCTTGCAGGGCCTTCCCATGAGCGACAAATACTAACAGTACCCCCTCTTCAAAGCCCCCTCCTCATCTTCCTGGTCTCAGTTTTATTGGGGAATCTTATGTGGAAGTCCATGGAGCTTGCGGATTAGCTGCTGGCTCCCAAGAATTTTCCTCAGGTCCATAGTTCTTCCAGGAAATGAGGTATTGTATTTGATTTCAGACTTTATGTGAATCTAGAATTTCTTGTACCTCAAATTGGGTATCTCCTTTGGTGGCTACTTTAGTGATTTGGAGGGGTGATCTGCCCAACCAAGATAGTTGGTTGGTTTTAACAGAAAGATGTGGAATATGTTGTGAATCCTCAAGGATGGTGGTAGTCTGAGCTTGTATGCCACAAGGCCCAGTTGCCGGTCGATAGGAAAGGGTCCTATGAATCATGTAGCGAACTTCATAGAGGGCAACTTGAGTTTCAGGTTCTTGATGCTAAGCCAGACTAAGCTTCCTGGGTGCTGCTGAGGTGCAGGATGGCATATGCTATCAGCTTATTCTCACATGATTGTTATGGGCAAACTTAGCCCATGGAAGGAGAGAGGCCCAATTGTCTTGACATAAATTCACATCAGGCCACAGGAAGGCTTTGAGGCTTTGATTCACACACTTGGTTTGACCATTACTCTGAGGGTGGTCAGCGTAGGTAAAAATGTAATTCCAAATGATCTGCACAGGCCTTTCCAGTATCAGGTTCTAAACTGAACCCCTTGGTCCAAAAGGATATGAATTGGTAGCCTGTGTAGACGAAAGATGTGTTGCACAAAGAGTTTAGCTAGTTCAGGTGCAGATGGGAATCTGGGAAAAGGGATGAAATGTGCCATCTTTCAGAACTATCCACAAGCACCCATATGGTGGTATTGCCACCAGAGAAGGAAAAGTCACAGAAAAAAATCTGTGGCCATATGGGTCCAGGGTTCCATGGGGGCTGGCAGCGGCTGTAACAACCCCCACAGTTGTGCTCTGACACTCTTATGCATGGCACATGTAGGACAAGTCTTCATCTGAGGCCACCACTAGTGTCACACGATTGATTCCAGTGGCTGGGTACTGCCATGATGACCAGAGAGACAGGAGTCATTCTCCCACTTGAGAATCTTTTGATATAGATGTCAGGTACCACCATCTTGCCAGGAGGGACTGTGAAAGTTCTGGTGACAAAAATCTTGGCTGGGTTAATAATGAGCTGTGGGAGTTCCAAGGTCCCCTCAGAATCAAACATCCAGGAGAAAGCATCAACTCAGCAGATCTTGTCAGCGGGCTGGTACCGCAACTCAAAGTCAAATTGATTAAAAAACAAAGACCAGTGGGCTTGCCTGGGGTTTCACCTCTGAACTTGTGCCAAATGTTCAAGCTTCTTGTGATCCATATAAATGGTTACTGGGAGCTTGGTCCCCTCCAGCAGATGTAGTCATTCTTCCAAGGCTAGCTTGACCGCTAGCAGCACTGGATCACTGAAGGTATAATTCTTCTCAGCTGTAGAGAATTTCCTTGAATAATTGGAGCAAGTCACAAAAGTATCATTAGAGTTATGCTGTAGGAGGACAGTGCCTACACCAAGAGTAGAGGCTTCTACTTCTAGAATGAATAGTTGAGACAAATAGATGATGTAAGCACATATCGAAGGTGAACTCCTTCTTTAGTTGTTCAAAGGCCTGAATCGCACCAGAGGTCCAATTCTTAGTGTCTGAACCCTTTCTTGTGAGGGCCATGAGTGGAGGCCACCAAGGTGGAATACTCTGGTATAAATTGCCTGTGAATCCCAGAAAGCATTGTATTTCTTTGAAGCCTATAGGCTGGGGCCACTCTAATATGGCCTTTAATTTCTCTGGCTCCATCCAAAGGCCTTGACGTGTGATGATATACCCCAGAAAGGGGAGTTCTTCTTGTTCGAAGGTTTACATCTCTAACTTAATGTAGAGATGGTGATTGTAGAGCCTTTAAAGAACCTGTTTCACATGGTGTTGGTGCTCAGACAATGACTGAGGAGATCAGGATGTATTCTAGGTAGACCACTACATGGGAATAAAGCAAGTCCTGGAAGAACTAATTTACCATAAATTGGAAGACTGTGGAGTGTTGCACACCTCAGAGGGCACTACCAGGTATTTATAATGTTTATCATGGGTGTTAAAGGAGGTCTTTGAGGAGACATGGACCTTCATGAATCAGAGCTTCTGGGGGATTCCGTGGAGTTCTGTGTGAGAGGTGCTAGGTCCTCGATGGCTGAAGAGTATTCATCATTCCATTGCTGAACTAAGAGTTCAGGTTGGTCTGTAGTGGCAATAGTTACTGTTATGTTGAGGAGTTTGCATACGTTTTCACTAGCAACTGCAGATAAGTTCCTAAAGGTAGGTTTGGGTGTAACGATAAGATGGATTCATCTAGAAATTGGAATAGAGGCCTGGATTACTCTGTGGTCTGAGCAAGAGATGGGGATCTCTGAAATTTTGTTGGGATCAAGCTTAATATTTAAAGAATGAAAATCAGGTTTAGAGAGTGCCCATACTTGTGTATGGGAATCTTGATTAGCTGGGTGAGACCAACATCATCCAGGTTACTCTGGAAGATAGCGGTGTTGCCTTTGGGAGGGGGGGACCTCTACATAGTAATTGAAGTCTCCTAGAACCAAGAGTGCTGGTAGCAACATCACATATGAATTCAGATAGGGTAATTCTCTGGAGGACAATAGATGAGATTTGTGCTCTTGTTGTCAAAAATTTAATTATTAGGCCATCTGATTTACCTATTTGTTTGGTAGTAACTAAATAAAGAGCCAATGTGTCTTTGAAGAAGATTGCAACTCCTCCTCCATTGCCCATGAGTCAGGGTGTGTGGTAACTTTGTTAGCCAGGTGGGCAGAGTTGAGTGAGAGTGACAGTGTCACCTTCTCCTATTTAGGTCTCATGATACATAGTAACATAGTAATGACAGCAGAAAAAGATTAAATGGTCCATCCAGTCTGCCCAACAAGATTTTATGGTAGAAACTATCACTCTGTGCAGGTTATCCCCATATTTCTGTTAAGGGTAGTAAACTGCCGCTCCGTGTAGGTAACCCCCATGCCTTATGTTAAGGATAATACTGCCTCTCCATACCCATTACCCTCAAGCCTTATATTAAGGGTAGTAATATTTACAATCAAAACCATGCAACTATCAAACCCATAACAAAATTACTGCTAGCAACATTTTTACAGGGCGAGCAGCCTTCTTGATGTCAGACAATGCTGCTTGAATGTGTTTAGCATTTGAACTTGGCCATAAAAGCAGTGCTGCTTTTTTCCCTAATGTCTGTGTATCAGTACCCCAGACCGTAAAAGTTGGGGTCCAGCATAGGCTGTCATCTGAATCCAATTCCCCCTTTTCCTTTTCCCCTCCCGCCATCAAAGCAGAGAGCGATGTTGCAGTTACGTCAAAAGAATCCAAGCTAATTGGTTAAGGATGGAAATCCCCATGCCCTCTGCTAAGGGAAGCAACTGCTTCTCCATGCAAGTTACTCCCATGCACGCTTTTCTTCATTTCCATCCTCTAGCCACAGTGTTCATCCCATGCCTTTTTGAATTCGTTGACTGTTTTCATCCTCACTACCTCTTCCAGAAGGGCATTCCAGGCATCCACCACCTTCTCCATGAAGAAATAATTTCCTAATGTTGGTTCTGTTTGTGTCCCCCATGGAGTTTCATTCATGACCCCTGGTTCTATTATTTCCTTTCCAACAGAAAACGTTTGAAGTTCATGCATCATTAAAACCTTTCAGGTATTGATACAGTGTAAATGTATCATGTGTGCTAATGTAGATGTGATTTGGGACAATTTTGTGTGTATCATGTGATAATCCTTTAGAACTGTGTACACTGTGTATGCTACATGCTTAAATTAATGACATGTTGATATATCACAAAAGGATCCGAATGTAGGTAGATAATATATGTACTCTGTGAAAATGAACATGTAAGGTGTGACCGAATGAGTATGAGATGGAGTAAAATTTAGAAAAGAAGGCAAAAGTAGGTTTAGATTTGGATAAGACAGATAGTGTGCATGACATAGATGAGATTACAGTGTTAGAGTATTCCAAAGAGGCTTTTGAAAGGCGGTGCAGGAAATCAGCACCGACTCCATAAAAGCAGCTTCTGCAAAGGAAAGACAAAGCTGCCTTTAAAATTTAGGGCAACCTTGTTTAAAATATTGGGGGCGGGGGTGGGGGGGGGGGAATGTTATCTCGTAGAGTATAGAAAAAAAAAAAAAGGATTCGTTGAAGTTTGCTTTCTGTGTTTCCCAAAGTGTAAAAAACATGGAAGCATGACGGCAGAAAAAGATCATTATGGCCTATCCAGTCCGCCCGTCCACGCCAATTACTCAGCTTTCCGATCCTTACCGCTGCCTGGGAGATCATCCGTGTTATCCATGTCAGAATGGCTGCCGCAGGGAGGAATAAGAGTTGCACGGCTGCGGTAGGGCTCCAGCCTGGGATTATGCCAGTATCACGCAGGAGTAAGCAGGTTTGGGCCTGAGGCCTTCTGAACCTGCACAAAAGCCGAGTGCCCGCTTGGGGTGAATGGGTGTTCACGGGCAGAGCAGAGAGCAATAATGAAGAGTCTATGGTGGTGACTCCTCCAGTAGGCTCGGAAGATCTTTTTATTTATTTATTTATTTTTAATGGAAAATATTTTCTTATTTGCTACTTGCTTTTGTGACCATTGTTATTCTGGGCATTTTTTTTTTCTTTTCATCTTCTGGAAGACAAAAAGAATTTGGATGAACCGATTCCGCAGTCTTGAACTTTTGGGGAAACCAACAAACAGTTAAAGTCCAACAGGCGGCATTTTAGTGTTAAGAGTTGTGCTACAAGCGGCTTACAGATCATTTATTAACATAAAGTAATGGGCTTATGAATAATGTATAAACTGTAATGAAAGGCTTCCCCTCGCGAAAAGCCTCAGAAATGCACCACGTTACCATGCGCAGCTCCTGAAGAGAAACGCTGCCATTCACAGGACAGAACCATGGGGACATATTTGCAAAATTAAAAAATCTATATTTAAAACCGGAAGAGAAAAGCAGTATAAATGCGCTTTCTGTAAAGAATTATCAGTGGTAATCTAGCTGGATACTGTATGTGAATCTCTCTGATTATATATACATATAGACCACTAGAGATGTCACTAATAGGCTAACTTGCATTAAGCAAACTGTAGGGTCTCGGTGGCTTGCTAGGAGCAATGAACTGATTTCCCCTCTGAAAAGAAAGGTGTCCTTTTCACCACATGTCATAATGGAAAAGGGGAAACACGAAGCAATTTGCCTTAGGCCCTACCACTCATGAGTTATGCCTTTGAAGTTGCCGGCTCATCAGAACAGAAATACATCCTACTTGGGCGGCAGCCATTTTCTTAAGCTGCAAAAAATGCTGAAAAAGCAGTTCCTAGGCAAGCACAAAAGAAAGGTTGCGACAGAAATATTTACACAGAGCAGGGCCTGCTTCCTCCAGGCAAACCACCGATGTAAATTAATTGCAAGATTCTGGGAACAGAAGCCTCTGCAGAACTGGTAGCAAAGGACTGAGGGAGGGCAGCGTCACTGCAGCGTAGTGCTGCAGCTACTGCCCTCAGTGACCATTATACTGACTGGCAAAAGTTAGGAAAAGATGGATCCAAGGAGTTGAAGAAGGTCTCGATCCCTCTGTGGCACTGTGTGCATTCAGTCCACCTTCGTTCGCAATGTGGAGGCACTTATCCTTCCTCCACACAGTGGCCTCCTCCAAACTTCATGCTGCCGATAACCTGTCGCCTATAGACATTGGTCCTTTGATTGGTTTTAAAGATGCGTGAATGCACTATAATGAACGCAGGGATATAATGGAATGAATGCATGATTGGTGCCTATCGATGATGAATTTATTTATTTTGTTTGTTTAAAATTTCGCATGTTCCGCAAATCCAAAACGCTCAGTGCGGATTACAATCATCTCATACATGTTAAACATACCAATTATGCATATAAAACTTTTAATTTACCATTTGTCTAAAAATACAGCTCCAAGAGCACACATTGAAGGTAGCAGAGAACAGCGGGTGGATGGGGAGGCAAATCCCTTGCAATGTATTAATAAGGGGGCATTCAAGGACAGATTGAAGCTTTCCTAAACATTTAGAATTTGATTTTTGTTTCTACCCTAAACTCTCAGGGCTTCACATGTACAGAGATAAAAACTGCGTCCTTCGGTGAAATATTCAGGCTCATGCCTTTAATCAAATTGAACGGCAAAGACACATTTTAGTCAACGCGTGACCACAAACGGGAATGATGCATTTGCAGATCACCTTTAACAAGCCTACAGGCCAAGCTGTGGTCTGCATGGGTGATCCTAAGCAAGTCGCTTCTCTTCTGGAATGGGCAGTTCTGCTTTTCCAGTGCGGCCGGTCCAGCATGAGCAATGAGCGACGGATTCAAGGCAGGAAGAAACATCTCTAGTCTGAGGCGCTGCCTCCAGTTAGGGTAATCTTTCAGCGCGAAACGCTGGGGGCAGCCCGAGTCCTCAGATTCCTTCAGTTATCCCTCAAGACCTTCATTTTCTCAGCATTTACAATAATCTTCCTTCAGTCTCTCCTCAATCCGACGTCTTCAATGTAAGGGTTTCTAAAACCTCAGCCAGCTTCAGCTTCCCTCGCCACATCTTGCAGCTTTGCAGTTTCTGCTCTACCTGATTCAACTTCCTTGAGTATTTAATTCTATTATGTACAAATTGCAAAATTCATGGAGAAGGGTACGACTGGTAATTATTAGTCTATTAATAATTCATGCAATTCATTTTCACTCTCTCGGTTTTGTTTTTTTTTCCTTTACATTTCTCTACATCTGTTTCCTTTGTGCTCTATGGCACTGTCATGAATACTTATCTCTGCTGGCTTATTTTCTGCTATATCAATTATTCATGAATCCATATGACATTATAAATAGCTGTCAATATGGTGCATGTGAATCGGCATATGGTCTTTCAGTGATTTCCATATGTTGCAATGTTCACTGTTTGCCACCGAGAGGAAATGTTGCGCGACTAATGATAGAACACTCAGACCCTATAGACCTTGATGTGTTAAGGGCAGCGCTGTGAAGCGTGCTTCATTGGTGCGTTAGAACGTGGTGTTTCTTTCTTAGCAAACGGTATTGCTTCTTTCTAATAAACCCAGACTGTAAAGGTACTGGGGAAGGCGAACCGGAAATGGAATCTGCTTAACAGCAGAATCCCTGAAGGTGTGATATGGTTAAGCAGCCCTAATCCACTTCTTCAAGATATCAACTAACTGCCACCGGTTTTGGTCTGAAGCACAGGAATGCGGGAAATGGTGGCAGATGAGGCCCACAAGGCCCAGGCTAGTCTGCCCCATTCCTGATGCGGTGTCACAGAGCTTACCCCGTTCCAGGCTTCACCCTCACAGCCTCATATCTATGGATTTTCTATGCTTGCCCAGACTTCCCCTGGGATTTTGAAACTCTGTTGACTTCCCATACTGTGTTTTTTCAGTCCCAGGACATTTTATTCTTGGCATTTCTTTACTGAGGTTTTGTTGATATCTTGCCCTGCATTCACTTTTCATTTGTCTGAGCTGCGTTTGTGCTTTCTGCGTGTCAGGATGATGCTTGCACAGCTTTCTGATACCGATGAGAATAAATGCAGCAGAATTTACTTAGGCTTCATTTTCCTGGGAAGGGCCGAACAAAAGCTTTCAAAACCTTTAAACACAAATAAAGGCAATGTCAGTGATTCCAAAGTCCATATTCAAAACCTAGCTGGCTAGATAAATTATCAGGATAAACGTATCCAGTTAACTTAGCCAGGATGTTCAGTGGCGCAGCAGGTCTAACTTGTCTGGCTAAGTTATTTATTTAAGGTGTTTTGTATACCGTCATTTGGTTTCGCCATCAAAACGGTTTACATAAACATGTAACAAATTGTCGTATGTGCTGTTACATATACCAGTTATTTCTTACCTCATTAAATTCTTGCATCGCTGTTACATACTGCAAGTTACTTCATTCGTACTGTTGCGTACTCCTTCTTATTTCCTTTTTCTTTCTAAGCTCGTGTTATCTATATCATATATATACTCTTCTGATTTCCCATTTTTCTTACCTAGGGTTATATACATTAGGTAACATTCAGTTCCATAGTGCTAGCTGAAAGGTATTACATACTGTTACATACTGCAAGTTCTCCTTTATGTCCTCTACAGGGTTGCTTTATAACACAGTTGCATGATAGATTTTCCTACTGCTAGAATAAGTCTGGTACATTATTATTTCTAAGAGGTGGATGTGACCTTTTTGTTGTTGGATGTGTGTCAGATATGTGCATTGGTTGATTGAGGGAGTCTGAGTAGGCTCTCTTGAATAGCCAGGTCTTTAAGTTAGCTGGATAAGTAGCTCCTTCTAGTTTTCCACCCACCACACTTAGCCAGCTAACTACTTGGCCAGAACGGGGCTGGATATCCTGCTAAGTGGAACCAAATATCGACCTCTCAGCCAAGCCGCACATTTTACGTTCAGAAATTAACGCCTGCCCAAAGGCAGAAGTTAATTTCGGCCGGCACAGGAAAAGTGGACAGAAAAGCAGAAAAAACTGCTTTTCTGTGCACCCTCCAACTTAATATCATAGTGATATTAAATTGGAGGCCCGAAAGATTAAAAAAAATTTTAAATCTAAAAAAAAAAAAAATGTAAAATCTGCCCGCGGCCTGCAGGTTGGAAGACGGACGCTCAATTTTGCCAGCGTCCGTTTTCCGAATGTTATTGTTTGTAAGGTTTTGGGTGGACCCTTGGACACTGTGGCAGCTGACCATGCCCACGGGGGGGAAGTCCCGTGAGGGGCCACAGGTCAGGCTCAGCTTTGGGACACACAACACAGAGTTATCTTTTATTAGACAGAGTTAAGAAGCCACCAGAGGTGGCAGTAGTGAGTAGAGATGAAGCCCAGCTGGGCTTAGGGTTCCTCAGGACACTGGAACAGCGATCCCTCAATAGCTGTGCTGTAGTGGAGAAAACTGAGATAGTGAGTACAGTGGAGCATACACAGAGTTCTGGTATAGAGCCTCGTTGGTAAAGTTACTCAAACAGCGGTTTCTCCCGGAAGGTGACACAGAAGCTGGAATAGAGGCAGGCCCTCGAGGAGCGAGTACCTGGTTCCAGGGAACTGCTCTGAGGAAATAAAGTTGGTAACTCACTGATGATGTAGGCAGCGGTTTCTTCCAAGCAGAAGCAATAAGTTCAGGCAGCGAGTCAGGGAACATGGGCCCTCGAGGAGCAAGTACCGGTTCCTGATAGCGACCTGCAAGAAATGAGAGAGGCCCCCGAGGAGTGAGTACCCCGTTAGGATAAAATCCAAAGTTGGAGAGGCAGAGTAGCTAGGTACGGAGAGCGAATCCCATCCGTAAGGATTCCCTTGCTAACTCGATTAGCTATCAAAAGTGTAGGCTTTTGTATCCGGGATGCGTGAAATCATCACAGGGAGACACACCTGAGGTTCACGCTAAAGAGAGAATAAGAAGCAGGGCCGCGCGGCGTGCGCGCCCTATGGTACCTGGACAACATGGCGGGATGCAGCGCCCAAGCCAGACCGGGGATGCCGGAGAGGACAGCAGGCTGACGCCGCAGCAGCCAGACATCCATCAACCACGAGAGGAGTCGCAAAAAAGGTAAGGTGGGTGGAGTGGAGACGTCGGGCAGCGACAGTTGTAACACCGAACCTGTGGCTGTCAGCAGGTTCGACAACCAATGCCGGTAAAATTAAGCATCGGCTATCAAACCCGCTGACAGCCACCGCTTCTGGCAAAAAGGAGGCACTAGGGACGCGCTAGTGTCCCTAGCACCTCCTTTTTACCGCGGGCCCTAATTTTCAGACCTTGGCTTCATGAATCGCACGCCCAGGAGAGCGGACGCTTGCCGGCTCTCCCGCGAGATTTTCTGTATCGGCCCGATAGTTGAACTTTTACTCCTGAATTATTTAAAGAAAAGTATCCTGGTTACTTTAAACTACTGGAAGTTTGAAGTGGATTTTGCTGTACTACTATCTAATTAGAAATGCAATGATTAAGTAAAGCAACATAATTATACAATTTTTATTGCTGCAGGCCTCTTGCTTTGTTAGAGAATAAAGAAATGGACAGAATAAGAATATGATAATATGGAGTGAAATTCCATCCAGAATGGGGAAGAGTATAGCAGTGGGGATAGACCACAGTCCACCTCACCAGGATGATGAAACACCTTGTGAAATTCTAACACAATAATAATGGGAGATTTCAAATACCCTAGTAACGATTTGGTGAATGTCTCATTGGGACATGCCAGGGAAGTTAAGCTTCTAGATGTCATAAATGACTGCTTCACAGAGCAGTTGGTCTGGGAAGTGACAAGTGGGGGAAGTTCTCTAGAAAAGGAAAGGAAAGGTTATGCCTTATAGATAATTTCAATGTCTGGCTCAAAACCTGGTGTAAGGAAAATGGTTTTGGATACATTGGAGGCTGGGGTCGTGTATGGGGCAATAAAAGACGATAGGGTAAGGACGGCCTACATTTGTCTGTGACAGAAAAGGAGATGCTAAGTGAAAAGTTCAGATCATACATTATCAGACATTTAAACTAAAGAAGTCATTGTCGGATCACTGACATCAAGTGAAACTGGCTCTTCAGAGACTCCGTGAGCACCATCTCTATGCCAAGTTAGAGAAATGTTCTTCTGAACAGGAAGAATTTCCCTTCTTCCTGTTATATTATCTCTTGCAAGGCCTCTGTATGGACCCAGATAAATTAAAAGCCATATTGGAGTGGACCCGGCTCTTAGGCTGCTTCGTGTGGTTTGCAAATTACTATAGGCAATTTATGCTATAGTAATAATCCTAAACCACAAAAATAGAGAGACAACACATTTAAGCTGTGTAGTATTTATTGCAAACATCCACATATATACCTACATAGACATTTAAAACTAAGCTAGCACATTCACACATTCATACAACCCAATTAAAATAACAAATGTTCATTCGAGATGTTAGATTTAAATAACATATATCATCCTTTCCAGTAAAGATGCTTATTTAACTAGGAATGAATATTTAGCAATACAAAGTTTAACACACAAGTGTTTCAAATATCAATTATAACCATTATATCTTCTTCTTTGATCTCATATCTAATCCGCATTCAATGTATCTTTGCTTGTTGTCACTAAAGCATATTCATTAATCATCACAATGTATCCAATGTGTCCGACAAAAGATATCTTCGTTTCACCCCTACTGTCAGGGGTTTCCTCAGGGACTCATATTATATCAGATCTATATTCATATTCCTTCACTACAAAAGGGAGGACATATGAACAAATGTCAGTAATTTACAAAAGCATAAGATAAACAAGTTGCTACCACCTATCAAGTTTAATATAAATACAAGTTTAATATAAATACAAGGTGATCAAACCATCACCTCTCCAAATTTAAGCCATTAATATGGTAAATGAGCTAAATCAGATACTAACCGCATTGATCACAATGATATCAAATTCTCATTAAAGCTTCTGAAAATGAAAAATAAAATAAAACAAAATCACCACCTAAATCCTAAACCAAACCTATATAAGCCGCCACCAAGATAAAAAACTACCATTCCAAGACCCAAAAATGAAATATGAAACTTACTGAAATAGAGGTCCAAAATCCATATTATTCGACATTCCGCTGAATGATTATTATAAACCTGTACTTTCAGAGCGCTAGACTTCTGTGTGGAAGCGTCAACTTGCATGCTCAAGCGAACATTTCTCTGAAAAAGCATAAACAAATCTAATAAAAATCCTTTAAATAACTTAAATAGACCAACCTCTTACCACAGCATTCCATAAGCTTGCAACCGTTGGGCATCCCCGTACTCACATGTCGTCGGAAGTGACGTCACACACCATCACCCGCTGAAGTATGGTCTTCAATAGAATCACAAAACTTTATACAGAAGGGACATAGTAATAATCCTGGCAGCCCCACTCACAGCCCTAACTAAAAAGGGCTCTGACGCCAAGAGCTGGATCATGGATGTTTTTCAAGCTTTCGAACATCTCAAGGAGTTCACTTTTGAGCCATGCCTACACCACCCAGATCCATCCAAGACATTCATCCTAGAGGTAGATGTGTCTACCCTCTTGGTAGGTGCTGGCCTCCTACAGCATAACCATAATGCTACACTCAAACTTTCAAACACTGTACAGAATAAATCTATGTAAACATGTAACCCCATAAAAATACAGGACCAGTAGACATTTAGTGGCAGCCATGCCGCATAAATAAATTGCTTAATGGAGAAGCGCTAATGTGGATTTAGCAAAGGGAAATCATGTCTTACTAATCTATTAGAATTCTTTGAAGGTGTAGATAGACAGGGTATCTGAAGGAAAATGGCCAGGCGGTGCCATTTTATTGGTTTCAAACTTGGCACCAGCCTTAGGACTAGCCTGTGCCATTTTTAAAGAGCAGGCTGGCAGGGAAGGAGTGACGGGATCACTCCTGCTCCTTCCTAGAATGAAGATCGCCATGGAAGGGGGTAAGTAGTGGTTGGGGAGACCATGGCCATGGTTTCTTTGAAGGGAGTGAGGAGAGGTCTTTGCTCAGGAGGCTCTGTCCCTGGCCTTGGGTTATTTGAAGGTACAGGGGATAGTAGAGGTGTCACGGACTAGGGGAAGGACTCACAGCAGCCGACAGTCAGGACCAAGGCACCAGAACAGAAATAGAAGGTTAAGGTGTGGTCAGACAGGCAGGGTCGAAGAAGGCAGAGTTCACGGAGTTGTGGGTGTGTGGATTCTAGCCTGTGTATGGATAGGGACCACCGGCATTACAAAATGTATATGCCAGTTTGCTCTTTGCTAAAGTCTTTGTGTCTCTGCACCAGATTCTTTTTTAAATCTACTTCACAATGGGGTAGATTTTCAAAGGGGTACGCGTGTAAGATACGTGCGTACCCCCCGAAAACCTACCCCAAACCCCCCCTGCGCGTGTCGGGGGGGGCGTGTCGGGAGTGACGCGGCGTTTCAGGGGCGTGTCCGGGGGCGTGGTTCCAGCCCAGGGGCGTTCCGGGGGCGTGACAGCGGCCCCTGGACCAGCCCCTGGACCGGAACATGGAGCGCAGCAGCCGGCCCGGCGCGCGCAAAGTTACGCCTGCTTGGGCAGATTTTATAAATCTGCGCACATGCGTACTTTTGTTCGCGCACCAGGTGCGAACAAGAGTACGCGGTATTTCAATAGATACGCGCGTAGCCACGCGTATCCATTAAAATCCGGGGTCGGCGTGTGCAAGGCTGCCCAAAATCGGCAGCCTGCGCGCGCCGAGCCGCGCAGCCTACCTCTGTTCCCTCCGAGGCCGTTCCTAAATTGGAGCGGCCTCGGAGGGAACTTTCCTTCACCCCCCCCTCACCTTCCCCTCCCTTCCCCTACCTAACCCCCCCCCCCCCCCCTTTGTGCGCGCCGGGCCGGCTGCCGCGCTCCATGTTCCGGTCCAGGGACTGGTCCAGGGGCCGCTGTCACGCCCCCGGAACGCCCCCGGGCCGGAACCACGCCCCCGGACACGCCCCTGAAACGCCGCGTCACTCCCGACACGCCCCCGAAACGCCGCGTCACTCCCGGCATGCCCCCGACATGCCCCTCCATGCAAGCGCCGGGACTTGCGCGCGCCGCGAGCCTATGCAAAATAGGCTCGGCACGCGCAGGGGGGATTTGGGGTAGGTTTTCGGGCAGGCGCAACTTTCGTGATAGAGGTAGGGGGGGAGGTTTAGATAGGGGGGAGGTTTAGATAGGGCCGGGGGGGGGGGGGTTAGGTAGGGGAAGGGAGGGGAAGGTGAGGGGAGGGCGAAGGAAAGTTCCCTCCGAGGCCGCTCCAATTTCAGAGCGGCCTCGGAGGGAACGGAGGCAGGCTGCATGGCTACGTGTGTATCTATTGAAATCCCGCTACCTCTTGTTCGCGCCTGGTGCGCGAACAAAAGTACGCGTGTGTGCAGATTTATAAAAACTGCCCCAATATTTTTTTAAGCTTATTTTTCTGCCTGCTGCCTGATATGGCTCTCTCCTTTTATTTGGTCATTTTGGAACCAGGAGCCTTCTGTAAGAGCCAACCATTCCTAATACTTCCCATTGTGCAGTTATTTTTTTTTTATTTCTCGAGTTCGCTTTTGTATTTGCATTACATACAGTAGCATGGGGGCTGGGTAAATTATGCAACAAATCTGAATTATTCTGTCAAGCCAAGTGCTCTGCCTAGGACAAAGCCACAGTCCAAAATGATGGTTTAGTTCAGCTCCATTTGCACCTTCTTGAGGAATAAAATCCACTTCCCAACACAAATGTTAAAAGGTGGATTATGCAGCCGAAACCCTTGAAAAAAATGCCAGTTTCCTCTTATCAGTGTTGTCATCTGTTCGCTCAGCACTCCTTCATCTCAGCCAGCTTGTTCATATGGAAATGAAGAATTCTTCAAGTGTCTTGAGTGCAGTAGCAATCTCATTTCCTTACTGAAACTGGTTGCTTGCCAGAAGCCGCATGTGTGATCGAAAGATCAAAAGATAATTAACCATGCAGTACGCAGATAATTGCTGACAAAAAAAAACAACATTTATTTTCTTCCTTTCTTTCTTCAAAATCCCTTGTGCAGTGCAATTACAAATGTCCTTTTATAAAGACGACAGAACAGAGGAAATAATAATCTAATTTGCAGGCCAGGACTGAAGACCAACTTGATCTCCATCACACATTGAAATAAAGTGCCTTGCTCATACTGAGCGTCACTGGTAGTGTGACCCAGAATTTCTCAAGTAACATGAGATGATACTCTAATCACTAGTTTAGTTTAGTTAGTTTAGTGTATTAGCATTTCCATACCGTCACATCAGACATGCCTTCACAACGGTTTACAAATTAAAACACACAAGAAAATACATTGTATTCCCATTTTCAAAAGGTGCTAGGTGCCTCGATTTTTTAGGTGCTTAATTTAGGATCCTGTAGTCAGCCATTTTTAAGAGCCAAAAAATCAGGCTGAATATAGGAGTTGAAATGAAAATTGAAGGCATCCAAACGTAGCCAGCTAGCATTGAAAATCAGCACTAGGGGACTGAGTCCTTGTCTTCCCAAATCAAAAATTAAACTGGTGGGGGCCAGCAGAACTTCCAAACCTCCCTGTTGCCTGGTCAAAGACAAAAGCAAACAACTCAGTAGCGAGTAGGGTTGCCAATTGGCTCCAGGTTTTCAGCACTGGCTGATCCAGTTCTGGTTTTATCCCACTATCTGCAGGGATTTTTAGTCTTGCTTTTGTTAGGGAAATCATTAAGGACACCAGATCTACAAGTCCATGCAGATAGTGGGGTAAAACCAAAACTGGATCAGCCTGTTCTGAAAATCTTAAGCCAGGTGGCAATTCTAGTAACGGGGCTAATAGTCCCTACAAACACTCTGCCCATCCAGGCAATGATTTTAAATAACCCACCCACCTACCCAAAGATAAATTGTGGGGTGCCTGGGGTGACCCCAACTACTCTCCTAGCCCAGAAACCTGCCTCAACAAATCAAAAAAGTTCCATAAATAAGCCAGGAGAACATGGTTTTTTTGGTCCTCCCAACTTAACGTCTGCCATTGCTCTGACAGCAACAGTAGATGCAATGCTGTCAGAGCATCCGTAGGCTGTTATCCTGGCTTAGTTATGGAAGTTTTTGGGGTGGAAAGGTGGATAGGCTTCTGGGGCTGGGAGTGGAAATGGGGCACCCTCAGGCATGCTAAAATGTATTAGCTGCTGGACAGAGAGGTCAAAAGTGCTGTCAGCACCAGTATTATTTATCTTTAGCTGGACTGGAGTTGGGGGGCTGGGTTAGAAGGTACTGTAGGCCCTGCAATTTAATTTTGCATTCAGGAGGGCAGGAGGGAGTTTTGGCAGTCAGATTGTGGGCCGCTCTGCAGTACCTACATTTGCCCAGTAACTATAGCCACTTCAATTTTTTAAAGGGAGGATAAGAATTAAATTATCATAAACTAAATATCCCTCACTTACATACCCTTATAATCAACTTTAACCATAAGTTTTCATATCACTAATATATGATTGACCATCATATTAGGCTTCATCAGAAGGCATAGCCAGAGACTGGGGAATAAGAGCTGGGATCCAAGTGGGAAGAACGAGATCAGGCCCAGGTCTCCAGGAGGAAGGCTGCTCCTGTAACGTAATACTGTTCAGTCACTAAGCTGAGACAAAGCAGTGCAAACTGTGAGTAGAGAGAGTACACTGCCTGAAGGTCAAGGCAGTCTACTGTAGTATATATGACTGAAGTTGTGAATAAAGATTATGTTTTAAGAAAGGTGAGCTAAGTTTGGGGTGGTCAGACTGGCTGGATTTTAAATCCAGGTGCAAGAGCACCTAGATTTGGCCACCCAAGTTAAACTTATCTAGTTATTTTTGACATAGCTGGGCATATTCAGAGGTGAATATCCCTGCAAAGTAAGTCAGATAACTTTAACCAAAGGTAACTTTGCTAGCAGGCTAGAGGCTGAAAACTGACCCCCTAGATGCTTAATTGTCTTTCCCCACCCTGACCCAGCCTTTAGGGGCCTTAGAATTTTAGGAATCTATTTAGGGATTCAGAGATGTCCACATTTTGAATTAAACTTTCTAAGCATCAAACTTAAAGTTATATTGGGCTCAATACTGAAAAGTAAACATCTGTGTAAGTCAGCCAGATAAGACTTATGCAGCTAATTTACATGGGATATTGACCTGCTCTATGGCAGGTCTAAATTATCCGATTAACATAATCAGATCAGTACAAATATTGCTACTTATCCAGCTAAGGCCTAGAGATATAGAGATATTGTGAGTTAAAGAGCATGTAATATGCGTTAAATGCTGTTTATCACGCGATATCATCATATTGTGGCACTATCACGAGATATTGCATGATATAGCAGAAGAGTTCCTCCTTCTATGGAAATTAGCTGCTTTGCATACATTTGCATGCATAAAATACCCTAATGCATGCAAAGCAGCTTCTGCACAGGCAATCCAATGTTAATAAAATAACATGGCTGATTTTGAAAAAAGTAATCCCCTGTATTTATTATGTTTGAAGAAGGTATGCCCTGATGCTCCCTCAGGAAAATTAACATGGGACCTTGATGCTCCTGCAGGAAAATTAAAGGGCCAAGGAGCCTGATAGTCCCCAAAGGCCAAAAGAAAATCACCTCAGGAGTCGATTGCAATGCCTATGCAATGGTTGATTACTTCAGCCGGGGTCACCATTGATTAAATGGCCAGTGGCCTCAAAAATAGCCTTCCCCTAAAGAAGGAAAATCACCCTGGGGGTCAATGATGAACTCCATCTGCCCTCTTGCTGCCTATCAAAGCAGCATTGGCCCCCCAAAATAAAAATAAAAATAAAAAACGTATGTCACACATGTGGTGATGGCTTCTTCCTTTCCTCTTCCCCTTCAAAGCCAAAAAGCCCCATTGACCCCCCTGGCCCATCTCTACCCCCTTCCAAATATAAGATCCCTGTTGTCTATTGCCTCGCCAACTCAAGCCCCCAAAATAATACCCTGGTAGTCGGGGGGGCAGGTAGACCCCCACTCCTAACCCCTGTACCTTAAAAAGTTGTGTTCCATAACCAGCTGGGTGGCCGGGACACCCCCTAGCACCAGGCCCATTCATTGCCATTTTCAAACTGGTGCCAACCTGATCTTGGCTCATCACATGAAGGGGCAAGGTCTGGGGATTGGACCTAGGCCACATGGCTTAAGTCTGATCCTTGGACCTTGCCTTGGTAGGCAGCAAGGGAGGGGAGGGTGAGCAGGAGTCACCATCGACCCCCAGAGTGATTTATATTCTTGAGGGGAATGCCATTTTTAGGTCACTGGCCCTTTAAGCAATGGTGACCAAATTGGTCAACCATCGCACAGGAAGGAGCCTTGACTTGGTGCAATTTTTTTTGTCATGCATTTTTTGCCTCTTTAAAAGTTTCCCCATAGTAATAGCATGATAATTTGTCAGAGAAGGACCAAATATCACAGGAATGCCGCCCACAATATTTAGCCCCTTTCTCCCTATTGAGGCTTAATAAATCTACCCCCAAATTAGCCAGATAAGTAGCACTGCCCCGATCCACCCACTGCCTGCCTTTTAGATATACAGCTAACTACTTAAGCCAAATAAGTGGTTTATCCTGCTGAGTGGTAACTGCTCAAGGTAGCTGGATAGTCAGCATTCCCCATTTAGCTTATTTGGCTAAGTAGCGCTGATATAGGCCTCATTATGTTTTATTTGATTTTTACTGATGCATGATAATGTGCTTTTATGCAGTTGTGTATATATATTGTTTTTGTTTGTACACTGCATTCATATTGTATTGAAAAGCATTTAATCAAATCAATAAAGTAAACTAAACCAAACTAGATTCCTAGATTTTTTTTAAAGATTGACCTCTAGACCATCGTTTCCACCCACTCATACGAGGAACTCTAAATTCTGGCAGCAAAGCAAGCATCTTACCATCTCAGCAGAAAGAACAGAAAAAAAGCTGTGATAAACAACAAAATATAATTCAAAAGCAATTACATGGCATGGTTTTTATTTGGAAAGAATATCAGTCATGGGGAGAATGACCCAGTGCACATATGCTAAATACGTTACTGTGAAAAAAAAGTTTCTGACTGTTACAGTCATGCTCACGAAGAGATGTTTTAATTACAGATGGCAAGAGCCAGCCTGACTGCAACTGCAGGCTAAGAGCCAATAACAGATTGACGGTACCTCAGCCTATATATATATATCTATCTTGTTCTGGCGCAAGAAAATATATATTTTAAAAGGATTTCATATCACTAATATTTGTTTCAGTCTGAGCCAGTTTAAAATCTTCAAACTGTGCATGTCGATGAGTCAGACGGGAAAAGAAGAAACAATTTTTTTTTCTTCTTTTGAGCAGTTCTTTTGCCATGTGCACCTCGAGACTCCGAAGCTGATTAATAATCACAATAAGCGTATATGCATTAGACCAGCTGGGATCAGCTCTTAAAGCTACCCACTCATAAAGGCTGGCACACGTCCGCCTATGGGGATATCACTTAGCACAGCTGGTTCATCGTGTCATTGCAATGATATAATCAAGAGAAACCAGGAGTGGAGCAAATCTCCCACTCACCCACAGAAAGCAAATCAAGGGGGGGTGTCCGCCACTTGAGGAGTTCAAATGGTATCAACAACCTCAGACTCAGATGAAGAACCACATGTGTAAAGAGAAGGATATCATATTATTCCTCAGAGTGCTATATGTCTTAAAATGCCCTGGCCAATCTGTAATCATACCCTTAAAAGCATCCTTTTAGTCTTAAATCCAAATATTCTTAAACACCTAATTGAAAAAATGAAAAAAAATATATCACTGTGAAGGAGTATATATGTTAAAACCTCCATAAAAGCCAAGGACCAGGCATTTAGCCTGGTTTATCTTAAGCCACAGACAGGAAGGGAGTTTTTCTCGAAGGGCATTCTCCTTAGAAGGGGATAATAAGAAGCTAGGTCCGGGGAGAATAAGAGAGGCTCCAGGAAAGAGAAGGAAGCCTTGGGAAGGCTAATCCAGCTGAACTGGGAGTTATATTGCTGTCTTTAGTTTTTTGAACTGCAAAAGGTAAGCAGAGCTGCTTCCGTTTCTGTTTCCTTGTTATTAATAAAGAAATTTATGGGCGAAAAGTCCAGCTTGAATCTATTCTCTGGCTAGCCCAAGACCACTCGTGGTGTCACATACGGTGTCAGTTCGGGGAATTTGCAAGCTAATCTTAACACAGGCAAAGAACCATGCCAAAAAGAGAAAGAAAGAAAGGGGTTTTTTTTTTTTCTGTGGCTTTCTGCAGCAGCAGCAGCCAAGAGTTTAATTCAAATTTATATTCTGCTTTTCAACATTTCAAAGTGGATTACCTTCAGGTACTGTAGGTATTCTCCTATCCCAAAAGGGCTTACAATCTAAGGGGCTGATGCGATGCAGTGCACTCAGACGAGAGCACTGTCTAACTGGCCGTTGGGCGTGGGTTGTGTAGGCGGCTACCTAATCCCCTTCTGCAAAACTAATAGCGCTCACCACATGCAAATGCATGTTGATGAGGCTCTTAGCGAACCACCGCAATGCAAAAAAAAAAAAAGTGTCTAAAAAGCACATTTTTACGCTAAAAAATTAATGCCTGCCTAGAACAGGAATTAATTGATGAGAACTTTCAAAAGTTGCACAGAAAAGCAGTATCGTTGCGATATTAAGTAGGAGGAACAAAATCTTAAAACAAGTTTTAAAAAAAAAAGTTTAAAAAAGGGCCGGTGGTCGGGTTCAGGAAACGGACGCTCATTTAACAAGCATCCGTTTCCCGTACCCCTGGCTGTGCGCCGATTAGGAAAACGGACGCCGATAAATTCAGCGTCTGTTTTCTAAGCCAGCGGATGGACAGCCAACTGCTCACGGGCTCCCCTTGTCAAGGAGGCGCTGGGGTCCCTAATCTAAATATTTATTGGTGTCCTCACGGGGGGTGCCTGTGGGCGCGTTAGGAAAGAGGGCGCTGAACACTCAGCTCCCGCTTTCACCGCATTTTAATTGCATTGGCCCCTAAATTTATACCTGAGGCAATAGAGGGTAAAGTGACATGCCCAAGGTCACAAGGAGTAGAGGTGGAATCTGAACCCTGTTTTTCTCTGAGGGGTCGCCTGCTGCTCCTCCGCACTAAGACATAGAGGGCTAAAGGGGAAACTCTGACTGGAAAGAAGGATTTATATAGTGAATCAGAGTTGAAAAGGCAGGTTTGTTTGTTTTTTCTCATTTATTTCCCCTTAAGGGAAAGTATGGCTGTGCATGTGCTCCTGAATAGGTCAGAACTCTTCAAAGAGAGTTTTTGTGCTACCGAAGCCAGTAAGCTAACATGGATCGAGTAATGCAGTCCTTCACTGAAGGACAGCAGCAACTCCAGAGAATGGTTGGTTCAGCTCTCACAAGAGCAGGTTACCCAGCTAGCACAAGCCATGCAAGCCACCATTTCATTGCCTCCTGTGAATACAATGAAGATAGGTTAAGACCTAGATGTTTTCTTAAAGAATTTTGAAAGAAGCGCCCACAGGGCTACCCGGCCAAAAGCCACCTGAACCATGTACCAGGCAAATCAACTTATAGGCAAAAGCCAAGCGGCCTTTCAAGCCACCAGTCCAGATAGGAGCGCCAGCTATCCAGAAGTCAAAACCGTCATCCTGGAAAAGGCGAGTTATACTTCAGAAACATCTTGGCAACAGTTCTGGCATGGCACCCTACAGCCCAGGAAAAGTCCATGAAGCCTTTTTCATCAGCTAAGAGAAGCCAGATAGAAGTGGCTATAACCAGAGGCAAAAACAAGCCTTGACGTAGCCAGTCAGGTTCTCCTGGAGGAGTTGCTGGATGGGCTGGACAGGCCCATACAGAACTGGATGTGTCGACACCCAAGCCATAACCTGGAATAAACATTGGAAGTGGTGGATGCCTTCTATCAGGCTCAGTAGACAGCAGAAGTAATGCGGTGACTAGAAAGGTAAACTGCACAGAGTCCCGGGCGCGTCATTGAAAATTCAAGA
The DNA here is from genome assembly GCF_901001135.1 of Rhinatrema bivittatum. Taxonomy (NCBI): domain Eukaryota; kingdom Metazoa; phylum Chordata; class Amphibia; order Gymnophiona; family Rhinatrematidae; genus Rhinatrema; species Rhinatrema bivittatum. Next base: position 35,167,958 of record NC_042615.1, read on the forward strand.
CCTCAGCAACGGCCCTCATAGCAGATCAGCTCTGGCTCCATACTTCAGTCACAGACCCCAGGCCTCCCAGTTTGTTTTAACGGTAGGAAGAGAGTCCATTTGGCCAGAAATCACTAACACTATTGACAGGATGAATGAAATTGGTGAAGGGTTGGCACAGACAGGCTGATTCAGTAAAAGTCGCGGGAGAGCGGCTCTTGCGCGATTCAGTATTTAAATGAGGGCCCACGGTAAAAAGAGGCGCTAGGGAAACTAGCGCGTCCCTAGCGCCTCTTTTTTGACAGGAGCGGCGGCTGTCAGCGAGTTTGACAGCCGACGCTCAATTTTGCAGGCGTCGGTTCTCAAACCCGCTGACAGCCACGGGCTCGGAAACCGGATGCTGGCAAAATTGAGTATCCGGTTTTCAACCCGCGAGCTGCGGGCAGATTTACATTTTTTTTTTTAATTTTCAATTATTTTTTACTTTGGGACCTCCGACTTAATATCGCCACTTTCTCGGTGCCAGCAGAAATTAAAGTCTACCTTTAGGTAGGCGCTAATTTCTGAAAGTAAAATGTGCGGCTTGGCTGCACATTTTATTTAGTGAATCGCACAGGAATAATTAATAGGGCCATCAACATGCATTTGCATGTTGCGGGCCCTATTAGTTTCGGGGGAGATTGGATGCACGTTTTCAATGCGCTATTACCCCTTACTGAATAAGGGGTAAAGCTAGTGCGTCAAAAATGCGCGTCCAAATGCGGGTTAACAGTGCGCTCCACCGGAGCGCACTGTACTGTATCGGCTTGTATGTGTTAAAGAGGGCACTGAGTCAAACAGGATAAAAGTGCTTCAGGAAACAAAATGCAACATTGAATCTTTATGGACAGAAATTCCAGGTGAAAAAGGAATAAAATAATAATGGGGGTGTATCACCATCCACCTGGCCAGAATGTACAAATAGATAATGAAATGTTAAAAGAAATTAAGCTCCACCGTTTCTGACTGTTGCTAAATTCCTCTCTTTGCGTGTGTGCTCTGTGCTCTGCTATGCAAGCCACATTACGTCCTCTTCCTGTTCTTCTCCCAGCAACACAAGGACAGAGCAAGGGGGAAGGGGGATGAAGCCGGGAGAGCCCAGAGAAGACCAGCCCTGCAGGTTGGCTTCTTAAGCCTGATAAGAGGCTTTGGATCAACAGAACTGGCCATTTGCACATTAAATAGGCCCCAGTTGCCACTAAAGAAAGGATAGTAGCACTTGCACACCTCGTCTCTCTGCAGATGCCTCTCCCACCCTCCTGAACTATTGCCTGCCCCACCGTCCAACTTCACTCATCTCTCCTGTATACATGAGTAGCTGCATTCCACATTTAAAGTGCTGCCATCCTTTCTGGGTCCCCGGGGGTACGCAGAAATGTGTGGAGGTTGCATTGCAAAAGTATTTAATTTTATTTTATTTTTTCAGGTGGATGTCAATGTCGTCGCTCGTCGCTGCTGTATGGGGAGATGGTGATTGCGCTCCAGCACTTCCTTCCAGCGCAGATGCATCTCGCGCCTGCATTCCTCTTCTCTTCGCAGATGCCTCTCCCTCCTCCACCGTTGACCCACTCTTTAAGGTGAAATAAACTATATGAACTGCTAATACATGCCTGGAGTTGTTTTCTTTATGGTCTGTTCTTCATTTTCAGGTTATTTCATTCTCATTACGTACTCCCTCTCCCAAATCCCTTTCCCCCTATTCCCCCTGTTCCCCACTCACTAGGTCCTCCTTCTCCCAACCCACCTTCCAACCTCTCCCCCCTTCCTCTTCTCGCTAGGTGCTCAATAAACACCGACACGTGATGGATAGCAGAATATTTCTTTTCATAAACTTTGGAGCAGAATGTAAATGTAAAATAAATGAATAATAAAGGAACAGGGGAGGGGGACATCTAGGGACTAAAGATTGTACAAAAGTTTAAAACAAAAAAAATCCCGGGGAGGTAGGCAGTGAGGTAGGAGAGCGCTCAGGACAGTGGCATCCTGCTGCCCAGGAATTGTAAGTGTTGCACGGGCCAGCCACGCGGCCGTGCGGGCTTGTGCGCGCACAAGGCAAAATACTTTTGGTTTGGCGCGCGTGCCCACATACACGTGTTTATTGGCGCTCGCACTCTCTTTTTAAAATTAACCGGTGTCTATTTATTTATTTATTTATTTTATTTATTTAGAGTTTTTATATACCGGCAATCATGAAAACATATCTTGCTGGTTTACATAGAACGGGGGTGCAATAAATACAAAAAATGATAATAAATACATGGAACTAGAACTGTGGTGACAGAAGGTACAGTTACATTTAACAAGGGAAGCCGAACTTGGAAGGAAGAAGAGAGGAGAGACTAGTTAACAAAATACAATATAAATGTAGTATAGAATAAATATTAAATACAAACGGCAATGTGTTTTATGAGTCATTGGATTGTGTCATTAGGTTGTGTCCGGAAAAGCTTGCTTGAATAACCAAGTCTTAAGTTTTTTCCTAAATGTTGGGAGGCATGGCTCCTGTCTGAGGTCTGTAGGAATGGAATTCCACAGTAGAGGGCCAGCTGTGGAGGTGGCGCGATCTCTTAGGGTGATGTGTTTGGTCGTTTTCGCTGGGGGAACTAGTAGGGAGCCTCTATAAGCATCTCTGGTAGGTCTAGTAGAATTATGTAATTGGAGAGGGTATTGGAGATCGAGAGTGGTGAGTTGATGTATAGTTTTATAGATGATGGTTAAGGCCTTATACATGATGCGGAAGTATATGGGTAACCAATGTAGCTCTTTCAAGACGGGGGAGATGTGGTCTCTTTTCCTTGTGCCTGTCAGAATACGGGCTGCTGAATTTTGCACCATCTGGAGTGGTTTGGAGTAGGATGAAGGTAGACCTAGCAATAGGGAATTGCAGTAGTCCAGTTTCGAGAAAATGACTGCTTGGATGATCGTTCTGAAATCGTGAGCGTGGAAAAGAGGTCTTATCCTTTTTAGGACCTGGAGTTTATAGAAGCAGTCTTTAGTTGTTTTATTGATGTGTGCCTTGAAGTTTAGCCGGTTATCTATTATCACTCCTAGGTCTCTGGTTTGTGTGGTAAGAAGATTGGAAGGAAGAGTACTGTTGTTTGTGTTTTCAGGCGAGATGAGTAGGATCTCAGTCTTGGAGGAATTTAAGATGAGGTGTAGGCTGTTGAGTAGTTGTTTGATTTTTTGGTGGCATGATTCCCAGTAGTCAAGAGCATTAGAGTAAGTGTCTTTAATAGGGATGATGATTTGAATATCATCTGCGTATAGGAAAAACTTTAGATTGAGGTCAGTGAGAAGTTGGCATAGAGGAAGAAGGTAAATATTGAATAGAGTCGGGGATAGTGAAGAACCTTGTGGGACTCCTATAGCAGAGTCAAATCTTGAGGATTCCTTGTTTTGGAGTTTAACTTTGTAACCTCTATTGTTGAGAAAGGTTTTAAACCAGGAGAAGACGGTGCCGCTGATTCCTATGGATGACAATAGGTTTAGGAGGATGGCATGGTTGACCGTATCAAACGCTGCGGATAGGTCTAGCAAGATTAGTAGGAACGAGTTTCCTTTGTCAAGGCCCAATAGTATATGGTCTGACAAAGAGATGAGGAGAGATTCTGTGCCTCGATTTTTTCGAAATCCGTGTTGTGGGGCGAAGAGGAGATTGTTGTCTTCTATGTAGTTTGAGAGTTGAGTGTTAACAAGTTTTTCCATGATCTTGGCGATGAATGGGAGGTTAGCTATGGGGCGGAAGTTGATGGGGTCCTTTGGGTCAAGGTTGGGTTTCTTTAGGAGAGGTGAGATTGAGGCCATTTTGAGATCGTCTGGGAAGGATCCTTGGGCTAGAGAGCAGTTGATGATGTTTGTCAATGATGTAGCTATTGTGTCTGGAATGGATAGAAGTAGTTTAGTGGGGATGTGGTCTGCAGGATGAGATGAAGGTTTCATTCTTCTCAGGATGGTTTGTATCTCAGTGGAAGAGACGGGCTCAAAAGTGTTAAGGCTGGAGTTTAAGAAGGTCGGGTGTTGGTATGTTGGGAGGGCGTCTACTGTATTGGAAGGCAGTTGGGTTAAAAGATTGTCGATTTTATTTTGGAAAAATTGGGCCAGTTCTTCAGCTTTGGATTGTGCCATGTCGCTGGGGATTTCTCGCGGTATGGTTTGCGTGAGGCTGGATACATAAGCGAAGAGGGCTTTAGCATCAAAGACCAGGTTGTGAATCTTAGATGCAAAATAATCTTTTTTTGATTTTGAGGTGAGGGCTTTGTACTGGTATAGTGTAGATTTGTATGATGAGATGGTGATGTCACTAGGAGTTTTACGCCAAGTCGCTTCTTTCTTTCTTAAGCTTTGTTTTAGTTTTCTGAGTTCATTGGTGAACCAAGGTTGTCTGTTGGAGGCATTGGTGTGAGATTTTTTTATAGTTGAAGGGCAGAGCTTGTTAGCTATATTTTCTGTTATATTGTTCCAGGAACAAATGGCAGTGTTCGGGTCGGTGAGATCTAATAGAGGGAGCTGTGACTCCATCTGGATGTTAAGATCATCTGGGGAGCATCGCCTCCTGTATTGGAATGAAGGTGAAGGAATATTAGGGGTGTTGGTCTCTTTCAAGGCGAAAGAGGTAGAGATGAGAGTGTGGTCCGACCATGGTACTTTTTTGATCTTCACATTGGATGTAGTCGTAATGCCTTTGTTGCTGAAAATCAAGTCCAGAGTGTGACCCGCTTTGTGAGTGGGTTCGTTGACTAATTGTTGGAATCCCATTGCTGATAGGGCTGTGAGGAGGGTTACGCAACTATTAGATGGTGAAGGGTTGTCTATGTGAAGATTGAAGTCTCCTAAGATGATTGCTGGAGAATCCAGGTCAATGAGTGTAGTGGTGATTTCGAGGATTGGGGAGACGTCTGCTTCTAGGAGCCCTGGGGGGGCGTAGACGAGAAGGATTTGAAGATGTTGTGATGTGAAGAAGCCGACTTCCAGTTTTGTGTTTGAAGTGAATGGGTGTTGGGTGAAATTGAGGCTTTTTTTGGTGGCTAGAAGGATGCCACCTCCTCTTTTTTTCAGTCTCGTGAGAGAGAAGAAGTCGTAGGTCGGCGTAGGGAGTTGGTTTATTAATGCTGTATCTGAGGGCTTGAGCCATGTTTCAGTTACAGCGCAAATATCTGGTTTGGCGTCGGTGAGATAATCATTGAAGATTAGGGATTTTTTTGTTAGGGATTGTGCATTGAAAAGTGAGAGTGAAAAAAGGGTGAGGCCTAAAAGCTGGGTGATTGGTGCAATCAGAATAGGGGGTGAGGGTTTTTAAGTTATTGTGAATGGCTTGTCTGGTGGATGGTCTTTTTGGTAGGAGGCGGTGTTGTAAAGTTGGTATTGGAAGAGCTGGAGACATGATGGATGGTTGGCTGACTGTCATGGAGGGTAGATGGGGGGCCGATGGGGGCCGGCTGGGGTGAGGGGATAAATTAGTTATTTGGTTAGGGCTCTGGCTGAACGCTGGTTAGTTGCTTGCTGGAAGAGATCCGGAAGAGCGCTGGAAGGTTGTTTGCTGGATGAGCGCTGGAAGGTTGTTTGCTGGATGAGCGCTGGAAGGTTGTTTGCTGGATGAGCGCTGGAAGGTTGTTTGCAGGGTGAGCGCTGGAAGGTTGTTTGCAGGGTGAGCGCTGGAAGGTTGTTTGCTGGGTGAGCGCTAGCCGGTAGAGAGAAGGATGAGTGCTGGAGCGGTGCTAGTGAAGTACTGCTCGGGGATAGCGAGGGGCGAACCGAAGGGGCGAAACAAAGGGGCAGGCCCCTTTGTCGCGCTCCTTCGTGCGCGCGACGCCCGGCGCGCGACGCCAAGGAGAGTGGTCGTTTAAAATACCCCGCCGGTCGGTCGCGCCTCTGACGTCACCGCCGCGACGATTTGGCTCCGGGCGTTTCCAATTAGTATTTAGGTTGAGGAAATGGTTAATACAGTTTGAAATGAAAAAGAATGCATAATTTGTAATTGTGTGGGGAGGGAAGGGAAGGGGGAATGAAAGACATGTCTAGGTTTGTCCAGGTCATCTAATACCCCTTCCATCGGCCCTAAGAGAGTGTTCCACACACATGGACTCCCACCATTCACTGATTTCTCACAGACCCTGGAGAAGGTGGGAGGAAATGGAGGAGTAGCTTAGTAGACTAGTTAGAGAAGTGGGATGTGAACCAGGGAAGCCAGGGTTCAAATCCTACTGCTGCCCCTTGTGACCTTGGGCAAGTTGCTTCTCCCTCCATTGCCTCCCCCCTGCCCTGGCCCTCTTGGTGATTTCACCTGCACTGCACCATGCGGGAAGGGGGACGCCATTTCATGCCTCACCTCAGGCAGCAGGGGGTTAAGTCACCTAACACTTCTCCTAGTGGTTCAGATGAGAGGGAGCTCTGCTGACTGTGATCTGTACAGGTTCCAGGATATTAATACAACTGACCGCTGCTTTCCAGATCCTCTTCACAGGCTCACAGCTTAGGGTCAGAGCAGGCTCAGCTCCGAAAGCCAGGAAGAGTGGATTGCTGCTCTTCTATGACTTCTCCCAGCTCCAGGAACAAATCCAGTCTGAACAGTCCAAATTCATGTCCTTCACCTAAGCCCCGCCCACTATGGGGACCCAATTGATAGTGAGACTTTTCTTCGGCAACTTTTTCCACAGAAAGCTCATGTGTAAGCTCTCTCCTAGAAAATATGTCATTCCCCCATCCCCACCTGCACACAAGGGCGTATACACACAGGCACATGCACACGCACTCACACACACACACACACAACTCACACACATATATACACACAAACACACATACTCAGACATACTCACACATATACTCACACACACATACACACATACACACACATACTAACACATACTCACACATACACATACTCACACATACACACACACACATATTCACACACATACACACATATACACACATATACACACACATACTAACACATACACATACACATACTCACACATATACTCACACACACATACTCACACACATACACACATATACACACACATACTAACACATACTCACACATACACATACTCACACATACACACACACACACATACTCACACACATACACACATACTAACACATACTCACACACACATACTCAGACATATTCACACACATATACTCACACACACACACACACACACAACTCACACACATATACACACACAAACACATGGGTGAAAACTGAGGGCCCAGTACACAGCAGCCCTGAGATGAGGAAGGTGAGGAAGTGGGATACAGTAATGCCCAAAAGTGACCATACCTCCAGTGAGAAAACAATTGCCAAGTTAGTGAAAAATATGATCTAGTACTGCAGCTTTTACTGCTGAAGTATTGCAGAAATAATTAAGGGCACAACATGTTTGCATCGGAATAAAGCAGTCAGTAGATCCTTTCTTGGTCGGGACCATCCAACGCAGGGAGAAGCTAACAAGCATATCAGACACAAGGGTCCTAATTGATCGGGACCTTTATTTTCTCCCGTCCTGTGCCTGTGGAGCTAATCTTTAATGAACAAGGCCCAGGGCCTGTCTTGGCAGCCATCCTGTTAATAGGAAAGATCTAAGAGGTATAAGAGCACTTACAGCCGTTTATTAGAGGAGAATGAGAGGTGAGGGTGCACCCTCACGCTGTTGAACCCCTGACCCTAATTCAATGCAAAACCTTAGGCAACATTAATTTAAAAAAAAAAAAAAAATGAAAAGAAGGCGCCTGCAGCTGTTATAATTTCTGTGCTGACAAGTTACACGTAATTTTTCTGCAGGCCTACGCGGCCGTAAATCATGCAGAACCTTAGCACAACAATTACTGCTTGGCATTTCATTTAAAGATAATCGGTGGCCTTGCAATGCGGCAGCGTCTGGGTGCTGCACGTTGCTGGTAATATGCATGTGAGAGAGAGCGGCATCTATATAGATACGCGGGGACGGTAACGTTTAATCCGGCGCTCGGGGGGGGGGGGGGGGCGCAGATGCACGCGTTCGTCGGCCCGTGCAGGCGCCCAATTTTAAGTAGACGAGCGCCTGTGCACGCAAAAGCCGCTTCTACCGGGCAAATGGGGACATTTTAAAAGGGACGCGTGCCATCACCATTGCATGTTTTTACCAGTTCCTCCCCAGTTCGCCCAGTTAACAGATGGGCCCTTCAACTCCCCCTGGTTTAATAGTCTGTGCACCCCCTCAGTTACCCCAGACCCTTTAAACCCTTCCGAAATGGCTCGGGTTTTTGGGGGGGTTTTTGGGACTTACACGCCATCCATAGCAGAAGTAAAGTTAAGCGGCAGGGGGCCTTAAATTCCGAATCGCCCGTGCCCCGCCCTTGCCCCGCCCACCCCATCACTTTTTCTAGAAGCTCTGATACGTGCGCGCAGCGGCATTTACCTGCCCCCGCAGCTGGGTGGCTTTTTCAATCCACTCAGAGCGCGCAAGCCCAACGTATTGGCGCGTCCCCTGATTTTGGCGCGCGTCTGGCTTTTAAAATTCACCTTTAAATGGGGAAACACATCGAAAACGTTATTGTTTTGTAACTTTTTTTGAAGCTTAAAGTTTCTTAGTGCCTGGTATCTGTCAGCTTGTTGCTTTGGAAGCTGAATGAAGCAGGACAGAAAAGCCCATCCAAATTCGGCTGCATCTAACTGACACACAAAAAAAAAATAAAAAGCAGGAGGGTCGAGTTAGAAAACTGACTTGAAACTCGACGAACAGGGCCCATCGTCAAGGCTTCGACCCTGCCTTCTGTCCTCTTCACATTCGCTCATCTTTCATAAACACTCATCTCTCGATTACCTTAAAGACAATACCCCAAAAATCTTTCAAAACAGAAGCTGCGTGTTGCATTCATGGTTGGATCAGAAAGGGATGCGCCTTCTGGCTGCAAAACCTCACGGAAGGCTTCTTAGGGAACGTAAGCATCATTGGGAAAACAGGTACACAGGAGGGCAGGAGCGTCTGGGGACGGGGGCTAGTGGAGAAATCCTTTTTTTTTATAGAACTAGGGTGCTGACTTGGGGCTGGAGATTAAAAATCACAAAAACATAGGAATAATCATAGACATTGCCACTGATCCTGCCACAGTCCCCCGTCCTCTTCATAAATGAATTTGCATTCTCAAACTCGTGATATAGGAAGAGGCTGGGGATCAGGGCAGCACCGGTGATACCTCATGATCCTTCCCACAATTTTTTTAATGATTTTAGCCCCTCTCCTGGCTGCTTTAAAAAAACAGGTGCTTTCTCACTGTTCCCTTTACATTTTAGGAATGCAAAGGTTGCGTTCTGCCGTGTGACGTGCTTTCCTTTCTAGTCAGGCAGCAGTGTGACTTCCATGTCCGCAGGCGTACGTCCACTTTCAGTTGGGCAGTGGGGGAATAGCTGTGGGAATGCAGGCACCGATCCGTTCAATGGAAGCCACGCCACGGTGATGCCTGTCCAGTCGCTGGGTCGCGCTGACCGCCCATGGCTCCAGAGCAGAAAAGCAGCCTGACGAGAAGAAGCACCCGGAACTGAACTCTTCCAGTGTTTCCAGGCTGCAATTTGTGACTTCCGGAGACATGGCAACGGGAGGGGACTTTAACTACTCGGTCGAGGAGAGAGGAGACAGACAGTGGAAGCAGTTCAACTCATACGCAGTGGGGTCCATAGAGCCTTAGCTCCCAAAAGGATACCTGGGGGAACTTTCTGTTCGTAGCCCGGTGGATGCAGGCCAGATGGTTCTCGGTGACGGCAGTTCTCGTTCTCAGACTGATTCACTTTCAGGACACTTGCTCCTGGAAAACCAAACAGTAGCCCACTGGAAGATGACTTTAGTGAAAGATACCTACCAGGCATGAAAGGAGATGGGCCGCTTCCAGCCTGGCGCAGTGTGGCGGGAGTGAGCAAAGGTGAGCTGCCTTCTACAGCTGCTTCAGGAGAAGGACAGGCAGGATGAGCATGGAAAGAGAGGGAGGTTCAGGGACCCTGCAGACCATGTTCAGACTGCAGCACCATCCCGAAAATGGAATATGAGAAGGATCTGGAGGAAACCAAGTATGGCCTGAATCATCTTCCAGTCCAAAGGGGGAACACCAGGAGAGAGAGAGGTGCAAAGCTTCCTTCTTCAAGGAGCCCCATGTCGTTCGTATCCCCCAGCGTAGCTGCAGTCCCCGAGCAGCGAGAAGAAAGATGTCCTGAAAGTCATTATCGATTGCCGTGAAGATCTCTACTCCTCCCGGCAGGTCAGATCATTCCAATCGATAGACTCCTTGAAGAAATCACTACGAGATGTTCAAATATGAAGATCTGAAGACCATGATGTGAAGTTTTGAACAGCAAACCAGTGGATGAATGTGGCCGATGCAGCTTGAGACGAAGCATGGCTCCTTGCCGGGGGTGTTTTGGTGATCTGATTCAGCTAAGTGCATGTGTAATGGCCCCTCCAGGCACGTTGGCATTAAAGTCCCAGTAACTCTCTTTAGCTCGTGCAGTAATAGGTTGGTAATTAGAAGGAGGCACCATTCGTATACAGCCCCTCCCTTTGAGGGTGTCTGGATGGCTGTCCCCCTGGTAAAGATGTAAAGGCAGCTGAGAGACTGCAGGCAGTGCTTCTGAGTTGTGGAGTTAGGTGGAAAAGGAGGAGGTTTTTCCTGAGTTGGATTTTGGTCCTACTTGGAGGACTCAGGTGAACCCTGCCTGGTGTCCCCGAGCAAGGTCAAGCAGCTTCTCCTCCAGTCCACTCACTGGCTGGCTGGGTTTCTTTCCAGGTTTTTGTATTTTTCTTGGTAAAAAGCCTGAGACCCTCTGGGTGTTGCTTGGAGAGAGATCACAGGAAAACCTTTTCTCGGGATGGGGGGGGGGGCGTGGTCCCATGATGGGGAAGACCCGCCCCTCTGCAGCCTCCCAGAGGAATGGCGTTGACCTGCTGCAGAGGACGTCTGGTGATTTTTGGACTCAGTTTTGGGAAGGAACGTTTTGGTTAGAAGATCCAGGAGGAAGAGCTTTTGCTGCGCCCTTCCTTCCTGCCCAGAGGAACAAAAGCTGTGCGTTCCAGAGTGGATCCCTACCACTGTGAGATGCGATTGAGAAAGGGAGAAATCGAGAGGATCGTTTGGAGAGGGGAACAGTGAGTAAGACCAAATTGAGTTATAGAGGACCCCCCCCCCCCCCGATTGCAGTCTTCACCCCTTCAGAGAGAGAAGCTTGGGACTCTTTGTACATAGACTGTTATTCCTATTTCTACTAGTCTTGGAGGGGGTTTTCCTGCCCTGACCACCTGGGAGCCTCATTCATCCAAGCCCTGGAGGGTGAGCGTCTCCCTGCCCTGGTATTGAGAGATAGAGGAAGGCCTGTAATTAAAAAGGTCATCCGTGGTGCTGAGGACTGAGTACTCGTGCCATGCTTCATCTGAGTCACCGGCAGTAAAGTATTTCCTTTTGGGCACTCCGACTGAGTCTCCAGAGTATTATTTTGGCACTTGCAGCACTCACAGTGAGAAAAAGACCGTGTACCTCTCCCAGGTACAAAGGCACCCCCTGTCACTCTGGTCCCCAGAGGGAGAGATTCCTCTCCCCCCCCCCCCCCCTCCCCCAACAGAGCCTTCAGGCCCTGGGGATAAAAGAGACGGTGCAAGGGTTAGTCTGTGAGATCCAGCCCCAAAAAGAGACAGAAATTCTTTATGGACCACACCTGGAGATGGGCTTACACGTGTTTTGGGATTAAAACTCTATATGCGGGTTTGGCTCGCAGTGAACTTTTACCGTATTACTGTTACAATATTTTCGTAGTATAAGCTGCAGAGGCATATATAAGAAGTACCATAATAATTTGGACCTAATTCGGTTTTTACAGCCTATATGCTGATAATACAGGCTGTAAGAGGGATGGCCCTAATACATTGTCGTTTGTTTTTTTTTTCTGAAAATTGCACCAGGAGATCTACTAACTTCTTGATACATCCCAGCTGCCTGCATGGAGGGTGACCACCTACACGATTTCTCCTTAGCTGGGACAGTCCTTTTTTGTCTCCCCTCTTTCTGCGCCACCATCTTGGGTGAAAGTGCGTGCAAGATCCCCAGGTAGCTCCCTCCGGCACCCACCTTTGCTATGCCTAATCTAAGGCTCTGTAGCAATCTAAAAATCCAGCGACACTGGTGTGGCTCTTGTCCAAGCACAGCCACCTAGTTTCCTGGCTACATGAGCACCTGCATTCTTGCGAGAACTTCTAGTTCATTACAGAACTTGCAACCTGCTCGACTGACCCAGCTGCTAGCTTGACTCTCTCGTCACTGTACGATCTAAATTGCTATCATTACTAGTGAGCCTCTCAGGTCCCCTGTGCAGCCTGCCAGTCAGATGTGAGCACCGAGAGGTCTTCCTTATTCAGTCACTGTCTGGATAGCGAAGTTAGCCAGCTAACTTCATCTGGCTGCCTTTAGGATAGTTCTTTGGCCCAGCCAGACTTAACTGGCTAATCTATCCAGCTATCTCTGAATATCGGGCTATTGGGCAATTTTCCCATAGACATAGAATGGCAGAAAAGTCTTCATAAATCAGAGCCTTAGCTGGTTAAATTCTAGCTGGATAACTTATTAGCCAATTAGAATTTATCTGGATAAGTTCCCAAATCTTCATTTAGCTGGATAACTTCTGAGTTATCTGCTTTTGAGTATGGACATTCTAGTTTTTACAGAACTGTCAGACAGATCAACTGCTAATTCATGCTACCATCACAGCCTATCAGACAACCTGGTCTAGCATGAATTACTGCTAGGTTATTTAACATTTCATATTAACCTCTTTAGCATACATTCTGGCAGCCCCAATACCCACTGCTGAATCAGGTGAGTACAACGCTATGAATGCCAATGCTCAAATACATGTTGCTAGATCAGTGTTTCCCATCTCTCTCCAGGAGGCACACCTAGCCAGTCGAGTTTTCAGGATTTCCACAATGAATATGCATGAGGTAGATTTGCCTACACTGGTTCTCCAGTGTAGACAAATCTATCTCATGCATATTCATTGTAGATATCCTGAAAATCCGACAGGCTAGGTGTGCCTCCAGGAGAGCACTGGGAAACACTGCGCTAAGCCATATTTTCTGCTCTTTCCACTTTTATTTAGCATGTTTAACCCATGCCCTCTTAAACTCCATTACTATTTTAGCCAACAAATCATAAGAGAAGCTACTGCTTTCTCCAGCTATCTCAGAAAGACTCTGGATCTTTCCTCAAGCTGATCAGTCACAACCTAGACCAAACCACATGGGGGAGCTCTTAGAGAGGTGATCCAGAGACATAGCAGTGTTTCAGTAAACCAAATGGCTACACCAGCCAAAGACAAAAGGGAGGCATGATCTCCTGCATGTGGTCAAACGTGTACAGCTGAAAGTTGGGAGATATTCCCAATGCAATAGATAGAGGTAAGAATAAAGGAGGGCCATAGCCACAGCTAAAAATAAGCTAAGCAGCCAACTTTATATGGATGATAGCTGTAATTAATTATTTTTTTATTTATTTAAGTCTGGCTCCAACCTTATCTTCATAAATAACCAATCATAAAATAATACACAAAAATATGCAATGTAATAAAATGACAAAATAATACAATATTGCAAATACTATTGAAACTCTTAAAAATATTTTTTAAAATCACATAACTACAGTAGTAAAGGCAGGGGCAATCAGGGAGAGTTGGTGGGCCGAATGCTCTTAAATCTGCCGACATGTACTATGTGTTGTGTAATTAATTATTGCCCACGGATGTTTTCCAGAATTGCTTAATGCGCTGGGCGGAGGCAGGAAGCTAGAATTATATCTGTTATTCTGTTGTCACATGTGCAATCAAAACATGTTGTCATGTTCTAGTTTTATCTTGCCTATGCATTACACTTGTTTTGCATGTGTATGTATCCTGTATGATTTCATCTAAAACCTGGAGTCAAAATCGAACTTCATCCTGTCATTTTTTAAATTTTAATTGGCGAGGAAGGGAGGGGGATGTTATGAATGAATTCTTGTCTATTGAACAGCAGGTCCCCTGGCCTTTAAAATATATATATATATCTATATCTATATATCCATATCTATCTATCTATCTATATATGGGATATATATATATATATATATATGTGTGTGTGTGTGTGTGTGTGTGTGTATATATATATATATATATATATATCCCATTCCCATTCTCCTTAAGAGAAAATATTTAACAATGGATTTTGTTTGATTCTGGAGCGCGCTGCATGGAGGTGAATTATGATGGATAATTTAAAGGGTTTCAGTTTTCCTTCACCATCACCAAGCATGAGAATATACAAGTTTATGTTAAAAAATAAAATAAATCTGGGAAAGAAAAACGGCGATCTTAGGCTCCTGCCACCTTTCTAACCTTCAGAGCATGTAATTGAACTGCGCAGGAAGAAATCAACAGTAAAATTATCCATATCAGAATTCAAATGAATATCGAAATCACCCCAAACCCAGACGTCATTCAGCGTCGCCTGGTTAAACAGCCAGCTAGGGCCATTCAATTAGTCCCTGGAGGGCCGCCCGTCCGGGTGACCCTCAATCCCCCCCCCTGAATAAGCGACCCCTGGATGCTGCTGAGCTCTCGCATCAAAGCCCCCGCCACGGCCGCCTCTGGGTTGCTGGTTTTTTGTTTTTTTTTTTTGCAGAAGGGGCACACTTGTTGAGCATTTCAATTTTCTGGCTGGTTGAGGCGATCCTCCTCTCGTTTCCATCTGTTGATTAGAGTGCAGCTCGGCACGGGCTGACATCTTCAGCTTCCGGGAGGCAGAACTGCGTGCGTACAATTTCAGGCAGAGAGGCGGATGCTTCGGCCACGGAACGAAACGGAATCGTTTTTAATGTCACTGGCACCTCCGGTACTAAAGAGAATATTTCTACTGCTCGTGGTCTGACGAAACCTAAATAGCTTTATATGAGAAGCAATCAGCATAGTGTTTAGAGGGCAAGTTCCTGCTTTTTTGGCCTTTTTTTTTTTTTTTACATTAACCATATAGCTTCCGATGAACAGGAACAATAAATGTCAACAGAAAACACCCCTAGCTCCCCTTCTCTCATATTTAATAAATTTCAAGACGGAAATAGGGTTCAGCATTTGTTGCAAGCATAAATGTAATATAAACTATATAGGGATTAATATTCAAAATTAAACGTTTATTTAAGTTAACCAAATAAGACGTATCCGGTTAACTTAAATGGGATATTGAGCAATACCGCTATGCTGCTGGCTATCCATATATAACTCTCTAGTTAGCTGGATAAGTTAGCAGATCTAACTTGTGCAATTAACTTTATTTATTTTTTATTTATTTATTTATTTATTTATTTAGGAATTTCCTTCCAAAAGAAGATCACAGTGGTTTACAAAATCAGCATTCATATTCTTGGTCAACACAACAGCAAATACATATTCTAGGTCATAAGTCTGAAATTCAACACTTATAGGTTATGTTAACCAGATAAGAAATGCTGTCCTGACCCACCCATTCCCAGCCCATTGACTATCTGGCCAGCTACTTAGCTGGATATTCAGCAGCCATCGTTTAGCTAGATAAGTCCGACTTTTGATATTGGCCCAGGGCCTTGTTAAATCTTTGGGTTAGTTCAGATGTCAAACTACATAAGTTGGTTTCTACCAAATTAGAAGAAAATCTTCATTAGTAAAGCTTAAAACAAAGAGATCCTGGTGTTCTGCAGGAGCTGCCGATGTTCTCTCGGGCCTTACCTCGAAGAAGAGTGTCCTAGGCAGAGCTGCAGCTGGATACAGGAAATAATCATGGGAATTCTTTTTTTTTTTTTTTGACAAATTCTTTTTTATTTGCAGTACAGGTATGTAGTAGGGATGGCAAAACTCCCTTGCATAACATCTGTATTATTAAGAGCTAATACAGCTTGATGTTTGGGACCTACTTGTGTCCCAGTGGCAGTGTCCTGTGTTGCCATGTGGAGGATCGGGATTCCTGTGATGGGAATCTATGAGCACCCTCAGGACAATTGCCAGCACTTGGGGAACCCCCCCTGCTCCAGCCCCCTCCCCTTTGTAGATGATACGCCTCCAACCCACCATGGAGAAATGTGAGTCCTGTTGTAGCAAGGTCCTTTCTGAAAGCAGAGCCCAACTAAAGGGTCAGTGGCTTTTATTCATTAATGGCACTGGATGGTGGAAGTGATGTTTGAATATGAACACTAAGAGAATGCCCCACCCAAAGGAAACAATAATCGTGTCTTGATAAAGGTAACAAGAGCCCTCCTCCACTGCATCCTTCTCAGAGAGCGTCATTCATCAAATCGCGTTAGGGCCATAACCCCGCAATAACGCCGTAACGCAGGCGCTATTTATCGCATTGCGAGCTGAGTATGCAAATTTCAAAAATGTATTCAAGTGAATGGATTAAATGAAACTGCTGTGTATGATAGCACAACGCATACTATTGTGGGATATAACTACACCTTATTTCTTTGTGTTATGCCTGTAAATAGGATTTTTTTACAACTCCTGTTTTAGGCAGAGAGAGAGCGAGTGAGAGCACCTTTAGGCAGGCTCATGTCAAAGGTCACTTTTTATATCCCTATAAGAGAGATCAATAATCACTCGGTGTGAGGTTTTGGTGGTGGGCTAGGTTTTGAGGTGCAGTGAATGGAAGAGATGAAAGGTACAAAAAGAGGAGATTTGTACAATGTACTCTCGACCTAGCTTGATGCACTCTCTATCTAGCTTCTGTGAAGCTAGGTCGAGAGTACATTGTACAAATCTCCTCTTTTTGTACCTTTCATCACTTCCATTCACATTAAATCTTCACTGATGTCTACTATTCTGTTTGTACCGCTGACTGCATGTAAAACTGCACCCCAAAACCTAGCCCACTACAAAAACCTCACCCCAAGTTAATATTGACCCCTCTTATAAATAGCTATCAAAAAAGGGAGGCTCTTTCTCTCTCTCTCACTCTTTCTCCAGGAAAATTTGCCTAGCCACACCCCTTTTCCTTATCATGCGTGTTAGGTCTGCGAAAACATGAAATGGCACGGATTGGTAATGGATCCTCACAATATTTACAGGCTCCAGAATGGGGATCCTGGTTAAAAGCTCCAGAGAAGTGGTAGAAATACATATATAAATAGCTCCATAAAGAGTGCTGCGTTAGAATTAAGGATGGAGTAGACTAGTTTGGATTAAATTCAAAGCCAATACAAGGTGCTAGCCTCTGGTAATGTGAGTTGCATGGAAATGGGTCAAATTATTCTGAACCAAAGCACTAACAATCCAGTTACAGCAATCAATTAGTTTCCGAGGTCGCATTACTGTGGACCAGTTCAGCCTAAATGAAAAAGCTCTGGTAGTACATTGGTTTGCAGCTGGGTTTGCTTCCCCCTGGTGTCACGTTGATGAACTGCATGTTGGTAACACAGATAAAAATGGTCAGGACAATAAAGTTTCCTGAATCTGAATCTTTAAGAACAGTAAAACGCTGACAAGACTTTTCTGCAGAAAATTCTCTCTCTGTGGTGGTGATTCTCCATTAGAAATCATAAATATGTCAAGCTAGTAAAAAAGTAACGGCCTTCGTATTTTATAAATAAATAAAAACTGTGATCCTAAACAACAGCACAGTCCTTAAGCAAGGTTTTTGGATTTTTTTGCTTAAATTGGGAACTGAAAGGAGAAGATAATTCCTATTGTTTCGTTTTGGGTTTTTTTCTGCACACCAGTAGGCTGAAGCTCTAGTTTTATCCTTAGAGTGCAAGGACTTGTACTCCAGATTTTCTTACTGAAATAAGAACTCTAAGACCATGAATGCAATTTAATAAAACCAGGACTAGAACAATCTGTCTTGGCAAAATGGGAACCAACTGTTAACCTTGAGGTGCATATTTAGTCATTGTTCAGATAGAAAAATTAGACAGATAACCTTAGCCAGCTAACTTGTGAATATAGCTGGCTATCTTAACATTAACCAGATAACTTTATCTGTCTAACAGAACAGCTCTTTGGGGTGGCTAAGTTATTCAGCTAACTCTAATATATCCAGCTAACATAACTCCTCCCTGAAATGCCTCCGGAATGCCTTTAAGTTATCCATTACCTGGCTAAAAGTGTTATGGTTACGTGTGTTGGTGGATCCTTGGGTGCTGTGGAGATGACCACGCCCATGGGGAGGAGCCACAGCACTGGGCTAGACTCGAACTACACACAGACAGATTAGTTCTTTATTATACAGCTTATAGAGAGCCACCAGCGGTGGCAGTAGTGAGGCAGTCAGTACTTGCAGTCTCAGGGACCTCGGCAGAGGGCGCCCTTCTCTCCTTGATGACGTCAGGAGGTTCCACAGCAGGTCTCCCAGCGAGGAGATACTGTGGATGAGATAGACTGAGAGTTAGAGTGCTCACTAGGTGTTTGCTGTCGTTGTAGAAGTACAGGCACCGAGGCAGGGAGAGCAGGCCCTCGAGGAGCGAGTACCTGTTCCCTGTAAGGCACCTGAAATAAAGCAGAGGGCCCCCGAGGAGTGGGTACCCAGGTTAGTGATTACCCCAAAGGGCAGAGAGAGAGCTTCCTGCGGCAGCACAGAAGCGACAGAGTAGCATAGACAGGAAACGGATACGAGTCCTTGCTAACTCGGGGAGCTAGCAAATGAAAGAAGGTAATATACCTGGATGGTGTGACGTCAGCATGAGGGAACGCCCTCGAGGTTCGCACCAAGGGTGGTACAAAGACGTGGGTTGCGCGCGTGCGCGCACCCTAGTAGGTCCTGGGAGGAACAATGGTGAGAGGCAGCACCATAGCCGTTCTGGGGACGCCAGAGAGGTCGGCTTGTAAACGCGGTGGTAGCCATCTTTCCCAGGTAAGCGGGAGGAGCTGAGAATAAGGTGAGGCAAACGGGGCGAAGCCGTCAAAGACTGACGAACGCAGCAAATAGTTAGCTGGATAAGTGCCCAAATATTCCTTTAACCACATAATTTCTGAGTTATCCAACAAAATGCCTCTAAATATGGACCTCCATATGTGCAACCACTCCCCAGTGAAACTTTCACCATTGTTTGACTGCAAATAGAATGCACAAATATATAATCACATCTCCTTAGTATGTTGCTTATCTAGTTCATCTGAGGCCATGTCTGATGGTTTAAAAAATAAATTATCTTTGAAATTGTGGCTATTATTTTTCTGCAGCAGACTCTCACAATTAAAAGAAATACCACTGAATAGAAATGCCAGGTTAAGTAAACATTCCTAGTTCTCAGATGGGTGTCCGAGGCACGATGAGAGAACCTGATGACTAAAATCACAAAGAAAGTCAGTGGGATAAAAGAGTCAAACTCATGACCCAGGGCTTGGTCAGTGATCCAACTCCTCTTCCCTACACAAAAAAAGGTATACATTAAAAACGTGTACAATTGTGTCTGAAAGCGCAAACCCCTTTTAATGTGGGTTGTTTTTTTGAGGATTACAAAAAAAGCAGACGGAAGGGGGGCTGCCGCATGGTTTAGACTGCAGTACAGCGCACTATAGTTCCAGAAGCAGAGAATCGGCTGGCAGGTAAGGGCGCTAAGTCTTCCTAATGGACTTCCTTTTGTAGTTCCATAGACCACAGCTGCTCTCTAGCTTTCTCTTCACTTCTTGACCCCTTTCTGCCTATCCAGTGCTTTCTTTTCATTCCTCCGTCACATTCCCTGGGAGGCTGTCCCATGCACCCTTGGTGTGAATAAATATTACCCTGAGTCTACCCCTTTGGAGCCTCCAATCATGACCTCTTGTTCTAGAACGTCCTTTCCACTGAAAAAAAAATTATTTTCTTCTGGTCCATTTGAATGTCTCTATCAAATTTCTGCTCTCTCTCTCTCTCTTCCCTAGGGATGTGCTTTCATTTGAAACGAGATAGGAAATGTCAATCTGGGAAGGCAGGCAGTCGACAGAGATGACTGAGGGGGGGGGGACATGATAGAAGCTTGCGAAATCACCAGTG
The DNA here is from genome assembly GCF_901001135.1 of Rhinatrema bivittatum. Taxonomy (NCBI): domain Eukaryota; kingdom Metazoa; phylum Chordata; class Amphibia; order Gymnophiona; family Rhinatrematidae; genus Rhinatrema; species Rhinatrema bivittatum. The sequence goes on from NC_042615.1 coordinate 35,187,964, forward strand.
GGGGTGGGCTATGTAAAGAAAGGATTGTCATTTACCCTTTCAAAAAAATGCTACAGCAAGGAGATACTCTAGGAAACCAGCAGATTTAAAATGATTCGTAGAAAGAAGCACTTTTTCTCTCAACTGAGGAATCTGTTGCCAGAAAATGTGATCAAAACAACTAACGTAGCGGGGTTTAAAAGAGCTTTGAACAAGTTCCTAAAGGAAAAATCCAAACACATTATTAGCAAGGTAGACTACAGCATGGCATAGTAACTGAAGCAGAGTGACGCTCCATCGCCTATCAAAATTTGGTGCCAGAGGCAGTTGCCTACGTTGCCATGCCTAATTCTGACCCGGCTCCTGGAATCCCTCCAACCTCTCCAAGATGCCAGAAGAGAACACTTCTTCCAAAGGAAAGGAAAGCCATCCACCCCTGGAGCTAAGCTAGGAGAGCCACAGCCTTTGCTGCCTTCATTAGTGGACTCCCCCTAGTGACTCGTGAAGTCACTTTCACCTTTATAGATGTAACCATGCAACCACTGACCCACATTTTAGGAGAAGGACACATTATCACTCAGATACCACCAGTACCTTCCATGGAACCTCCCATTGCTATACTTTGTCCTTGTAGGAACATAAAATTGGATGCTACGCATGTAAGCCCCATGCGAGTGCACAAGTAGCATTTTGCAAAAGCCCAAAGTATGCGCCTATTAGCAGTGTCATGCATAAACGTGAAAGGAAAATAAGGGGGCAGTTCAGGAGTGTTCCAGGGCAGGGTTTGGAGTTGCTCAGCAGTATTTGGGCATACAGACTAGTCTGTACACTTTTACACCTGGAAATTAAGTCATGCACTTGTCTTTTGCCTGCAGTTCTTGGGTGGGGATCTGGGGTTAAGTGTTGGGGCTCAGGGTGAAGTGCTAGAGGTGTCAGCGAACTTGTATTATGTACACATCTTGCAATTATTACTGCATAAAATATAAGCAGATACTTTTACAAAATGGGTAGAGAAATGATGTTGTTTCCTGCATTAGAAGATGAATACAAATAACATTGGAAGCAAGGTAAAACAATCGATTTTCAGAAAACTGTGTTTGTGAGGCGCTATCTAAACTTCGAGAAACATAGCATTCTCTCCCCTTCACAATTCGGGTTCTGGAAATACTTTAATACCGAAACCCTCCTTCTCTTACTCTCTGACACCATTATCAAAGGTCTTGATAACGGCCAAGCATACATCCTTGCCTTACTCGACATTTCCTCAGCTTTCGACACCATTAGCCACAAAACCTTCTTATGCAGATTAGCTGAGATTGGCTTTAACTGGCTTAGCCCTCAACTGGCTCAAATCTTATCTTGACAATAGAACTTATAGGCAACCACGAATCCCATCCCATCAATCTCACCCATGGGGTCCCCCGAGGCTCCTCCCTGTCATCAACCCTCTTCAATATTTACATGCTGCCCCTCTGCCGTCTCCTTTCTGACCTTGGCCTAACCCACTACATCTATGCGGACGATGTCCAAATTCTCTTGCCTATCACTAACTCTGTCACTGCCTCTCTCCAAACCTGGCAAAACTGCCTATCATCTATTAATCTTCTTCTCTTTAACTTAAACCTAGCACTGAACACCTCAAAAACAGAACTTCTCCTTTTCTCCCACAACCCAACCCCCTCTCCTCCCTCCGTCCTCCTTCCCTCCTCCCTCTCTTCCCACTTACTCCACCTAGGAGTCACCCTTGACCGCAACCTTAATTTCAAAAAATATATTAGCTCCACCCTTAAAGATTGTTACTACAAACTCCATATCCTTAAAATACTCCAACCCCTCCTTTTCACAAATGACTTCCGAACTGTTCTCCAAGCAGTAATCTTCTCCAAGATCGATTACTGCAACGCACTCCTTCTTGGCCTTCCTGCTAGGGATGTGAATCGTGTGATCGATCGTCTTAACGATCGATTTTGGCTGGGGGGGGAGGGAAATCTGATCGTCATGGGTTTTTTTGTTAAAAAATCGTCAAATCTTAAATCGGCGGGAAAACCAGCACACCAAAACAACCCTAAAACCCACCCCGACCCTTTAAAACAAATCCCCCACCCTCCCGAACCCCCCCAAAATGTTTTAAATTACCTGGGGTCCAGTGGGGGGGGGGGGGGTCCCGGCGCGATCTCCCACTCTCGGGCCACGGCTGCGTTAATAGAAATGGTGCCGGTGGCCCTTTACCCTTACCATATGACAGGGCAAAGGTAGCGCCGGCGCCATTTTGGTTCCTGTCACCTGACGTCACGAGTGCAGGAGATCGCTCCCGGACCCCCGCTGGACCCCCAGGGACTTTTGCCCAGCTTGGGGGGGCCTCCTGACCCCCACAAGACTTGCCAAAAGTCCAGCGGGGGTCCGGGAGCGACCTCCTGCACCCTTTGCCCTTACCATATGACAGGGCAAAAGTAGTGCCAGCACCATTTTGAATATTGGCAATACGGCCCGAGTGCAGGAGGTCGCTCCCGGACCCCCGCTGGACTTTTGGCAAGTCTTGTGGGGGTCAGGAGGCCCCCGCCAAGCTGTCCAAAAGTCCCTGGGGGTCCAGCGGGGGTCCGGGAGCGATCTCCTGCACTCGTGACGTCGGGTGACAGGAACCAAAATGGCGCCGGCGCTACCTTTGCCCTGTCACATGGTAAGGGAAAAGGGCCACCGGCACCATTTCTATTTACGCAGCCGTGGCCCGAGAGCGGGAGATCATGCCGGGCCCCCCCCCCCCCCCCCCCCACTGGACCCCAGGTAATTTAAAACATTTTGGGGGAGTTCAGGAGGGTGGGGGATTTGTTTTAAAGGGTCGGGGTGGGTTTTAGGGTTGTTTTGGTGTGCCGGTTTTCCCGCCCTCCCCCGATTTACGATTTTTTGATGATAAATCGGGGGAATTGCTATTGTATCGCGGCTCTAACGATTTTTGACGATTTAAATATATCTGATGATTGTTTTAAATTGTCAAAAAACGATTCACATCCCTACTTCCTGCTGCCTCTCTCAAACTCTTGCAGATGCTCCAAAACTCCAAGGCCCGTAATCTCACTAACTCTCGAAAATGCGATCACATCACTCCCATCCTAAAAGACCTACATTGGCTCCCCATCTCTTCTAGAGTTCTATAGAAGACCCTCACCTTAATCCACAAAATCCTTTTACAACCCAGACATGCAATGGCTAAACAAATCCTTATACTGCCACACTCCCACCAGACTCACCAGATCCTCCTACACCGGCACACTATTCATTCCCCCCGCCAAACACACACACCTCAACTCCATCAAAAACCATGCTTTATCCATTGCTGGCCCCCATCACTGGAACTTGATGCCCCCTGATATTCGTCTTGAGCCTTGCACCCAGACTTTCAAAAAGAAACTAAAAACCTGGCTCTTTAAACAGGTGTTCTCACAACACCCCTCCACTCCTATTTGACAACCTCCTACCCCCCCTGTACATTTTTCCCCTTTTGAGTTAATTCTATGTTTTCTTAAACCAGTCACCTGTTCCTCTAACTTTGCCCCTTTATCTATCCGCTCTTCTCTATCCTTTTCACTTTTCTTAGCCTCTCTTATTTATTTAATCAGTTAATTGTCATAATGTAACTTTTTTCTTTCCTCTTCCCTTTCATTTTATGTAAACCGATGTGATGTCCATATGAACTTCGGTATATAAAAATGTTTAAATAAATAAATAATAAATAGATAAGGTGATGGGGCCACAGGGGCTAGATCTGAGGGTACCAAGGGAACTTTAAAAAGTCCTGGCAGCTATGATGGCTGACATTTTCAATGCTTCGAAAGAATCAGGAGTAGTTCCAGAGGACTGGAGATGGTCGGATGTGACACCTATTCATAAAAGTGAAAGTAAGGAGGAGGCTGGGAACTACAGATCGGTTAGTCTGAACTCTATGGTGAGCAAATTAATGGAATTGCAGAGGATAGTGCAGCTTCTGTTATCCAATGGATTGCAAGATCTGAGGCAGCATGGTTTTAATAGAGGTAGATCTTGTCAGACAAATCCAATCAATTTCTTTGATTGAGTGACCAGAGAGTTGGATCAAGGGAGAGTACTAGATGTAATTAATTGGATTTCAGTGAGGCTTTTGTCAAGATTCTATATAGGCAACTTATAAATAAGTTGAGCGCCCTTAGTATGGATCCTAGAGTGACTGACTGGGTTAGAAACTGGCTGAGTGGGAGGTGACAAAGAGTAGTAGCAAATGGAGTTTATTCTTAGGAGGGAGGTCGTCGTTACTATTGTGATGTGCCACAGGGATCAATCCTTGGACCAGTTCTTTTCAAAAATTTCGTGAGTGACATAGCTGAAGGACTGCTAGGAAAAGTTTGTCTTTTTGCAGATGATACCAAAATCTGCAACAGAGTAGACAGTCAGGAAGGTTGGAAAATATGAGGAGGGTTCTAGTGAAGCACAAGAAATGGTCTAGGGTCTGGCAGCTAAGAGTCGATGCTAAAAAATGCAGAGTAATACATTTAGGATGCAAAAATCCAAGGGCAAGATATAGCATTGGAGGTGAAATTCTTCTAAGCATGAAAGAAGAGTGGGATCTGAAGGTGATTGTATCTGATGCACTTAAAGTGGCAAAAGCCAAAAAGATGTTTATCTGAAAAGGGAGAGGAATGGTCAGCAGATAAAGGAAGGATGATACTGCCTCTGTATAGGTCCCTGGTGAGACATCATTTGGAATACTGTGTACAGTTCTGGAGACCACACCTTCATAAGAATATAAGACTTGTTATACTGGGTCAGACCAAAAGTCCACCAAGCCCAATAACCTGTTTTCAACAGTGGTCAAGCCAGGTGACAAGTACCTGGCAGGATCCCAAGGGGTAGACAGATTCCAAGCTGCTTATCCCAGGAATAAACAGTTGATTTCTGCAACTCAACCATAATAATGGTTAATGAACTTTTCCTCCAGGAACTTGTACAAACCTTTTTGAAATGCAGCTACACAAATAGCTTTCACCACATTTTCTGGCAATGAATTCCAATGCTTCATTATGCGTTGAGTAAAAAAATATTTTCTCTTATTAGTTTAAAAAGTATTACCTAATAACTTCATTGTGTGCTCCCTGGTCTTTGAACTTTTCAAAAGAGTAAACAACTGATTAATGTTTCCTCATTCCATTCCACTCTTTATTTTATAGACCTCTATCATATTTCCCCTCAGCTTTCTCTTCTCCAAGCTGAAGAGTCGTAACCTCTTTAGCCTTTCTTCATAGGGAAATCATTCCATCCCCTTTATCATTTTAGTCGCCCTTCTCTGTACTTTTTCTGATCCTGCTATATCTTTCTGGATATGTGGTGACCAGAACTGAACACAATACTCAAGATGAGGTTGCACCATGGAGTGATACAGAGGCATTATGATATTCTCTGTTTTATTCTCCATTCCTTTCCTAATAACTTCTAGTATTCTATTTGCTTTCTTGGCTGCTGCTGCACACTGAGCAGAAGATTTCAATGTATTTTCAACAATGACACCTAAATCCTTTTCCTGAGTGATGACTCCTAATGTGGACCCTTGAATTGTGTAGCCATAATTTGAGTTACTCTTCCCTAAGTGCATCACTTTGCACTTGTCCACATTAAATTGAATTTGCCAGTTGCATACCCAATCTCCCAGTTTTGCAATGTGCTCTTGGCACTTTCTCACAATCCTCTTGTGATTTAACAACTTTGAATAATTTTGTGTCATCAGCAAATTTCAAGGTCGTTTATAAATATATTAAAAAACAGTGGTCCCAGAACAGATTCCTGGGGCACTCCACTATTCACGTCTTTCCATTGGGAAAATGTATCATTTAGTCCTACTCTGTTTTCTATCTGTTAACCAGTTCTCAATCGACAACAGGATGCTGGCCCCCTATCCCTTGGCTTTTTAATTTCCTAAGAAGTCTCTTATGAGGGACTTTGTCAAATGCTTTCTGGCAATCCAGACATACTAGATCAACTGGTTCACCTTTAGCCACATGTTTATTTATGTAGGAAATTTGTGAGGCAAGACTTCCCTTGGCTAAATCCATGTTGGCTTTATCCTACCTTCAAAAGGATATAAAGAGGATGGAGTTTGTCCAGAGTGCGGCTACTAAAATGGTCAGTGGTCTTTATTCTAAAGCCTATGAAGATAAACTTAGGGATCTAAATATGTACACCCTAGAGGAAAGGTGGGATAGGGAAGATATGAGAGTGACATTTAAATATCACCAAGATACCGGTAATACACAGGCGGTGGGGTGGGCCTCTCGAAACAGAAAGGAGGTGCTAGAACAAGGGGTCACGGGATGAGAGTGAAAGGGGGGTAGACTCAGGAGTCATCTTTCTTTTCAAAGAGCACAGGGAATGCATGGAACAGCCTCCCAATGGAGACAAAAAAAAAACCAAACAGTAAGCGTGGGATAAATACTCTCTGAGGGAATTTTGGGAATTGTAAAGCTAAAGTAGTTGGGTGGATGGGCAGACTGGAAAGGCCATATAGTCTTTTTCTGCCGTCATGTTTCTTCTGTGTTTAGAAATATGCAACCCTGCTGAAACATGTGCTCAGACTTTCAGGGTGGAGTTCTGTGGTATTTTATAAATCGCACAGCTCCCTCCATGCAGTTAATAAAATACTGTTGTAACTTTAGATGCATCGAGCTACGCGTGCATGTGCTGACTCGATGCAGACAACTGAAGACTATCCTTTCAAAGTACAATGAAACCTAATGGGCTTTTCAAGTATTTCAATCTCAGTCTCAGCTCCTCTACTTTGCTAGAGCAGCTCTTGATGGGGAAGGTCAAGCTGAGCAGGTTTTGCACTCACAGCCACAGAGAGGAAAGTGTCCTTCACAGTAAGTCCCCATCGATAGGATCATTACTACAATTATTTGATCTGTTCATTAAAGAACCCCCTCCCTATCTCTAAAAAGAATGTGCCCCAAATAGCAGCTGTCCACAGAACTCTAAATCCCACTCACACTGAGTGTGTAATCGTAACACAAACATTGGGCTACATACAGAAATAAGAAATTGTCAAAGCCAGCCCAGTGACTCAGTAGCCATCCTACTTGCTACCATGAAAAGGAACCAGGGTTTGATTCCCAGTGCAAGTTTTCTGTTCCTCGGGTTCGGCGAGGCTGGGGAGGCGGCGTTCACAGCCACTGGGGGAGAGATATTCATAATCATTGTGCAAGGGTGACACCTAGTAGTCAGATTTAGGACTCCTGATTTTGAGGTTCCGGAAAGAGCCTTGGTGCATGCTGGACTAAAAATAAATTGGGAGGGAGATATAAAACAGATTGGGGGAGGGGAGGGGGAATCCCTAGGTAGCTATGAATGAAGACTTTTTGCAACAGACCCTAGCCCTGGTTCTCCTTGAGCTGGAAATCCAAAGGAGCAGGAGATCACTTTGACACACAAAAAAAAAAAAAAATGTTAACGTGCCACTGCTTTAAGTGGGAAACGAGTGAAAATGTTTCCTCAAATTTCCCCCAAAGCTTCCACAAGCCACAGCTTTATTCTGCATACCAGGTAGGTCGACTGATACAGCAGAGCACACGAGACGGTAAAAGTTTGTCATTGCCACTGTCTTGGGTTTGGTCAAAATAAAAAGCCCTTTGCTGAATTTCTGCACCAAACTGAAAAATCTCCGCAGCTTTCTGGCAGAATCTGGCGCAGGTTTCCAGCATTCCTGCCATCGCAGCAAATGAACCGAGCCGTGCTAAGCTGCTGAAATAGGTTTATCAGTTGAGCTCTTACAAACAAGGACCACGTGGAGCTTCAAACAGACTGAGAGTGAGTGAAAGGAGGGTGCAGAGCGCAGCAGGAACCGGATCTCGCGGCACATTCCTTTCTACCTGCACTGGCGGAAACGAAGGGGTCCAGCCTGTCAAGCACAGGAGAAGGGGCCTGCACAGCACAGGAGAAGGGGCCTGCACCTCTGAACAGCTCATTACATGGGTGAAGCCAGAGTCATCTTGCTGCAGTCTGGGCCCGGCGAGGCTCCTCTTTCCCCGTGACGTGAAAACGAGAGGCCGCTTGAGATTAATAGCCGGCTGTGCTCTCTTTCATTTCGCAAGGTCGCAGGCGTGCTGATTGTAGCACAGAAGCAATTTGGGATGAAATAGTGGATTCCAAGCGCTTGGAGATGTAGCTGTTGCTGTCCCGGTCGCTAGGCTAGCGACCGGGTCCTTACCTTTCTGCTGCCTCTCCCGGTCTCGCCGCGATCCGCCGTTCCTGGGGCCTGTAGGGCCGCATGGCAGCGTCTCTCTCCACGTGGAGACGCTGCCGAAGGCCGACTCTGACTCCTCCCACTGCCAGGCAACGCGCGCGCGCGAGGGGGGGGCTCTTAAAGGTCCAGCACCCGGAAGTGCTGAACCGCCCCGTTCCTGACGTCAGACGCCGGCTGGCTATTTAAACCAGCGTCTGACTTCCTTGCTTTGCCTTTGCAACGTGGTCGCTCCTTGAGTGGTTAGTTGCCTTGATTCCAGCTCTGGTTCCTGCTCGTTCCAGCCGTGCCTTGCTTCCAGCTCCGGTTCCTGCTTGTTCCAGCCGTGCCTTGCTTCCAGCTCCGGTTCCTGCTTGGTCCAGCCGTGCCTTGCTTCCAGCTCCGGTTCCTGCTTGGTCCAGCCGTGCCTTGCTTCCAGCTCAGGTTCTGCTTGGTCCTGCCGTGCCTAGGTTCCAGCTCTGGTTCCTGCTTGCCTTATACGTATCCTGACTCCAGCTCCGGTTCCCGATTCTCCTTGCCTTCAGCCAGCCACGAACCTCGGACTTCTTCACGATTCTCCTTGCCTTCAGCCAGCCACGATCCTCGGACTTCTTCACGATTCTCCTTTGTCTTCAGCGAGCCACGATCCTCGGACTTCCTCACGATTCTCCTTGTCTTCAGCCAGCCACTGACCTCGGACTTATTCACGATTCTCCTAAGTCCCAGCGACTCGGACCCCTACGGGCTCCTCCTGGGGGGGTCTCGGGTTTCCAGGGTGAAGACGTCATCAGTCCGCTCCAGCGGAGCTCCGCCTCCCGGCTTATTAACACCTGTGGACGTTGTCCACCTCAGCCGGCCCAAGGGTCCACTATTGACTCTCGTCACAACATAACAGTTTGCAAAGGCCATGGACTCGGCGGACTCCTCTCCTGTGCAGGCCATCCCTGGCATGGCCCAAAGAATCCAGCAGCAACAGCAATGCCTGGAGGTCTTAGCTGCTACGGTGGATCGTCTGGCCAGTCGCTTGGACGCCAATCCTCCGCCGGTGGCACAACCTCCGCCTCTGCCGGCACCGCAAAACCCCATGCAGACTCAGCTTCCAGCGCCTACTCGTTACTCCGGGGATGCCAGATCGTGCAGGGCGTTTTTGAATCAGTGCTTCATCCGCTTCACCTTGTTACCGGGGCAGTTCCCGTCTGATGCCGTCAAGGTAACATATATTTTGTCTCTGCTCGATGGGAGGGCTATGCTGTGGGCCTCTCCCATGTGGGAGAAGCAGGACGCCATGCTGCACAATTTGCAGGATTTCGTGACTCGCTTCAAACAGACTTTTGATGAGCCAGTTCGTGCAACCACCGCTACCACTGAAATTCTACAGCTATGACAAGGATCCCGCTCTCTGGCGGAGTACGCTATTGAATTTCGTACTCTGGCGATGGAACTCGGCTGGCAGGATGACTGTTTGCGGGGTATTTTCCTGGAAGGCCTCGCAGGTCGTATCAAAGACGAGCTGATGGCTCGCAACCTTCCCCTCACCCTGAATGGGGTGATAGACTTGGCCGGGAGGATTGACCGGCGTTTGCAGCAACAAGCTAAGGAGGGTCGAGTTCCTCGTCGGCCTGTTTCATTGGCGCCCTCCTTCTCCAGGTCTCTGACTGTACCTCACAAGACACCATCAGCCACCCACAGTTCCTCGGAGGAACCTATGCAGCTTGGACGGGCGCCTCTAACCGAGGAGGAGAAGAGACGACGCCGCACTCAGGGCCTGTGCTTATATTGCGGCACTAAGGGTCATTTCCTGGGTCAATGTCCTGCGAGACCGGGAAACGCTCAAGTCTAGGGAGAGATGAGGAGATTCCCCTAGGCTATGTTAATGCTACTCCTCAATGTACAGTTCCTATAACGTTGGAGTATCCAGGTGGCTCCTTTCAGACTCTAGCTTTTATTGATTCCGGAGCCGGAGGGAACTTTATCTGGAAAGAACTGGTACACCAACTAGGACTACCTACTAAGCGCCGGATACCTCCGTTACGGGTTACCTCTATCCGGGGAACCCCTTTACCTGGATCCATTTCTGAAACTACGATGCCTCTCACTTTACGGACGGGTGTGCTTCACACTGAGACAATCTCCTTTTTGCTACTTGAGAAATCAGTGCACCCTGTGGTCCTGGGACTCCCTTGGTTGCAACAACATGCTCCGGTGATCCATTGGGACTCTCTCCAAATTGCGCAATGGAGTCCTTACTGTTTCCAGAATTGCCTGGATCCCGTTCCTAGACCGGAGATATTACTCTCACACTCAGCCCTGGAACTTCCTCTGCCTTACCAGGAATACGCTGACGTGTTCTCCAAACAAAAGGCTGAACTGCTTCCATGCCATCGGCCCTTTGACTGTGCCATTGATTTGCTACCAGGATCCACTCCACCGCGGGGTAGGGTATACCCTCTTTCACTGCCAGAAACCCATGCAATGTCAGACTACATTACGGAAAATCTTGCCAAGGGGTTAATTCGTCCTTCGCACTCCCCTGCAGGAGCAGGGTTCTTTTTTGTGTCCAAAAAAGATTGCTCCCTCCGGCCATGCATAGACTATCGAGGCCTGAATTCCATCACTAAGAAAGATCGCTATCCCTTGCCTCTGATCCCAGAACTGCTCGATAGACTTCAGGGGGCCAAGATCTTTACAAAGCTGGATTTACGTGGGGCATACAATCTGGTTCGTATTCGTCCCGGTGACAAGTGGAAGACAGCGTTCAACACGCGGGATGGACATTACGAATACTTGGTAATGCCTTTCGGCTTATGTAATGCCCCTGCTGTCTTCCAGAATCTAATGAATGAGGTACTCCGGGAGATGCTTCATTCTTTCGTCATAGTGTACCTTGATGACGTCCTGATCTATTCCCAAGATCTCTCTTCTCATCGCCAACACGTCAAGCAGGTCTTACAGGCTCTAAGAGACAATCATCTATACGCTAAATTTGAAAAATGCCAGTTTGAGCGCGAGTCGCTTCCGTTCTTGGGATACATCGTTTCCTCGTCCGGTTTCCAGATGGACCCAGAAAAGGTGGCAGCCATTGTCAATTGGCCTTGCCCGTCTGGCCTGAAGGCGCTACAGCGATTCCTTGGATTCGCTAACTTTTACAGGCATTTTATACCACATTACTCCCAGAAGGTAGCTCCTCTCATGGCGCTTACTCGCAAAGGGGTTAATGCTGACGATTGGTCCACTACCGCCTCTGCTGCCTTTGAAGACTTAAAACAAGCATTCCTAGCCGCTTCCTGCCTACGACACCCAGATCCACAACGACCCTTCATCTTGGAGGTCGATGCCTCGAATCTGGCTGTCGGAGCGGTGCTCAGTCAACACGATACTTCTGGCAAATTGATGCCATGTTCTTACTTCTCTAAAAAGTTTTCGCCTGCTGAATGTAACTACGGCATCGGAGACAAAGAACTCCTAGCCATCAAGTTAGCCTTCGAGGAGTGGAGGCAATGGCTGGAGGGGGCTAATCATCCGGTGACAGTGTACACTGACCACAAAAATTTATTGTACTTAGCCCAAGCTCAACGACTAAACTCGCGGCAAGCAAGATGGTCACTCTTCTTCAGTCGTTTCAATTTCATCCTCAAGTTTCGACCAGCAGAGAAGAACGTTCGAGCCGATGCTCTATCTCGTACCTTTCAGCCGGAAGAAGAGGACGACTCTCCACGAACCATCCTGGATCCTGGCTGTGTTCAACTAACTACCACTTCCATTGGTTCCTCAAGTAAGACTGCGGTTTCTAAAAGGCTTCGGAGGAAAGTCTTGTCTTGGGCCCACGACTCGTTGACCGGGGGGCATGCTGGTAGACTAAGAACATTGGATCTTATAAATCGTTTCTATTGGTGGCCTGGTCTTCGACGTGATGTTTCCCTTTACGTGAATTCTTGCCCCACCTGCGCCCTGCAGAAACCTCTTAATGGCCCTCCGAGAGGTTTACTACAACCGTTACCTGTACCCACGGAACCCTGGACACATATCGCCACAGATTTTTTGGTGGAACTCCCGCCTTCGCAAGGCAAGACTGTGGTATGGGTCACAGTGGACCGCTTCTCTAAAATGGCTCACTTTGTGCCTTTGCCCAAATTACCTTCCGCCACTGAACTGGCTTCTCTGTTCACACACCATGTATTCCGTATTCATGGTCTGCCTCAGGACATTGTGTCTGACAGAGGTCCTCAGTTCACAGCCAGGTATTGGAAAGCCTTATGCAAAAAATTTAAGATCCAGCTGAGTTTCTCCTCCGCTTTCCACCCGCAAAGTAATGGGCAAACCGAACGCATGAATCGTTCATTAAAGTTGTTCCTACGAGCGTTCATTAACCACAAACAAGATAATTGGGTGGAGCTTTTACCTTGGGCGGAGTTCGCCTATAATAATCAAATACATACGGCGACAGGGAAATTGCCTTTTCAAATTGTGTATGGTAAACAGCTCAAACCACCGTTACCTCTACCAGTACCAACCTCCTCACCAGCTGCTCAGTTTTCCGCGGACCAATTAAGTAAACTTTGGGCCTCTACTCAACACCGACTTCAGAAAGTCGCACGCACTGCTAAACACTACTACGATCGACACCGAAAACCTGCATTCGCTTTTCTCCCAGGCGATCGAGTGTGGCTTAGTACAAAGAACATTCATTTGAGGCAACCATCCAAGAAACTCTCACCCAAGTTCTGTGGTCCTTTCCGCGTAGCGGAGAGGGTAGGGCTGGTCTCTTATCGTCTACGACTCCCAACCACTCTACGCATTCATGATGTCTTTCACGTCTCTCTTTTAAAGCCAGTAATTCTTTCCAGATTTCACCCCAGGCCACTTAAGGACGGTTCCACCACTACGGATGAGGATCCTACATTTCAGGTACGAGAGGTCCTGGATGCTCGTTTCGCCAACAGACGTTGGGAATATTTGCTGGCATGGGAGGGTTGTGGAGACGAGGACAATACGTGGGAGCCTGCCCGCAACATCTTGGATAAGACTCTTCTGCAGCAATATCATCTGGACCATCCTGACAGGCCAAGTCCTCTGAAGAGGGGGCGTAAAGGAGGGGGTACTGTTGCGGTCTAGCGACCGGGTCCTTACCTTTCTGCCGCCTTCCCCGGGCTCGCCGCGATCCGCCGTTCCTGGGGCCTGTAGGGCCGCATGGCAGCGTCTCTCTCCACGTGGAGACGCTGCCGAAGGCCGACTCTGACTCCTCCCACTGCCAGGCAACGCGCGCGCGCGAGGGGGGGGCTCTTAAAGGTCCAGCACCCGGAAGTGCTGAACCGCCCCGTTCCTGACGTCAGACGCCGGCTGGCTATTTAAACCAGCGTCTGACTTCCTTGCTTTGCCTTTGCAACGTGGTCGCTCCTTTGAGTGGTTAGTTGCCTTGATTCCAGCTCTGGTTCCTGCTTGTTCCAGCCGTGCCTTGCTTCCAGCTCCGGTTCCTGCTTGTTCCAGCCGTGCCTTGCTTCCAGCTCCGGTTCCTGCTTGGTCCAGCCGTGCCTTGCTTCCAGCTCAGGTTCTGCTTGGTCCTGCCGTGCCTAGGTTCCAGCTCTGGTTCCTGCTTGCCTTATACGTATCCTGACTCCAGCTCCGGTTCCCGATTCTCCTTGCCTTCAGCCAGCCACGAACCTCGGACTTCTTCACGATTCTCCTTGCCTTCAGCCAGCCACGAACCTCGGACTTCTTCACGATTCTCCTTTGTCTTCAGCCAGCCACGATCCTCGGACTTCTTCACGATTCTCCTTTGTCTTCAGCCAGCCACGATCCTCGGACTTCCTCACGATTCTCCTTGTCTTCAGCCAGCCACTGACCTCGGACTTATTCACGATTCTCCTAAGTCCCAGCGACTCGGACCCCTACGGGCTCCTCCTGGAGGGGTCTCGGGTTTCCAGGGTGAAGACGTCATCAGTCCGCTCCAGCGGAGCTCCGCCTCCCGGCTTATTAACACCTGTGGACGTTGTCCACCTCAGCCGGCCCAAGGGTCCACTATTGACTCTCGTCACAACATAACAGTAGCAATGCTGAGCCACGCGAATATCCCCCTGCTTGTTCTGTCTCTCCACCCTCCCGCACTCCTCCTTTCCTTGCTATTTCCATGGACTAATTACATCCATCATCCCAGTGAGTCAGTGACATCCCAGAACACGAGGATGCCCATGTCATGCCCAAACTGCAAGCCAAATGATTGACATCCGCCTGCAGAATGCTACCTTACAAATCTGTGCCCGAACTTTGGGTTCCCCTTTCCATCAACTTGTCAAGCAGATTTGAAGAACTGCAGAAGGAACCCTGTAGGACCGGAGGACTGGGCATCTAAGTGGCAGATGAAATGTAATGTGAACAAGGGCAAAATGATACACACAGAGGCAAAAATCCTAACTGCATATTCCCAATGCTAGGTCCATATTTGGAGTCGCCACCCAGGGAAACGATTTTGATGTCATTGTTGAACTCCTCATCTGAAAAGAAAGGTAATTAGAATGTTAGGGAATTATTCGGAAGAGAATGGGGAATAAAAGTGTGGCTGCCATAGCTCCATGCTGCAACTGTACCTTGAGTATTATATGCGCAGTTCTGGTTGCCCTTTCTCAAAAAAGAGCAGAACTAGAAAAGGTACAGAGATCAGCAACAAAAATGACCAAGGGGATTGAATGGCTCCGCAGGTTAGGGCTCTTCAGCTTAGAAAAAGAGACAACTGAGCAGGAGTTTTATAAAATTATGAGTGGGATGGAAGAGGCAAATAGGGAACTTTTATCCTTTCAAATACTACTAGGACTAGGGGACGCTCATGAAACTGGCAGGTAGCATATTTAAAAGAAATTGGAGAAAGTATTTTTTTACTGAATCTATAATTAAGCTGTGGAATTTGTTACTGGGTATGGTGGTTGGAAGGATATTAGGTGCCCTAGGTGAACCTTCAGCTTTGTGTCCCTAGCCCCCACAACCAACTAACCTACTGGCTGAGATAGTAGGAGCGAATGGGAAAAAAACAGAAGTGGCAACCACGATCACTAGCCGACTGGGGCCCGACCCAGTAGTAAGGAGGTGGGCAGTGAAAGACTGAGCTGACAGTGGGTGGAAGCACGGTCTTGATAGATCCCATCCAATCAAAAGAGGAGAGGAAGCTGGCAAGAGACGGACAGTGAGAGAGCTTCCGCTTAACTGTCACTGTTGGTGAACAGCAAGGCACACCCAGAAGTACTGGGCCTTCCTTAAAAGTGGGTGGGCGGCACCCAGAAGTTTCTGAGATTTTGGTGGCCCTCAAATTTTGGTCCTCTAGGACACCACTTGTTTCACCTAACGGAAAAGCTGGCCCTGGTTGCTGGATAATGTGGTCAAGGCATCTAGACATAGCTGGGTTTAAAAAAGACTTGAACAAGGTCCTAGAGGAAACGTCCATAAACAATTAATAGCCAGGTAGACGTGGGGAATCCCACCGCTTATTTCTGGGAGGGAGCGAAAAGATATGGGATCTACATCATGTTTTGGGAGCTGCTGGTTACGTCCTAATGACTCGGATAAAGCCACTGTCGAGGACAGGATGCTAGGTTCGATGGACTTCTGATCTGACCCAGCAGAGCATTTTTTTGTGTTCTTATGTTCTTAACTACAATCACATAAGATGAGAAACATACTCAAAGGCGAATCCTTTTCTCTCCAATTTAATTGAGCACAGCAGTGTCAAGCTGAGTGAAAAAGACCAGTGCTTTCATTTCTAGTTAGAGAAAAAGACTGTTACCCCATGAGAAAGCCAAGATAAATACAATTACATTCCTTTTATGGTAACCTGCATGGGTCAATAACCCGTCTCTAGAAACAGGATGTTCACTTACACGGCATGTGGGTGG
The DNA here is from genome assembly GCF_901001135.1 of Rhinatrema bivittatum. NCBI lineage: Eukaryota > Metazoa > Chordata > Amphibia > Gymnophiona > Rhinatrematidae > Rhinatrema > Rhinatrema bivittatum. Next base: position 35,204,053 of record NC_042615.1, read on the forward strand.
TTCTTAGACATTTAAGTAAGTGTTTTTGTTATGTATTCTTTACATCTTTAGTTATACCGTAGTAATATGCAAAAATGAATCGGGAACTGTCCCCCTACATGGGGGATCCTCCCAGGCGTGGAGAGATTTCTTCCTCCTCCTCCAGAGGAAATGACCAAAATCGGGGTGAAGGGGCAGCTATTCCCTCCCGTTCAGGAATAAAGCCAGGAGAGAAGGGCTATAGGGGTGATTCCAAAATGAAGAGGTCCACTGGATGAAGGATGCCGGGGAAAGGCTACACACTGTGGGATCAGAAAGATATGGAATTTGAGTGGAAGGTTGGAGACCAAGAAGTAGTGAGTGGTTCTGAGAACAGAAATTGGATGTGAATTTTGATAGGAGATGTCTGGGGGTAGTTCAAAGGAGTGAACCTCATTCGTTCATTTATGTATTGTACAAATTTGTAGCCCACTAATCCACAGACCTTATAAGACTTTTATAAGAGTGTTTGGGACTGAGGCAACCTTGAAGAGGAATCTGAGAGTTAGCCTAACCCTTTGCCCTAAGGGAGTACTCACGATGTTTCAAAAACAGCATATACGCATATACATGCAACCTACACACAGTCATATGTGCTGATTTTACACATGGAAACCTTTCGAAAATTAACTCCTTAATGTCTGGTTCCTTTGGTAGGCTGTCACTTCTTATATATTTTCTTACCCCAGCTAATACTTCTTTTAATTTCTGTACCCTCCAAACCACGTGGAGCAGAACAACGTTTTCATTTGTTTTTCATCTTAGCCTCTCCTCCCTGCTTCCGAGAGAGATATTTTCAGGGTGGGAGACTCTATTTGTTTAAGTAACCCTGAAGAGGGGGTAGGATTGTGGGGAAGGGAGATGGCCTTTTCCCCTTAATTGTACAGTCCCTCTGAATTGTGGGAGACAGCTGGAAACAACTATCCAGAACCCCTCCATGAACTGTTGGCATTGTACTTTGGGGGGTCTTCTGTGTCTCAAGGGTGCTATAATAGCTTTGAGCTACAGCAGGCAGCAGAGCTCGTGCTATAAGAGGTTTCCCACTCCAGGCCCTATGGCTAATTCTACTGACCCCTGAGCAAGAACTTTCAGCATTGGTCAGGGAGGGTCAAACCATCTCACCCTCCCTGCTTGCTGACCACCAGGTAGTATTGACACCTGGACAACAAAGGCTTCAATTCTGTGCAAAAGGAGCTGAATTTGTGGACCCATAGGATGGAGGAGTTATGCAAGTCCATGGACAATGTGGCAAGTTAATTATAAGAACAGTGTGATTTGCCACTCTGCTGTATGGACAGATCCACAACAGTCATCTCAGACCTCTGCCCATCTTCTGGCAGGACTTTGACACCCTGAAAATAACAACCCCTTTGTTTAGCACTTCTGAGTTCATACTAACCACATCCCTTAGCAGGCTAAGTATCACAGAACCAAGAGCCAGAAGTGGAAGGCCTGGAGCTGCACATCAAGTCAAAAGGGGCAAGAGGACACCTATTACACCTCATAGCTGACAAGCAAGTGGAGAAAGAGAGTGTCCCATGATGCTTTCATGCTGAAGGACTGTGTCTTTTGCACCTTCCGTCAGCAGCTTGCAGGTTATACCAATGGCTTTTACATCATCTTTTGTATAGCGAGAACTAAACTATAGACTTTTCCCTAAGCTCCATGCTGCTCCCACCGAAGGACATCTTGAGGTGGTCAGAGTAGTCAGTGGACTGTACCATTTGCTATGGCACTCCCCTCTAGGAGTCCAGGATGTTGGTCAGAGACCCTGAAGAAAACTGCTGTCAGAGAATTTGTGGTTAGGCAAGGAAAAGGTCAGGCTCCTTCTCCAGAACGGAGTTTAGAGGGGTTTTTTTTAGGGAAGCGGGAAGCCTGCCTTCTGTCCCCAGCTTCTCCCTGTTCCTACGGTGGGTGTAGAGGGCTGCATGGTAAAGTCCGAGTGTTGGTGCTTTCGATACTACACTGGGATCTCCATTCTGAGGGAGTAAACATCTCTCACCAACATGGAGAGAGGGCACTGATCTGAGCTCCTGGGAGCGAATGGAGGTCTGTGCAGAAGCAGTGAGAAGTACGTATCGGATGCATTTCCAGAAGTAGGAGCCACGTGAGGAGAAGAAAGGAGAAAGGAGAAAGCTGCCCATCCAGAGGGCTGATCCAGGAGTCCAAAGGAGCTCAGAGCAGGAACGAGAAAGGAGTCAAAGGAGAAAGATTCAGGAGTTTGGAGAAACCGGTACCACACTGGTCCTTGGGGACTCAGGAAGCCCAGCACTAGTCCAAGGAGGCCTAAATTCCAGGAAAGGACGTGAGGAAATCCCAGAAGGAAACACAAGCAAGAATTAGAAATGTGTTGTAGGAGTTTTTATTCTGAAAGATTAACTATTGCAATATGTTTATTAGAAGAACTGCCAAAACACCAAAATCTTTGTGTATTGTATCAACTAAAGGCTTGATTTTGAAAAGCATTTACACACTTAAAAATTGGGCTTTGCACATGTAAATGCACTATTTACCTGTATATGTGGGCTTTTGAAAATTGCTACAATATATGCCATTGAATCGTCCATAGGATTTACATGGATAAATGTCTTTTGAAAATTGCTAGAATAGTGTGCTACATTTACACACACGTAACTCTTTTGAAAATTCACCTGTAAATGTCTTGGCTCTTGAATGTAATCTTTCCTCCTGTGCCAGGGTTTGTGGAACTGAGCCAGGGCTACAGTTGTTTGGATAATCATGTTATGTTGCTTTATGCAGGACATGGTCTCCTTTTCTTTGGTTTACTGTTATCTTTTGAGCTGCATTTAACATTTGCAGCAACGTTACTATATGTTTTGTCAGTTCGAGAGTGAAGGGGTTAGGGTCTCCCCGTAGGTGACACAGCAGAATATTCCGGTATTTGGAGGCTCCCGGGGAAGCAGTGATGGATGGAGGGGTGTCCATCCCCCAAAGGATAGGGGTCAGAATCTGAGGAGTCTAATGTGTGACTACATGAGAGAGGAAGCATTTCGGTGTCGAAGAAGCCAGGGAGAGCAGCCAAGGGGCTGAGCTCTGCTTTGGGGCGTTTTGGATCTGCAGGAAAGTGTGAGCTCCTGGGAGAGTGGTGAAAGGTGGAAAACAGGGGAACCCAAACCAGAAATTGGAGAGAAAACTGCCCGCCACTATTGAGTGAATAATTAAGAGTAGCATAAGAAGGGGATTCTGCACGTTTCTTTCTGGAACTAAAAGATAAATCCTTTCTAGAAAAACACTGAGATTCTGGAGTTGGAAAGTGACTTAAAAAGCACAAGGAACTGCATTCACCTTTTTTGTAACTGATTACTGTCTTGAAAGTAGATTTATTTAAACATTTTTATAGCACACTACCTCCAATACAATTGTTTATTTATTTATTTAACAGTTTTATATACCGCAGTTCAGGTAACAAAGTTACTAATCACTTCGGTTCACATTTCAACAATTACAATGACAATATAAAGAATAGTTTATAATGTCTTACATAGAACAGGGTGATTTAACTTGGATAAAAACTAATAATGAACAGGGAGAGTACAATTTATATACATATGTCTTGTATATACATGAGTAGATACATGAGTGAGTTAAGAGAATGCTTGGTTGAACAGCCAGGTTTTGAGTCTTTTTTTGAAGGTTGGTGTCGATTGTTCGAGTCTGAGGTCTGGTGGGAGTGAATTCCAATGTGTAGGGCCTGCGGTGGATAAAGATCTTCTACTTAGTGTTGTTTTGACGGGATGTGCTTGTAGGGTGCCTCTCTGGCCTTGTCTCCTCGGTCGGGAGGTAGTGTGAAGATGTAATGGGATCGTGAGCTCAATTTGGGTGGAGTGGTGGATGACTTTGTGGATGATTGAGAGGGTCTTGTATAGGATTCTATATTTGATTGGGAGCCAGTGTAGATTCTTTAAGATGGGTGTTATGTGGTCCCTTTTGTTGGATTTTGTTAGAATCCTTGCTGCGGCGTTCTGTAGCATTTGTAACGGTTTCAATGTGTTAGCAGGTAGACCTATCAGCAATGAGTTGCAGTAATCTATTTTCGAGAAAATGATTACTTGTAATACAGATCTGAAGTCCTGGAAGTGTAGTAGGGGTCTTAGCCTTTTTAAGACTTGGAGTTTAAAAAAGCATTCTTTAACGGTGTTGTTGATGAAACTTCTGAAGTTAAATTGATTATCGATGATGACTCCAAGATTTCTGACCTGTGGGGATAGGGATGGGAGGGCTAAGGTGTTTGTGTTAGGTACTGAGAAGTTGCCGTCTGGGGTGATGAGCAGGAACTCAGTCTTATTGGAGTTGAGTATCAGGTTAAGTTTTACTAGAAGGTTGTTGATGGATAGCAGGCACGAATTCCAATAAAGCATGGTTTTGTGTAGTGAGTCTTTAATTGGTATGAGGCTTTGTATGTCGTCTACATAAATGTAGTGTGTTAGATTGAGTTTAGAAAGGAGCTGACACAGAGGGAGAAGATAAATGTTAAATAGCGTTGGAGATAGAGAAGATCCTTGTGGGACTCCGAGTGTGGATCTGAAAGGAGGCGACTCTTTGCTGTTTACCTTAACTTTGTAGAACCTGTTCTGGAGGAAGGATGAGAACCAGCTGAGGGAGGTGTTTTTTATGCCAATTTCTGAGAGTCGATCTAAGAGAATATCGTGGTTCACTGTATCGAATGCCGCTGTTAGGTCGAGAAGGATGAGTAGACAGGATTGTTTTTTTTTTAGGTTCCTGAGGATATTGTCTGATAGTGATAGAAGGAGGGATTCGGTACTACGAGACTTACAGAATCCTAGTTGAGAAGGTGAGAGTAGGTTGTTGTTGTCCAAGTATTCAGAAAGCTGTTTATTGACTATTTTTTCTAGGATTTTGGCGATCATCGAAAGATTTGCTATGGGGCGAAAGTTGGCTGGGTTATCAGGTGACAGATTTGGTTTTTTTAGCAGGGGTTTCAGAATAGCGAGTTTAAGGGGGGTAGGGACTAGACCCTGTGATAAGGAGGCATTAATAATCTGTGATATTGGATTTGAGATGTCTTTGGCACTTGCTATCAGGAGGTTGGCTGGAATGGCATCTGAAGGGTGGGATGATGGTTTCAGTTTTTTTAGTACGTTTTCAATCTCTAAGGTGGAAACAGACTCAAGGGTCTCAAGGCTTGCGGTGAGTAGCTGGGGGGGGGTAAACATATGAGGTGGGGAAGGGGCTATCCTTTCCTTGAGCGGGTCAAGTAGGTTGGCAATTTTGTTCTTGAAATAGGTGGCCAGTTCAGTAGCTTTATTTGCTGCTTTGTCGTCTGGAATAGAGCAGGCGGGTGGTTTAGTGAGAGAAGCGACCAATGAGAAAAGGGCTTTTGGGTCGAAGGTAAAGTTGTGTATTTTTTGTGAGTAGAAGTCCTTTTTTGCCTGAAGAATGGATATCCTGTATTGGTGCATGCGAGCTTTGAAGGCTGCAAGATTAGAGGTTGAGGGGTTCTTGCGCCATGTCTTTTCTCTGTTCCTAAGATCACGCTTTAAGGTTTTTAACTTGGGGATATACCATGGTTTTTTTTGTATCCTTGTTGGATTGGATTGTTTTGGTAGTTAGAGGGCAGGTCATGTTTGCCACTTTGCTTGTGATTTTGGACCAGGAGGCTAATGCTGAGTTAGCGTCTGTGAGGTCCAGGTGGATTAGCTCCGGGGTTAGATGGGAGATGAGGGTTTCAGTTTTGCAAAGTTTTCTGAATTGAATCGTTGATTTCTGGGAGGTCTTAGGGATTGGTTGGTGGTATAGTAAAGATAGATTAATTAGCTTGTGATCAGACCAAGGTATTGGCCGGCAGGTTGTGTTGGAAGAGAGGGTGAAGCTTTGGTTTATGAAAATTAAATCCAGGGTGTGACCAGCTTTATGAGTAGGTTCATTTATGAGCTGTTTGAAACCCATGAAGTTGAGGGTGTTTAAGAAGGCTTCACAGTTGGATGAATGAGGTGTGGCATCTATGTGGAGATTGAAGTCTCCCATCAATATGGCTGGTGCGTCGGTGTCCATGTGTTTGGCAATGCATTCTATTAAGGGCGAGGGGTCTGAATCTAGACGACCTGGAGGGGAGTAGAAGAGGCCTATTTGCAGTTGAGGGGATTTAAAAACAGCAAATTCGAGAGATTGGGAGGAGGTAGATACTTGAAGCGACAGTTTAAGTTTTTTGTTGGCGGTGAGAAGAAGACCACCACCTCTTTTTTTCAATCTTGGGATGGAGAATATATAATAGGTAAGTATCGGGAGTTGATTGAGGAGGACCGTGTCTTCTGGCTTTAACCACGTTTCTGTGATGGCACAAAGGTCAGGATGCTCATCTGTGAGAAAGTCATTCAGGAGGTGGGTTTTTTTAGAGAGGGATTGTGCATTCAGAAGAGACAATGTGAAAAGTGTGAAGCCCAAAAGTTGATTCAAGGGTGATAGCATGACTGGGATGAGCCTGTTAGGTTGTTGTGTGGGATGAGAGCCTTGTTTTTTTGTTGGATTTCTTTTGCTGTTGAAAATGATTGGTATGGTTGAATAGCACATGTTTAATCACTGCTAGTAAAGTTGTGTGGAGTATTATGTGTGTGGGTGAAGGATAGAGGAGGTGGAGGGGTGGAGGCTCTGGGTGAGAGTGTAAAGCAGTTTGGGGGAGAGAGAGGGTAGCGAAGAGATAGCTTGAGTGAACAAAATAGTAGGTGTTTGTTGGGTCTGTCCGAAGGGTCTGTCCGAAGGGTCTGCCGAAGGGGCGTACAAAGGGGCAGGCCCCTTTGTTGCGCTCCTTCGGCGTGCGGCGCCGGAGCGAAGATAATTTAAATGCCTGCTTGGGACAGCCCGATTGGCTGTCTTGGGCTCTCCTGATTGGCTGGCTGTGCGGCTGGAAGAGGCTGTGTGGCCGGAAGAGGAGTGCAGCGAGAAGATGGTTCGGGCGCTGTCTGGCGGCGTGGAGCCCTCGTGGTCGGACTGGGGACCCGTCTGGGGTGAGTTAAAAAGTTGTTAGGCCTTACCCCGGCGGGTCTCTGGCGCCGAACGCGCAGGCCTGCACTCCGTCGGGTCGGTCGAGGCAAGAGGAGTGAATTATACTTTTTACATACACTAGATAATTAACAATCAACATAAAACAAAACATATTAAAACTGCAATACACATACGCATAATCACAAATTTCTGAGCCAATAAAATAATCCATTAAAATTATTAAAAGTGTCTAAAACAAAAAAGTACAACAATCCTCGAAACTACTGACAAGCCAGCTTGAAATAATGCACCTTTAGCTTTTTCCTGAACATCCTCACTTCCCTTTCGTATCTCACTTCTGTTGGTAGCGCATTCTATAACGCCTTCAGATGTGTTGTAAGCTATAGTCTCATAAACTAGAGACTGCCAATAAATTTGAACCAGCTGACCACAACGCATGAATGGGAACCTAAGTAACCAACAAGTTAGACAGGTATTTTAGATTTTCAGAGTGTATTTTAACTACTATTTTAAATTGAACTCTCCATTGCAACGGCAACCAATGAAAGCTTTCCAATACTGGAGATACAAGCTCACCAAATTTAGCCTTGTGGCAGCATTTTTCCATCAACTGGAGTACTCTTGTCTGATATGTCCATAATCCGATATACATTACAAGAGTCCAAATGGTTCTAAAATCATCTGTCGGCATTAGATGTTTCAATGGCCTCAATAATTTTAACTCATAAAGTGCTGCTTCAACAAGTTCAGCCACCTGCTTAATCTTCATTTTAAACTCAAGATAGAATCAAGGATAGCACTCAGATTCTGAGCATCATGTTGATAGGTACACTCACACCTTCAAAATGAAACGCCCCATGCCACCTTTTAGTACATCTTTACCAACTCATAAAAGCACTGTTTTTTCTTTATCTAAAATCAGCTTGTTCTTTAGCAACCAACATTTATGAGCGCCAAAACAATTTTGCAAACATCGGAAAGGCAAGGTGCCATCCAAATCATAAGGAATAAAAAAACATTCTGCATATATATATATATATATATATATATATATATATATATATATAAAATATACCAGTCCAAGTAAAGATAACAAAGTAACCCACAGTTGAAGTTATATGTTAAATAAAACAGAAGACAGTGCAGAACTCTGTGGAACTCCTGATGTCAATGCCTTCCATAAAGAATCTTTTTCATCTATCTGAAGCCGCTGCTTTCTATCTTTTCAAAAAAACGTGAACCACAAAAGTGCGGTTCCTCCTACGCAGCCATCCTATCAGTATTTCATGACTGCAGTGTCAAAGGCTGAGCTAATATACCAGTACCCCCACTGTCCAAACTCCAGTATTAGGAATTCAGTAAAGGCAATATAATAACGCCTCATTGCCATGAGATTTCCTGAAACCAGACTGCTGTCTATACAAAATGTCAGAACTTTCTAAAAAACTCTTCAAGTTGTAACAAAATACATTTCACAAGCACTTTCCCTAAAGTGGGAGGATTTGATATAGGACGATAATTGGACAGCAGATCTATTGCAAGTTGTACATTTTTACGAACTGGCCTGACTGTTGCACTCTTTAACAGCCGGGCCCCATGTCCCTCAATTAATCTATGCTAAATACTCTGGTTACTCTTAGTGTACCTTTTAGATATTTTATTTTGATTTTATGATTTTGTAACATGTAAACCATTGTGATATATATTATGAACCACGGTATACAAGAATCTTTAAATAAATAAATAAATAAAACAAATACCCCTTTCAAACCCTTTATTATTTTAAATGGGCAAGGATCTAAGCTGGAAGGTGTAGATTTCAATTTAGAAATAACTGATATTATTCCCTTTAATGTTACCAGTCTAATGGGTGAGCTCTCCATTGTCAACTTTCTCTTCATAAAAAATGTGCTTGTATATGCCTCACTTTTTTTTTCCTTCAAAATATTCTGATAAAACATCACAGTTTAGGATTTTGCTTTTGCAACCAAATTAGAATTATTCTCATGGCTGATTAGCTGAGTTCACCGTGCTAGTAGTACTTTAAGAATTTGGGACTTTCCAATAGGAAGGTGCTGGTGGTGTGGGATCCTTCCCTCCGCGGGGGAAAAGGACCCGGGGATTGGGCCCCCTCTCACCAGAGGGGGGCCTGAAGCAGTGCTCCCTGCCCTGGAAAGGTGGCTCACGGTCGGAGTCCCCAGGCCTTCAAGGAGGGAAGAAGAGTTGGGCGTGCCACAGAGAGAATTCCTGAGCGGCGATTGAAGACGTCAACTCCAGGAAGAGACTCCATATTCCTTTATCAGTCCTGAGAGACTACTTGGAGAAGTTTGGAGCAGAGAGAGAGAGGATTGTTCTGGGAGACACTCAGTGGCAGAGAGAAAACTGCCCATCTGAGGAAGGTCCTGAAAAAAAATAAAAAAAATCAGCCAGAGGCTTCACTGCTGCCAGAGTGGAGGAGAAACAGTGAGAGAGAAGCTACAAAAAGCAAGCGGACAGCTGGATGCAGAGGAGATCTTGTAGAGGAAGGTTCCTTCCACAGTGAGCTTACCTGCCCAGTGTGTGCAGCATTAGGATATGTGAGAGATGGTTTTCTTCTGCTTTTGGACGTGATTTGCTGAACTGTTTGGAGCCCTGGACATTAGTTTGCTGCCATGGATTTTGTTTTCCAACCACTAGAGACCAGAAAAGACTTATTTTTTAACAATTACTTTTCTCTCAGAGTGGCATTTCTTGCTGGATTTTCTTTGGACCGATGTACAGAAGAGCTCCAGAGAAGATATAGAGAATAACCCCCCCCCCCCCCCCCCCCCCCCCCCCACACACACACACACACACACACTCCAAAAGGGTCTTGAAAAAAAGTGATTCCCTCCATGAGGTAAGAACCCTGGAGGCATGGGTACCTCTCTGGCCCAAGGCTGACCCAATGAGCTCCTGCACCTGGGTCCAGATCGGGGCAGAGGCTGCATGTCAGCTCACCATTGCAAACAGAAACCCAGAGCGACACGAGATGAAGTGACCAGAGAGAGACTTCGCATGCATGCACACTCACACTCACACACTCACACTCACACACACACGCACTCACACACTCACACACACACACTCACACTCACACTCACACACACACTCACACACACACTCACACACACACACTCACACACACACACTCACACATACACACACACAAACACATACACACACACCACACACACACTCACACTCACTCACACACACACACACACACTCACACACACACTCACACACACACACTCACACTTACACACTCACACACACACTCACACACACACACTCACACTTACACACACACACTCACACACACACCCACACACACAGGGTTGGCATGTCCCAATAGGTGAACTAGGCGCTCGCCTAGGGCATCAGCCATTAGGGGGCGGCAAAGAGCAGCCATGTGGAGCCGCAAGCTGAGTCCATCCCACTCGTGACCGAGAAGAGTAGAGACTCGGCGGATCTCGAGCGGAGCAGAGACTCGGCAGGCTGCGAGCAGCACCCATCCTGCTCGTGGCTGAGAAAAGTAGACACTCAGCGGGCTGCGAGCAGCGCCCATTCTGCTCGCAGCCGAGAGAAGTTGAGTCTCAGCGGGCCATGAACATTGTTTCTGTGTGCGTGTGTGTGACTGAGAGGGATTGTGTGTGTACGACAGAGCAATGGTGATAATGAGAGAGAGGGAGAGAGCCTGTGTAAGGGTGTGTGCGTGTGTGTGTGTGTGTGTGTGTGTGACTGAGAGGGATTGTGTGTGTACGACAGAGCAATGGTGATAATGAGAGAGAGGGAGAGAGCCTGTGTAAGGGTGTCTGTGTGTGTGAATGTGTGTGTGACTGAGAGGGATTGTGTGTGTACGACAGAGCAATGGTGATAATGAGAGAGAGGGAGAGAGCCTGTGTAAGGGTGTCTGTGTGTGTGAATGTGTGTGTGACTGAGAGGGATTGTGTGTGTACGACAGAGCAATGGTGATAATGAGAGAGAGGGAGAGAGCCTGTGTAAGGGTGTCTGTGTGTGTGAATGTGTGTGTGACTGAGAGGGATTGTGTGTGTACGACAGAGCAATGGTGATAATGAGAGAGAGGGAGAGAGCCTGTGTAAGGGTGTCTGTGTGTGTGAATGTGTGTGTGACTGAGAGGGATTGTGTGTGTACGACAGAGCAATGGTGATAATGAGAGAGAGGGAGAGAGCCTGTGTGAGGGTGTGTGTGCGTGTGTGTGTGACTGACAGGGATTGTGTGTGAATGACAGAGCAATGGTGATAATGAGAGAGAGGGAGAGAGGCTGTGTGAGGGTGTGTGCGTGTGCGTGTGTGTGACTGAGACAAGGAAGAGAGGGGGCCTGTCTGAATGAATGAGGTCAGGGCTGGAGCCGGAGCCTGGACCAGGGGGGAGGGGGAGGGGGTCGCATGACAGAATGCTTGCCTAGGGTGTCTAATACCCTTGCACCGGCCCTGCACACACACACACACACACACACACACACACACACACTGCTGAGGATGACATTTGAAAGGCACATAGGGAAGCTAACCTCTTTCTAGTCACTATTCAGAAATGTTGCTGAGGGTTAAATTTAAATGCAAGGCTCATTACCTTTCCTGAATTATTTTTCTTTTTTAGCAGGCTAAGTCATGAGGAACAAGTATGCAGCCAGTAAACTCCTGGGGAAAAAAGGCAATATTCGACTTAATGCTGCTCATTTTCTTCTGAACACTCAGCTCTTTGATGCCACTGATGGGCTCCTTCTGAGAACTATCCCCCCTCTCTTCTGAGGGGATAGCAGTAATGTCTGATTGTACAGTTTTCCAAGAACAATCGGAAAACGTTGCCTGTGCTGCCGGGTCACATCCTGCCGGTACCGTAGAAAAAAACAAAACGGCACTGAGCTTACAAGGTGAAGAAAGAGAAAGCTCCAGCGTGGCTCGCTGGCTGAAATCTTCTGAGGACCGGATTTCACAGAAGAGTGAGAGTCCTCACAACAGTGGGGTGCTGTTGTCAGATGATTGCCCACTCCTGAGACCAAGGCCAGGGAAATCAGCTCAGGGAGGGGGCAATTAATGCATAGCAGAGGTCACCCAGAAAGGCAACAGCCACTTTTAGAATAAGCTTTTTTCTTTTTTTTTTTATCATATATACCGTATATCTATCTTTATCTGCATGTATGTTTGTAATGCAACCATTTCATCCTGAGCCATAAGCCAGTAGATAAGGGCAATTAGAAGATGATAGCATAAAAAAAACCCAACGACCCCCCCATATAGGCAGCCCTGTTATTCCTATCCATCCTGATGAAGCCTACTGCCAAAGACATTTTTTCCTAATTAAAAAATGTAATTACCAAGAAAAAAAAATGCCTAATTAAAAAAAGCATTAGAAAATGTTTATGTTTTTAAACTGCTGTCCTTACAGCAAAATTAATCTGCCTGATGCCCACTGCATCTGGCACCAGACAGGTCAAAATATTCCATTTTTCTACTTCTTGATAATTAACAGTTTTTCCACTTACTTTGGTTCCTTTGATCATAAGGTTCAAATTTAAAATGTTGCAAGCACATAGCAAGCACTCTTGCCCCCTCCACCACCACCACCACCACACACACACACACACACACACACACACTCACACTCACACACAAACACACACACACACACTCGTACACACACACTCACATACACACAAACACACACACACTCACACACACACAAACACACACACACAAACACACACACAAACACACACACACACACTCGTACACACACACTCATACACACACTCACACACACAAACACACTCACACACACACACACTCACACACACACAAACACACACACACACTCATACACACACACATACACACACACACACACTCACTCACACTCACACACACACACACACTCACACTCACATACAAACACACACACACACACTCACATACACACACATAATTTGAGTATGTTTTATGCACAATACATTTCATACTTGTAGGTTAGCACAAATAAACAGACAGCTTTAAAAATAACTGAATTAGAAAACTGTCCACAAGCAGTGCAATTATGCCACAAATGATTTTGTCTGTCCATGTCTATGGCTGGGGCTTTGTTCTGAAATGCACTATCCAGCAAAGAAAACCAGCAGGCACTGGTGCTGAATTTATCTTAAATAAAAAAAATAAATAATGAGATGTATATAAGCCAAATTACGGATTTATGGATGTTGTCTTCTAGGTGTTTGGCAAGTTAAGTATAACTTTAATTGGCAACATTTATGTGCAATAGAAATGTATAAAAGCTAGTTGTAGAAATTAGAAGGACCGGGTAAACGACGTCTTTATGCTTAGGTCTGACCATTGCTGGTGGCTCATTGTGGGTGAGAGGCATTAGATTACATCTTTTAAGCACACGGTTATATCTGATACCAATCCTCTTCTTTCATTTTGAGTTCTTTACACCTCATGTTTTGTTTATTTTTTATATTCTATTGGGTGTCTGCTTTTGGTTGCTTGTAGATTTCCCTGAATCTATCTTGTCATCATGTGAATCGGTGCACTTTAACAAAGTCAGGTCCAATTCACTTGGTGTGTGCTTTTGAAGGCGATTGATTGCATCAGAGTTTTAAGTGTTTAGGATTGCTACAGAAGGGCAAGATGTGGTGGACACTTATTCAACCAAGCTATTCTGTCTTTTCTTTGGTGTGGATTTCTATGAAAAATATTTTTAATATTATCAAGCAAGAGAACATCAGACAACAGTAATTTATCATGACAAATCCAGAAATAAGCTATGGTGGAGATACTTTCTGTTGTGCAAAATGCATCGATAAAACAATGAAATGATAAAATAATTAGTTTTTCATCTAACAGCTTTTGAACGGCAGAGTTGAAAAAAGCACAATATTTGGAGTTGAATCTTGCCGGAAACGCCAGGAAAAAAGGTATAGTTATTTCCAGCATTAAATTGGGTGATAGTGTGCGTTACGCTATCGCACGCAAAGTTAAACCCCCTTTATTTTCATAAACTCTGCCCAAACGCTTCCCTTTTGACTACATTTTTAGAATTTGCATATGCATCTCATGATGCATTATCTATCGCATGCATTATGGCATTATCACGAGTGTTAAGGCTTTAACACCCACGATAACACCATAACGCAATTTCATAAATGACCCTGTAAAGTAGCTGTGAGGAAGAGACAGTGCTCCCAAACAACGTAAGTGGTGCTCCTCAACAGCGGACTCAAGTGATGCACTTAAGCAGTGGTGAATAAGAAACAAAGCATCACACCCAAGCTGCACATATATATACGAAAAGAAAATGCACACACAGACAGATACATAAAAACAAGAAAACTTTAGCTAGACAAAAACAGAATTAGAAACAGAGAAAAGAGAAAACTCACAAACAGTAAGAGTGAATAGAGTGTGAATAAGGAAAGAGAAAAAGACAAAAGACAAACAAAAGGTACAAATGGAAAGATCAGAAGAAAACACATGAGAAAAACTGGATATTACAACAAATACCATCATTCTTACTAGCATCAGTAGCATGGGATAGACTTAGGGCCGGATTTTATAAATGTGCGTGAGCGCGTACTTTTGTTCGCGCACCAGGCGCGAACAAGAGTACGCGGGATTTTAATGGATACGCGCGTAGCCGCGCGTATCCATTAAAATCCGGGGTTGGCGCGCGCAAGGCTGCCCAAAATTGGCAGCCTGCGTGCGCCGAGCCACGCAGCCTGCCTTCGTTCCCTCCGAGGCCGCTCCGAAATTGGAGCGGCCTCGGACCCGCACAAAGTCACGCACTGTGTTCCGGTCCCGGGGGCTGGTCCGGAGGCCGCAGCCACGCCCCCGGAATGCCCCCGGGCCGAAACCATGCCTGCGTCACCGCCCCCGAAACGCCGCGTCACGCCCCCAAAACGCCACATCACTCCGGGCATGCCCCCGACACGCCCCTCCATGCAAGCCCCGGGACTTATGAGCGTCCCGGGGCTTGCGCGCGCCGCCGAGCCTATTTTGCATAGGGGGGGTTTGGGGTAGGTTTTCGGGGGTACGCACGTATCCTACGCGCATACCCCTTTGAAAATCTACCTGTCAGTGTTTGGGTACTTGCCAGGTTCTTGTAGACTGGATTGGCCACTGTTGGAAACAGGATGCTGGGCTTGATGGACCCTTGGTCTGACGCAGTATGGCATGTTCTTATGATCTTAAATGCCAGTGCTGGAGCTTGTACTGCACTCAGTAATATTAGTATACACAGGAGAAGTGCAGAGAGTCTCTTGTTGGTCAAAATTGTAAATTTATTGTATCAATTCATATACGGCAACTCTACTTGTATATAAATCAGTCTTTTAAGAAGTCCCCCGACACGGACCCAGTGTTTCGCCAGTCCAGCTGCGTCGGGAGGGAGAGAATTTAATGCCACCAATCTGTAAGACAGAACAGGTATTCATAGACCAAATGAACAAAGGGGCAGCCATGAAATAATATAAACAGAGCATTACAACTTAAAACTTTTAAACATACCAGTGTTCCAGACTGTATCTATTCATAGGGAGCACACATCTCTCACTACACAGAGGGGATTTAAACACTGACATAAATTTTGGCGCGAAAACCCGCACCAATCAGGACGGGTCAAACAGCCAATCAGAGCTCAACACATACAGACAGACGGAGACTCAACTCATACACTCAAATAAAGTAACTCAATTCAAGTTCCACATTGTTCAAATGTAAACCGGAGTGAAGGCTTCCCGCTATACTTCGGTATAAAAAAAGATTCTAAATAAATAAATAAATAAATGCTTAGAATCATTTGTCTAAAACCAAATTTAAACTTTGAAATCTTAATAATTTACTTCTAATTCCATCTGATTTATTAAAACCTGCTTTTCCTCTTAACCCAAGGGAAACTAGTTGAGTGGGTTCTGGATCTCTTTTATTTGTCGGAGACTTGATGGAAAGCAGGGCTTTTCTGATTGCTGCAAAACCTCTACAAACCCCATTATACCCACTTTGCCACCCACAGTGGGAGGGTCATTGCCACAGGCGGGGGAGGGTTAGATTCTGATGATCTGGAGCTATCTGTCAAGCCTGGAGACAACTTCATAGAAAGGCAAGACCTATTAGCTTTTTTTCTGAACAAATTTGTCAGTCTTTTCATCATAGGTGAGTATTCTTTCTGTTTTATTTAACAGAAAAGTCAAAGGGAAAAGTAGCCCTCTAATCTTGATATTGAAGGATCCTAAGTCCCTAGTGGCTAGAGGATGGAAAGGAAGAACCTCAGTAACTTTAGGTCAGTGTTTCCCAACCCGACCCAATCAGGTGTTCAGGATCACCAAAATAAATATGCATGAGATAGATATGCATACATTAATACCCAGTGTATGCATATCTCTATCTCATGCTTATTCCTTATGAATATCCTGAAAACCTGACTAGATGTGTCTTCAGGAGATGGTTGGGAAATACCCCTTTACATGTATCATTTCTGCAAGGGCGTAATCTGCATGCAGCAGTAACTACAACCCTAAGCATTAGGCAATGAGGTAACCTGTATGGACTGGCAATAACAACCCTAAAAAGAAGGCAAGGGAATAACCTGCACAGAGCAGTAGTTGTAACCCTAAACAGTAGGCAAGAGGGCAACCTGCATGGAGCAGCAGCTACAATCCTAAACATTTTGTTGGGCAGACTGGATGAACCATGCATGTGAGTCTTTATCTGCCACCATTTAGTATCTTACTATATTTCTATACATCAACCCCTCCACCCAGACAGACCTATGTCTATCATTTCACTAGTTTTCATTCAGCTTCATTCCAGCTTATATGATCTATCATATATTTAATACATTTTGGAATAAATTAATATATTCTTCTTTGAGTCCAAAAACCATATCGGTCATATTGGCCCATGTATTTACAGTAGTACAGTGTTAGCTACCCTGAGGATAAAAGGCTTCACAGCAAACCAATCAAAGGCTCAAGATAAGGTGAAACTAAATAGCTGAAAGAGTTGATTTCAGCAGAGAACTCTGGAGGAAAGGAAAGCTGCAGACAAGCGATTTTGTAAGCTTGTTCTGTTGGTTGTCAGAGTAGTACAGTTATGGAGGAACGGATGATGAGATGACAGAATTGCCACACATCTGAAGAACGCAACATTGTAAGAAAGGCTTCCAATCAATCTTGCACTGACACTTGAGAAGGAATTTTTTTTTGTACGATACCAATCATTAGAACAAATGACTAATCATACAATAAAACAGTATGACGATCATAAAAATGATTGTTGTAGTAAAGATACTGTGCCAAAGAAGAAAACCTCTTGTTTTTCAGAGATCATGCTTGTTGTAATTAACCCATTTTCTTCTGTGGTCTTCTTTTACTGAAGACAAAATATGCAGCCCCAACAGTTATCCAGGTGTAAGCAATTTAACAGATTTAAATCAATTTGTCTGTGCAAAGGCTCATAGTAGTCTACAATTACTATAAGAGGGTGAACAAGTAAACAATGTGCTAAGTGCCTGAATTCTTTCCAGACTCAGGCGCAATTCCAGTTTGATTCTGGTATTTATTTGTGGGATCGCAATTCACATGACCTCAAACAACCAAAACAAATTTGTAATCAAGCAACACTCTCAACAACTCTTACCTCTATTAATTTGTGTAGTGTTGCCAGTACAGCAACTGTATTCATGGGAAAAAAAAAAGCCATGAATGTGTTGAGTGTTGGGAAAACCAACTCTAGGGCATAAACATTTTGAATGATATCCAAGAGCTACTAGTCTCTGGTAATGTGGATCTACTCTTTGTAAAACATTTGTTCTGGCATCCTCTGTAAAAATCTAAAATTGACCTATCTTCAGGAAGTCTCTGTGGTTTTGATTCATCTAGGCTCATGACTAGTCTTTCAAGTATCTCACCAAATAAAATCTCTTTGCAAAGGATTGGGGTGCCCTTTGTCAGGACCATTACACTCAGGGTTGAGCAAAGAGATAAAGTACGGGGTCCATAAATCGATAAGAGTCATATGGATATCATTGCTCCATTTTCAGTCAATGATTAAGTGAGGAGCGACTATGCAACAGCAGTAGCATAATTAAACAAACAAGGGGTTATCTGGTGTAATGGTCACAAGGTGTTTCTTAAGTCGCTTCACCAAAAGAAAGGTAAAGGATTACAGTTCCCTGGTCAGGGTTCCTTTAATTTGGAAAAGAGTGAGGTTAAGCTAAGACAGAAGCTCCTAAGACCATATTTCTCAGAAGCTTCCAGAAAGCAGTTTCTGGGAGCCTCAGTAGAAAGTAACTCAGGTGGGGTTTGTCAGCTCTTGGGTAGAAGCTGGCTGCAGGTGAAAATAAGGTAACTTTAGCAAGAGAGAGACACACACACACAGGAGAGGGGCGGGAAGAAGGCAACCAGTCCAGTTTTCTTCACAATGGAAGATGATTCAGATGCAGAGACTGAAGAACCTCCCAAGTACAAGCTGAGCCAAGTTTGGTTCCATTTGCTGTGAAGGAAAACTTTTCCTGTACCTAGTGAAACCCTGGGGAAACTTTTTTTATGTTAAACAATTTTATTAAATGCAAAAAGAACATAACAACAAGAACTGCACATTCAATTTTTCATTTGACCCCCCTTCGGAGTCCCCGTGTTGTATCACCCCAACCGCCCACCAGAAACCCACCCCCCTCCCTAACCCGCCCCCTGTACTACATGTCCAGTAAATACCGTATTGGTGAAGTTCACCCAGACACCCAACAGAAATCAGGTCCATCAACAGTTGAGAATAAGACTCCTGGCCCGATGAGGTAGCGCTTGTAAATATTCCGTCCACACCTGTAGAAAGCGGCGACGTTGCTGGGGACTAGATTTTGAGGTCATATTATCCATTTGCATCATTCGGTGAAGATGGTTTCTCCACATCCAGTAAGAGGGACAGGAAGACTCTTTCCAGTGAATCAGGATGACCTTTTTCCCCACTGCAATTGCTTTCCTGACAAAGCAGCGGAGCCCTGGTTTCCGAATTACAGTAATGGGAATACAATCAAATAAAATTATGTAGGGTGAAATGGAAAGATTCACTGTTAACAACCCATTCAAATAATGCACAATCTTCCCCCAATATACTTGTATGCCTGGACATTCCCAGAAGACATGAAGAAGAGAGCCAGTAGAACAAGAACAACGAAGGCATGACGCCGAAGGCGCCAGTTTCGCATAAAATGCAATTTGCGAGGTCACATAAGCCCGATATAACAGTTTCAATTGCATCTCCCTATAGTACATGTTACTAGTGGTCTCCATCAACCTCTTCATACTAGCTTTAAGGACCCCAACGGGAACCTGAAACCCCCCATCCCGATTCCACCTCTCCGACACCCGGCGAAACACCTCATTCGAGGCCGCGGGGCCCAGCTTTTGATAGTAGACCGACAAGGAAGGCCCTCCTGTGGCTCCTAGGTGGAAAAACTTTTCCAACGCATTCAAGTGGGCTAGTTCCTTATAGATTGCCGGTATTGCGTGGAAATAGTGACGAAGCTGCAGGTAGCCAAATAAGTGCGTATTCGGCAAGCCGTGCTCCGCCTGAATGTCCGCAAAAGAGTAAAAAGACCCCGAGCAGTCTATCAAGTGGCCCAACATGGTAATACCTGTCCGCTGCCAGTCTTGAAACACCTGAGACTGAGAGCCCGGTGTAAAATGAGGATTTCCCCTTATAGGCAATAAAAACGCGCTGTAGGCCGACAGACCCAACTTCTGAGTTAAGTACCGCCATGCGTATCGGAGAGGTGCAATGAGAGGGTCTCTACGGACTGACTCCGCTAAATCTTTAGCCGGGCACATAAGAACAAAGACAACATCTAGTGGCGCCAACAACGTGTGTTCCGCTAAAGTCTCAACGTATATGGAGGCCCCTGATATCCAGTCCCTAACCACTCTGAGATTAGCCGCAACCTCATAACGTTGCAAATCAGGCACCCCCATACCCCCCCTGCCCCATTTTAGTTGTAACCAGCGCAGCGATATTCGAGCCTTTTTTCCTCTTCACAAAAAGGCTCGCATCAGCTTATCTAGTTTCTCCCCGTCCTTCCTGGTGATATGAAATGGAAAATTCTGCAGGACATATAACCACTTGGGCAATATGATAAGTTTAAATAAGTTAACACGCCCTCCCAAGGATAATGGAAGCTCTCGCCATCTCTCTAACTTCTCCTGTGTTAAGTGCAGCAAGCGGGTTATATTAAGAGAGTATATGGAGGCCAAATCAGTGGATAAGGAGATCCCCAGATAGTTTAAAGCCGGCCCCGCCCATCGGAGAGGAAATCGCCCCGCCCACTGCTCCCGCAAAGTGGACGGGAAACCCAATGCCTCAGATTTGTCCCAATTGATACTAAGCCCCGAAAACTCCCCAAAGTCGTGAAAGAGTGTCAAGAGAAATGGAAGGGAGCCCTCTGGTGAGGTAAGAAAGACCAGAATGTCGTCCGCGAACGCAGCATATTTAAATATCTCACGCTTATTGTGGGAGTAAAATTGCAGACCCCGAATTTTAGGAGCTGCTTGCAGCGCTAGGAGCAAGGGTTCCACCGTGAGCAAGAAAAGCAAGGGGGACAAGGGACAGCCCTGACGGGTACCGCGTCCTATTGACAGTGTAGGGGATAGGTCCCCATTAACCAGCAAACGGGCTTGTGGATCAGCATATAATAATTGAATGGCTTGCAAGAAAAAGCCCTGGAACCCCATTTCCTCCAACAACTGGAACAGCAGACCCCATTCAACCTTGTCAAATGCCTTTTCGGCATCCAAACTTACCACCAAAAAAGGGAGGTCTGTGCGTTTACACAAAGCCATCGCTACTGCCACTCTCCTGATGTTTGTGAGAGCATAGCGTCGCTTAACGAACCCTACCTGACCTGGTTGAATCAAAGATGGTATTACTGTACCCAGACGATCCGCCATAATTTTTGCAAGGAATTTTTGATCGACATTCAGCAGGGAGATCGGCCGATAACTCGACGGGTCCATGAGATCTTTTCCTACTTTTGGGATCAGAGTCACGTGCGCCATGTTTCCAGCCGGAGGGAAAGAACCCTTTTGAATTAAATCTGTAAACACTAAAGGAAGAAGACCTGACAGAGGTTCCACCAAACATTGGTAGAATTCCGAATTATACCCGTCCGGACCTGGTGTTTTGAACGGTTTCGCCTGCTGAATGACTCTCCGTATCTCTGTTTCCTGAATGGGTTCATTAAGCCATCTCTGTTGAGCTATGGTTATTGAGGGAATGTTAACCTTAGCGGAAAACGCCTCCCATTTGTCTGGGGACCAGCCACCTGAACGGTAAAGTTGGGCATAAAAATCTTGAAAGGTGTGTAGAATTTCTTCGGTAGTATTCACTATCTTCCCTTCCTTTGTGCGCAGTGCTGCCACATGTCTGGAGCCCCCTACTGAGCGGACTAGGTTCGCCATCATCTTCCCCGATTTATTCCCAAAGTGGTAAAATTTATATCTGTAATAAAAGATGCTTTTCATTGCCCGCTGATGTAACAAAGCGTTTATCTCGGTTTGCAAAGCTAAATAGGTGGATCTCTCTTGGACCGAGGGACGCGCTAGCCAGTCCCGTCTGGCTTTTTGTAGTTGAGTATTAAGGCGGAAAAGTCGCTTGTCCAACGACCGCCGCCAATGTGCAACATAAGAGATGAGGTCCCCTCGCAAAACCACCTTCGCCGTATTCCAGAACAGAATCGGGTCCCCCAAATGCTCCTTGTTGAGGGTGGCAAAGTCCTCCCAGCGCTCCCGGACATAGGTCTGAAAGGCTGGGTCTTGCGCTAAATAATAAGGGTACTTCCAGAGAGATCCTTTTTGGCGAGTCAAGTTTACTGTCAGTTCAATCCAGATGGGTGCGTGATCAGAGATGAGCACATCTCCTATGTCCGCCCCCGTCACCTTTGAGAAATATACTGCGCTCACATAGATGTAGTCAATACGAGATTGAGTCGCGTGCGCCCTAGCTATATGGGAAAAACCCTTCTCGAGTGGATGAAGTGTTCTCCAGGAATCCACCAGGTGCATGGACTCTTCTAGGGATCTCAAATGTTTACTAGGCTGAACCGCCGTGTGGCCCTCGGAGAGTCTGTCCCAGACTGGGTCTCTCAGGGCATTAAAGTCCCCTCCTACCACCAGGTTCTTGTCCAAGTAGGGGAGAAGCACTCGTTGCAGGGAGCTATAAAAGTTCGCCGGTTGCGCGTTAGGGGCGTATACATTACAGATCACTATGGGGGTCTGGAACAGTTCAGCTTCCACAATGAGGTATCTGCCCTTCGGATCTTTAATCTCGCTTTTCACCCGCCAAGGGATGTTTTTCCGGACTAAGATAGCTACTCCGGCCGACTTTGAGGACCCTGATGCAAAATGGACTGCCCCCACCCAATTTTGGCGCAATTTGGGATGTTCAGTATCAGTAAGGTGTGTTTCTTGTAAAAGGGCCACGTCGGCAGATTTCTGTTTAAGGGCCTGAAGAATTTTGTACCGCTTAACGGGTGTCTGTATGCCACAAACGTTCCAGGAGACAAGCCTAGATCCCATCTTAGCCATTCTCAGGAAGGAATAGCGTCATTTGCACACATTCCTGCAGCAATAATACAAAGGAGGGCTGTCCCAGCAAAAACCCTCCCCTGGACTTTACCGAGTCACCAACACGGATCATATCAAACAAATATGCCTGTGAATCCCACCCCACCCTACAGTGTCCCCCCCAAAACCCCCCCCCATTTCTCCCCTGCCCATCCCCCCCTTCTGCCCTGCCCTTATTCCCCATAGCCCACTCCATACCAACCCCATTCTGGAGATCACGTACAACACTAATAGCTCCCTCCCCCCTCCCAACCCTCCCCATCCACGTCCCAACATTTAACCCCTCTTTCAAGCCACATCATCATTTACAGGGAACAGTGTAATTTACCCTAGTCAAACAGTAATTTTGATAAACAGTAAACAGTACAATTGCACGCTACCTTCTACCTTAACATTGCTGAAACTGCAAGTATTACTCTCCTCGTCACCTGCCCCGAGCACACAGTAACCCAGCCTCGTACATTCCCCAAACCCCCCACCCGCACGTTTATACAGTTCCCTAGCTATCCCCTGTCCGGGGCTGACTGATAAAAGAAAAGAAAAAAAAAAAAAGAAAAAGAAATGTGTTGACAACATCTGAAGCCGATCACGCGTCCGAGGCCCCAAAGAACTGGCCTGCTTGGCTCCCCGACGCGCGATCCAGGCCCCCCTGACCACCCGGTCCCGCAGTCAAAGCTTCCCAGAACCCAGCTGCGGCAGCCCCGATATGCGCCGCGAGAACAGGGCTGCAACTGGCGGTTTACACTGCCTGTCCCCTCGCCATGCTGATAGAAGAGAGGCGTCTCCAGACGAAGCTTTTGTTGAACAAACGCCTTGGGGGACGGAAGACCAAGCAAACCCCACTCTCCGAGCCCTTTCGCCTCCTGGGGGAAATAGCCGTCCCGTACAGCATGCTCCGCGGGAAAACAGAACTTTGTAAAAATCATCACAAAGAATGCCAACCTTACTGCCTGTTGGCCGGGTCTCCGAAATTCGCTCTGCAACGGACCACTTACGATCGGATAGTTAATAAAAGTCCCTCGAGGTCGCACATCAAGTACTGCTAGTCTCGGGTACAAGGAGAAGGCAGAGTGTCAACGGCTTGTACTCTCCGGCGGCCATTTTGGACACGAGGCTGTTCGTTTAGGAGACTTCTGAAACAGCCCGGGTTCTTCCCGGAGAGGAGGTAAGCGTTTTGATATAGTCCTGCAAGTCCCCAGAGCTAGTGAACCAGCGGGGTCCAGACGGGCTATCGACCCTAACTCGGGCTGGGTAGACCAAGAACGCACGGTGCCCTAAATTATGCAATTGAGCGCATAAGGGAGAGAGCTCTGGGCTGACAGCCCAGCTCTGGGCTGACAGCGCCGCTGAAAAATCTTGAAAGACAAGGATTTTCTGCCCCTCATATTACAGAGCCTTACCGCCCCGTACTGCTCGCAGTATCTCTTCCTTATGACGAAAATTTAAAATTTTGGCTATAACCACTCTAGGCCGATCCTGCATTGTTTTATTGCTGCCCAGACGGTGTGCTCTCTCCACTCGCAGTGGGCCACGAGACAGATCCAGGTCCAATTCCTTGGTGAGCCAGGATTCCAGCCAAACTGGCAGTTCTCGGTCAGTTAGGGATTCCGGGAGACCCACGAATCTCAAATTGGATCTACGGGACCTGTTTTCCAGATCTTCTAGACGGTCTGTGTGAAGCGCCACAGTTTTCTTCAGCTGGTCCAGGGCCGTCTGCGTTTGGTGTAGGCCATCTTCTGTGTCAGAAATTCTGTGTTCCATTTCTCCAAATCGGGTCTCGTAGCCCGCAAGGGAAGCTGACACGTCTCCCAACTGTTGTGAGAGCTTCTTAAATTCAGGCTCCAATGCTTCCACCACTGCCGCTTTGATGTCTGCCCAATTGGTAGGAACAGACAAATCAGGCTGGCCCTGCTCATCTTCCATGACCAGATCTGTAGGCCGCAGCTTTTCTTTCTCTTTCTCTTTATCCTTCCTTGCTGTTCTCGTAGCCATGGCAGCAACAAACTTCACCAAGCACCTCTGTGTGATTAATTTTAGCTGTTGTAAGGCTATTTATGTTGCTTGGAGACGCTGGATGGGGATGGATGAGAGGGATAGGAGCCAGAGAGGGAAACCTACATCCGCTCTCCCTCACAGCGTCACGTGATCTCCCCACCCTGGGGAAACTTTAAGCAAAGTCATGAAAGAATGGGAAGTGTTTGATTGTGGATTAGGCACTATAAAGTTCAGAACCCATTCACTGCTGAAAGTGGGTTACTGTGGTAGAAGTTCTGTGGACAGTAAAAGATAAAAAAAACCCAACTTTGATCAGAGTGGGTGGTTTAATTTGTTTTAGGGTCTCCGGTTATCTAGAAAGAATTGCAAATGCTATTAGAGCAAGTTATGTGAATAAGAGAAAAGTTCTTAGCACTACATAGACTGTTAGTTACAAGTTTATGTTAAAGCAATTATCTATTAAGGTTGCTTAAAGTTTGGGGAAAATTGAAGCAGTTTAATCTAAGAAAGTTGGTGTTTGAACCCAGAATATTACGCAACATAAACCTAAGATAAATCTGGTGGATGTAGAAAAGAAAAAACAAAAATAGGTGAGAGCCCAACTCAAAAAATTCATAAAAATAGCAAAGAAGGACAAATAAAGCTTTTAGTTGTCCAAATCTTTAAATTTTATTTATCATGAGTGTTTTAAGGAGCTCTCAGATGTATCCTCGGATGATCAGGTTTTAACAATAGATATATGTTTCATTGGAAATTGCGTTGAGAGGGACCACACATCTAAATTAGAAATAAACACAATGTTGCATTACTGTAAGGGACAACAAGGCAGAGCACAGGCAAGGATTATATGCATAAGGGCTTACTGGAGGTCTATAGGAAGAGGTAAATACATTTTAATCTCTTTACATTCTAGAATATAAAAAAAGGAGTTCAATGAGTAGAAACATTAGAATATGGAATGCATAAAAAATGTTCACTGTGACTCTAAAAAGTAATATACATAAGTATTTAAGTCTATAAAGCTTACTGCAAAATGCATATTGATGTAAATCTGCTGTTAGTTAGACTGCGGAGTAGCAATCTGTTATAAATGGCTCCTAAAGGAGGAGGAGTCAGCAATCTTATAGTGCTTCAGATATCGTCTTGCTAAGGAGTAGCAATCTGTAATGAATCTGATATAGTTGTGGGTGGATCCCTGGGCTGGTGGCAGATGACCACGCCCCTGGGAGGATATCCCGAAAGGGACCACCGGCTGGGCTTGAGTATGGAGACAGATACACATTAGTTCTTTTATTAAACAGGTTTTTGAAACCACCAGAAATGGCAGTAGTGAGCTGATATGTCCGGCAGGGCTGTGGTCCTTCAGGTACTGGAACAACGATCCCAGGATGGCTGAGCTGTTGAGAAACTGTAGAAAGTGAGTAAGCAGAGCAGGCAGAGTTCGTGAACAGAACTAGATGACAAAACTCACTTAAGGTCTCAAGGAAGCTCAGGAGCTGGAAAGGTTTAGGCCCTCGAGGAGCGAGTACCTGGTTCCAGGGAAAGCTCTGAGAGAGCGATGGTAACTCACAATTGTTTGTAGCAGCGATAGCTTCCAGGCAGTAGAGAATCTTCAGAGTGTCCAGGAACATGGGCCCTCGAGGAGCCAGTACCGGTTCCTATATGTAATCTGAAAGTAAAGAAAAGAGCGAGGCCCCCGAGGAACGGGTACCTCTGGTAAGTCCGAGGAGGCAGAGTAGCTTGGGAGTTGTAGCCGAAGCAATCCCCCTTGCTAAATCCGTTACATAGTGAAATAGAGACCTTTAAATATTGGAAGCGGATGACGTCATCTCAGGGGGACGCCCCTGAGGTTCGCGCTCTTGCTGGTGCTTCAATCAGAGCGTGCGCACGCGCCCTAGGTCTTCAGGCAACATGGCAGAACTGCAACGTCGAGCCGGTCCGGGAACGCTGGAGGGAGATGGCATGGAGACGCCGCAGTAGCCAGCCGTCCATCAGACCCGGAGGGAGTCGCCACAGAAGTAAAAAGGGCAGAGTGAGGACGTCAAGCAGCAACAGTCGCAACACATATTCATTTTCATCGCCGAATGATACATCAAAGTGGAAATGGCATAGAAAACAGTTTAAATACCCTCATACTGCAATACAAATGGCGCTAAAAGAGAGGTCATGTGACAACAACTGTCAGGTAAAACCCGTCCTGGAGATCGTATATGGAGAGAACACCAGTATTGTGAAGGGAACTATCAGTGTGGACACACCCACTGAATGAAGTATAAGCCCAGCCCATCAAGCCCAGTATCATCAAAAACAAAGGGAGGATATCGGATGGTATATATGAGAATGAATAAGGTTTTCTTACAGGAGAAATGAATAAATTTAGACAAATGCAGACTAATCAATATTAAGATTCAATCCATGAGCAGACACAGTGTTTTGAGGGTGTGAATCCATCTTTGTTGACGTTATATTTAAAAATGAGAGACATGGCACCACGGGCAGAGCGATGACCCAATTCAATAGCAAATAAACTGAGGTCTTCTATTGTTTGCTGGGCCAACTGCCAATGTTTAACCAAAGGCATGTTTTCACGGTTCAAGCGTAAACAGGAACAGTGTTCGTATATCCAACTCCTTACACTACGAGTAGTTTTGCCAACATATAAAAGGGTGCATGGACACTGAATGATATAGATTACCCCTGTTGTGGAACAATCTGAAATACATTTCAGAAAGAAAGGCTTGTGAAGAATAGAAAGGCTTGTGAAAATTAGAATGATGACATAGACTTAATTGGCATCTCAGAGACATGGTGGAAAGAGGACAACCAATGGGATAGTGCTATATTGCAATGACAGAAAGGAGCATCCGGGAGGCGGTGTGGCTCTTTATGTCCAGGATGGCATAGAGTCCAACAGGATAAACATCCTGCATGAGACTAAATGCACAATTGAATCTTTATGGGTAGAAATCCCATGTGTTTCGGGGAAGACTATAGTGATAGGAGTATACTACCGTCCACCTGGTCAAGATGGTGAGACTGATAGTGAAATGCTAAGAGAAATTAGGGAAGCTAACCAAATTGGTAGTGCGATAATAATGGGAGATTTCAACTACCCCAATATCGACTAGGGGTGTGAATCGTGTGATCGATCATCTTAACGATCGATTTTGGCTGGGTGGGGAGGGAAATCTAATCGTCGTGTTTTGTTAAAAATCATAAATCGGGGGAGGGCGGGAAAACCGGCACACCAAAAAAACCCTAAAACCCACCCCGAACCTTTAAAACAAATCCCCCACCCTCCCGAACCCCCCCAAAATGTTTTAAATTACCTGGGGTCCAGTGGGGGGGGGTCTCAACGTGATCTCCAGCTCTCTGGCCACGGCTGTGTTGAGAAATGGCGCTGGTGGCCCTTTGCCCTTATCATGTGACAGGGCAAAGGTAGCGCCGGCGCCATTTTGGTTCCTGGCTCCCGACGTCACGCGTGCAGGAGATCGCCCCCGGACCCCCGCTGGACCCCCCAGGGACCTTTAGCCAGCTTGGGGGGGCCTCCTGACCCCCACAAGACTTGCCAAAAGTCCAGCGGGGGTCCGGGAGCGACCTCCTGCACGCGGGCCGTATTGCCAATCTTCAAAATGGTGCCGGCACTACCTTTGCCCTCACTATGTCATACGGGCGACGGTCGCCCACTGAACCCCAGGTAATTTAAAACATTTGGGGGGGGGATTCGGGAGGGTGGGGGATTTGTTTTAAATGTTCGGGGTGGGTTTTAGGGTTTTTTTGGTGTGCCGGTTTTCCCGCGCCCTATTTAACGATACAATACAAATGCCCCTGACGATAAATCGGGGGCATTTGTATTGTATCGGGCACTCTAACGATTTTGGACGATTTTAAAATTATCTGACGATAATTTTAATCGTTCAAAAACGATTCACATCCCTAATATCGACTAGGTAAATGTATCATCGGGACACACTAGAGAGATAAAGTTCCTGGAAGGAATAAATGATAGCTTTATGGAGCAATTGGTTCAGGAACCGACGAGAGAGGAAGCAATTTTAGATCTAATTCTCAGTGGAGCACAGGACTTGGTGAGAGAGGTAACAGTGGTGGGGCCGCTTGGCAATAGAGATCATAATATGATCAAATTTGAATTAATGATTGGAAGGGGGACAGTAAACAAATCCACGGCTCTCAAGCTAAACTTTCAAAAGGGAAACTTTGATAAAATGAGAAAAATTGTTAGAAAAAAACTGAAAGGAGCAGCTACAAAAGTAAAAAGTGTGCAAGAGGCGTGGTCATTGTTAAAAAATACCATCCTAGAAGCACAGTCCAAATGTGTTCCACACATTAAGAAAGGTGGAAAGAAGGCAAAACGATTACTGGCATGGTTAAAAGGGGAGGTGAAAGAAGCTATTTTAGCCAAAAGATCTTCATTCAAAAATTGGAAGAAGGATCCAACAGAAGAAAATAGGATAATGCATAAACATTGGCAAGTTGGCAAGTTAAATGTAAGACAAGCTAAGAGAGAATTTGAAAAGAAGTTGGCCATAGAGGCAAAAACTCACAGTAAAAACTTTAAAAAATATATTTCAATATATTTATAAATGATCTGGAAAGAAATACGACGAGTGAGATAATCAAATTTGCAGATGATACAAATTTGTTCAGAGTAGTTAAATCACAAGCAGATTGTGATAAATTGCAGGAAGACCTTGTGAGACTGGAAAATTGGGCATCAAAATGGCAAATGAAATTTAATGTGGATAAGTGCAAGGTGATGCATATAGGGAAAGATAACCCATGCTATAATTACACAATGTTAGGTTCCATATTAGGTGCTACAACCCAAAAAAGAGATCTAGGTGTCATAGTGGATAACACATTGAAATCGTCAGTTCAGTGTGCTGCAGCAGTCAAAAAAGCAAACAGAATGTTGGGAATTATTAGAAAGGGAATGGTGAATAAAACGGAAAATGTCATAATGCCTCTGTATCGCTCCATGGTGAGACCGCACCTTGAATACTGTGTACAATTCCGGTCACCGAATCTCAAAAAAGATATAATTGCGATGGAGAAGGTACAGAGAAGGGCTACCAAAATGATAAGGGGAAAGGAACAACTCCCATATGAGGAAAGACTAAAGAGGTTAGGACTTTTCAGCTTGGAGAAGAGATGGCTGAGGGGGGATATGATAGAGGTGTTTAAAATCATGAGAGGTCTAGAACGGGTAGATGTGAATCGGTTATTTACTCTTTCGGATAATAGAAAGACCAGGGGGCTCTCCATGAAGTTAGCATGTGGCACATTTAAAACTAATCGGAGAAAGTTCTTTTTCACTCAACGCACACTTAAACTCTGGAATTTTTTGCCAGAGGATGTGGTTAGTGCAGTTAGTATAGCTGTGTTTAAAAAAGGATTGGATAAGTTCTTGGAGGAGAAGTCCATTACCTGCTATTAATTGAGTTGACTTAGAGAATAGCCACTGCCATTAGCAATGGTAACATGGAATAGACTTAGTTTTTGGGTACTTGCCAGGTTCTTATGGCCTGGATTGGCCACTGTTGGGAACAGGATTCTGGGCTTGATGGACCCTTGGTCTGACCCAGTATGGCAATTTCTTATGTTCTTATGTACTTACTGTTATGGGAACTGGCTGTTATAGGGGGCAGTCTGCTCCCTCCACCTACCGCCCTGGCTGCCCATCGCTTGCTAGCCCCGGAGGTCTTGCAGCCACGGGGCCCCGCGGTTGCCATGCTCTCTCCACTCCAGGCTCCTGCAGGGCCTCTGATGCAGTTGCTTCTTTCTGGCCATGCGCTTCTTCCATGCAGAGCCTCCACCAGGCTGCCGACGCTGTTGCTCCTTCCCGACTGCGTGCTCCTTCCATGAAGGAACCCCGCCAGGCCTCCGATGCTGCTACTTCTTCCCGGCTGCCTGCTCCCTCCGTGTGGGACCCACACCAGGCCTCCAATGCTGCTGCTCCTTCTCGGCCTAGATGCGGTTGTGCCCTGTCCTGCAGGGGTGCCCCATGCTCCTAGGCGCGCGCGACCTCTGACATCATTTAAGGGAATCACTATGGGAGATGCTAGGGCCCCTTCCTCTTGACCCGGGACTATTTAAGGCTAGGCCTTCATACAAGCTCCTGCTCGTGTTCCTGATAGTCCCATTCCTGTATTCCTGCTTCTGATCGGCTACAGCCAGACCTCTGCTTGTATCTGACCTCCGAGACCCGCTGCCAGCTAAGACCTCAGCTTCACCCGACTTCCAGCCATGTCATGTGCCTTGTCTTGCCAGCTTCTGCCTTCTACTTATCCTTGCCTGCTAAGAGCTACACCTGCACCTGGACTCTGTCTCCTGAGGCCCCACGTAAGTCCAGACAGCCCCAGTACCCAAGGGCTCAACCTAAGGGGGACCGTGGGCCGGTAGTGGTAAAGTGTCAACGGGGTCTCAGGCTTCCCATTAGCCTCGCCTGCCAACGGTGGAGACCTGTGGGGCTCCTCCCCACAGGCAGTACCAACTTCCCCTTGGTCCAAGGATCCAGGTTGCGTAAGACTTATGTTCTCTGTGAAGAAATATTTCCTATGTTGGTTCGCTGTCACCCCCCTGGAGTCAAAGCCAGATTTAAGATTACGGTGCCCGTAGGCATAGGATCAGGGGTGAAGAGTTTCACCCCTGGAAATCAGGAAACAGCATGGGGAGTCCTGGTTTTTGGAAGCCCACAGGATTTGGTGCCCAAACCCACGTGCCTGTGTTGCCCATTCCTAAATCCAGCTCTGCCTGGAATTTCATATCATGACTCCCTAGTTCTACAGTTTTTTTTTCCAACTAAAAAGGTTAGATATTTGTGCATCATTAATAGCTTTCAGGTATCTGTATCATATCTCCCTTGCACCTCCTTTCCTCTTCTTAAAGGGAAAGAAACTGCTGAACATGTAGAACAAGGAGGAGTTTTCTACTAGAAGCTCATCTCAGAGGACACAGTTGGGTACTGGAGGGTTCCCAGGGAAGGAGGAGCCCCCTATACCTGTGCGCGGACTGTTTGGAAGTGTGCTGAATTTTCTGTGGCAAAGGACTCAGATTATTTTTGCATGCTGTAATTGTGGACTTTTGATTTCTTCCTCAGCAAGGACTTTATTTCTTGGACAACTCCTAAAATGAGATATTCAAAATCTTGGCCGGCTAAGTAACTTAGCCAGATAACATCTAACTGGCTAAGTTACAAGGACATTCAGCGTCCCTGCTATGCCGCTGAACATCTGCAGTCAAGGCACTACTTAAATCCTGCTAAGTTAGATCAGCTCTATGGCTGATCTAACTTATCTGATTAACTTAACCGGATAAGAACAAATATCGCTCTTATCCAGTTCAGGTAACTGGATATGTACTGCCGGCTGGATCCGCTCACTGCCCGTGCACAAATTGGCCGAATAAATGATAGCCAGTTAAGTGACTAGTCCAGCTATCTAGTGGTCGCTGATTTTCAGTGGACTGCTAGATAGCCGGATACGTCCTATCCTATTGCATGCTGAACGTGCTTTGAATATTGCCCTCCCAGTGTCCTGCCTGGTGATTTTTCTGAAGTGATTTAATGGAGAGCAGAAGAGTCCCAGAGTGAGTAAAATCCTAAGGGCCCTTGAAAAGACTTTCTTTTCTCCCCTGTGCAGGAATCCCAAAAGGTCAAGGGGCCGTGACCCTCCCCCTGTGCCCCCATGCCTAAGAGATGACCAGTAATTTAATAATTGTGTGGGGTTTTTAGCCTGCCTTTCCAAATGATGCTAAAGGCGGATCAGAGATCTGAGGATTTCTCTGGGATCCAGGAATATAGACTTATGAAAAGACAGAAGTAACATTTTCAGTTCTGATGCTAAATTAAGGATGCCTCTGAAGATCAGCGGCAGTTCAGAACTACAGCACCTGCATGGACTTGTAATCATCTGTCTTCCTGTCACAATTAGCTCATCAGCATTACTTCTATAGATCTGATGTAGGGATAGCTTATCCAGCGCAGCAATCAACTGTGATAAGAGAACATCCTGATGAGAAGCTGATGTTCATTCATTAAACCCTGTCAAACATAGACGTAGTAAACAGAAAACTTGGTCCACTCAATCTGCCTAGTTGTATCTCTGCAATCAGAGGGCTTCAACTCTGCCTCTAAGGATCCTTTATGTCTATGCAGTGTGTGCTGTAATTCAGCCACTGTTTTGGCTCCTTATATTCTCTTCCGGATCCTTGCCATGAAAACGTGTTTTATCTCATTCCTTTTGAGCTTCCCCACCCTCTCGTCCTCACCATTCAGGCTACATCTGAGTAACAGCTTCGGAGCTCAAATAGGGAAACTTGGAGGTAAGATTTTAGTTTTGGCCAAATATGGTCCTGCCATAGATTTATAGCCACAAAACAACGGACTATTATCTCCATAGCTATTCATAGTCATGCTGACTGCAGAGGCTGAAATATTGCACTCAATGCAGCTATAAATATTGGCTTTGGTTGTATCATAATATCGTCTGCAGCTGAGGTGTCTGATGCTAAGTAAGCAAATATATGGATCTTCTGTTATTCATAAAATATATCTTTTGGGGTAAAGGCTTTTCTAAGTATCAAATCTCTACAATCCTAGATTGTTTCTTTGTTTGTTTTTTCACTGTATTTTTTTGTTGTTGTTATTGGTTTTAACTCCCTCCCAATATACTGCTACTATTGTTATTCTGAAATTCTAAGAATACATCAGTTGGTCACCTTCCCATCACTTTCCCATCATTTTTTTGTTTTGTTTTGTTTTTTTAGAAACATTCCTAGATTTCAGGAGATTGTCTCAGAAGATGTAAGACATCACTCGAGATGAGTCAGATGACTGATTGTCCTGTTCTTTAGATAATTCCCATAGAATGCACTAGAAATTCAGCTTCAGCGGATGAATATTAGCTCCCTGCTCCAGGGACAGCAGCAGGTGCAGACACAGAGTGAAAGGAGAGCTCACAATTCCCTCGGTGATTTTGCCTCCCCAAACCCCCCAAATTAAAAAAAAAAAATTATTTTCCTGTTTGGAAGAAGAAGCACGTTCTGGGGATGAGGAGCAAGTGCGGGGACTGTGAATAGACCTCACCCTGTCACTGCGCTGCCGAGAAAGCAGCACCCGGTGCCAAGAATGGGCCAATCGACCCGTGCGAGCCCTAAGACGGCTGTCATTTCCCACTCCTGCCCGGGGCAAAAAATGGAGCATCAAGACTAGCAAGTTTTCCCACGTGCCACTGCCGAGGAGAGGAGGAGGAGGGCCGGAGGGGTTCCCTAGGTTCCCAAAACGGAAAAGGAGGATGATCAAGGGTGGCGGAGTTTCGGGGTCTGCCAGCAGAAAAGGAGCTGACAGGTGTCGGACTCCGAATTCCTGTAGATGTGAACATTTCTCCCTCATACTCCTCAGCGAATATGGAATTAATTGCTTGGCCCTGTGTGCAGCACCAAGAGGCAGAGGGCCAGGGAGAATAACAAAATGCCATGGGTGGGGGAGATGTCTTTCTGATAAGAAGCAAAACTTCTAAATGCACAAGGACAAAGCCCCTATAATTACGTAAACCCTGAACTAAACAAGACTAACTCACAGATTTTCCCCTTAGCATGGAAGGGGCCAGTAAATAAGATTAAATTGCAAATGACTAATATTTACCCGTCATTCCTGTCAGTCATATTCACACAAGTAACTCCACCTCTTAACTGTTTTATTAAAGTGGAAAAATGAACTATTCCATTCACAGCTAAATGTTTTCCCAGAAAAAGGGAGAAAGGATGGAGCCAGATAAATTGGGAACCTGAATACTACAGACAAGGATCACCCACGGGTTCTGTCTCTATTTACTTCTCCTGCTATACACTTTGTAACTCTTTTGTTCTACATGAAACGAAAGAGGATCCAACTTATGGTTAGTAAAATGAAATTGTATTTTTGCAGGAGAATTTCTTTTCACCATTTTACTTTTCCTTTTGCCGGATCAAAACATTCTTTCCTATTAACCATCTGCTTCAGTTTATGGAATCGGAAATGATTTCAACGTTCTCAGAGTATGTGAACTGGTTAGTAAGAAAAAAAAAAAACCTTCTGTCTTTCAAATCTAATCCTCCAGGAAAATTAATGGCTTGTTTTGTTTGTTCTTTTAATTGATTGCTTTCTTTTTTATGGGAATGCCCAGGAGCCAGCAGCTTTCCCCTGCAATATTCCTCTTCACTAGTTCTGCCCATAATTTTGTGATCTAGCAAACTGTAATAGCTTTTTATAGTTTGTGATACCTTTTTCTTGGAAAAGCATAAAAGTGATTCAAAGCTGTTGCCGTACATGAGCTTTCAGATGACATTTTTCTGCTAAAATGCATCTGGCAGGGTCTCCTGAAAGTATTTAGATCCTCAGCCATTTGAAACAGCTTTTTCAGAGGATCTGACCTCATAGCCGACCATTAGCACCTCTTCCAGTAGTGGTGATGGGAATCAGTCGAGCTGCATGACATCTGGCTGTGGATCGAGGTCACGATATGAGTGGGCATGGCATTCACATCTTTACAAAGAGCATTAGATGTAGTGGCAGGTCATGATGCAAGGCGCTCTAGTGCTCTTTTATATTACAGCAGTTCATCAATCTCCAAAAGGCCAAGGGCTACATTTTGCCAGATATGCCACTGTCTATCATCAGCCTATAGTATAAAGAATAGGGCAAATTAAAAAAACATAATGGGATTTCAATGAATTAATGATATTTATTGCAATGATTGGTTCAGCAACCCATGACCCAGGAAGACAATAGCAACAATGGGACCTTTGCAGTTGAGTGGCTTGGCCTAGGGCTAGGTGGTGGTAAGAAAATCAAATGATAAAATAGTCTGTTGAGCTACAAAATAAATGCAGAAGACTCCAGAGCAATCTGTAAAGAGAATTTCAAGTCATTCTTAAGTCATTTAACTACCTGCAGTCATTCATAATCATCTACCTTTGGAAAAGATAAAAATCCAAGAATATTTCCTAGACACTTACATATATTGTATTAAAAATATTTGTACACTGTGCAAGGGCCAGTTCATTAAAGGCTGGTTCATATCTGTTCTAGGTGCAAATATTCCAGAAGGATTTTATACACTGAAAAAGGCTGTTAGCCATTTTTTTCTAGTGTGAGATCACTCCATTTCATATGGGTCAAGTTGAGTGGAACTAGGGCTGGTTTTATTTTCATTGCATTTCTCTTGAACTTTTCATTCCAGTTTTCATAAAACAAAAATCAACTCACTAAACACACCTGCCTTCACTGGCCTCATTACTGGCAACCAGGCCTGTGGAGGCCACTGCTGCCATACTAGTAAGGGGCAACACTATTGCTAAGGGGTAAACTTGAACGTCCTTTACATTGGGTATCTATATTATCTATTTTTATTGATATTTTATTATAATTTAATCTTATGCAATTATTATTTTACTTGATTTATATTTATTATTGTATTGATTAAGTTAAATTTTATGTAAACTGCAATGATTCTTTTTAATGGTTTTGCAGTTATTTCTTGATTAAAGGAGTCCTGTCTCTAAACTTTAAATAGACTTTTATAGCAGCAGAAAGCAAGCTGCAAAAGCTAGCTGAATCCATAAGAAATTTAAATTGGCTGAGCATATGCAACTGTTGCCTGTTCTGCTCCCTCTTGTTTTGAAGCAGGGGCAAAAGGTTAGAGAGCATATGAGGATGGTGTTAACAGGACATGGGCATGGACAGTGGCAGCAAAAGTGCCACACCCATAACTGCAGCATGCTCCTCCATGATTACTGCTTCTAAGGTAATGGAGGTAGTATTTTCAAAAACTGATTCTGAAGAAGAATTATGTTTAGGATTAACTGAATCAGAAGAGCTAGTAGCCAAAGAGAATTTGTGAACTTTAGTCAGTAGTCTCTTAGCCTCTAGTGAGGTGATGGGGGAGATAGATATTGATGATGTTGAGGGCAGTCTCCAGGAAGAGAAGGCAGTACAGGTATAGAGCATGAGGGATACCCTTGTCCTTTTACTTCAATCAATTCTCAACTCTAGTGCTAGCAGTAGCCCCAAAGGATGAATAGATGAGATTGCGCAAAACAATCCTTGTGTGTAAACACTTGCTGCCATACCCAAGACTCTACAACTTGGGGGTCTTACTGCCACTAGACCTTGCTGCCCTGCTACTGGTGCTGTACCTTGCGTGTCTTGCTGCTACTTTGCTTTGCTGATGTATCTCTTATGCTATGCCTTGAGGGTTTTGCTACCACTCAGCTTTGCTGCCATACCCAAGACTCTACAACTTGGGGGTCTTACTGCCACTATACCTTGCTGCCCTGCTACTGGTGCTGTACCTTGGGTGTCTTGCTGCTACTCTGCTTTGCTGGTGTATCTCTTATGCTATGCCTTGAGGGTTTTGCTACCACTCAGCTTTGCTGCCATACCCCAGACTCCTCAACTTGGGGGTCTTGCTGCCACTCTGCCTGGCTGCTCTGCTCCTGATACCACAGTTTGGAGTCTTGCTGGCATTCTGTCTTGCTGCCATCAATGCCCCTGATGCTAGACCATGGAATCTTTCTGCCAGTCCTCTTCTCTGCCATCCCCTTATGCTATACCTCAGGGTTTAATTTATTTCTTTAATTTATTTTAAAATTGTATAACCTACAACTGTCAACTGTAGTGGGACCTGCAGTTGGCTGGCTGGTTGAAACCAGAGCGATACAAAGCTGGGGTCCATTCAGTGGGAGGTAGGCTTAACTTCCTGGGTTCTTGGTTTAGTCATGGACGTGGTTGTCCAGATTAAGTCTCTCTGTGTGAATTCTAGTTACTGGGCAGGGGAGTTCTCCGGGGGAAATAATACTCATGTTCTCTACTCAAAGCCCTTGTTTTCAATGGGAAATTCACAAAGTACAGTAATGGCATTTAAAATAAAAATTTACTTGAGTTTGAAAATCAAAATCCAGGCTAGTATAGAAAAAAATGAGAAACAGCATTTAAAAAATCAAAGTCAGGAAAACCATGGTCTCTATCATGACATTCCTCCCAGATGTTCTTCTTACCCCTTTCACCTGCATCGACGTCCATGATCCCTTTCCCTTGGAGGTTAGGGTATTCTCTTTGTAATTCCAGCATGAACAAGGACTGGAAAAGGTGACAAAACCCCTTGTTCAAAAATATAACCTTCAAAACAGATAACTCCAGAGAGCTCTCTCAATAATTGTCCAGATCTCCAAAAACTTCACACTCTTCAACTTCTGCTGTTGACAAGCAGCAAGCTAAAAAGAAATAGAATCCTGCCCTTTTAGACTATAGGGGTTTCCCTTCCTTCAGGAACTGGTTCAACTCCACAAATCTTCTGCTCTCCAAAACTCCTTCCTTGGTCAGTCCACTCTATCAGCAGCAACAACCACTTGCTGATTACTCCACTTCAAAGAGGCAATGACCCTGATCACATGCTCCAGGAGAAATGTATATTCCCCAGAGACATCCCACAAAATTGTGGGGATAGAGCAAGAGGAGGACTCCAAAAATGTAAAACCCCTCTATCTCTAAGAAATAAAGAGAGAACACTGTTAGTGACAGGCAAAGCTGGGTCACACAACAGCTCTAGGTGGTTCACAAGAATACATCTATAAAAATATACAATAACATACATAAAATGAAACACACATAATCCCAATGTTAAAAAACAAACACCTTTCAATCTTTCATAAAATCTTAAACAAACAGTAGTTACAAGCTAGTAAACTCAAGACCTAACTAGACTCCTCAAAAAGCCTTCTCAATCAAGAGAATGACACATAAAAAATGAAGTAAGCCATCTTATTACAGTGGATGCTAAACCTATTTATTTCAATCATTGCAATATAATAGAGTAGTCCGGAATATCCAAGGCAAAGGATATATCCAACACAATCAGAAAAAAACTGGAAGAACTAACTATCAAATCCCCAACAATATATATTGAAGCTTGAGAGAAGTAATGCACGACAATGAAACCAAACTAATAATCGTCAAGTAACGTCTGCTGTTCAATAAGAGCATGTAGTAACTTCAAAACCACATTTTCCAAAACTGTATCTTGAAATGTTAGAGAAGAGAAATGGGTGATAATTGCCCAAATCAGAAGGGTCCAGATTAACTTTTCTTAAAACTGGATGAACTGACACAATTTCTAATGGTTCAGGTACATGGCCCTCACTCAAGGAATAATTCACAAATGAGGCAAGGAGACCACCAAGATCCTACCTCAATGCTTTCATAAGCATATTAGAACAATCATTTAAGGGGCAATAGGTGTTATTCATCTTAGCTACAATTTGTATGATTTCAATAGAGGAAACCATATCAAACTGTTCCCATTTCCTAACATTATAAAAATAAAAAAAAACCACTCAGCAGCTAATACTGAATTTATTAAAAGCTGCACTATAAGTTGATGAACCTTATCATAATAAAATTGAGAAAAAAACTTCAGCACTCACACTTTGCTTCACCTGAACCTTGCCCTCAGGAAATGATGAGAGTGATTTCACAACACCTCACTGCAGGTAGCTCAGGATGAGTCGATGTAAAGAGAACATGGGTCTTCATTTGAATCAAATAGTGATCAGACCAAGGTATCTCAGTACAAGAATAACCACTATTAGTAAGCCACTCTTTCTCAACAGTACAAGATCAAGAGTATGATCATACTTATGAGTGGATTGTTGGATCACAGCTTTCAGGTTATGGATAAATGTCAACATGCTGATTAAAATGTCCTAAAACTATACAGTTCTTTGTATCTACATTACAAGGTAATAAAACGTCAATCAAAATTGAAGGATACATGTTCAAAAAAGTAGGGGACTATAACTTAAACAAACACCCCATTCTAAGTTAGAGATTACTAGATCCTCAAAATTTGGAACAACTTCAGTCTGTCATACAAACATATTAAATGAAGTTTTTCACAGCAATTAAAAGTCCATCTTCAGTTTTGCTTGGTTGAGGTTGGGAAAAAAGCTGATAGCCCAGAACAGATAATTGATTCAGTAAAATATTGTCAGTCTCAAGTAACCACGTATCAGTAATGCAAAATAAATCAGGTTTTTGTTCTCTCAATAGAGCAGCACACACAGGAAGTTTATTCCAAATAGCCTGACAGTTCTCCAAATAGATAATCAATGAAATCAGTGAAAGAGAGAGGTAATATGCATCACTCTTGTCAAATAAGCAAGAGTACTAATAGTGGGCTTTAAACAACATTTTTTTTCCTACAAGAAATTCCAGCATAATGACCACAGCTGCAGATGACAGTAATTGACTCGCCCATCATCAATTAAATTTAGCAATATAAAAACAATAGTTAATCCAAAAAAGAACAAGAATTAGCAAAATGGGCAGAAGGATCACAAAGAGGAGCAGCTCTTGCTGCCACTCTGCCTTTCTGCCATACTGCTTGTGCCACAACTTGGGGGTCTTTTTGCAAATCAATCATGCTGCCATACCCCAGGCTCTACTGCTTAGGGGTCTTGCTGCCACTCTTCCCTGCTGCTATACTGCTTATGCTATATCTTAGGAATCTTTCTACCACTCATCCTTGACACCTTGAGTGTCTTGCTATCCTCTGCCTATCTGCCATACTCCAGACTCTACGCCTTGGGGGCGTTCTTGCCACTGTGGGTGGCTGCTTTGCACCTCTCATGGTGTCTTGGGGAATTCATGCTACCCTTTGTGCTGCTTTGCTCCTCTGTCAGTACCTAGGGTTATCTTCTGCCACCTTTGCTGCTTTGTAACCCTTCATGGAGCCTTAGGATGTTCATGCCTCTCTTGGTGAAACTTCTCTTCTCTTGTGATGCTTTTGGGGGTTCATGCCACTGTTATTGGTACCCTTTTTTGAAGCCTTGGGGTCTTCTTGTCACTCTTGCTGCATTGCTCCTATGACTGTGCCTTGGAGAACTCCTATCATGGCTGGAACCCTTTTACCTCTTTAACATAGCAACATTGTAAATGATAACAAATAAAGTCCAACATGTTTTATCCAGTCTAACCAGCAACTTTTTACGGTAATAGCTGCCGCTTCATGCGGGTTACCCTCATGCCTTCTATTATGGGTAGTAACTGCTCCTCTGTGCAAGTTGCTACCAAACAGAAATACATACTGTAGGTATAACAGAAGTAATCCAATGTCTTCATTTCCATCCTGTAGCCAATAGGGATCCTCTGTGTTTGTCCAAAGCCCTTTTGAATTCCTTTACCAAGCTTGTTTTCACCACCTCTTCTGGGAGAGCATGCCATGTCTCCACCATCCTTTCCATGAAGAAATATCTCCTGACATTGTTCCTGAGTCTTCCCTTGGAGTTTCATATCAAGACTCCCAGTTTTACAACCTCCTTTCCATCAGAAAAGATTTGATTTTTGTGCATCATAAATTTGTTTCAGGTATTTGAAAACCTGTATCATATCTCTCTCCCTTGTCTCTCCTGTCCTCCAGGTTATACATATTTAGATCCTTCAGTCTCATCTCACAAGTCTTTCCATGCAGACCACACACTATTTTGTTGCCTTTCTCTGGACCTCTTCCATGCTATTTTTATCCTTTTTGAGATGTGGTCTACAGTAATCCGGGTGAGCCAT
The DNA here is from genome assembly GCF_901001135.1 of Rhinatrema bivittatum. Classification (NCBI taxonomy): domain Eukaryota; kingdom Metazoa; phylum Chordata; class Amphibia; order Gymnophiona; family Rhinatrematidae; genus Rhinatrema; species Rhinatrema bivittatum. The sequence goes on from NC_042615.1 coordinate 35,245,314, forward strand.
CACTAAGGACATGTACAAGGGCATTGTCATCTCTTTCTTGCTGCTGCTTATGCCTCTTTCTATGCAGCCCATCATCCCTTCTTATCACATTGTTTTGCCACATTCAGATCAACAGATACTATCACCCCAAGGTCTCTCTTCCAGTCTGTGCACATCATTCTTTCACCCCTATCGTGTACAACTCTTTTGGCTTTGGTCTCAGACCAAGTCTTGGTGATGGGACCTGGCTCTAGCCGGGCCCCAGGTTTGGCCTGGGCCTAGGCCTGGGCTTCAGTTCTGGGATTCAACCTCAGGCAAGCCCCAGCATTAGGTCTAGATGTAGGACTATTTGTGAGCCTCAGTGATAGGACCTGGATTCAGCCAGCCTTGGAGTTGTACCCAGGCCTAGGCCAGGGCCTCAGCAACAAGACCTGGCTCCAAGCTTACCCAGCATTAGACCCAGATCTTTGCCTCAATGACAAGCCTTGGCCCAGACCCCAGCATCAGAACTGTGCCTAGGCCCAGGCCCTAGCTCAGGCCTCAGCTATGGGACCCAGCCTCAGCCTGGCCCTTACATTGGATCCAGGACTAGGTCTAAGACCAAGCCTGAGCTTTGGCAATGGGACCTGGCTCAGCCAGGCATTGGACCTGGGTCTAGGTCTAGGCCCAAGCCCAGGCCTCATCAATGAGACCCGGCCTCGAGCCTGGCTCTAGGGACAGGACTAAGAACAGAACATAAGATTTGCCATACTGGGTCAGAAGAAATGTCCATCAAGTCCAGTATCCTATTTCTTGCAGTGGCCAATCTTGGTCACAATTACCTGACAGGAATCCAGAAGGTTAATAAATTCCACGCTGCTTATCCCTGGGATTAGCAATAGATTTCCCCAACTCCACATTAATAATAGATTATGGACTTTTCTTCCAGAACATTGTCTAAATCTTTTTTAAAGTGAGCAACACTAACACTTTCACCGCATCCTCCAGCAATGAATTCCAGAGTTTAATTATGCGTTGAGTAAAAAATATATTTTCTCCGACTTGTCGTAAATGTATTACCTAGTAACTTCATTGAATGTCCCCTAGTCTTGTATTTTTTGAAAGAGTAAACAATTTGTGTTTACCTGTTCCACTTCACTCATTATTTTATAGACCTCTAACATATTTCCCCTCAGTCATTTCTTTTCCAAACTGAAGAGCCCTAACATCTTTAACACAACAAATGCTTGATATACAATGGGTTCTGATTCATATCAAGACAAGCATGGAATACATTTAAGAATCACAGAACTTGTATTTTATACATTTTCAATCCCACCACCGATATGTTCAGAATACACTTATCAAAAACCCTCCATTACATAAATATGAACCAAATAAGGCACTCTGCCATAAAATAACATCATAGACCATACAAACTTCTTGGGAGATCAACCCCTCCATACCCAACCTCCCTTCCTATCCCCCTTTCCTCCATACATCATTCAGCACATTAAAGGGGAGAATAAGTAACAAACTAACAACTGAAACGTCCACAAATGGAGTCCGGTAGCATTGCTCGTACTTATGGATAGTTAATCACTTCCCTCCTAGCCCTAGGGGAAAGCTGCTGCAGGTGAGGATCCCATACCTCAAGAAATGTTAACTTGCTTTTCAAAGAGCGCCTGTTTGCCTGGTTTTCCATCTGCATTAATCCATGCAGCCTATTCCTCCATTGCCAAAAGGAAGGCGATGTCTGTTCACATCAGGAGGATGGACTTCTTACCTATCAGACAAACTTTTCTGAGAAGGAGATTTCTGTTTTTTCCCTTAACCTTAAACAAAGCAGCCATATCCAAGAGAGTACTTTCGGGAGTGAGACTCGCAGATTGACCCAGCAAAGATGACTTTTATCCCACAACCTTTCAACAGTCGGACAAAGCCAAAAATCATGTCCCAATGTTCCCTTAGCCTGCTGACACTTAATTCAGAGATTCGACTCTAGAAACCCTGCTTTATAAAGCCATACAGGGGTCACGTAAGCTCTATGCAGCAATTTGTACTGGAGTTCCCTTAGGCTCACATCCTCAATCAGCTCAGGTATTCGCACAAAAGATTTGGCCAAGTGGACTTCCATCAACTCAACTTGCATTTCTCGCCTCCATATATTCAATAGGGAACCATAATCCGCAGTACTCCCCGAGGGATCTGCAGTTATGGGCAGTTCCAAGGCTTTCCCTCTCATCGATCTGAAAAAACTCCTCAATCTTATCCCTGATATCATCCCTGAAATTGGCTCCAACGAGGGAGGCCAACAAGTAATGCCACAATTGTAGGTACACATAAAAGTATTTAGGATTGAGGTTAGAAGTTTTGGAGAGATCAGGGAAAGAAAGCAGGCATCCTTGGACATAAATGGCCTGCAACAGCTAACAGAGCCCTTTCTCTGCCCAGTGCAAGAAAGCCTTCGGTTGAAGACCTGGGATAAACTCTAAATTATCCTGCATCAGAAGATATATAGTTTCCCTAGAGTCATGCCCCAGTCTCCTGCAAAGATATACCCAATGCACCATGCCTTCCTCAAGGGGTTATGGCATGATGCCTGTGGCAGGTATGCAGCCCTCACATGAAGCAAATAGCAAGGTAGAGAAGGAACTATAAGGTTCTTCTCCAAGTCCATTGGCATAAAATGGGAAGTATCAAAAAGCCAATCCTTAACTGCCTTAATATATAAGCAGAAACAAAAAAGAACTGGTAAGTATGTGATATAATAACACTATATTAAGAAAAATCACATACACAAACGTGAGATATAATCGGACGGGTTTACCCTCATAAGTGAGTGACTATTCATATACACCGAACCCGGTGTTTCAAAACATTCAAGCACTTGGGAATTTATGTGCAGGCACTCATTAAATAATCATAGGCTATCCCAAGTTCTCTTTTTTTTGTAATTTTTCAATTTTTTTAGAGAGTCCTTCTTTTACTGAACACATTGTACAAGTGCCGTACTGAAATGCATGTACACTATTCCTTCTGAATTTTAGCGAAGGTGAACTTTTTTTTTTGGAGACATAGACTTCTAACAACACTGAAAAATGGAAAAGTCTACTTATCTTGAACTTTTCCAAAATTAAGAACAATGGCTCCTCAGCCTTGTTCAACAAATGCGCCCGACACCGCTGGTGTTTCAAAAAACTTCCTCAGGGGCCTGAAAGTCTGAAAATATAACAAAAACAAATTAGACATTCATGCAATCGATCTTCATGAAGCACAATATCCGCAGACTTACGAGTTAGGAATGAAAACGCCAACTCTTCTAGCTTACGGCAAAAGACAGAATCCGCCATATTGAAGCTGACGTATATGAGGCTATGTACAGCCTCAAGGGAGACCATTCAGAAGCAAGCACAGCCAAACACACAAGGCTGATTGGAGAAAGCAGACCTTTAAACGAGTGACATCCACTCGATGGATTCATTCATACCATGGGGAAATTCCGAGCCCAATTTAAAGATCCATCTTTGCTCCTTATAATTCAAAAAAGATTTCATGTTTCCCCCTCTATTGGTCACAAAAACCTGATCCATGGTCCACCGAAGATCGGTGAACTCATGGCAGCATCAACCAAGTTACCCCCATGCTTATTTGTTATCCCAAACTGTACAGCTTGATATCCTTGTTGGCTGTAGACTAAATCCAATTTCTCTTTTCCCCCTGCCGTTGAAGCAGTGAGCACTGATGGAGCTGCATCACAGTATCTGGTGGTCCAGTGGCGCGGGCCATCCAGTGCTCCTACCATGTGACAGGGGCCGGCCAATGGCACAGTTACCCTGTCACATGGTAAGGGCAAAGGGCCATCGGCGCCATTTTTATTAGTGGGCAGCCGATGGCCCGAGAGCGGGAGATCACTCCCGGGGCCCACTGGACCACCAGGGTAATTTTAAAACGTTTTGGGGGGGTCGGGAGGGTGGTGGAGGCTAAGGGAGCGGTTTTAAAGGGTCGGGGTGGGTTTTTTGTTTATTAGATCGGGTGCAGCCGATAAAAAAAAAAAAAAATGATCGGGCCTGACGAAAAAATGCACGATTTGAATTGGAACCGGAACCGAACCGAACCGATTCACATCTCTATTCTTTTTCTTTTTTTCTTAGAATAGCCCTGCTAGCAACCACAGGCCCCATGGCCAAATTCAAACCAGCAATAAGGCTATCAATTTTTGCAGCCATGAGCCAAGCGGCCAGCTGGTCACGCGATTCTAAGCACGTGTTCCCGGTCCAGACGTGCGCATGCCTCTGCCCACCCCCCCCCCCCGTGCTGCCTGACAGGCATAGGCTGTGACGGACCAAGTGGCTATAGGCAGGCTGCAGAGTCAGCCTGTCTTCTGGATCCCCCGGGCAGGGAGACGTTCTTGGGTTTGATGCTTAGAGAAAGTTGGTCTCTCTAATGAACCTGAAGGCAGGCCCACGACACACAGCAGAAACACGCCCCCCCCCCCCCACACACACACACGCACACACACACACCCCCAGCTCTACAGCAGAACAGAAAGGAGATGAAAAAAAATAATGTACTCTAGATTCAGGGTTATAATGATCGCTGAAGTCTTCCCTCTGCACATGAGACTCCGCCATAAGCAGCCCTTTCAATACATAATAAATGAAATGAGAGAGCAGCTCATTATCAGGCAATGAGGGAATTAAAGCAGTTTTAAAAGCTGAGACATCAGCTTGGGTCCTTAGATTTGACTCTCCCCTGCTCCCCACTCACTGCCATCGTCGAATACTCTCTCACTCTCTCTCTCTCTCACTCACTCCCTCCCTCCCACTCCCGCTCTCTCTCACTCTCTCTCCCTTGCTCTCTCTCACTCTCTCTCTCCCTTGCTCTCTCTCGCTCTCTCTCCCTCCCTTTCTCTCACTCTTTCTCTCCCACTCTCTCACTCCCTCTCTCTCTCTCACTCTCTCTCACTCTTTCCCTTGCTCTCTCTCCCTCCCTTTCACTCACTCTCACTCACTCTCTCTCTCACTCACTCACTCTCTCTCTCACTCACTCTCCCTTGCTCTCTCCCTCCCTTTCTCTCACTCTCTCTCCCTCCCTCTCTCTCTCTCCCTCCCCTTTCTCTCACTCTCTCTCTCCCTCCCTTGCTCTCTCTCTCTCCCTCCCTCCCTCTCTCTTGCTCTCTCTCTCTCCCTCCCTCCCTCTCTCTCCCTCCCTTCCCTGCTCACTCTCTCCCTCTCTCCTTCTCTCTCCCTCCCTCTCTCCCTCCCTCACTCTCTCTCTCCCCCCCCCCCCCCCTCTCTCTCTCCTGGCCTGCACCTGTGCTTCTGGTAGATTCATTGCAAGGGTTTTTTCCAGGAAATTTTCTGCCTTCATCTACTCATTTTGAATTTGTATATTTTTGGTTAAGCTTTTAAGTTAATCTTTTCTTCTTTTAACAAAACATTATTTGATTGCTGTGCTTTTTGGTCTTAAAAGCCACTTAATTTAAGCAGTGTGAGGTGCTCCCAGTGGACTTCTTTTAGAAGTGAAATGCAGTATTGCGGACAATAAATCTGAATTGGTGAGCCAATGGGGAAGCCGGTCTTTTTACAGACAGAACCAGTATTAGCTACTAATTGGCCTATTTCTATGATTAAGACTGACAGCGTATACAGCTGCCAAAGATATGTAGATAATACAGGATACAAGTCACCGCTGACTGCAAACAAAGAGCCAATAACCCAACGAGAGGCACTTTAGCAGTGAATTATAAAGGACCCTGGGAGCAAGTGTGCTGTTTATATTATAACACTGACACCTTCTTTTATGTCTCTTAGTGACCTGCAGGCGATAAACAAATGAGCTGCACTATAAAAATAAATTGGATTAAATTTAACGTCTGAAGCTGCAGAAAGAAGTGATTTTAATTTGCTGCTCTTCTGATAACGTATGCCACTTGGATTTGGTGCTTTTTATTTTTCCAGAGAAGTTTACCATATGTACTGTGCTTATAGCTAGGCAGGCTTGGGCTCACTGCCCACTCTTCTTAATCTGGCCGGTAAGTCTTGCTATTGAGTGACATCTGAAAAGTAAAAGTAAAAAGTCAGTGTTTTCTTCAAACCCCGTGAAGGGTTTGATTTTCTGGTTAAGCTTGCCAGCGAACCCGAGTAGTCACAAACCAACGGGATGTGCCTCTATCTGATGAATATTCATGGTTTAGTACCAGGAAAGACAAAAAAAGAGCTAAGCAAACCCAAAAGGACAATCAGCGACAAAAAAAGGGGGGCTAAATTAATATATAAGTATTTTGCTCACTATTTTTAATTTGTAATATTTTTTAATTTTTTAATTTTTAATTTTTATAATTTTTAATGTTTTGTGTATAATTATTTGTATTTACAAATAATACAAATAATTATACACAAAACATTAAAATAATGTTATATGTTGTTTTGTGTATAATTATTAAAATAATTATACACAAAACATTAAAAATTATAAAAATTAAAAATTAAAAAATTAAAAAATATTACAAATTAAAAATAGTGAGCAAAATACTTATATATTAATTTAGCCCCCCTTTTTTTGTCGCTGTTAGTACCAGGAAAACCAGACCTGTTGGTGGCATTCGAGGACCCAGGGCTGTCAGCCACCACCCCCCACCCTCGGAAGATGATCCAGGCTTCCACCACTCGCTCCATGAAAAACTATTTCCTGACCCGACTCCTTAGTAGGCTAACCACTCGGTTCCTCGCATCATGACTCCTTTGTTTGAAGGCTTCCTTTCCCTCAAAAACAGATATGTTTCTAGCACATTATTAATACTTTTCAGGGATTTGAATATCTCTGTCATATCTCCCTGTCTTGCCTATTCTCTAGGGTATACATGTTTAGATTTCTAAGTACCATCTAATATATTCTATAAGAGAATTTCTGAAATTTGTGACACTGCGGCAGGAAGTATGTAGCACTTCTTGAACATAATCTTCTACCAATATTTCTGTAGTTTCACCTTAACTCCATTTCAGGAGATTTACTGATTGGGCCCACAGGATCACTTGTTCAGGAAGGTGTGGGAGTGTAGTGCACAGCGGTCTGCAGTGACATTTATAGCAGGGGATTCAGTCTCATTCCCTAAGTCCCCTTTCCCCTCCCACATCCGCTGCCCATCCGCCCTCCCCAGTCTACAGCAGTCTCACTCCCTCACCCCCTCTTCCCTAGATTCAAAAGGCGCATGGAACCCATTTGGCATTAGGCCTGTTGTAATATGTAATGGGTGTGGACTTGGCCCTCAGAAAGCCACGAATAAACAATTGCAATATAGTAAGCTTCCCACACCAAAAACAGCACTAACTGCCAGCACTCAAACTACAACCCTACCAATGAAAAGGCAACACCGCAAATATTACATGAGGCTCTAAAACACCAAGATACCTCCTATTTAGAAAGCAAAACAAGCCAGGCTGCCTAAAATACCTGTAAAATAAAAAAAATACATGAACCTAAAAGTATTGTACAAAAGCTTTTAAAACTACACAAGTCCCTTCTTCAGATGTCAGATCAGAGACACTCACATCTAAAGACGGGTCTTTAGATGTGAGTGCTATACCGGGGTACAAATTATATCACAATGACAGAGAGGAGCACCCGGGAGGCGGTGTGGCGCTTTATGTCCGGGATGGCATAGAGTCCAACAGGATAAACATCCTGCATGAGACTAAATGCAAAATTGAATCTTTATGGGTAGAAATCCCTTGTGTGTCGGGGAAGACTATAGTGATAGGAGTATACTACCGTCCACCTGGTCAAGATGGTGAGACGGACAGTGAAATGCTAAGAGAAATTAGGGAAGCTAACCAAATTGGTAGTGCGTAATAATGGGAGACTTCAATTACCCCAATATTGACTGGGTAAATCTATCATCGGGACACGTTAGAGAGGTAACGTTCCTGGATGGAATAAATGATAGCTTTATGGAGCAATTAGTTCAGGAACCGACGAGAGAGGGAGCAATTTTAGATCTAATTCTCAGTGGAGCACAGGATTTGGTGAGAGAGGTAACGGTGGTGGGGCCGCTTGGCAATAGTGATCATAATATGATCAAATTTGAATTAATGACTGGAAGAGGAACAGTATGCAAATCCATGGCTCTCATGCTAAACTTTCAAAAGGGAAACTTTGATAAAATGAGAAAAATTGTTGGAAAAAAACTGAAAGGAGCAGCTACAAAAGTAAAAAGTGTGCAAGAGGTGTGGTCATTGTTAAAAAATACCATTCTAGAAGCACAGTCCAGATGTATTCCACACATTAAGAAAGGTGGAAAGAAGGCAAAACGATTACTAGCATAGTTAAAAGTGGAGGTGAAAGAAGCTATTTTAGCCAAAAGATCTTCATTCAAAAATTGGAAGAAGGATCCAACAGAAGAAAATAGGATAATGCATAAACGTTGGCAAGTTAAATGTAAGACATTGATAAGACAGGCTAAGAGAGAATTTGAAAAGAAGTTGGCCAAAGAGGCAAAAACTCACAGTAAAAACTTTTTAAAATATATCCGATGCAGAAAGCCTGTGAGGGAGTCAGTTGGACCATTAGATGATCGAGGGGTTAAAGGGGCACTTAGAGAAGATAAGGCCATCGCGGAAAGATTAAATGATTTCTTTGCTTCGGTGTTTACTGAAGAGGATGTTGGGGAGGTATCCGTACTGGAGAAGGTTTTCATGAGTAATGATTCAGATGGACTGAATCGAATCACGGTGAACCTAGAAGATGTGGTAGACCTGATTGACAAACTGAAGAGTAGTAAATCACCTGGACCAGATGGTATACACCCCAGAGTTCTGAAGGAACTAAAAAATGAAATTTTAGACCTATTAGTAAAAATTTGTAACCTATCATTAAAATCATCCATTGTACCTGAAGACTGGAGGATAGCTAATGTAACCGCAATATTTAAAAAGGGCTCCAGGGGCGATCCTGGAAACTACAGACCGGTTAGCCTGACTTCAGTGCCAGGAAAAATTGTGGAAAGTGTTCTAAACATCAAAAATCACAGAACATATAGAAAGACATTGTTTAATGGAACAGAGTCAGCATGGCTTTACCCAAGGCAAATCTTGCCTCACAAAACTGCTTCACTTTTTTGAAGGAGTTAATAAACATGTGGATAAAGGTGAACCAGTAGATGTAGTATACTTGGATTTTCAGAAGGCATTTGACAAAGTTCCTCATGAGAGGCTTCTAGGAAAAGTAAAAAGTCATGGGATAGGTGGTGATGTCCTTTCGTGGATTGTAAACTGGCTAAAAGACAGGAAACAGAGAGTAGGATTAAATGGACAATTTTCTCAGTGGAAGGGAGTGGGCAGTGGAGTGCCTCAGGGATCTGTATTGGGACTCTTACTTTTCAATATATTAATAAATGATCTGGAAAGAAATACGACGAGTGAGATAATCAGATTTACAGATGATACAAAATTGTTCAGAGTAGTTAAATCACAAGCAGATTGTGATAAATTGCAGGAAGACCTTGTGAGACTGGAAAATTGGGCATCAAAATGGCAGATGAAATTTAATGTGGATAAGTGCAAGGTGATGCATATAGGGAAAAATAAACCATGCTATAGTTATACAATGTTAGGTTCCATATTAGGTGCTACAACCCAAGAAAGAGATCTAGGCATCATAGTGGATAACACATTGAAATTATCGGTTCAGTGTGCTGCGGGAGTCAAAAAAGCAAACAGAATGTTGGGAATTATTAGAAAGGGAATGGTGAATAAAACGGAAAATGTATTAATGCCTCTGTATCGCTCCATGGTGAGACCACACCTTGAATACTGTGTACAATTCTGGTCGCCGCATCTCAAAAAAGATATAATTGCGATGGAGAAGGTACAGAGAAGGGCTACCAAAATGATAAAGGGAATGGAACAGCTCCCCTATAAGGAAAGACTAAAGAGGTTAGGACTTTTCAGCTTGGAGAAGAGACGGCTGAGGGGGAATATGATAGAGGTGTTTAAAATCATGAGAGGTCTAGAACGGGTAGATGTGAATCGGATATTTACTCTTTCGGATAATAGAAAGACTAGGGGGCACTCCATGAAGTTAGCATGTGACACATTTAAAACTAATCAGAGAAAGTTCTTTTTTACTCAATGCACAAATATACTCTGGAATTTGTTGCCAGAGGATGTGGTTAGTGCAGTTAGTATGCTGTGTTTAAAAAAGGATTGGATAAGTTCTTGGACGAGAAGTCTATTACCTGCTATTAATTAAGTTGACTTAGAAAATAGCCACTGCTATTACTAGCAACGGTAACATGGAATAGATTTAGTTTTTGGGTACTTGCCAGGTTCTTATGGCCTGGATTGGCCACTGTTGGAAACAGGATGCTGGGCTTGATGGACCTTTGGTCTGACCCAGTATGGCATGTTCTTATGTCTCAGTAACTCACGTATTTCTGGATAATACTTACATCGCTCCAATAAAAGCTATCACAGCCTGCCAAGAATACAGTTTATCCCAAGAGATAAATTTGCCATTTCAAAACAACACTAACTTCCAGGACTCAACGGCAACAACCCTACCCAGGGAAGAGCAGCACTGCAAATATTACATCAGACCCTATTAGAAAAAGAACAAGACAGACTGCTATAAACCCCTAGAAACCATAAACTAGCAGAATCCCTCACTTTGATCACACATACAGAACACAGATAGACCCTTATCAAAGGCAAAATAAGAGACCAACAAACAACAAAATAAAGTAATATAAATCATCAATCAGAAAAATAAAACCATACTAATAAAAAGAATATACCAGTATATTTAAAAACTGATGAATAAATCATCCAATAATTAAAACCTCATAAAAATGTTTATAAAATTTCCCAAAATACCAATATAATATTTCAAAACAGCAAACATATGAATTAACATCCAATAATGAAATAATGATTTAAAAATTCACTCTCTCTTCATACTTGGGATGTTTCAATTTCCAGCCACTCAGATTGTTGTGAATTGGGGGATGGAGAGCTGAACAAATTTTATCTTCCAGCTCTCCTTCACATCCACCCACACTGACTCTCTCCCACACACCCACACACACATACACACACACATACATGGACTCTCATCCTCGCAAGCACACACACACATACACACACACATGCACATGCATGGGCTCTCACTCACCCTTCCACCTAGGCAGTACCTACCCACCCAACACACATAGACAGTCATCCACCCATACCTGCACACTGGCAGTCACATACAAACAGACATACTTTCACCCCACACAAACACACACACACAACAGGCTTTCAACCTCTCACACACATACACACACAGCCTCTCACCCAAAAGCATGCACCCAGTTTATCACCCATCCATCCAGGTAGTCATCCATAAAAACAAAGAGGATCACATACCCATAACCACACAGTCACACACTGGATCTTACACAGACACACACACAAAGCCTCTCAACCAGCCAGGCTCTCATCCCCCACCCACACAAAATCAGTCACCCACACAAGCAGTCACCTTGGATTGGCAAGAAGACCTCAAGGTGTAAAACCTGGAATACGTCAGGAAGGTACGGTGGCAAGTTAAGAACCCCCAATGTGTAAAATCTGTGCACGGCAGCAAAGCCAGGAGGCACAAGGACTCAGAGGTGTAGGATGAGGGGCCTAGCGTTAAGGCAGAATGACATGGGATATGCCAGTCATTCCACTGACGCACATAGACAACCGGAGAGGAGTTGCCTCTCCCTGTCGAAGTGTGGCTGCACCTGGCTGATCCATCAGTTCAGTAGCATATGCTTGCATCATGCATTAAGCATGCATGTCGTAGGTACCCATGTGTGCAGTACAGTGGAACTGTAAATGGGCCTCGGAATCAGTTTCAGATCATGGAGTGGTGCAACAAGTGTGCAGAGCAATGGACAGCTGTGGCACGAAGAGAAGATGGCAAAAAGATGGGTACCATAGATGGGCTGTCACTTCCAATGTACGGCGGGAGACTGCTGCTGCTGCTGGCCTGCCACCTGACTGGGAGAAGGAGCAGAGAGCCTGGAAACAGCTTGAGGAGCACTCATCTCCTTTCCAAAGACTGGTGTGCTCTGGATTGCAGAAGGGGGTCCTCTGACTACTGCTCCTGCCATCCCCAGCTGCATATTGAAGGGGATACTGCTTCTTCAGGTGATGCTCCATCCCAGAATTGCTTAAATGGCCCGGTTGCTTGCCTGGGCTGATCTCCTTCGCACAATAATTACACCCAGCAAAGTGTGGGTGGGTCCTCCCTCATTTGAAAATGCCTCCAGATCACAGATTTCTTTTGTGACCCCTTGCCTCGGTCTGCATCCTCATTCAGTATAATGGAGCCTTTATAGTCTATTGGAAGGAAAACAAATGAAACAAATGACACGTTTCATTCTTGGGAAGTGCCCCATTCATTTTCAGGAGCCCATGAATGAAATGAAAGGGGCAATGCATATTCGTTTCCAAATAACCATTTGTTTAGTAGACAAACCTAGGTTCGTATCCAAACAAACTAAATGTAAGGATTTTGAATGTGAATTGGGAAATCTAGTCCTGAACACCAATGCCAACTTCTAGCAACAGTTCTATCATTTGTATTATCAGTTTTTGGCTGCTTCAAAGGATCAGTGTGTGCGTGCGTGTGTGTGTGTGCGTGTGTGTGTGTGTGTGTGCGTGTGTGCGTGTGGTGTGTGTGTGTGTATGTGTAGGGGGTGTTCCATTTCTTTTACTGCTTCCACATCCATATATTTTTTAAACCCAATAAGCTTGATTTTGTTGCCTTTACTTGTCAATGTCAAAGGGAGAGGAGGGAAAAGAAACCCTTATATACGGGCAAACATTGCGACGATCTACGATCATCAGTGTGAATTGTAATCAGAGGGGAAAAAAAATCAATAGCATATTCCAAATCACTAGAAGCCCCGTATCGTGAATCCTGAAAGTTCATTTGGCTCATCTTGATTGCCACCTGAAAAGCTCCAAATTGATGGTCTGGAATATGACGAGAATAGCAAGTGGCATGGGATGCAGAGGAACTCTCTTGTCATGTTAGCATCTTTCAATGAATTAGTTAGTCTGGAACCACAGTTTGTTCTTCCACAGTGATCGATGCAGTTCACCTTCATTTCGGGCAGATGTTTCACCTACAGCTGGCTCTTGCTTTGTTAAAGCCTGTCCTTGTACTACTCTTACCACATTTTTCTTCTTCAATCTGGAGTCACTGCTGCTTTAAACTTCTAAAATAATCACAGAATAATGAGTTTAATTCTCTTTGGCGTTTTATTGATTTGGCAGTTGCAGTGACCGTTTTGATCAGCGACCCAGAACAGCGAAGGAGACAGGTTGGCGGGCAGAAGGTGAGAGGAGAAAGGATTTAGAAGCTTAGCAATGATTAGACAGATTATTTTGCTGCACAAGCCATTTATTCAAGATCAGTGATCGAAGCTTCAATAGACCTCTCCTCGCTTTTGCTCTTTTGAAAGAATATGTGTGGTTTTGACTACACTGTGATGCAAGAAATATTTCAAATTTCCATGTTTGGAGGCCTCCTTTGTAATATTGATATTTTACTGACCTGATAACTTGGCTAGAAAATACCTTACAAGAGCAAACTTTGAGAGCACGTCTCTGTTCACCTTGATTCATTATTTCCACGCAGAGGGGATGGATCATTTCTTGTTTTGCTTGCTAAGTCTTTCTCAGAGTCAGCTGTCCATTCACATTAGCCTCAGCTCCAATAACAAAAGAGATAGAGCCACTAGCATCTCCTAGTTATATTTTTATTGGGATTTATCCAGTCATGGGCAGTTAACTATGAAAAAACTAGCAGTGAAGGGATAAGTATTAGACTTTAAGAATTAAAGAGGGCGGTGACAAAGCCTGGAATAACCTATCGGTAAAGGTGGTGGAGGCCAGAATTTTGTAGTGGAATTCAGTCATGCTTGTGTCAGATGTGGAAGGCAGCAGGAGAAACAAAATTGGGAGGTTGAGTAAACCTAATGACTTCGCAGGCCAAGTAGTTGCTGAGTTGGTATCAGCAAGCCAAAACTCCACTGAAACCAAGTGGGTCAGTGCCAACAGGTTGGTGGAGGCCGAATACTACCCAGCAAGACCATGGGGACGTAGGTGGCAGGATGTTTGGGCAGCAGCTGTTACGCGTGCCGGCCGCGGCAGACCCGCAGCCCAGCCCTCTTACCTCTCTCAAGTGAATCCAGTGCCTGGTCCCTCATCTCTGGTGGCAGTAGGCCGTCGGCTCCGTCCTTGGACCGCCCCTGGTGCCTCCGGCTCAGCTACAGATTCTGGGACTCCGCGTTGGGCCTCTCTGCGTGGCCTCCAGAGAGACGCCACCACTCAGCGCTGTACCCCTCCCTAGGCGTGTACGCGCGCATCACTGTGTCTTAAGTAGGGCCCATGGCAGGAACCAAGCCGCGACCCCGGATGATGACATCAGTGGAGCTCCGGTACTTAAGCCCGGGCTCCGCTCCATAGAATTGCCTTTGCAACAGGTTTCCTCGCTGGTTGAGTACTCATTGCCTCCTTGTGACCCTCCTCGTTCCTGGTTCCTAATCCTCGCTGACTCCTGTTCCTGATTTCCTCATTCCTGTTTGCCTTCCTGATTGCCTTCTTGGACTTTGACCTCTGCTTTGCCTGACCACGCCATTGACTCTCTCCAAGCCCGGACCTCTGATTTGCCTGACCACGTCATTGACTCTCTCCAGCCTCTCTCCAGACCCAGACCTCTGCATTGCCTGACTACTCCATCACCTCTCTCCAGACTCGAACCTCTGCATTGCCTGACTATTCCATTGCCTCTCTCCAGACCTGGACCTCTGCATTGCCTGTCTACTCCGTTGCCTCTCTCCAGACCCAGACCTCTGCTTTGTCCGACTACACTTTTGACTCTTTCCTCGTCCAGACCTCAGCCTTGCTTGCCACTGCTCCTAGATTGCTGCCAGCCCTGACTCCAGCTTGCTCAACCACACCCCTTCAGTCTACGTCCTGGACTTGGCCTATTCAGGCTTTAGCCTGTTCTTGCTCGGGTGCCCCCTGTCTGACTTTGGTTCTATTGGCACCCGTGTCTCTGGGACTCTGCCTCTTTCAGTATAGACTCTTACTCTCAGTGGCTGCTGCTGCCTCTGGGCTGACCTCAATCCTTCCATTCACGATTACATATGGAGGCCCACCTAAGTCCAACCAGCCCCGGCACCCAAAGGCTCAACCAGTGGGGAACGAGGGCTGGTATTGGTGAAGCACCAGCCGGCCTCCGTTCATCAGCCCTCTCCGCCTGCCAATGGTGGGGACCCATAGGATCCCTCCTAAGGGTTGCATCAACCCCACCTCGGCCCAAGGGTCCACCTCTGGCGCAACAGCAGCCTTATTGGTTTTGATGGCTGCATGGAATATGCAGGGCTTGGAGATGAGATTCAGAGGGCGGGGAGCTGATGGGGTGCTGGAATGGATGCGGGAACTTGTATGCTTACCTACCAGGATGGTAGGGAACCAAAGAGGAGGATAAAATGCAATATCTTACAAGCGGTCATACTTCTATGGAGCCCCACTGGGTCTCTACTAAGCTGACTGTACCATCAGAGAAGGTAAAGGAAAAGCATACCAAGTCATTTCCAACCGCCGCAGGTAGGTTGTTGTATTAGTTGCTTCCTCATTATATATGTGGCACCCCTATGTCACAGAGTATATGGGATTTTATAAAAGGTGCAATGTAAAGTAGAGATTTTCTGCTTTGGGGAAATCTAACAAATTTGCAAAGGTAGTAAAGGATGCACAAGATGTAGATAGTGCAAAAGGTTGCATTGGAAACAGAGTGAGAATGTTCCAGTACTTAAAGGTCATTTTTTGGTCAGAGGGTGTTACATGCCTTCTTGACTGACAGTGGGGTACAGCTCTTATGGGCTCGGTCTAACGGAAAGGTAATAAAAACCGTGACTCTCCAGGGTCCGGGGCTGCTCCAGAGAGAATGTACAGACAAAGGAGGTGACTGTGATCCTCTCCCAGGGTTACAGGGGTGGATTAGCAGGAGTTGGGCAGAGGTTCTCATCCGCAGTCTCAGGAAGCCTGAAGCGAAAAGCAACGAAACATTTTGCAATACTGTTTTGAAGATTTAAAGAGAATCCTCAGTTTCCCCTGCAATTGTGTGTGTGTGTTTAGAAAAATCTGGAAACACGTTCACTTTCTCTCCTGAGAAAGAGAAGGATCTATTCCTAAGGAAATGGTTCAATATCAGGTTCCTATCCATTTCCAAAGCAATAAGTGACAATCAATGTTTCTCTGCCCACAATATCCTCCTGGGAATTTTCTAATATTGCAGAAACATCTAAACTACCTGAATAAACCAACAAGTCAGTGCCCATTTCTTAGCTGGCAGGCAAAAGCTTCTTAGAAGAAATACAATATTATTTATTTATTTATGCCTTATGAATGGGAGACGTATTTTGAGGCAAACTTTTTAAAATATCGGAAAAATATTTTTTAACCATCTCATAAGGTGACAGATATTTTACGCCTTGGAAATTGCAGATTTCTAGATCTAATATAATTTTCAAAAGCAATCAGCTTTTAAACACAATGAGATATTATCCTTAATCACAGCAGCTTGAGCAGAGGAAATTTCTGAGACCTGAACAGAAAGAGTTCCTAAGAGAGAAGAATGGGAATCTAGCGGAGAAAAGCATCTCCAGACACCAACTGAACCCACTCTCAACTCAAGCAACTAAGAACTCCCGTCAGGGTAATCAACAACCTTTGACAACTCAATAATGTTTTTTTAATGAGGCAGGTTTTATTTACCTTGGTTTTATTTACCTTGGTCATTCTTTTGTTATCTCAGTGTTAATCTCTCTTTTGCCTTCTCTTCATTCCAAGTTGCATTTTATCCCTGTTTTATTGTAACTGCTACCTTATTCTTCTATCACATGTTAATGTTTTTAAGTTATTAAGTATTTATTCTGTTGTCACACCTTGTTATTTGTAAACCGGCATGATGCGACTCCCATCGCGAATGCCGGTATATAAGAAATTTAAATAAATAAATAAATAAATCTCAATCTGGACAGATGCATCAGTTGAAAATTTAGATAGTTGAGCACCACAACTTTCCAAAATGCTTTCCAATTGTTGCAAAGAGATTGCCAGATCATCTAAAGGTAAGCTCTTTTCCGCTTAAATTCCTCTGCAAGGCAGGAAAAGTCACTGGAGTTAAATAGGGAGAAGGGAGGGAAGGAAAAACCATCCAGCCTTTCTATTATCAGAATTTGTATCTCCTTTAGAAGAAATAGGAGAAGAGAAAAGGTTATCTCCCAAAGTCACTAAAATGGAACTGTGGTCGTCCTGAGCATTTTCCATTTGAAACCCACCAACGGCCCTTACATAAATTTCTTCAGGAGCAGGGCCCAGCAATTGAAGAGGGCTGTATCGGAGGATTCCTGTTTTCGGGGCTTAAAAGGCATACAGTGCTCGGAAGTAACACTGAAGATAAATCATCCCTCATCCCACCTAGAGCTCCCCCGTTAGGCTGGCTTGCGGGGCAGGTGACCCAAGAATCAAGAGGACCTGACGCAATGGCTCCAGGAAGCACTAGCCATAACATACTTTGTCCCTTCCGCTTTTTCCCCATAAGCAATTTGCCAATCCTGACTGGAAGGAGAGTTCTCAATGTGCCAAGAAGACCATCAAAGAGGGAGCCAAACTCCCCACTGGGCTCCCCACGGGGCTCACTAAGGGGCGTGTCCCTTTGACTTGCACCTTGGGCTGCGCGCCGACGGCAGCACACGCCACAGGCTGGGAGATGTTATGCAGCACTCGATCGCGGCAGATGACGTCAGTGCTAGGCCCATGAGGTGTCCTCCTCCCGCTGGAATCCAGCCGGTAGGGTAAGCAGCTTGCCTTTCCTCACCAGGTCTCTTTGTGAGTAACTGTTTTAATAATGGAAAGGAACAGAGGGCCAAGGTAGGTCTAAGCAGATACTGAGTAAAGTAAAAAAACGAAGAAGGAGGTACTGTGCAACAAGAGCTATTAACTACTGCTAAGAGGGAAAAAAAAGGATTTCTAGTAAGAACTGTGTTATTAATTTGTGATTTCTACTTCCTGTGATTTCAATAAGCTTTATTCTGAAGATACTGCAGTAAACTGTTTTTTGGTTGGAGTGTAAACTATTGACCGGACATTGACTTATTTATTGAGAGTATCCTTGGTCCAGTACTGGCCCTGTAGGTTATCCTGCCCCCAGCTCCTAACCCCAGAGATGTTTTCCCCCCACCGTGAGAGAATGAGCTCAATGCTTCCCAAATTTTGGAAGGTGACCCCTGGTGGGACAGAGGCTGCCTATAAAAGGGGAGAATACGTAGTGAAGGTATGGATTTTTAGTTTATCTCTAGAAGGAGCAAGAGGTGGGGTTTTTTTCTGTCCCTTTTCTCTGTTTTACTCATTTCCTTTTTAGAAATAGAATCACTTGTAGTCCTCTCTAAGGACTGCGGAATTGTGCTTTCCTGCTTGAGAAGTAGAAACTTTGCCTTCAGTGGTTTAGATTCAATGAAGGAATTCTCCGTCTGCCCTTCCTTCTGTCTTCTATTGGTTGGAGAACTCTTCCTAAGAAGAAACTAAGAAGTAGAAACTTTGCCTTCAGTGGCTTAGATTCAATGAAGGAATTCTCCGTCTGCCCTTCCTTCTGTCTTCTATTGGTTGGAGAACTCTTCCTAAGAAGAAACTAAGAAGTAGAAACTTTGCCTTCAGTGGCTTAGATTCAATGAAGGAATTCTCCGTCTGCCCTTCCTTCTGTATTCTATTGGTTGGAGAACTCTTCCTAAGCTAGGAGAAAAGAAGTAGGAAGTGAGAAAGTAGGATATTCAAGGAGAAAGAGAAGGGAGGTACCCCATTGGTGGACTAACTTATCAGAGGAGCATGAAGCTGTGTTGCAAGACTTCAGATTTAAGGTTACCACCATAAGCAAATTGCTGGCCAGAATAGATGGACCATTTGGTCTTTTTTCTGCCATCATTGCTAAGTTACTATGTAAGATATAGAAAACTGGGAGAGTAATTTTATACCAATTGCCCACCAGTAAGGCCACCTCTTTAAAGAAAGCTTCACAACTGTCCTCCTATATTGGAAGGGACAAATCTGGCTGTGACTTACTAACTAAAGCATCAAACTACAGAGCCACAGATTTATCTGATTTAAATTTATGTAAGCAATGGACTTATCAAAGGAACTCATATTAAAATCCCGGACCATACCATCAATTCAGTAAAAGTTATGTTGGAAACTATTTTCAGACTCCAATGTGATTATTACTTTGAACAAAATGGACGATGAGTAAACACCCAGAGCCTTGGAGAATATTCTCAACCCCTGCCCCCATGGAGACTCCTGAAATCAGCTTGCGTCTTGCGACCCTTGAACAGGAATGACAAGAAATGAGGTATAGGTCCTAGGACTTTTATTTGTGTGGCTTTTGGGCTCCTCGATGAGGATATCGGCCCAGGGGTTACATGTCTATGACTAGCAGCTAGGGTTTATCTATAGCAATTTGGACCAGAATAACTGAGCAGACTAAATGGAACACTTGGTCCTTTTTGACCTTCGTCTACTATGTTACTATGAGGTTGATATTCAAAGAGCCTTTGAGCATCAAAGTTAAGAGGTTACCACTTAATTATGTCTTTACATTCAGCTGCAGATAATTGTAGTGCCATTAGATGTAAGGCAGCCCATTTGGGTGACTGCACTTAGGAGGGAAAAGTGTAGCCCATTAGCGATGGGTTTTTTTTGTTTTGTTTTTCATTTGTTGTTGTTTTGTTTCTTTTCATTTCTTTTAAACTACCGTAAAATACATCAAACTAAATTAAAAAAAACAGAATGATAAACAACACAAAAGTTAAAAAATGTAGGGTCCAAAAACAAACCTCCTCTCTCGCCCAGTCCTGGGCACTCCCCTACTTCCCTGATCCTCCCCCTTCTCTAAGACCCTCTACCTCTTGTTGAATCTTTCTTCATGGAATATGATCAATCCCTGGTTACTCCTGCCCCACAGCTGCTGCTACTGCAAATGGCACCAGTAGATCGTGGCCAGCACTACTGTATATTTTTGCCATATAAAACCCAGCCTCAGACAGGCCCCAACCCAGCCCCATTATTGCCCAGTTAAATCTCTACAGTGATTACAGACAGATTTTAGCTGGACTGGGAGGTGGGAAGAGAGGAGAGGAATTTTTAACCATTAGATTTATGTGGTTACGTCTTTTGAATACTGATTGACTAACAGGAGACACTGTGTAATGGTAAATGGAAACTATTCTGAAGAGAACATGGTGTTAAGTGGAGTCCCTCAGCGATTGGTGTTGGGACCAGTTCTGTTCAATATCTTTGAGTGTCACTGTGGAAGGGATAGAAGGTAAAGTTTGTCTATTTGTGGATGATACTAAGATCTACAACAGAGTGGACATGACTGAAGGAGTAGAGAGAAAGTGATTTAAGAAAGCTTGAAGAGTGGTCAAAGATTTGGCAACTGGGATTCAATGCCAAGAAGTGCAGAGTCATGCATCTAGGATACAGTAATCCAAAATAATTGGATATTATGAGGGGTGGAAGACTGATCTGCACAGGCCAAGAGAGAGATCTTGGGATAATAGTGTCTGGCCATGTGAAGATGGTGAAGCAATTTGTCAAGGCAATAGCTAAAGCCAAAAAAATGTTAGGCTGCATAGAAAGAAGAATAAACAGTAAGAAACAGGAGGTAATAATCCCCTTGTACAGGTTCTTGGTGAGGCCTCACCTGGAGTTCTGTGTTCAGTTCTAGAGCCCGTATCTCAAAAGGGACAGAGACAGGATGGAGGCGGTCCAGAGAAGGGCGACCAAAATGGTGTGGGATCTGTATCAGAAGACTATGAGGAGAGGCTGAAGGACCTGAGTATGTACACCCAGGAAGAGAGGAAGTGCAGGAGAGATATGATACAGACAGACCTTCAGATACCTGAAAGGTTTAATGATGCACAAACTTCAAATCTTTTCCATTGGAAAGTAAACAGTAGAAATAATGGTCATGAAATGAAACTCCAAGGAGAAAGACTCAGAATCAATGTCAGTAAATATTTCTTCGTGGAGAGGGTGAAGGGTGTCTGAAATGCCCTTCCGGAGGGGGTGGTGAAGATGAAAACAGAGAAAGAATTCAAAGGGGCATGGGATAAACACTGCAGATCCCTAAAGGCTAGAATTGAAGACAAGGGTGCATGTGGATAACTTGCTGGTATGCAGTTATTACCCTTAACAGAAGGCATGGAGATTACTACCCTTAACCAAGAAGCCTTGATACTTTTGATACAACTTCAACATTGTTCTCTGCTTTGATGGCAGTGGGAAAGGGGAATTTGGTTCAGACAGGAACCAATGAGGGCCCTGACATGTACGGTCTGGAGAACTGATGACACAACTGGAACATTGCTCTCCGCTTTGACGGTGGAGGGAAGGGGAATTGGATTCAGACAACAACCAACACAAACCCTGACTTTTATGGTCTGGGGTACTGATATGAAGACACAAGGGAAAAAAAGCACAGGACTGATTCTACAGGCACATCCATAAGCAAAGCACGTTCAAGCAGCACTGACTGAATTTTCAAGAAGGCTCATCACCCATTAAAAACTTTGCTATCAGAAATTTTTTAATGGGTCATAATAAGACTTGGGGATAATTGCATGGAACGGCATTTGCCATCCTTAAGAGAAACATGGGGGTGACCTGCATGTACAGCAGATACTTCTACCCTAAGAAGCTTGCTAGGCAGACTGGATGGACCATTTGGTCCTTTTCTGCTGTGATTACTATATTACTATGTATATGTTACTATGTTAGATTGTCAACGTCTCACTGATATTAAAGTTACAAACCATTGAAAAGTTTCTACATAGGAAAGAAAGATCCCTTGGATGGAGTTTGTGTCTGTCTTCCTTAAGAAAGCGGATTCACTAAATAATAGTGCAGAGCATTTCTTTATAAATGTTCAGAGAATGAAAAGGGATTACCCAGAGGGTATAGCGACAGTCTATAAGTTTGGACTTATTTCAAAACAGGAAGAAAAGAAATGCTTGTCTTTCCTTATGATATTTTGAATGATTCAGTTATTTATGATGATTCAATTCCCTTAGCAAAATATGTTGAGACAAAATCTCTTGGACACATAACTCACTGAGGTCCCGGTTCATCTGGAAGAGTTGAGATTGCTGACTGCTCATAAACTGAGTTCAAAATATTGTGCTAACTCAGTAAATTGTCTTTTACAACTGCTTGAAGTGAGAAGAAATGGCATGCCCTTACTATTTCAAAAACTGGAAAAATGTTTTGAAGAGAAACAATTATCCATGAACCTATCATGCTCTCCAAATATACTGCTGACCACTGATGTGCCAAGATTTCCCAGTAAGGCCTCAAGAATGTTTTTATAACAGGATTTTTGTAGTTTGTTAACACATTGTAACCCCACCCTAGGGAGCATAAAATGATGGAGTCCCTGATACTGAGTTTTCTGACTCACATTGCTCTATGGGGTATCAATAATTCCCAACAATGGTCAAGCACAATGGCGTAGTGGATCTGGCTCAGAGGCAAGGGCTGTGTTTTCTTATCCATCTCTCCATTCCCTCTCTGTGACCCCCCCAGTAACGCAATTCTTCCTCCCTTTGTCTCCTTTCACTGGCAGACTCGTGGCCTGGGGTTAAGTAAGTCTTACTCAAAGATATCTTCCACATCAGAGAAACTTTTATTTCTCTGGGGTCACCAGCAGTCATAAAACAGCATAATAAAAAAATCAATGATGAGTCACAGAAATCACACAGCTGAGACGAGCAACAGAAAAAAAAAATATATATATATACGGTATATACTTCCTCTTCCTCTGGTGGCAAGTTCAGATCTTAATCAGTTCTCAAACTCTATAAATGCTTAGGCCATTTCTTTAAGCAAACTCTTATCAGTGCATCCTTTTTACAAGATCCACTTTCAGCAGTACACTTTAGCAATTTCCTTGACTTCCCCACAAGAATACTCTGGTCCAAGGATCCCCCTAGCCTGTCACTGGAGTTGCTCTTCTGGATCCCAGGATGCAGGGCCGGTGCGAGGGTATTAGGTGCCCTAGGCAAACCTTCTGCCTTGAACCCGTCTCCCCCTCCCTCCCTGGTCCAGGCCCCGGCTCCTGCCCCGACCTCATTCACTCAGACAGGCCCCCTCTCTTACACGCACTTAGGGGCGGATTTTCAGACTCCGCGAATAGGCCTACTTTTGTTTGTGCTCCAGGCGCAAACAAAAGTACGCTGGATTTTAGCAGATACGCGCGGAGCCGCGCGTATCTGCTAAAAACCTGGATCGGCGCGCGCAAGACTATGGATTTTGTATAGCCGGCGCGCGCCGAGCCGCGCAGCCTACCCCCGTTCCCTCCAAGGCCGCTCCGAAATCGGAGCGGCCTTGGAGGGAATCCTCTAACGCCCTCCCCTCACCTTCCCCTCCCTTCCTCTACCTAACCCACCCGCCCGGCCCTGTCTACACCCCCCCTTACCTTTCTCCGGGGATTTACGCCTCCCGGAGGGAGAAGTAAATCCCCGTGCGCGAGCGGGCCTCCTGCGCGCCGGGCCGCGACCTGGGGGTGGGTACGGAGGGCGTGGCCACGCCCCCGGACCGCCCCGGGCCGTGGCCACGCCCCCGTACCCGCCCCCAAAACGCTGCCGACACGCCCCCGAAACGCCGCGACGACCAGGCCCGCCCCCCGACACGCCCCCGACACGCCCCCCTCGGAGAACCCCGGGACTTACGCGAGTCCCGGGGCTCTGCGCGCGCCGGTAGGCCTATGTAAAATAGGCCCACCGGCGAGCAGGGCTCTGAAAATCCACCCCTTAGGTTCCTTGTCTCATTCACACACACACACACACACACACACACACACCCTTACACAGGCTCCCTCCCTCTCTCTCACTATCACCATTGCTCTCTCGAACACACACACAATCCCTCTCACTCACACTCACACAAACAGAGGTGCCACTCACGGCCCGCTGAGATTCTGCTGCTCTTGACCACAAAGAGGATGGGCTCTGCTCACGGCCCGCCGAGTGTCTGCTTTTCTCTGCCGCGAGCAGGATGAGCGCTGCGCCTTGCCGCCCCCTAACAGCTGGCGCCCTAGGTGACTGCCTAGTTCACCTATTGGGACGCGCCGGCTCTGCCAGGATGGCGCAGGATTGCTGGGCTGGGTGCACTGGCAGACTCACCCAGAGATCACTGCAGAGAATCCCACGACTGCAATCTTTCCAAGATCCCACTCCCATTCTAATCGTAAGGCTGCTGGCAAGCACTTGGCCCTTAAAGGGGCAGTATCTACCCCCACAGCCACCAATGCACGTAAGTTTAGCCCCTGGCTAAACTGTTTTCCGGAGTGATGAGACTTGATGATTTTCCCTCCCAAGCACAGCTTCTTTGTCATGATTTTGTCAATCAAAACATTAGAGGGTGGCTGGGTTGAAACTGGCAGAGACTCCTGAAAGAGAGGGTGGGGGAATTGCCCTTCTCCCTCTGCACTTTAGCCAAGGAGGGATCCCAGGTGAAGTCACAGGAGGGAACTCCAGAGCTGCCAAGTTACCCGGTTCTAGGAGGGAGATTTCCTGATGCATTGATTTCACCGACTATAAATACCAGCATGCATGGGGATGTCAGTTCAAAACCAGGAGTATCCAAAAATCTTCTTTCTTGGTACTGGGTACCTTGGCAGCTTTGGAGCGCCTCCTCCGCCGCTCTTTAGGTATCTCCCCCCAACTGTACCAGCCAGTCGGTCCACATCAGCCAACCTGGCATCAACCAGTCCACATCAGCCAACCTGGCATCAAAGAAAGACTGCTCTAAAACATTTGCTCCACACTGGTGCAGAGGATAATCTCACTAACCAAAAGTAAAGGTTTAAGAGACAAATGTTCACAGATAGCCAAGTACATATAGTGGCTTGCAAAAGTATTCGACCCCCTAACAAAGTCAGCAGATGTGTGTGGATTACAAATGACTGTTACACAGCTTGTTCCAGACAGGATGTTTATTGCAAACCAGAATGCTCTTAAAGTAAATTTTCAAAGTCACAGTTCACTATTTATCTGCCTTTTTGGTAAAATAAAACTGAAAAATGCTGCTTGCTTAAGTATTCAACCCTTTCAGACCAGTACTTGGTAGAGCCACCTTTACTGCATTAACAGCGTTCAGTAAGTTTCTACCAGCTTTGCACACTGTTTGGGAGGGATTTTTTCCCATTCTTCCTGGCAGATTTGCTCCAGGTTGCTTGCTTGATGCTTATGAACTGCAGTTTTCAAATAGTGCCTCAGATTCTCGGTTGGATTGAGATCTGGACTTTGACTTGGCCATTGCAGAACATTCACCTTTTTGATGTTCAGCCACTCCTGCGTTGCTTTGGTCTTGTGCTTGGGATCATCGTCCTGCTGAAAGGTGAACTTTCTCCCAAGTTTTAGTATTTCAGCAGACTAAACCAGGTTGTTTTACAGGATCTCCCTGAATGTTGCACCATGGAAAAGCATCCCCACGACACGATGCTGCCGCCCCCATACTTTACTGTTGGGATGGTGTTTGCTGAGGAATGGGCAATGCTAGGTTTGCGCAACACACAGTGTTTTTGAATTTTGGCCAAAATCTGACCACAAAACCTTATCCCACATTTTAGCTGGGTTACTCTGATGCTTTCTGGCAAACTCCAGATGTGCTTTGATGTGGGTTTTCTTCAGTAATGGCTTCTTTCTAGCCTCCCTCCCATGCAGAGCTCTTCCTATGGTTGACTGGTGCACATCCACTCCTGTCTCAGCCACTGAACTCCGTGACTGTTGGCCTCTCTGTGGCTTCCCTCACAAGTCTCCTCCTTGCTCTGATGCTGAGTTTTGAGGGATGGCCTTGTCTAGGCAGTGTCCTGGTGGTATGATGCAGCTTCCATTTCCTCACAATTGATCCAGCAGTGCTCACTGGAAGATCCAAGCACTTGGATGTTATTTTGTAGCCTTTTCCTATCTTGTGCATGTCTATAACTTTATCTTTAATTTCCTTAGAATGCTCTTTGGTCTTCATTTTCTCAGCTTTCCTTCAGATTCACAGTCTGACCAATGTTACTGGAATTAAGAGGTCTTTTATCCAGAAAAGCTGACTTTTTTAATGATTCACAGGTAGAGGCCAATTGTTAGGGTAATATCTTTTATTTGTGTAAACCTGGAACTTCCACAGCACAGGAATTGAATACTTATGCAAACAGCATGTTTCAGTTTTTAATTTTATTTTACAAAACATGCAGAGAAATAATGACTTGTGACTTTGGAAATTTACTTTAAGACCATACTGGTTTGCAATAAGCATCCTGTCTGGAACAATCTGTGTAACAGTCATTTGTAATCCACACAAATCTGCTGACTTTTTTTTTTGGGGGGGGGGGGGTCGAATATTTTTGCAAACTACTGTATATCTAGTGGCAAGGACCTAGTTTAGGGCCTAGGCCACAAAATTAATACTCAGTGAGTACAATAATCAAAAGCCGATCCAGAGGGTGGTTACTAAAATAGCATATGGGGTTAGACTTAAAGATCTAAACATGTACACCCTAGAGGAAAAGCGAGAAGAGGAGATATGATAGGGACATTTAAATATCTCAAAGGTGTCCATGCACAGGAGGTGAAACTTTTTCAGTGGAAAGAAGGATCTAGAATGAGGGGGTCATGAGATGAGAGTGAAAGGGGGTAGACTCAGGAGTAATCTTAGGAAATATTTTAATACAGAGAGGGTGGTGGACCTTTTGGAAATGATCAAAAAGATATGATTTGAACACCCAGTCTGAGTCCAGCCTTCTGTCCTTGAGGAGAACACCATACCAGAAGGACACACACACCACAGAAGGGACTCTCCATCACCTGGGCCATGAAGGCCATGGCTGCCCCATTGGATGCTGGCTGATAACTCCAAGGGGTCATGGAGACAGAGGGTCCCACGGAGGAGCCGCACACGCCCATCGTGGAGAAGAAGGAGGAGGAGACTCAGAAGGTTGATCCTCGTTCAATGTGATCTGTCATTGGGCAGCGTGAAGATGGGCAGCAGGAGAGCAGCCTGTTAGAGGAGGAGCAAGTCCTCAGTGAGAGGAAAAGATGCCAGCCAGTCAGGCAGAGAGGCACATGATTAATATCAATGTCTGGGTGTTGGAGGAAAGAGTCAAGCTCCAAACTGAAATGTATGGCCTCCAGGATGCAGTGAGGGAGGGAGGAAGGGCAGGGCCTCCAGCAGGCTGTGAAGGAGAAATGCAGGGCATGCAGCATGAGCTACAAGGGCCTACACCAGTCCAGGGATGCACAGACTGCAATATGGAGCGAGATGCTGCAAATGAAGCCCCCCCCTGCCAGCCTCAGCTACCACTGGCCTGGAAGTAATCCTCATCAGCCTTTCAAGCACCAGGTGCCTGGATACCTCAACAGGTGGAATATCTACCTGCACCATTGGCTGCTCCAGCCGTTGTTCTCCCACCACCCATAATGCTACTAATTCCAGTAATGCCACCACCACCACAACCACCATCATTGTCCTTGCAGCTGGCTGCATCACCTCCAGAAAGACCCTCGTGCAGCCATGATGATGTCCTACTGCCCCCGTGTCCTGTGCCCTCCGAGGGCAGTGTTAGCAGTGACTGGACCCTGCTGCAGAGGCGCAGAGCATTCGACACCCAGAAAAAAGGGTGACCAAGGAAGCATTAAATTTGTTTTCTTTTATTCACATTAAACACTGTTTGTAAATAAATGCACATTCACCTCTGAAATTGTCTTTGTAATAGAGTGTTCCTTTCCTCTATAGCCTGTCGTTGACTCATGTGCTGTATCTCCTGCAAGTCCTCCTGACTCAGCTCCTGTACTTCCTCCTCCTCCTCTTCATCTGTATTCTCTTACAGTCTCTCTGGAGGAGGCAGACTTCTGGTTTTGGCCAGGATATGTAACATACGTCAGGCTAGCAATATCTCACAGGCTTTAGGTAGGTTGTGGTGAAGGCTTCCCTCAGATCTGTCCAGATAGTGGAAACGTTTTTTCAGTAGGCCAAAGGTTCTCTTGATGCCTGTCCAGGTCTGATATAGGCCCTGTTGTAATGAGCCTCTTCTGCGGTCTTTGGGCTAGCCATCAGGATGAGTAGCCAGGTTATGAATTTACCTATAAGGGAGAAGGTAGAGAAGAGCAGAGTTAGATATACCCTAGAGTTGGCCAGTGAGACAGACAGGAGAAGGTCAAAGCAGTCTTGCTGGGCAAATTCTGTCAGTCCATGTAGATATGAAGGAAACAAGAAAGGTTAGTTGATGTATGTAGGGATAAGTGTATGCCTACCTAGAAGCCAGTCCCCCGTGATATAACCTTCCTGAAGGTTGGAAGCAGTCATGAATTCCTGACTGCAACAGTATGCAGGCATTGTGAGAGGAAACGGAAACCTGGGCACTATGTCCAGGATGATGCCCTTGGCATTGCAGACCACCTACATATTGAGGGAGTGGAAGTTCTTGCAATTGCAGTAGGTGGCCTTGTCTCCCCCTGGTACCTTTATCGGGACATGAGTCCAATCAATAGCCCCCAAGACAGAGGAGAAACATGCTATTTGATAGAAGTAATTTTTATTTGATGTTCTTGCTTTCTTCTCTAAGGGAAGGATATATATTGGTGTGTTCTCCTGAGCAAGGCAGCCAGCACCTGATCTATACACATAGGGGAGATAATTTTCAAAGGAGTTATGTATATAAATGTAACATATTATTGAAGCAATTTTCAAAAGCCCATTTATGTGCTTAAAGTATAAAACCTATTGACAATTCATTGGCATAATTGTAGCAATTTTCAAAAGCCCACTTACATGCATAATGTGTATTTACACTTGTAAAGCCTAAATTTGAATGTGTAAATTCTTTTGAAAATTACCCCCAGAAGTGGCTGACTGGCTGATTCCAAACATGGCCGCATGCTTGGAATGTGCCAATGGTGAAAAATGCCAAGGCAGTTGGGACCTTGACAGGCACAAGCAAGGCATGGCCCCCTTTGGGTGGTAGGTTCCAGATCCCCTCTAATTGCTGGTATAGGTACAGTATGGTTTCCTTGTCCAACCCCAACCTGCACATTACTTACTTCTCTGACAGATCCAGAAATTGTGTCATAGTCTTGTTTACCCTGTGTAAGGGGTACCTCTTCCTCCTCCTCCTCCTCTAGTGACTCTCCCTCCCTTCACAACCCCCTGTATGTTACAGGAGCTCACACTGCCGCCACCACCACCCCTTTATAGTCATTTATGTCCCTGTATCCACCCAATATGTTCCTCAAACTCCCAGTTTAAACCTGTATGTCTTAGTTTCCAACCAGTATGGCCCTGCTTATCCCAGGAATGCTCAATACAACCTTCCCTCCCCGACCCAGTCTATCCTTGAAACACCCAATGTAGGTCCCAGTCAATCCCTGATACCTTCCTTCCCCTCCCTCTGGCCTGCTCCTGTGTCCACTCACCCAGAAAAGCCAAGTTACTAAATGCCAAGTTACTATTCTAAGTGACAGTTTGCATGTTTATGCGTAAATGAGCGGTAGCATTGACGTGCATTAATATACGCGCATGTGTTACTTTTAAAAAAGGTCATGACAGAGGTCATGTGCTGTGATGCGAGAGTGAGGGCGCATTTCCTTTGCTCAGGGTCCCCTCTCCTCACATCAAGCAACAGCACGCATTTAAAAATATAAAACGAGCTGAAAAGCCATAAGCTATGCGGCAGGAGAAGTGAGCATATTCTGGTGAGCTGATTTTTAAAGAATTTGAGGGCCAGATGGCAACAAAACCGGCACATAAAGACAAAAGCAGACTCGGCCATCCAAAATGACCAATAGTGCAAGCAGTCCCCCCATCACCGACAGCAGGTAATAGAGATCTCGGTGATGCCACCATCTTGATTCTTACGGCAATGGATGATAAGTTAGACAAAATCCACGTGCGATTTGATGCATTACTTTCATTGTTAGCCAGTAACATGAAGGGGATAGTGGAGGTCAAGCCATCTTACTCATGCTTTAGAGCACGAGATGATGGCGCAAAGGCAGCAGCAGCAAAAATGGAATTGAACGTAGAGGACCTGGAGAATCGCTCGCAGAGATATAACATAAGATTTATAGGGTCACCCAAGAGCATTGCCAACTGTGATCTCAGAAACACAAGAAGCCTGGCTGCCAAAGACATTGGATCTGCCTGACATGATGGGGATTCCATTTGTTGAACGTGGATACTGGATGGGAGCGAGACATGCAGGTCAAAGCAAACCCAGTCCCGTGACAGCCACAATCTTGACGTTCTCGCACAAAGATGAAATTATGAGACACTAGTATCGAGGTGTTGGGCGGCTGGACTTTGAAGTTCCCTCTGTATTGCTTTTTTGCGGGTTTTTCTTCGCTGCTATTTCGGCCCGCCGCAAGGCTTTTGCCACAATCTGCTCTAAATTGATTGATTATCCATTACTCTTTCCCTGCCAGTTTCCAGCAAAATTAAAAGTGATTTACCAGAATAGTTTTCATTTGTTTGAGTCTCCCAGCAAAGTCCAAGTGTTTTTTTAATACATGCTTGGACCCCAGTGAGGCAAAGCAAGGAGCGAAGCAGCAAGGCTGAGAGCATGTGGCAGATGGAGGCTGGCAGCGGGTGAGAAGTTAACAATACTTTGCGCAGAATTGGGCTCATACTACGGAGAAGCTTCCTGCCTTAACTTTGTACTACATGGACTGTGAGAGATGTTCTAATTTTCGTTTGAGGAGCTCAAATCTCTCTTCCAGGTTTGCGCTGCAGAGGAAAATGAAGTGCAGGAAAGAGACCTTTTTTTTTTTTTTTTTTTAATCTTTCCTCTTCTCTTAAGACGTTAAATCATAATGAGGAGTGGGGGCCCCAACACATAGAACAGATCCTCCGAGGCTTATAGTTAAGCAAGTTCTGTATGAAATGTTTGTGGTTATTTGGATAGATTTGAAAGTGGGGAGGGAGGAGGGAGGGAATGGGAGGAGGAGGAAATGGAGGGGGTGGGAGAAGGCAAGGCATAATGTTAAGGAACAAACAGGGTAAACCTTTTTCACCTTGGTGTCATTATGCTAATTTTGGATGGGGAGGTTGGGGCCTAGGCTGGGGGGTCCTGACTGACTATGAGAGAGAAAAATTGGTTGTTTGGTTTCATTCTCTGGAACACTAAAATGACAAATGTGGGTATTCGATGCATAACATGGCATCTGGGTGAACTGCACTCAGTCACTAAATGATATGTGTTTGCAGGCTTTACAGAGATGGGGAGCTGATGTGTCTGTGCTCCAAGAAACGCGTTTGGACACTGCTGAACACCGCAAACTGCAACGGCAGTGGATGGGGAAGGTGTTTTCTTCTCAATCAGGCATGAGAAAGGGGGGGAGTGGCCATCCTGTAGGGAAACAGGTGCCATTTCAGATGATGGGAGGAGGTATCTAGAGGTAAAGGGATCTCTGGCAAATTCATTGTATTTTGTAATATATACACTCCAAAAACTTATGAACATTCTTTCTTTGCCCAAATTGCCAACTTGTTACTGCCCTATACTAATGTACCGATAGTGATGAGAGGGGACTTTAAATGTGTGCACACTTAGATTGCTCCTTTGTTGCAGTGGGCCCAGCAGTGACAAAGGGAGAGACATAGAGTATCTCTGCTGGAATCCAGACTTACTAGATGTTTGGAGGGTTCTTCACCCGTTAGACAGGGAGTATACAAACGTGTCTACAGCTCTTAACACACACTCACATATAGATTATATTTTAGCTAGTAGGGAAGCTTTTTCTAAAGTTTTAGAGGTCAAAATCATGTCACTTATGATATCAGATCATTCCCCCTTGAGGGTGGACCTAAAATGATATCGGCCATTAGACTCTGATCAGACCTAGTGTTTCCCTAACTACTTGTAGAATGATTTGGGGTTTTGAGAGCATTTAATAAAGAAATGGGATACCTTCATGGCCAACAATGCGG